>NC_063283.1:9495975-10135154 GCF_910591885.1 Bombus terrestris | reverse complement strand
ACCCGACTAGGTGAGAAGCGGCAGGTTTAACGATCGATGCTTCGAGACTCGCCATGGACAGCCGGCCGACGGAATATGCACTTCACGCGTCTCGTCGAGTACACACTCGAGAGCCTCGTCCGTTTTCTCCCTGCCCTTTTCTCTCTAAGCTAAACCGAAAGACAAGGAAAGAAAGAAAGAGAGAACAGCTCGTGCAAAGACTGAAACGTGTTGGTCTAGCTGTGCAAACACACCGGCGTGCAAATGCCCGTTCGTAGTCGATCGAATCGTGCCTATCGAACGCAAGCCAACCATCCACGACCAACTCGCAATTACACCGGATGAATGGAGGCTTCTAGGCATAAATTAAAACCGCGAGCCTCGAGTGTTACGCTTCGCGTTTCATCGAGAATTGCCCAGCGCCTGTCTTCCAAGTCCTTTCTCTTCGATCGCTTGAACGAGACCATCGTCGGCTATTTCCAGGCTGTGTGTCCAAGGTTTTTACCAGGAATATATGCATATTCGAAGACGATGAGTAGACGTGCAGGGTCAAGTGTTCGACGAAGGACGATTTTTTAGAGTTCTTGAGTGACGCGTGTTGATTTAGTTAATGCGAGGGGAATCAGACCGATGGTCAGACAAAAAAGTGGTCCTTTCGGTAAATAGCGCTAATAGCGGTGATTCGTTAATTGGTCACGGATTTGGACCTTACTTGCATAATTATCTGATCAAAATTTGAAATCGCTATTATTAATTACCTTCTCGTTTTAGTCAAATTTATTTATGTTTTCGTGACTATCCTAGTACTTATGAATGGGACTGTACATAGAGTATATCAATTTCTAACGGTATTCTGCATTTCGATACATCTGGATGGTCAATATCGGAAAAATTCTACCCAGAAAATTGACTCGGCAATCTGCTGCTAAAAGTTCCCTTGGTCTACCATTTTCTCATTACTCTCGCAAAGGTTTAATCGTCGAAGGAAGAAAAGCTGTAGGAATGTTTTAGGCTTGTAAAAGCGTACATCGAACAACTGGAGAGACTGATATTTTTTCTCCGCTCAAAGGTCGTCTCGAGGCGAGTCGACGCAGCGAATTAACGCGATCGTCGTGCGCGCAATTGCGGGGGTGTTTCGAGCAGTTGACTCGGTTCATTGCCGCAACGAGAGAGTCAGCCTAGCTGGCGGACGAGGCGGCGGCGGCGACGACGAGGTCGAGGTGGAGAGAAAGAGGAACGAGGGACACGAGGAACGCGAGTCGCGATTATTGCAAGATTTATTGCTCTCCTTCGTTTCGTCCGCTTGGTGGAAAAGAAACCAGAGAAGAGAGAAAAGACGTGACGCGACGGTGCGTGGTCCTTCGAGAACTCGACTGAAACGTTTTGCGTGTATTTTCTTCCTTTCCTGTCTTCGCTCTTTTTCGCGTTATCGCGTTCAACTTTCTCTTTCTCGAATCGCTCGTCTCTACGTTCGCTGATACTCTCGTCTAGACGATTCTTCGTCGCCTTCTCGTCTCGTGGAATCGTTAACGATTCGTAGAAAAGACAACGCTCGTCGTCGATCAACCGACCAAGAAGCATACTGTATAATGTATGGGAAAAAGATTGGCAACTTTTTGTTTCTCTTCGTTTTTACGATTCAGAGATGGTGATTCTTCGCCAGAGACGTTGGAAGTATAAATGATGGCACAGGGGTGGATACCAGTGGGAACGATAATGGTTCTCTAAAGTAGATCTTGGTGATTCATTGAATCATGGAGTTGAAAATAGCGAAAAATATCTCGGACGTCAAACGACGGCATCGACGTAATTTCGGAGAAACACGCTACTTGTATTTTGCTATTTTCTACCTCTCCTCTCTATCAATTTCTTTGCTCCTGCGATCTGGAGACCGGCGATCGATAAAACGAAATCTTCCCTCAGAAAATATTCTTTCCAATCTTTCTTAGAAATCTCAAAATGTATATTCAGCCACGAAAAGATCAAAGACTTTCTGTCGGCCGTTAAAATTTGGAACAACTTCGCTTTCTAAAAAATTTTCTAACGAATTTTCTAACGAATTTTCTAAAAAGAAAAAAAAAAATGAAGCAGGTCGAAAAATTCACGTGGCGGACGAAACGTTCGTCTCGATTCTTTCACAATCGGCGGGCGTCTACGTTGCTATGCTTCCAGTGACGCGTGTTGCGGCTTCGTGGCACTATCACAAGGCTGTCTTGTTTGCTCGCTGGGCGCACAATGAAACCCATTGTGCACCTCGTTTCTCCGGGCAAACGAGTCGTCGAGCGCGTACTCTCCCGCGCGACTTGTTCCCGTTATCACGCTGCTCCGCTCCGACTATCGTCGCTCGCTCGAGCGTACGCCTCCGATGACCCTCGCCTAACGTGCCACGGAAGCGTCCACGCTGTTTTCGCGTCTTCCTCGAAATATCTTGTTTACCTTCGAAAACTCGTTCGATGAATGCGATGTCGGAAAAGGGTTAGAGAAAAAACGGTCGTAGAACGATAATGCGTTTATGGGATGACGTGGAAAACGAGAAGGGGTTTTGACGTCCTCGTGGATTAAGAATGGAATTGGAGGGTACGTTTTATGAAATCCGATTAACAACTGCGATCTCTACGAATCGATGTTTGCTAAGCGTAAAGCGAGATTGGCACGTAAAAATTCCAAGGCAGTAGAAATAACAGGATTAGGTAGACTCCTACATAAAATTCTACTTTTCTTCAAGGACTATGTCTACTAATCGTAAATAATTATGCAAGGCGCGCTATTTGCAATTATAATTAGTTGGTTTTCTCAAACGTACCTCGTGTTCATAAACGTTAAAATACTTGGCCATTGCCGTACCTTGGAAACCGATATCGTAATATCTGAGATACGGATGATTTGTTAAACTCGGTCCAAGGGATACGTTTCTAGCACAAATCTCTCGTCGACTTGGAATAGATCGAACTTTTCGACGAAAGTGCAATGTGCGCGCACACACCACCCTCTCCATTCGGTCGTCGCGATTACATATTAGGTATGCATCACACGACCGGGCCAAAGAGCGACCGAGCGTGTACAAGCGAGAAAAAAAGAGAAAGAGAGAGAGAGAGAGAGGAGAGAAGAACACGATCGAAGGAACGCGATACAGTAATGACCCAGACGAGTTGCATCCTTGTGCCACATAAAGCCGCTGGCTACGAGAGAGAGCGTGCGTTACGCACGTTCGCGTGTTTACGCGCGGCATCGACGATCACGCTCGTCACGGACTCTTTATCACCGACTCTGACCCTCTCTCTTCCTTCTTCAGCGTGTTCTCTGAAAGATAGAAAGGAACGAACGACGATTTATGGCTGCGTTTTCGGTGATACGCAGGATAAGTTTTAAATTTGGAAGCGGGCTCTTCGATTTAGTCCTTTTCAGATTCACTATGACTAAACACTATCTTTTATTGCCGTAAAAATTTTACAGCACTTCGAGGTCCGGATATCAAAATATTCGTCAGTTTTCGGTACGTAATAGAATATTCGTACGTGTAATTTACTTTTTACAATTAGCTCTGAAATAAATATATATCGAAAATTGGATCAAATAAATCACGATGATCGAAAATAAGCAAAAAGAATTCCACGATCGATAATAGTTGGCAGTAACGGCAAAAAGAATTTCAACATGGACGACGGCTATTAATAAAATTAGTAAAAAGAAACGTTGGTCATTTATTATGGTTATTTTCGAGAAAAATCGTTTAAAGCAAGATACGAATTTACATACATCCTGTAACTTCTTTGATTTGTGTTATAACTACGTATGTATTTACTTGCTATCTCTCCGCATACAGTACATTTCCATTAATCAGACTAATGTCAAGCGACGAGACGTTACGAATCCTACGAAGATGTTTCCATTTGCAACGAAATGGAATCTCGCGGAGGAGCAAAAGACTATTCGCTCGAACGAGCAAGGAGAAGTATCATGCTACTTTTATCCGGCGTTTCTTTCATTTTCTTCTTGCCGTGAAAATCCGGGGACGTATCTATGGGACCGTGAGTCCCGAAGGAAGTCAGCTGAGCGCGAAACGCTAGTCGCCGATTAGACATTTGCCGGGCGAGGAAGACGCACGTCTTTCCCTCGGGCGTGCGATTCGACGAGGGGAGCCAAGAAAGCGGAGACGACACGCGGCGAAGAAAGGCAAAAACGAGCGGACGGTGGAGCGAGGGTCTGTCGTTCCATATCCATAAAGGCAGAAAGGCATAAATAACGCGCGTCTCCGTTTCTTTCCACGAGTCGAACAGCTTTTGACACAACCCTCTACGGGGTGTCTCCAACTTTGTTAATCTCGAAATATTTTTCATAACGAATCTCGGCAAGCTTGCGCAAAAATGTTAGACGTTTTTTAGAAATTTAAACGCGCAAGGATTTCAAATTCCGGCATAATTACAGAATACGAAATATATAAAAGTCTTCGTACGGAAACTGGTGGTTGTTTACCGTGATTGGTGAACAGTTGTTTAAAAATATATAAAATACGCGTAACTCAGCGCTCCTTCCAATATTCAAAGCACGAAACGAATCTCTGTTTAAACTCTTCTTCTCCGATTGTATCCATAATACATATAGAAAGTCTAGCGCAATACCAGGAAAGATCCTAGAAATATAAGCCGAGTTCGTTTATACGCCCACCGTTGCACGAATCTTGTGCGAAACATTTCAAAGACACGGTATATAAATACCGTTGAAATAAAAGGGAAGAAACATTCTACGGTCGAGCTGGCTGGTTTCTTTGGTCTCCGTTCGACGCGCTCGAATTGCACGAGCGCGACGATAAATCAATCGCGAGATGGCTAAACGCTCTCGCGTGTAACCCTCTTTTTCTTCCACTTCTCCCTTAGCAGCTCATTTCCACGTAGCACCGAGATTAACTTCTTCGTCCGTCGTGGCGGAAGAATTCAAGCTCGCGTAGAAGAATTGTGCCCTCTGCCCCTCGTGTCCCTGAATATCGCTGTATCTTGATATTATACAAATAATTATTCCGTCGACACCGGTATCCTTTCAGCAGTCTGAGGAACAAATATTTGTTCCACTTGCCATCCCCGCCGCTCCATATCCCGTCGATGAAACATGATGTTTTGTTCGGGATCTGATATCCGCGCGAATGCGAAGAATTCACATTTTAATTGCAACGAACGCACGAGAGCTGGAGAGATAGCAGGGAAGGGAACGACCATGTCTGTTATTCTTCACCCTACAAAAAATCAGGGGTGCAAATGCTCCCTCTCTCTCGTTTACTCGTCAATACGAAATATCATATCTTTGGTTCTTCGTGGAGATAATTATTCTAAAAGACGATAAGAGTATGCTAAAGAACGAGCGTGTTCGCGGTGTTTTAATTGTTCGTCAAAGTTTAATAGAATCGTGGGAAAACAAAGTTTCGTGAAGATCTTCTCAGAGGATTGCTAGAGGGTTGTACTCTCAAGATACGATTCGAACAAGAACTCGTCTGCCTATTCTTTTCTACGGATACGCTCCTCTACTTTAAGGAGAATGTATAATTTCTAAGTAATAAATTATGAAACACGCTCTCTCGTCCAACAGACAGCATTGCCAAAGAAAGGGAGAAAATGGTTGTTTAGGGACATACAAAGTGAATCGCGTCAGACGGATAATGCGTGTGTTTCGTGGGATGATAATGCGATAACTTACGAATTCTATTTTTAGCGTTCTAATCGCGACAAAGACTCGTTAGGGATTTCAAGGTCTTATCTATATTCTTACAGCTAATCTATATAAATCATTCTTCTTATCGTAAAGCTCTTGTTCGCGTTTAACATATACTTTTTATACCTCGATGGAACAACACGCAACTTACTTCGCGTTTCGGAATAACGTTGCGTTTGTGCAACTTCTGCTTGTTCAATGTTTTTTCTGCTTGGTTCATAATAAATTAAGAAAAGAACGATTGGTCTCAGAGTTCCCCTCCTTCCGAAGGCTCGAGAAAGTTGGTCCCCTTTGCATCGATCAAGCGGCGGTCCTCTTTTTACAAATCGCGGCTCGTTATTATTTTCCTCGGGCAGCTACACGCCGCGCAACGCGGCGCCGCGAGATTTACGAGCGCGTAAATTAGCCGAAACGAAGTTTCCGCGTGGCCCCGCTGCTTCGTCCCTCTTCCACAGGACCCGCGAGATTTCTACCCTTCCGCGGGCCGACAAGTGAGAGACGAGAAGGAAAAGAGAGACCGACCGAGGTTAAACTTTCTCCCCTCTCTTTTCGCTTCTCTCTTTTTCACGTCGCTGGTATCGCGCGTCCACGTCGGTGAGAAACCAGGCAATTTGTCCTTCGACAAATTAATTTCTTAAAATATGTTGCCTGCCCGTTGTTGCAGGCAGCTTTATTGCACGGATGCTTTATGATCCTGTATTTTTTTCTGTCTTCCCCTCGGCTGACAGCGGCTTCACGGTAGACTCTCGTTTTCCCTCCATTCGCGAAGAACATCGCGTAATTAAAAGTTGCCTGTGCCCTTCGACGCCGCAAAAATATTTCGTACGATCTCCGGAATAAATTTCCCTGAATATGGGTATTTTCATAATCGTTGTTAATACCCGATCAATTCGCTTGAAACTTCTCAAGAAAATTAGAAATTTCATACATTTTCGTTGTTTCTTCGCTTTATGTTCATTCGCAACCATCGATGTTCGTATCCTCTCCACACCTAATCCAACGCTGATGATTCGAATTGCGTAATTTGGACGTCTCCGGAAGACAATTTTATTATTTTGAACATATTCGTCGATCATTTATTCGCGCTGATTAATTATTCTCTTCGTCGAATTCTTGTTAGCTAAAATTATTCTTTTAAAATTAATGTTGTATTACCTAATGCGAATTAAATTCAAAAACGTTACTTGGAAAAGAACTATATTTTGTATATTTCCAATGATTTTATATATTTCAAAAATATACTCGCCAACGATAGTATATCTTTTACAAGCGTTGACAGTTCTGGTATTAATCGCATACAACAGAGTTACCGTTTCGAGTCGTAAGTCAATTATTTTCCAAACAACTAAGTAAGAATCGTCACGCGAGGTTCCAATCCAGGCCAGAGCACAACGGAGGATTCCGAATGCCATCGATACTGCCAGTGATGCGCCATTAATCGTGTCTTTTTGTTGCGCACTATCGGCTTAGGAAACCGGTCCCTGTTAGCAAAGAGAGGCAAACCTGTCTGTAAAACGTCTGAGCAATTTAAAACGCGTCCCAGTCGTGGGTCACTGTTAATGATCGTCTCGTTATCGGGACAAAAATGCCTTAATTTCGAGGCTGCTCTCCGATCCATCGAACCGGCAGAGATAAGGCACGTTGAAAAGACTTGGACAAGGCGCACAGACCGTTCGTTTTAATCAGGAAACGAACTGCTCGCATGAAGAAGAAACGGAGAAAGCTTGGTACGTGTCGCGACGACAACGGTACCCGCGCGTGATGAAACTAGCGATGGAGCTGATACAATACGTATCGATTACGTTCGAACAATTTGATACTTAACCCTTTTGATACGAATTAAGCGTATATTTAGTTTATATTGATATACATTTCTATCGTTTAATTTACGTTGGCTATATATTTATGCAAGTGCGCGACTAAGAATATATTTTCATAAATTATTTCCTTCAAACGCAGCTGCGTGTTAACAAGCGAACCTACACGCGCAAATACAAAGACTTTGATCGTTTTAAAATACCGCTTATACTTTAATGAAGTAATAAAGAGCACATTGGTTTCTCGAGCTCTCTCGATCGATTCCTCGTTTCAAAAATGGAATATTAAAGAAGAAACAAAAATAGAGTGGAGTATGGGGGGGGGGGGGGAGATTGTGAAAATTGAAGTGGATAATTACAATATGATATAGGATCGGGAAATTCGTAAGTTGATATCGACAAGCATCGATGCTGTATCAGTCCCAACGCTAGGCTACAGCCTACGACCGGTTGCTGCTGCATTCGCTATGCAACTGGGTCGCTCGGAAATATACGCACCGTAACGTTAGTCGATCTCTTTTAACGATCCACGATTGACCGGGAACACCTCGAGAAACGAGGCGATTTCACGCCTCGTCCTTCGCGTCGCGCTGCATTTGGATACGCTGCTGATTACACCTTGGATTAAGGATGATCGCTGACACGGATTAACGCGCGTAATATATCGACAGTTGAGCAAGAGAATCGTAATTTTCGAATTCCTTGAATCGTATAAGAGTAATTTTCGCGAATGCGGGAGGCCTAGAAAACAGAATAAAGAGGATTGAAAAAGCAAAACGCTTGTTTACTTTGCTGTGTATTACCGCCCAATATTGAAATTGCTATATTATGTTGGAAAACAGGAAACGCGTAGTTATTGCGACATATTGCAGTGGGGAACAGGAAACACGTAGTTATACGATATTTACATAGCAGAAAAACAGTAAACGTAAAATTAGCATCAGCGACTTGAAATCGGAGTACACGCATGAAAATGACAGCAAGTGTCAAACCGAATTCGTTGATCTTTATTATACTGTATAAAGAATCTTATATTTCATTCTTTATTTGTTTCATCGCCTGTGGCAGACGGAAGTTAATCCTTCAATAATTTCTAAACGTTCTAATTTTCACATTAGAAGGAAATCCCAAATTTTCCTAAAAATTACATCTTACGAATAAAAAGAGAAAGCGTTCCTTATGATCTAGTAAAAATGGAGGAGGAAAGCGACGAAGAAAAAACAAGGGGGTGATATTGCTATCGCTGATAAAACGGTACGCCGGAACGCGACCATTGACGCACGTGCACAGTAGTTTCTTTCAGGGCGGGCACGCGGACTGGTGATAAAAGGATTCCGTGTAGAACATTCGAAACAGCGATCTCCATTGACGTCGATCCTCCTACGAATTCAGCCCTCTCCCGCGTGTACCGAGAAAGAGCCAGCGGCAGTAAGTAGATAGTGGATAGACTGACGATACTAGTCAGACGCAGCAAAGATAGAGATACAGGCAAGAGAGAAGCTTGAGCGCGTGTACAAGCTAATGCATAATCGAGAGACGAGCGAGACTGGCCCGATACCGCGTTTATTTCTGCGTTCGCGTTATTTATGGTAGGCCGATAGCGCGCACAGGAAACGAGAATCTCGCGATTCGGACAGACCAAGATCGCAGCAGATAGAAATTAATTAATCGCCTACGGGGACCCTGCTTCCTCGCTTTCGCTAAATTTGGAGGCTCGAGGGTCTAGGCAGAGTTTCGACTCCATTAGCGGCGGCTTCATTCCGGGGACACCGTTACAAGGTACGTGATGGAAGATTGATTAACGGTGAAACTACGGAGCAATTAATCGGCGCGCTTGCTTGTAGGAGAATCGTGAAAGCTTTGCAATAGGACAGAATATTTGTATTTTCCCTGGAGATGTATGATTCCTGGAAATTCACATAATTTGACGAATTCGGGGAATTCCATGCAAGATATTTTAGAAGACACGCGTAAGCAATGCTATGCGAGTGGATATGATATTTATGTATTTTGGCAGAGAGAATCGTGAAAATTCACGTGTCCGTATAAATTGTAGTAATCTAATGAAATATTTTGTAGTAGAGAAGCAATGCTATGCATAATGCTCGAATTTTTCATGTAGAACCGTAGAAATTCATACAGCTTTACGAATTTGAGTAATTTTATAAAAGGCCTCGCAAGGAGTAGAATCGTCAAATAACACACGGAGAACCTTAAAGTCTTGTAAAGGATACGATATTTGTATTTTTTACACGAAGTCGACAAAGATCATGCAGCGTCGGAAATTCGAGTAAAAGTCCGTTAGAAATTCTACGTTTTCCGAATAATTGCCGCGTCGCTAATACGAAATGCAGCAAGAAATAAAACTGGTCCCAAGGTGGCTTGAACGTGGTAGCTGCACGGAAGAACCAATACTTATCTCTTCGGTATTCGTGCGAAAGCCACAATTCCAACCGATCGTACGAACATACACTTAGGAAAAATCGGCTCGCGACACGGTGACCCGTCCTCGTTTCGCGCATGACGCAGGCGAGCATGCCGTGCGGAGTCAATACGAGGTACGAGCATGGCCTCGCGATAAATCGCGGAGGAGAGAGGTGCAGAAAAAAGCGCGCTCTCGCAGCACGGTGCTTTTCGGCTTCGAGCTGTGTGTCGCCGAGAAACGAGCGAGCACGCGTAACGATACCGAGCGGAGAGAGGCCAATGGCCCCGCGGTGCAATGGTGCAGTGTGCAATCGACGCGGAGCAAACGGGAGAAGAAGAGAGTAAAAGAGGGGACGACACACGTGTGTGCGCGCGCGTTCGCACCGTCTGCCAAGTGATCCGCAAGCGGAACCTTGAAGCGTGGATCGTGTGTGGGTCGACTCAGCCAGCCGAAGAGGAGACAGGTAAACAGGCTTGGAGAACGATAGGGTGACATCAAGAGAGGCAAATGGAATCTATCTGATGAGAAGAGAGGTGAAGGGTGGAAGTCGGGTCGCTGCGAACCCTTTTGTGCTGGAAACCGTGGCATTCGAAAACCGCGACTTTTCGATATCGATTTTTGTCGTGAAAACCGAAACTTGGAACAGTAATAATACGGTAATTTAATTTGTATAATTATTCGGGTGAGCGGACGTAGCTTGGAAATGAACTTTCGTTACAGAATATAGAGAAGTTGCTAACAAAATTCTTTAAAAGAAATTTAGAAAAAAAGACGATGCTGAGGCGAAGAAGAGGGTAGAAGGTTGCAAAGGTAGCAGAAAGGTTTGTAGCGTTCGTAAACACGAGATGCGGCGTAATCACCCCTATCGCGTGGCGTAAAGCTTGTGTGAAAAAACGCAATTTTCCGCAGACGCGAGCGTTACGTATAATAAAATGGTGCGACGATGGCATCGTGCGTGGTTCGTACCACGTCAGCGATGCGCTCCAGTTTGTCCTTCTCTCCCGATACACCGACGAGGATGGAAACTCACCGTTCATGAAATATACAACAGACTGCCTCGAAACAACGACTTCGAACTGGCTCTCTTGGCGTATCGGTCCAGCGTTCGGAGAGAAACCGGAGAAAGAGTCGGGTTTTGTCAGTGCACACGCTCTTCGATCATCCTTTAACCCTTTCACGTTGTATCTTGCGACATTGTTGTTTTACACTTTTGTACTTAAATGTAGATATATTTTCGCTTTCATAATTGGATAAATAGATGTAAATTCCACGTACTTTGATAAAAAGGAAAGTCTATAGAAACGTACGAGATGTATTCGATGCTATTTTTCTGTCTTTTTTGACTCGAAAATGAATCTAGCGAAAACCAACTCGCCAAAAGGGAAGTAGAAACTGACGAGAGAGTCTGGCAAACATTCTATAACACCAAGCCATTTTTCCACCAGTCGCTTCCAGAAGTCAGCTTCTTCCCACGAAGAAAGAACCTACGAGCGATTCTTGGCGGAACGCGCGAAAAACTCGTCTGGTCTCTCCTGACCTCCCGTCGGGGCTGTTTCTTGCATGAGAGCGTGCCTTTCTCCTTCAATACTTTCGGTTTCGCCGGCAAATTTATTCGGCGACGAAGGGATCCAACACTGTTGTGGAATGGTCACTCGCCTCTACTTGATCAGCAGCTCGTGGCTTCCGTTCGTCTAACGTGTCAACGCTCACGGCGATCGCCACGAATAACGATTAACTCTTAAAGTATCGTAGGAGCATATACTTTCTATAAAAGAATTGCGAATTTAGACCACTTTGGTAGTCCTAGCGTTAACCTAGAACGTCGACCAGGAGGTCAAATTTGCCCAATTCCTAATCTTTCCTCGTTCCGTAGATTTCGTTCCTCTATTAGAAATAACAAATTAAATTCAATTAACGAATATCAAGGATTAACCAGATGATCCGATTTCCACGTAAAGATCATTTTATTCGATTCGAAACGAACGATGTCAGTTCGATCGTTGCGTGGATCTCCTAGACATCCTCCTGCTCGAGAACGTTTCTCTCCTTTCCTTCTGTCCCTCGAGGAATCGAGGCGCGCGTAAACATCCGGCCACGTGGGGAAACAGCGTTTGTTGGACGGCCCGCCGATGGAGGATCCGCAAAACGCACGACAACATGGAGGGAAAAATCTGTGAAGCTGAGACAACGCGTGGCTCGATACAGAGAGTAGGCAGCGTACGTCGACATGCAACGGCCGACCCTGACGAGAGGTTTATAGCAGCATCCATTATTAGAACGCCGATACGAGAAGCTACTACGCTTCATAAATATAAATTCGAATGCATAATCGATGAAAGCGAACGCCTACCGAGCGATGGCAACTGCATGACAAATGCATCGAACAGCAGAAAGGGAAGGGTAGGGAGAGCAGATATTTCATCCTCGACATTCGCGTATTTATTAAGACGAATACTAGAAACGTTTGATCTCCGATCGAATAGTTCCTCAGTAGAAGTTTATTTCGGAAACGTTAAATTGTCCGTTGATCTCATACTTTAAGATTGTTCCACAAACAGAACAATTTAACAGATAGAATTGAGCAGAGTGTGGGGCTCGTGATCAGAGGAGTAAAAGACAGTTGCTCTTTAAATTTCTGCGGATAGTTATTGAAAACAGTTAGTTGCTAATTTTTTTTCTTTTTAGTAAGAGAGAGCAAATGTTAAATTTCACGCACGAAGTCGAATTAAGTTTCTATATAGTAATGTTAAAATATAATTATGAATATACCATGTTCTCGGCGTTTCTTATTAAAGAAAGGCGAATAAAGAGAGGTAGGTGGTGTTTGCTATCGACGAGCAATTACCAATCAGGCTTTCATTGCTCGGTGATCGATCGATGCTCCCCGATTAACCCGTTAGGTCAACGTCCATGAAAGAACGCGTTCAGGCTTTTTCGTTCAAACGGGGCCAACCTTCTCTCGTAACATAAATAACTCTCATCGCACACTAATCTCAACGATTTTTCATTTTACATGGGCGGAGCCAGCCACAGGCGCATCATTGTTGACTCGAGAATCGCACCAAGGGCAGGCAAGCTGCAACGCAGCTACGCATTGTACGTGCCTTTGCATATGTACGTGCACGAACCGTATGGTCCTCGAGAGTTCAAGTTTAGCTTACATCTCCTTCCTCCGTCGGAAAAGAATTTTGTCCGCTTGGAAAATGAGACTCTGAATATTTCTCTTGGTAGGAAATTTATAATTTTAAAGCCAGCGTTATACCGCGTGAGAGTTAAAGAATTAATTATTAATTATTCGATGTTTCTACATACGTGCATATTCGTTCAAGTCGAGCTACATTTATTTTTCAGAATTTACTTACAAAGTTTCCACGATTCACGCACCGGCATTTCACATTCATCTCACCGTTATCGTACGATGACAAATTTATACTGCTATCGGTGCTCTCAGCGATAGGTCCGCAGAAACCTCTGTCTATGTATTTCTCGTAATCGAATGCTATGCTCAACGTTCGTTGATGTCATAAGTGCCGAACTCCCTTTGAATGTCGGCAAACGTCTTCCCCTTGGTCTCGATCATGCAGAATATCACGAAAACCACGCTCAATAGACAGATCATTGCGAAGAAAAAGAACACAGCTGCGTTCCCAACAGCATCGACCACAGAGGAAAACGATACGGTCACGATGAACGCCAGCATCCAGTTCAAACACGCCGCGCTGGAGGAAGCTGTCCCTTTTAGTTTCGCTGGGAAGATTTCGCCCATGTAGGCCCATGGTATGGGACCTGGTTTTTCGGAAAAGCAGTTTAAAACGCAATTGTGCAGCAAAAGAGTGTCATGTTAAATTGAAAAATGGCTTTCGAGTGTTTACAGACGAAAACGAGTCTTTATCCACATCCAGTACCATCGAGATTTCAAAATATTGATTTCTCGAATTCCCAAACGGTTCCGAATGGGTTAAGTAGAGATGGATTTGCGTTAAAAGCGAGGTGATGATGCTACTTTGTTACTAACCGGCACCCAGGCAGAAAGCCAGGATATATAGGCAAGCAGAAACGAGCGGTAACCAAAATAGACGGTCGGCTTGGTCGGGATTGTTGGTCCTCAAAACGAAGAAGATGCCTAGAGCCATCAGACAGAGACACATCACGCCGCAGGATATCATCATGAGGATCTTTCGACCCAGCTATAACAATTTTCCAAATGTTGCTACGCTTTTTGTCCTTTGTGAGTTGGAGATTCGAAGAACGAACGCTGCATTCGGTACGTCAATAAATTTGTGTACTTTGCAAGAAACATTCTCAACCCTTTCACGCTCGATATCGCGTATAAATAATTGGTAGGAAAGATATTTTTGTCATAAATAATTCGATTTTGAAAGGGTTAAAAACCTGTCAGAAATTCTTCAACAATGAAACGCAGCGTTCGCTCGTCGCAATTACGAAAGATACGAGCGACAACCTGATCGATCAACGAGGCCGATATAGCGCAGGCGATCACCTGGACCACTGCAAAGATCAACATCTGGAGCAAGGGATCCATGTCAACGCCAGTTTGTCTGAAGATCGTCTCGCAGTAGAAAATAATAGCGTTGATGCCGCTGAATTGTTGCGCGAACATCAACCCATATGCCACTCCCATGGTCTTCAACACTGGTTTCTTCAAGAACGCAGAGAACGTCACCTTCTCGCGCCTGCTTTTGTCTATTTGGTCCTATTTTCAAGTACCAAATGCTGCTTCAAAACGCGATACTCAGTTCATACTTGCCTTAAAATAAACCTTTGATGTACAGTAGAGTTCCATTTATTTCCATTTGTCATCGGATGGAAAGCAGATCATAAACCAGAGGTCCAGATAAATGGATTCAAGCGACAGAAATTCATTCAACCCTTCGGTAGCCTCGCAAAGTCAAATCCACTTAAAAATATCTCTAACTGTTCTTTCTTATCATAAACTCGATATCTGAGATATGTGGTCGTAATTGTCACGGATCGATAACTAAAGTTTGTAATAACTAAAATTTCGTTCCAACAAATGGAGTTCTACCGTACTGTTTCTCGAGCAAAAAGTATTTCTTGCTTGCTGGATATTTCGCTGCTCGCAAAGTGTCCACACTGGCAGCGAACATAATTTGCGAATTGCTTGCGAGCAGCGTAAGAATCTCGCAAATACTTCGGTATTTGTAGCAAGTGTAACACTGACTTTAAACGCGCTGATCTCAGGATCGATATTGTACTCCGATCCACGGAAGAATCGCATCGACTTCTTGGCGGCTTCTTCGTTCTCTTTCGCCATGTAAAACAGCGGGCTCTCCGGCATGAAGGTCATGATGCTGGCGAATAAGAGAGGAGCGATACCACATAGAATCGATATCACAACGATGTTCCTAGCGTAGCCGCAGCAGTAAGCATACAGGATCCCGATCACGAGTAATAATTGGAAGAAGACTCCCAAAGTACCTAATCGTACAACAGAGTCAAGCTTTGTATTAAATCGTACTATAGTATTTAGAGCAATACCTACTGAAGAGGATGGTACAACGTTTGAAAGCTTACGAATAGGAAGGTTTTTGTTACCACAAAGTACATCAATGATTATAGATCTGCGGTGTTAAACATCGATTATCGATTGCCGTTATTATTATTTGGCATTGCTTCTTCTTCAGAACATCTTTTTGTCAGAAACTCTAAATTTTCGCGATCCTATCATAGACTTTCTAACGTACCTCGTTTCCAGTAGATACTGATATAAATACTATGGCGCAAGAATCTTAATATTCTTTGAAATCGATCGAAAACATCTATATTTTTCCTTCGGTAAAGCTCATCGAATGCAGTTTCTTTTTTCTCTCGTACCTCTAATTTCTTTTTCGGAGATCTCGGCCGAGTACATCGGCGCGACGACGCAGAACATTCCGCCACAGGCGCCGGTTATCAGTCTGCCCATAACTAAAAGCACGAACGTAGTCACCCCAATTGTGATGAACATCCAACCGAGAAGGAACGCGGGTACCAGCGACATCATTGTCCACTTTCGACCAATCTTGTCGACCAGGAAAGGCACCACTGGCATCCCAAGTGCTGCACCCAGCGGAAAAACCGACGCTATCACGTTCGTCGAGAATGTATCGTACTCGTGCTTCTCTTTCAGCACTTCGACGCACGGTGCGCTCCAACCAATTCCGCAGCCCAAAGAGAATCCGCCCATGCACGCTACAAAATTTACGCCATGTATCTACAGTCGATCGTTTCTCGCGATTTTTCTCTTGCCGATTCCACACGAGCAAATCATTAAAACACGTTCACAATCCAAGGCAAAAACATACATGTTACGACATCGTACATCCAAAGAACCGATGTATCACGAACTAAAATCTCGTATGATTACGTGTGGTAATACGTTGATCGCCACAATGGTTATCGGTAACTGCTAAATTTTTTACGATGATTAAAACAAGATTTATACAAATTTCATAGACTAACAAATTTTCAAGGATGCGAACGAGCCTGAGTTTTTTCAAGCTAGTCCGAGCCCGTAATCTCGGATACCCGCATACGTCTAATCTACGCAACTAGAGACTAATCACACCATAGGGGTTAGGGAACTGTGAACGTGTCAAAAAGATTGCAATTATCAGGCGAATAGGTTAAATCGTTTTTATTGAACGAAATAATATTTAAAAACTGGCTATAGGAAGAAATTTCGGGAAGTAAGAAAAGAACCTGCGCAAGCAGCGATGTACTGTGGAAGCCTTCTCCGGAAGAGGCTTTTGAAGTCCTCCTTGTCTTTATCCGCCATTTTTCGCGAGATACTGTTGCCCAATCTCGATTTGTGATTATATTCGCTCGTTTTCCTTCTATGAAAATTGAATGTTTCTCGCCGTCACGTATAGGTACAGTCTGTGTGTTCTCTCATCGATGCTCGAGTACGATGATCATCCTTTTCTATGTGGCTATACGTCTTGAACAAAAGAACACGTGGAAAATGGGGAGAAGGTAGGAAAACGAGGAGATGAAACGTTCGAAAGGAGAAAAGAAAACGATCCTCGGACCCAACACGTTTCCCTGTTCCAATAAACTCGTCGACCAGACTATGGTTCTCAAGGACGATACCTGCGGCGGCCGTATTCCCCGTCGACTGCGGGGACGACGCGGTGGTAATAGGGATAAGGTCCCTTCCTCACGCCCGGTTACTTCGGCTAACGACATTCAAATTCCATTAGGACAGCGCGCGATGTGCGGCTGACAACTTTCAGATTACAGATCGGCTCGTTCTCCTCGGTTTTGGCGAGAGAAGAACTCTTGTCGGAATAATGGCGGGGAGAGAAAGGGGAAGAACGGCAAGGAAAAGAGCTCGAAGAAACGGGAACGATTAAATCGCGAATACGGACCGGGTATTTAAATGAGTGCATCTACATTTTAAATATCTTCTTCGGTGCCACTGTGACTCCGGGTTGACTCGAATTCTTACGAATCCATTCATAACTTTATAGTATAAAGTATTTTTAATATAAAATCTATATATACATGTATATAATAACGATATATTTAGCAATGTATACATTTTTCTCACGAGAATCGCAGACTTTTTGGTCCATTCTTTTTTTTCCCTTTTGTTACAGGTAGTTTGGTCCAAAAATAGTAAAGCCAGTCTTGAAATATTTTTGTTTGGATTTCTAAGAATCGACGGAACTTCTTTTCTTAAAAGCTTTGAAGATTCTGGATACTTTCGAATACTATACCTATGCGTTCTGTGAATTTATGCATCTTTAAATTTTGTATGCAAATTCTCGGTTTACTTGCCAAACCATGTATTTTGACTCTCATAATTTTCTATATCTACGAAACTTCGCATCCGACATCGAGTAAGATCGCAAGCTAAAATCGCGTCGATGAGTTCTCGCTGATTTGCAGGGTGAACGACCTATGAACGAAGCTTTCCTCTACAACAGTGCATTGACGGGAGGAAGGAAATCGGAGGAAAGATAAAGAACGCGGCTGTTCTAGCTTCTATCTACATATACACCACGAGGCTGCTTCCGACGAGGAACGTCCGCGGAGGGAATTCTAGATAACCGATAACGATACGTACTCGACTGGTGATCGAGCTCTGAGAAACGCCGTGTCGTTGTACGATCGTAAGAGAGGATGCACTGTTCTTCCAGCGAAATCTGCCGCCCTTCGGGCCACGATAAGAAAAATAACGCACGAATCAACCGCCTCGTTATCCGTCTGCTAAAATTTGAGACGTCGAAGATGACTTTACTTCAGGCAAACGTCGGTCCAAAGGCTGAAAAGCTCGAACGCATTCGTCGAAGCGCTCGAACGAATGCTTCCACAGTGCTGTGAACAGACACTGTCCTCCTAAGTTTAACCGCCACATCTAGCGTTTCTTCGGTTTTCAAAATATACCGCTTAATCGAACGTCCGACTATCCGAATAATATCGAACTGTAACATGAACCAAATACGCGAAATATACTCAACTATGTCATACTCTCTGTGTATTCGATCAAGTTAGCGATTTCGTTAGAAGTCCATCGTTAGACATGTGTGCAATGAAGAAATTATTGAACGAATTAAGGAGAAATTTAGTAGCAATTGAAGCAACCAACAGATGGCGTGAAAATATGTAATTTGTCAATTACGAAGGATTTGAAAAACAGATTAGAAGAGCAAGAGGAAAATAATTGTTCGCGACAAATTGTACCGCTTTTCATATAAACCGCGTTGACGAATTTAGTCGTTCGATTGTTTAAAAAATTCTAGCCTTTAGTCCTTCTGTAACCAATTACTTCGAATAATCGAGGTCCTACTGCGTAAATTCGCCAAAGATAGTTGCAAAGGCCGCACAAGACGTAATTGCAGCGTATCACGAACTCATTGCCTTTTTCTCGCCTTTCAAGCACACCGTTTCCATTCGTGTCGTGTCTCGGCTCTCCAGGTCCGCCGGGAGCACCCCGCATTTACATATAAATATAAGTAAAAAGCGTATTTGCATTCAAATGTCTGGCGGCAGGGTCGAGGTACAAAAGTTCGACGGCATTCTCGATCGAAAGTTCGCGGGAAGACTAACCGCGAATGGAGCAGGTAAATGAAAGACACATCGATGATGCAGAATTCGAGGGGTCGAATGGAAGATCGATCGAGCCACAAGTTCGATTGCCGATAATAATTCGGAAAATTTGTCCAATCAAACGTATCTTGGGAAATTATATTCCAATGGATATTATTAAAATCCATGTAGATAACACTTAAGTATTTGACTTTAGTATGCGATATATACATGTTTGCTACTTTTTATTATTTCACATTTTTCAGGAATAAAGTATTCTAGTTATTGGCAAGATATTAAAAGAAACCGAAATCTTAAGAATATGCGAGAATAGTTAAATATTTGGCAATAAAATTAAAAAACAAATTATCGAGCTTTCAATCGAATCGCATTAGGTGTTCCGATACTTATGGACGATAGTAGTGTAGGTGGGCTGTGCATTGCTGCCACCTTAGCTTTCGAATTCAATTCGTCACGGAAGTTGCTGCAACGCAAAACGAGACAGTCCGGTTTGGGTGTCGATGGATATTAGCGGACTTGTTTTCCAACGACTAGACTAGTTATCGAAACATTGTGATTTCCGTGAAAAATTCGCTAACACATTGGCTATCGATCGTGGGATTAAAGTTGGTTACGGGCATCGAGGTAATGGAGCTGGATAATTGATCAAAATCCGAGTATTATATCTGCCGTTCTATCTCTCGCGAGTTAATAGAATGTTATATCGAGTTCCATTCATCGAGGCTCATTCAAGAATAGGAATGAACTACGATTGCTCGTCATGGCTCGACGGCTTCCCCCTTACCAGATGAATATTCCATCTATCCAACGGTTATTTATCGTAGCGACGCTTAATCGTGCAACACTCGCGTCATTTGCCAGCAGTGAAACGCTTTGTCGTCGCTTAATTTACACCGAACCCTCGGAGTTCATCGATTCCGACTCAACGACTGTCTGTTGGCCGTTAATCAAAGACACGAGTTGGTTGTACTTAGGGTCCAAAGATGTACAAACTTGGTCGTTTAATCTTCAGAGGCCGGAGAAGAAGATACGCAGTTAACTATCGCAACAGTGTCAGAGATCGCGACGACTCGAGTGCAGCATTCAACGAGGTAAGAATTTCCTCGTTTTCCACGTCTCTTGGAAACTTGCCTCGTTCGATATCCAACGTTGTCCATCGATATACGAAAAACGCTACAATAGTCGGTAGTCGTCTAAACTCGATCCTCTCCCGCGTCGTCCGCGAGCGCATAGAACGCAGCAAGCAGACCTCCAAACGGCTTACATAAGCCGTCGACTGGCTTTGCTACCTTGAAGTCGGTCGTTGCCGCTGTCTCTTGCAATCGCTGCATGCCGGCGTATGCATCGAACGTTCTTTACAACCGACTGGCAATCAAGACTCACAACGACGCGTGCACGGGAACACACGGTGAAACGAGAGAGGAGAATGCACGCGGCAACGAATAGATTTCAATTTCAACGTGGGAATGCGCCTCTATGCCGGTGCTGGTATTGATCCTCGCGGGACGGATAATAAATTGTCGATTCGAGACCGTGCGTCCGGAGGAGACGTCGTTAAGAAGACGATACACGTCGCCTCTCTCTTCCCTCTAGTCCATCCAAACAATCTAACCCCCTTCGTACGTATTATTATTCCCGTGGCGGATTCCGGAGCTGAACGCGCCACTAACGAGCCAATCTCTGCGCGATGGAACGTTTAATGATCACGGTGTGTGATCTTTGTACCAATCGTCGGGGCAGACCTCGTCGATACCCTCTCGAACATCGGACGTGATATCAGGATGCGATCTCGAAAATTTTCCAGAGTTGGGAATCACGAAACGAAGGAGCAATTGTTCATCGCGAATGGTTAAGAAGGTGGCTGGCAAAAGCGACAGATGTATAGAAGCAATAATTATCGAGCGAGAAGTGACGGGGAATTAATATCGTATCATTTTAATGAGAGATTGTAAATAGAATATCAAATTGTAAGTAACTTTTGCAATCCAAGCTATAGATCACCTCTACAAAAAATGTAACGTACGTATTTTTTGTATATGATATCAATGATATAAGAAAATCTAAATGGTCTAATCTATATTCTTCGTTATTTTGTTACGCTAACGGAAGGCTCGTTTACATCGTTTCTAGTACCTACATGTACTCTGTTCGTTTCTCGTCGGATCTCGATGTAGATCGTGACAAATTCGTAGATACGACCATCTTGGTTATTAAAGAAAATGCTGTGTTTCGCGTCTAAGATCGTATCAAAGAAGGACGATCCTATTAGATTATAAATATACGTTTACGAGTTACGAATATATGTCCAGCTGAATTACGTAGAAAATTTCACAGTTCGAAACTGTCGAAAATATACGTAACGCGCGAAGCTATATAAAATTTGCAAAATAAAACGTGCGTGACAATGTTTCATAGAAAAAAAGTTTGTCTACGTTCAAAAAAGACATAAAAGTTAGAAAACTATCTAAACCTGCATCTATGCCACTAGCCACCTTTCTCAACCGCGGAACGGTACTTCACCGAACGCTTGTTTTGCCGCAGAACTTGCAGGAAACTTGCAAGTAACTCACGGGGAAGCGACAAATTCGTTGGAACAAGTTTGCGACAACTTACAACGCGATGGACCAATTGTTTCGAGAAATCAGATCGAAACGTCGAGACGACCTAATTCCAAGGGGACATGGCCAAGGGATGAGAGAAAGAGAGTCGTCCACCCTCGCGCAATCGATTCTAACGAGAGAGGCTTAGGACGGCCGATCAAGCTCGTATAAATCACGGCTCCTTCCCCACGGGGTGTTAAGGCGGACGGGAATGGTGTTCCCGATAAAAGTCACCGGACCACAGGAAATTCCTTTCCCGTCGCTACGAATCGAACTTCGGGACATTGGTTTCTCGCTTAGCGGATTACGTACCACGTCGAGCGAGAGTGTATTTCGCTGCGAACTAAGAATACATAGGGGATCGGCCAGTGGATTTACCTGGAACAGAAAAAGGTAAAAGCGAACCATTAGATACGTGTAAATGCCAAATTCCATCGGGGTAAATGCGTAAGAGTTGAATAACGCGTCGAATACATCACGCGCCGACTGCGAGAAAACTTATAAGAGTTAGAACGTCGGTTCGATGTATAACTAATGGAAATAATAACAACACAATGGCCTCGTACAGAGAACGTGCTCGCGTTGATTTACTTTTCACGGTCTGCTACACCGTTATGGAACACCCACGTGTGTGTATATGTGCGTGTTCAAATACTCGTGCGAGTCTGAATAGCCGTGTGTGTCGTGGAATACGTGCGTGATCGAATCAGACACCAAAATTAACATTCTTTCTAAAATTCTTACGAAAAAAAGTTCATTTCCGATTCTATGGAAGATAACGATGGCTCCAAAATTCGAAAGGAATTCTTTGAAAAATTAAACGATTAAAAAATAATGGTCGCGATGATTACCAATAACGAAAAAAATTTTCCTCGTTTACAATGATTTTTCTTTATTAAAATCATTTAAATCGAGATATTTGCTAATTCTTATACCGCAACTCTTTTGATTTCGATTAGAACCGTCACGATGTCGATGGCGCGTGAACAATATATCGCGACTCGATCCTAGAGAATCGGGGATCGGAGAGAACACACACGAATGCGCGACAAAAACCGCTCGCGCAACCGTTCGTAAATTATCGCGATCGCGCTTCACGCTCGATTTCAGAGAACCTCGTGTTGGCTTTATCGAAGCCGACGTCGACGAAAACGCTAGGGGATAATTGGTAATTTCGATCCATTTGTCAAACGGAACGCGGCAGCCTCGTTGGAACGTGTCACCACGAGCTACTTTTGCAAACGAGCCACCATACCCGTCCACCCACCCATAAATCTTGGCGAATGCCGGCCGTTAATTTTTTTGTCCCGCTCAGACTGACCTACAATGTAAGCTCGAGGCACCGGGATCGAAATAACTCGAGTATTCTCATTTTCAAATTTGGCCTTTCGTCTTTTCAGCGTTGAAACTTAGCAACGGTACTAATATCTTCATCTTGCCCAGTTGACAGACAATCGTACGAGATAGTTACTTGCATTAATATTCGGACACGATACTATCTACGTACCTGTTGCTTTATATAAATAAAAAGGGGTTGATTTAAATATCGCGTTGCTTATTTCTCGAGAATACAAACCAATTAACATACGAAATGAGGTGTAAAAATGTTGTGCGTGATAATTGTAGCGCTGCTGGCTGTAGATGTCGCTGCTAAAGTACTGCTGTATTTTCTTCTCATTTAAGAATCGTGGAAGAAAAATCGAAACTCCGGTTGCCGGGATTTGAATCCGGGAACGTTCGTAACATAAGGCGCTAACCACTGCGCTACCGTCGTCCGACACTAGATAGTGTCGAGTGGTGGTATTTGTGTTATCGAGTGCCGCCATAGAAATATCATCTCGATTTGCTTTTCCCTTTTTCGAAGGAAAAACCGAACCTCGATCATTCGATAAGTTCGTGGTGATTTTTTAGTAAAACGTTCATAAGCCTAGATGTTTCGAACAAAAATTAGAACACACTCTGCACTCATATTCTTTAGAGTTTTGAATTGTTACTCTTTTGACGTGTTTCTTTCAAAGATCGAAAACTTGTCGGTCGTGGTGCATTGCATCACATCCAATTACAAGTACGAACCAATACCGGCAAATCGAAGACTCGAAAAGCAAATGCAAAAATAGCTGTCGCATTCCGACGTTTTACGAGCCGATAAGATACAAGTATTGTTTCTAAACTAGTTATACGATGGAAAACCAGGTTTTGCGTATCAGGCTTTGAAACGTGTTATTACTCGATAAGATAGGAAAACTGGTCGGTGCTTCATTGTTGTCCTGTCTTAATCGGCATATCGTTCCAGCAACTCGCTTTTCAAACTCACACTGGCATTGCCTCGGTGATTCATTGAACAACTTTAACACGTAAAGTGGAACGCAACGACGTTTTAAGAATCGATAGCTACCAAACCACGAGTTTCGTTAAATACTCGTTCCGGTTTGAAGCATATAGTTGGAATAAACTTATCACTTAGTAAACTTATCTACGTATCAGCGGTTGGAATAAACAGAAAATAACGTTTGGAAAGTTATAAAGGAATCAACTTTGTTTGATTTACCTCGAGGCGATATGACGCTGACGCGACAGATCAGTGATTCCCAAGTTCAGAATCACAATCTTTCAGATCTTTCTTCTTTTCTTTCTTTTCTTTTTCCTTTCTTTCTTTTTGTAATCGCGTAACTGCATCTGCTGCTGTAAATTTTAGGATTTGAATACAAAGTGCGCGTAAACACTTGTACATTTTCTAACGTGCGCTGTGATTACAAAGAGCTTGGGAACCACTGCTGTAGATGTATAGAGTGTCGCAACTCAAAATAATGCAGTTTTGTATTCCATTACTCGCCTGAAAAATAGCAAGTATGTCAGCTAATGGTCGTGAAAATTTCAAATTTCGAATTAGTCGATAATTTTAGAAATTTTAATAATATTCTGGTCGTTTCTGTAAGCGTCCTAATATTTCTGACTGCTAGTGTACATTAGAGAGTTATTAAACCGTCGTTGCACGCTTGCATGTTTTATTTCCATACCAATACGTAGATGATTCTTAGCAACAGGAAGATGAGACGAAGAGCTTTAATCGAATTCATCAACAACCGGGCAAGAATTGTTTTCTATTTACAACTTATTTCTCGAAGTTTGGGCGTCCGTTTGTGACACACAATTTGATTTCGCGTTTCCTTTGGCGGTTTATACGCAGCTGGCCGAAACAAATCGATCGATTGTTCGTTGCAGGGCTGCGGGTTGAATTCCACAAAACGACTAAGAAAAATAACCAGAGAGAGAGAGGGGAGGGAGAGGAGGAGAAGGAGGGAAAGAAAATGTGTTTTCCCATCTTGCGCGTTCCTGTTCTCTTCTCCCCGCCGTTATTTCTCGGCGATTCACCGTTATTGACGACGCGGTCGCGTTAGAAAACTCGTACGAATTTAATGTACCATAACAGAAATATTGCGAGCTCTTTTGTGACGGTGGTAGAGCCGACTCCGCGGGAAACTTCTTTCTTTTTCGCGCGTGTTGCTCTTTTACCTTTCCAACCCGTTAACCACAATTCGCGCCAACGATGTACCCTTCCTTGCCTTTTAGGTGCCACAAAAGTACGAGCGATCTAAATAACAATTTAATATTCGATACATAGAAATATGTCGCCAGACACCGATTCTTCTTTTATAGTATTAGATCGTTTCGAAGCTTGGGATATTTGAATTGTATATTTTGAAAAAAATATGGGATCGGGATATACAGTGGGTCACGAAAGTATTCGTCGATACTCGTAGATTCAGACTGCTTTTATGAACGTATCGTGCGCGTTATGCGAGATATGTATTTTGAAATTTCATTGGCATTCTACAGGATCGCGACTCTACATACTGGATATGTCCTGAAACGTTTGCGGCGAAATTGTACGTAGAGACTCGAAATGAATCGAACAGTTCAAAATCGAAACTCTTGGAGAGATTTTTTGTTCGACTCGCGAACCAAGATAATTTCCGAAGCAAAGGCGGTGAAAGCTGGATTTCCTCTTAACGACTGCAAGAGAAACGCTGAGGAAGCAGCAGCAGCCTGGGCTAAATCTACATTCTGCTGCATCCGAATCTCTTTCTTTTCGCTCAGACACGCAGAAGAGGGTGAAAATGTCCCCAGGAGACTTCTCTCCCGCGAGTTGCGCAAAAAAACGTCCGCCTCTAGCCGCGCGAAGCACCATCGTCCAAAGTGTCCTCGTCTTCTCTCAGATTTATCATATTCCTCGCGTGTGGTGCGTGCATGAGAACCAGCGTAGGTTTTTCACGAACCATGAAACCTGCTTGAAACGCGCTTTCCAGTTCCAACTGGAACTTTTTCCACTACCTGACTCGTCCCAGCTTTCCTTCGCTCTTTCGATTTTCTTTTCCGACGATTAATCGACTCCGGATGGGGTTTCGTTCGGTCGAAACTCCAAGGGGATTCCTTGGAAGCTCGCAAACATCCCGGACAAAGTCGACGGGACGAAAACCAAATGGATCCAAAGACCTTTTCTTCAAAGTTTAGCAGCTTCTTTCGCGAGAAAGCGGGATTTTCATTGGAACGAGACGACGATGGTCGGGGATCCTCGGCGTGTGAATCCGGCCAGTGGCCCTTGTATGCTCGTTTTTGCGTGGAAAAGGAAACGAGGAAGCAAAGGAGGAAGAGGCGAGTCGCTGGAAAAAAGAACTAAGGGGGCCCTCTTAATGCCTCGCGGCAAAATTCGCTAAACGCTCGAAAGCAGCTGCTCCTGGCGTTACCAGTCATTTCCTCCTTTCTCTCTTTTTCTCGCTTCTCTTCCAAGTTTTTCTCCCTCTGAAACACGGTGTTTGTCATCTCTTCCACCTTGCTCCCATTACCACCCTATTTCCGCGCCTTCAAGATCCGCACTCTGAACTTCCGGCGTCCTGGCCTCGTGTCTACGCCTTCGGAATTATTCCGCGACAAAGGAGACGAAGCGCTCGAAAAATAAAGACTCGCACGACCGAAAGACAACTACCACCGAACGTAGCTGAGTCGTTGCCGTGTTTCCATCGGCGATTAGTTTCTCGCAAACCCTCGTTGCTCTTGTTCGATTCTCGTTAATAGAACGATCGGAATGTTGGAGAAAGAAATGAGAAAAACAAGTTGTACCTATTCTGTTAGAAATGTTTGTGTCGTTACAAAATTATAAATTTTACAATGGGAACATAGTCGTCAAGTCCTATCGATAACTCCTTCCCGCGTTTTCTAATTTATCGAGCAAATATAAAATCATCGATTCTTCTATTCTTAATGATAAAATGCTTATTGCAAATTCCAGTTGGTTGATTTCACGAAAATGAATTTATTTCAAACCTTTTCATCCATTTGAAAGTTTTTGCTTTGAAAATATACTTCAAGATTTGCTATTGATCTAAAAAAATAATAAATGGCCCGATACAAAATACATTGAAAAAATATCCGTGTCGGATTTATTTGCCCAACTGGAGCTGGTCTTTGATCGTTTTTCCTCTTTCACGCCGTAAGGTACATTAGCGAACCTTCGATCGTTCTTGGAACGAGCTCGTCGCGCTTTTCCAATTTCACAAGCGAAGGTAAGAAGGGAGAGGGCAGGCGACGGCAGACTAGTTTCCCAAGTCCCAGCAGGGAAGCTCGACTCGAATTACCTTTAAGCAAGGGAGGCAAAAAACCGAACAGCTCGAGGGTCTCGGACAACGCAGCGTTCAAAATCGAACGCGCCCTTTCCTCCGTACAATTTGCATACCTTTCCTCCGAGAACCGAAATGACCCTGTGAAACGAGCATAAGGGTCCTTTCTGCGACGTCTAATGGTCTACGTCCCGTCGCATCTGCTCCAAATGGCACGGTACTAGCGTGGTTACGTAATTTTGTAACCGAGAATGGTTCTCTTGCCCTTAGCTGGCGAGAGAAACAACGATGGCCGAAAATTGGACCGTTTCCGTGCCTCAAATATTCCTTAAAGCTTCGTAATATCGCTGCAAAGTAATTTACAGTCGTATATTATATCAGTCATATCAACGTAATGACTTAGATTTGTCATAGTAGAATTAACCCCTTCCCGCACTTTAGCGAGTCAGACTCGCGATGAAGAGTTTGGCCCAAACATGAATATCGCGAGTCTGACTCGTGACCAGATACTTGGGCCAAACATGAATATGAAACTCGCGATATTCATGTTTGAGCCAAAATCTTCATCGCGAGTCTGACTCGCTAAAGTACAAGAAGGGGTTAAAAAATGATCGATGTTTAGCGGTTAATTCTACATCGGTAATCGTCGATGTTATTATCTGGCCATAGGCAACCCAAAAAGCTTGTATCTCGAGCAAAATTTATCTCGTCAATTTCTTCGAAGCAAGTTTTTATCTTTCAAGGGTCCCCGAACGTTTCACTTAAAAAGTGAAAATATCCCCAAAACTTTTTCTAAGTTTGAAACAGTAAGAGAAAAAATTACAGTACAAAACTATGCTTGCCCACGAAGAGCTAAAAATTAGATAAGACAACGTGTTCCTCTTCCGATATCGCTTTCTAAATCCTTGCCAAAGGTCACAACCATCTACGAAACTTTCCATCTATCTTCACTAACGCGTAACACTATCACAGCGGGGAATTATCAACGAGTCTGGGAATGCGGACAATTTTCCTCGTTGCTTGGTCGAAACGTGACAAAACGAGAGAATAGTAGAGAGAGAGATAGAGGCGTCAAAGGGAGAGCAGGGGACACGATACTTCGCCGGGCGTTAATAATGAGCCAGCCATTTCAGCGGCATCGGTGTCACGTCGCTTTGTTCCTCCGCGTATTATTCGGTCGCGCGCGTATCTGGAATAATCAGTCGCGTTTTACCGAAATAGCGACGCGCATTGTCCCACAGGGTCTAGACGACGTCGGACGAAACGCGCGTTGGAATCGTAATGGAGAACAAAGAGCGCGTCGAGGACGAGAGAAAGGATTGTCAGAAAAGTTTCACCAGTTTCTAGACAACTAAAGGGAACCAAGAAAAGTTCCTTTTCTAGATCGTGTCTGCGTATTCGCTTTCCATTGCGTCCATTTTACTCTTCTTCTTCTTCTTTTTCTTTTTCTTCTTCTTTTATCGACCTTCTTTTTCACAGACTAGTTCGAATTCTAGAGAAAACTTTCCTATTAATCGAACAGTTCCTTCGCGTCCTCCATGTTCTGCAGTAACGTGGCGAACTAGTCGATGGAAATACGATTTTAATCGCTTCTATGAAGTTTAGAAAACTTTCTCCGCGATAGTAACCTATATCTGGTGAAACCTACTAGAGAAAAACACCATATTCTATTACTTTTCACCTCGATACACGGTAGCAATACGCGGTGAGCCTAAATTCGTAGCGCAACCAAAGTCATCAAGATTCTATGACTGGAAATAGGAGGAAGATGAAAATTCCGCTTTTCCGAAAACCAAGTTTCGACGCTTGTCACAAAACAAATGAGTAACAGACTCCGATATGACACATTCACGCGTGTCCAAAGCACTTCCGGGACAATGATGCAGGAAAACAGCAGGGAAAAAAGGTCCAGAGAGAAAAGAAACGTCAACAAGAGAGACAAAAGGAATCGATATTAGCCGCACCAATTCCGTTCGTGGTGAAAAAGCTTGGTGAAGGTTTGGGGCGCATTATGATCGATGAAATACCGTATTAAAGGTCCCCATCCTAGAAACAGACGCACCTGCCACTCGTTTGTCCCTCGATCCACTACCTTTTCCGACCCCCCGGAAAGAAGCAAGCCTACAATGGGATTGTTTTGTCCCGTGTATTCTCTCTCTCTCTCTCTCTCTCTTGTTTCATTTGATCTCTCTCTATCTTCCCGCGGACGCCTTTGGTCACGAGTTTCGTCTCTCCGGAGAATAGACAAGCGTATCCGATAGCCGTGCTTATTGGATCCAACGTTGGAGACGCATCTCTCCCTTTCCACCGGCAGCGCAAGGGACGATTCTTCGTTAAGAAGATTACTCGATCCGGGGACCTCGAGATATCGAGATCTAACGTTACCTGACCGGCGATTATTATTTCACGAACACGGAGAGAATTTCGTTTGGGGCTTGCGCGACCCCACGACCGAAGTAATAAATCGTGCACCGGTCTCCTGGTCTCGTGACAGCAGAATCGAAGCGTTTTAGATTAGATAAGGCAACGTTTTCTACGAGGAATGTATTAATGAAGGACTCTTGTAAATTAGAAGTCGATAGCCACTACTCTTCCTCGTAAGTTACGAGGTACGTGAGTTTTCTAGCGAATGCATGTAAGTAGGAAGTTATGGGGATTAAAGCAACGTTAGGTATCGATGATGGCAATGTGAAAGCCAGGTAGTTTTGATATCGAGAAGAAGGAATATTTTCTGCGTCGTAGTTGACCTATCAACAGGAAATGCATGTTCTTTCCAAACGTAATAAAACACGTTAGTCTCGATTTTCTGTATTTTTTTAATGTAGAAAGTATTTGGATAGAAATTTTTAAAAGAAGCTAGCTGGTAGATGCGCGGAAATTAACTGCTTGGTGTATAAATTGATTTCAAGACAATTGCTAAAAATATATATATACAATGGTTACAAAAACGATTTGCATATGCTGATCATTTCCAACGAAACACTTTTTTATCAGGTTTTATACGTATCTCATTTTTCTAACATCAAATTTTTGTAATCATATGTAAATATATACCTGCTACTAGATGATATAAAATTTAATATAACTATATCTAATTGATTAGGTTTACCGGTATATAAATGCTAATGCACACAATGATGTGCGAATACTTGTTGAGGCGACTGCATATATACGAGACACGAGTAATAAGCATGAAATTCAAAATGACACGAGGAATGATGTACGTAATTGTTTCGAGCAGTCTACTTGATTTAATAGCCTCTTTCAATCCTCTGTTAATTAAAAATATCTCCTACGTCATGCCAAGCTTTAAAACAACCTACACATTTTGACACGATACTTGTATCACTTCACGTTGAAGTAATAAATGTTATCTCTACGTTCAAGAAACGAGGAAATTGGCATAACTGAGTAGCAGATACATGTTATCTGCAAAGAACATACGCTTGTACGAGTACGTGTTTCTTCAGGAGAACTAAAATGTAAAAATCAAGACGCCGATTGCTTCGAATTATAAAGGAAAACAAGTTCGAAAAATGAAAAATCATATGAATATTCTCGATGAAAACCATCGGTATACTTTTATACTTTTTCCTTATAGACTGAGAGAAACTGATTACTCATACAGAAATGGCAATCCCGCGCTGGGAATGCCCCCGACTTTTTTAATTCTTTCCTGTTAAAATAAACAGCGAACGCTGAAAAGATCCAACGTATCGTTTTCTCGTGGCTGTCACGATCTTGCACAAAAATGACGTGTCGCTATACACTATACATCAATGATTATACTAGAATTTCGAGATCTCGAATTTGTACACACGTTCCGTACAAACCGCGAATTTAAAAAATAATATCAGTTTAACGTTCTACTGGCTTAAAAAACTCTTTGGCGAAAGATCGTACCGTTTAATGAAAATCGACTTAGAATTCCGCTAACTTGAAAAATTCTTTGGCAAAAGTTTCAACGAACTAAAAAATAATAAACTTCAATTTCGAATTCACGATAGAATTAACAGATGATCCGATTTAATTACAAATAGAAGAATGATTCGAAATTTTTGTTCGCCAATAGACAAACTTCGTGAACGAAAAAAGATAAATTCATATTCAGCGGTTAATACTTATTAAACGATGAATAACGCAGCCCAAAAGAAACTTTTTAACCACTCACCTGTAAAATCTCATCGCAAAGAAATCACTTATTGTTGTACTTTTATCGACAGTGACAGATTCGTAATAGAACTTGAACAATTTTTTCTGGACGCTTCGAGTCCCAAGCAACGATAGGATTCGACTGTTCGGGACGAGTTACCGCGACTAAATATGTTCCAGCGTCCCCTGCTTACGTAAGCCGTTACTTTTTCCTCCTATCGCCTACCACGAACCAATCTGGCCCGAGCATTCGCTTGATTAATACCGACACATGAGGTGACGCTTGGAAGAACCCGTGTGTGGGCCCACCTTCGGTCGAACGTCACGTAGAATCAACCGCGAATCCAGTCGGTATTGTTTCGCTTCCACGGGTAGCTGTAACAGGTGCTGTTTTATGGTCTTGCGGCCGCGTGACTTTATCGATGATCGTAATCGAATAAACTGATTTTGTCGAAAGAATTGAGCGAAAACTGTATCGGTAATTATCGTATGATGAACAAGGGGCTGATCTTATACGAAAAAGTGAATGAAAAATGTAAAACAAAATTTGTTTATACGGCAATTTTTACAAATCGTCCACATAGAGAAAAAATTTATACCAATCGTTTGCGTATAAGTTTAGAAAATTTAATCTCCTCGGAGAGTTTAATATCTTGACGGAGGGAAGGTGGGAAAAAGCAGTGTACGATCAAAGAAACAATTTGTTCGGCAAAAAAGAGAGATTTCAAGGGTCAGTGGGAATACAACGAGGGGGGAGAGATTCGCGAAAAAATCCCTCTTTTCCGAATAGAATCACGCCGAAGAAGGAACAGGTATACGGAAGCGGTGTCCGGTTGTGTATCCTCGAAAAGCTCTCGTTCCTATCATATTTATGAGATACCTCGAACCAACTGACTGCGACACCACACACACGCGCGCGTGCGTGCACACACACACACACACACACACACACACACACACAACACACATATATATATGTGGATGGGATAATCAGCGTGGTCAAAAAGTGGCTCTCTGTCCGTGTGGAAATCTATGTATTCGGTCGCGCAATAAGACGTGACCTGCACGAGTGGGAAATTGGCTGAAAGCTCACGTCGCACGGTCTTCAAACGAGAAAAATCCGGAGCCCTCCCTTTGAACCTGTCGATTCTGCGAAGGGGAAAAGGGAAAAAGGCGTTTTCCGCGTTTCTATTGCCCCCTTCTCCGCTCCCAGTTTCTCTTTTGCTTCGTTCGTTTTATCCTCCCTTGTAGAGATCGACAGAATTTCGATCCGTCGGCACCCTTCGATCCATCCGAAAAGTCGTAGCACATTGGCACGCAATCAAGCGGTAGTTTGAGCCGGCCGAGGCCTTTCAAAATGGTGGCGCGTACAACTCACCCCCATTCTTCTAACCCAATCGAATTCATCGCGCCGCATTAGCAGCTGTCGAAGCCGATCAAGGTCGTTATTCGATGCGAGCTGAAATCTGGCCACGGAAACGGCAGCGAAACGCGGCAAGAGCCTGCACGATCTCGTCCACCTTTTCCTTTGTTCGACGACAATGCGACGAAATAGCAGGCCGATGGCCCTGCTATTTCTCTTTCCGGTCCCTGGATCAATGGGACAAATTGGTACGAAATAACGATTAGCAAGGGCATCCATTGGCGTACCCTTCAGAAAAAAGATAAAGAGAAAAAACGCGAAACCTGCATCCGCTGACAGTTTTTGATCGGAATAAGGACATGGCAAGGGATGGTTGAAAACCAAATCCTCTATTGTTGGCTGAATTTGTAGAAGCTGTGACAGCAGCTTGGGAACGTTTCGAGTTGTCATAGGGTGTCGTGACAATGACGTCGTGGAGACGGAAGGCAATCTTTGATCTCTTTAGTGCCTGATCACGCTGCAGTCTCCATCGGTCTATCTCTATTGAAATCTCGGTTGTTGGATACATTTACAGAGTTTCCGACACTAGCTGGAGATTGCTCGGATTTGTGGCAAGACAACGGAACAGAGATGATACTATGTATCTACGAATGAAACAATTCTCGATACTTCTAGTTCCGATTACTCTAATTATATCGCAATCTCGAACAGCAACTCGGGACCACTTCGAGTTATCGTAAGACGGCGCAACAAAGATACCGTTTTGACGAATGGAAGAAAGCCTTTGATCGTCTTTGGCGTGTGATCATTGTGTTCTAATTCTACTGCAATCTCAAACATTCAATGGATTGCAGAACGTCTGACAATAGCTTGAGATCACGTGGAATTGTCATAAAACGATATAACAAAGACGCCATTTCGACGTGCGAAACTTCGATGTGTTTGGTCGTCGCGTTCTAACTCTACTATAATTTTGACTATTCTAATTTCGTTGCTATTGGATCATCGTGTACGAATTCTGTTCGAATCTCATTACTCAGGAGCGCCCGATCTTCTACGCCATTCGAAGTGCAACCACGATCGACACCGTCTTCTCCATTACGTAACTCCGTCGCGTATACACGGCAGGTTCCATGACGGAAAAAACGACCGAGATAAGAATGCCAATGTGATTTCCCGAAACGTGTCCCGCTGCACGATGTAATGTTACAAGATCGTGGAAGTTTCATGACGAATTTCCCCGCGACCGACACGTAGAAGTCATCGGATCGCATCTGACTGGTGATTGTTACGCAACACGCTCGCGCGCGAAGCCGGTTACAGATCCGCACACGCTGTGTTCCTCGATTCCGCGCGTATTCGCTCTTTCTCTCTCTCTCCTCTCTCGTTCTCTGGCTTGCAGCAAACAACTTATATAATACCGTATATTTATCCACAGGCACGAGTTTACTGCACTACCGACACCGTTCCCTCTTGTCTGCGGTTCCGCCATACGCGCTAAGGAAAAGCGTAAGCTTGGCCGAGCGATACCTGTTCATTACGTGGCCCCGGGGCGGTCTATCCGAGAAAACACGTGACGCGTCGCTGTCTCATTAAGAAACGACGCTGGTTCCTTTCGGACCGGCGGAGTTATTGTCGCGACAGGCGGTGATTACTTATCGACGTGTGTCGCCGTGGAAACACAGGCTTTTTCTAATTATCGCGCGAATAACATCCTTCGTGAATCCAGCGTATTTCGCTGTACGCGTAATCGAAGAATCAACAGAAGTTTATGTAATCCGCTAACTGTTGGCAAATATTTTTTTCAAAAATGCACGAAAGAGAGATATAATTGATTTATCGTGAGACTTTCGTTTGTAAGTCTATCGTGTATCTTTCTTCGCGTATTGATTCTTGGAACATAATTGTACGCGTTGATACGTTCTCGACTACTTCTCTAAGATAAAGTACCGATAGCGATCGAAGAAAATTAGATCAACGAAAAACAACGAATCGTACACGTATTTGAAACGAAGCATTTATATACCTCGCATTGAACATCGCATCGTCGGTTAGATATTCAAAAACATTTATCAACGAGATTAAAGATCTCTAAAAATCATCGCTAAAAGGGACGTATCGCCCTGTACGTAGAAAAATCCCGATCGAAGTAGCGTTAAACGCGTCCCAACTAGTTTCTCTCGTCCGTGATACGCAGAGGCTACTCTGTTATTCCGAGCACGCGGAGGAACGACGTTCGTTTGGAACGGAGTGAAATTCCAGCCGCGGATATCCAGTGGATCTCAAGTCTCGCCTATTCGCTGATTCTTCCTCATCGAACAGATGAAATACGTAGCAGCTAACGCGCGTACGAAGGAAAAGATAAATGCTCGTCGAGTTGGAGAAACATCCGGGGACGCAAGAGTTACGCTATCGGCTGGTGTAAGCTTGCACGCGCTTCGAGCGCGCACGAGAGTCGGAGACACGCGCGTACAGGTAACTGTGACTGTTTGAAGAACACGAGAATAGACGCGAGACGGTAAACAGCGTCGATCCCAGACGATAGCGCGTAACCTAGCCCAAGAAAAACCTGATTGCCGAGCAGCTATAGCATTCCGATACGTAAACATACGATCCGAGTGTTTGCCTATTGCGTCGCGAATGTTTCCAATCTCGTACGTGCGCGAGTGGCGCAAAAGAGGAACGGCAGGTGCGAGTGAGATGCATGGAAGGAAGAGAAGCTACGGTGTGGCTATAAAAGGGTATTTGCACGCGCCTTTATTTTTCAATGAAACCTTTTTTTATCAGCTTCTACATTTCGTTCTCGTAATATTCAATCTTTATCCTCGTATGGTAATATCATCAAACGATGAGAAATTTAACACGCTTGGTGTCAGGTATTACGCGCACAAATGCGATAACGAATAGAGTATCGTGCAATTACTTTTCGTAGCCACTGCTAGTATAGTCACGGATAGTATCGCAACGCTTATCATAGGAAACTTTTATACTGTGCGTTTTATACATTTTGAAATTTCATTAGACACGATCGCGTGTTGGACATGCTCGTTGAAAACTTCACTTTTGCTCGGTCAGGCAGTACGAAGTCGAATTGATTTGTCTTCCACAGGAGGCGATGCGGCACTCCGGTACGAAGCGGCCAATTATTCTACGCGAAAGACTCGTTATCCAATTTGGCTAACAAGGAGAACGATTGAACCGTCCGCCTCCGATTTTAACGAGCTTCTGGATGTTCGCGCTACGAATACCATGTTATCTTTAACCCCCTTCGACGTATGCGACACTCTCAATCTTCTACGTTATTCGTAATTGCGCTAAAACTCGCGGTATGACTATAATAATCGTGATTACAGGAAAGTGCAGCTCCCGATTATCGAGTCAGGCCTGTGCGCAGAAATTTCACTTTTCTACGCGGAATATATAATTTTACTGAAAAAGACGAAAAAGATTGGAAGATTCTTCAAAGATCCACTTTATTCTTTGTATTCGATTTTGAACGATCGCGAATCGAAAATAACGTCATACGTAGTACACTGAATATAATTTATAAGACTTGGATTTAATTTTACGAAGCGGATACAAAGATATATTTAACTGTAGCGTGGGTGATACGACGCGCAATACACGGTATACATAGTCTTGATAACTGACTACTGTTTTATCACACTACTCTCGTTATCGCAATTCGAAATAAGTCCTTGTCTTTAAATGCGTTTCAACGATTCGCATTCAAAACGTACATTCGATCATTTTTGTGGTTCATCGCTATTTAACGTCCTCTTGGACCAGCGTAATCGTTGCGTGTCACGGCGCAATAGGTCCTTAGGTAGCTTCGTGATTCACGAGAGGAGAACAGAAAGAACGTAAAAGGTAAGCACACGGACCATCACGTAGAAGCGCATGGCCACGTAGCCAGTTTATTGCGCGCGAGCGTGCAAGTTCATAAGAACGTGACGTAACAGATAACGTGACACGACGCCCATCTCTCGACTGGATCGCGAGGCAATTTCTGCTGACAAGCTCGCTGGAATAATGCAACCTCGCCGAAGGGAATTACGCTAACCTGCTGTGTAGAAAAAACAGATTCTTTGATCGGCCTCGGCGCGCTGAGAGAAGGCGAACAAACGTGTTCAACGAGAACGTATTCTAACGACATAATTACGTCTGTTTTTTACGAAACAGCACGCTTCTGGGCTATGTTGAATTTTACTCTGCGAGATTACGACTCGTTTGACGACTATATAGATATAGTTATCTGAATGTTTGTTGGCCATCGAACTGTCGTTATGTAAAAATGGTTCTCAATTCCAAATTTCACTCTTTTCTATCGTATAAATACCGTAATAGTCTAATTAATACCTCGATCGTTGTCCAACTCGCAGATGCCTCAACGCAACGGTGTTACGCGTTGAAGCTTCGAGTTTTAGTATGTTGAGGTGTTGTTCTAAAAGATTTTCAAAGCGAGGATCTAGCCATACCGACTCCTTTTGACGAAATACAGTGAAGATCCGTTTTATTTCGTCCTGCGTTTCGGACTGCCGTGGTTAAGATGGCTGGCTGATCTCTTCTACACTATTTTTGAAAGCTAGAAATTGGACCCGGCAGCCAATTAAGGTTTGACCAGCCAACAAAGTGTAGCTATAGTAGGTATACAGGTAGATTTACAGCATATAAACCACGTGCTTGGCAAAAACGTACAAGTACAGCACGATGCCAAAATAGAAACAGATACAGAATTAATTATTAACCCTATAACGTAGAATACTTTCCGAGCTACCCGAATAGAAACGTACAGTTTTGTTTTCAGCAGAGTTGTTTCCTAGAACTGGAACTACCTCTAACATATATTCACATATATCACGCACAAATTTGTCTACCTAATCAAGGTAAAAAAAAAAAAGAGAGAAAGTAATCGTGTTTTTATCTGCATAAAGGAAGGTTATTATCCAATATTGCCTAAAGCATTCGCATGTTTTTAGTAATCTAAAGAGTAATACGTGCGATACCGGCCGTATTTACCGGTTTGGTTGTTCCAGAGCCAACTTGTTATTAGATTATTTGTATCACGAAGCGCAATACACGCCGACGCTCGTATTGACGAGGTCGGGGTCGACATTGAAATCCGTCGACGAATCGGGATCTACGCTAACCTAACTCGAGCCGACAACGATAGCTCGTGTGCGATAACTGCTTTTATCAGAGGCGTTCGCTAAGCTGTGGCACACGCACACACTTCTAGAAACTTAGAGAAGAGAGGGAAACGGATCCTCGCGTGTATGTGTCGGTGAGCAGACGCGTGCTGGTTGGCTGGTGCGTAAGAATAGAGCTAGTAAATAGCTCCGGCGGCTCGACGATATTACTAACCTAGCCCAACGCGTTACGACACCGAGTTGTGCCGAGTCGACCCTGACGCAAAAGTAGCAGCGTGCACGCGCGCACCAGCCTAGCCTAGCTTAGCGCTTAGCGGTCGTTGACTGAATTTTATGCACTCGATGCAAGTGCGCCGCGCTGACTCTCTCTCTCTCTCTCTCTCTCTCTCTCTCTCTCCTTCCCCTCTGTTGCCACCAACTCGAGTCGATTCGTGGTGCTCCATGTTTCGAAACGAGCGCCTGTGACTACGAAAAAGTCACTAACCTCGCACTATTGAATTACGATAATTACAATTTCCTTCCAACGAGTAAAAATTACATAGAAAACTGTAGCGTAGCTGTCTAGCTGTAATGTAAATACAATATCTTTGGTTTACCAACGTAACAAAATGTCAATTCTACCCGTTTTTTTCTTTTTTTTTTTCTTTTTTCTTTTTTTTTACAAAAGTATCCTCTGTCACCCAATTCTCTCACAAATATTCTTCCCATGAAATCCAATTACGGACTATTGCATTTCCCATGCAATATCCCACGATCGGCAACAATGCTCTTAAAAAACCATCGTCCTGTTTCAGAGAGGCTGGTCTGTCGGTCATCGTTCGACCCAGTGTGCTCGCGTTTGAAAAAAGATTACCAGTCGGAAAAGAGAAGTTCCGTAATCCTATTGTTTGCCGCGTTTCACCATGGAGGAAAGAGGAACAATAGAGAGGCATTAGCCGCGTGTTCGGTTGGTCGGTTGATCGTAGCCGCGGCTAAAAACCATGTGCCTTTATAAACACAGCAGCAGATAACGAAGCTGACGATGTTGGCTCATCGAACAACAGATATCTAACTTGCTCGTAAACAGCGCGTAGTGTTCGAGAACGAGCATCTGTCCGAGAAAAGTCGTAATTTTGATCATTTTCTATTATCTAAATCGTGTTTCTTCTTGTACGGTTTCTATACGTATAATATATACAATATATGTAACTAGCGCATAGACGTCATTTATCTCTATTGTCTTATAACGAAGGAAATTTTAATCGATAAAATTATTTCCACGCGATGATCGAAGAAGAAGAGTCTCGTTTGAAGAGAGGAGATAGCCGATGAATTCCTGTGTTTGCGTTTCTCTAGAATAAATTAGCAAGCGCCACGGCTTCCTGGCGTGCGGCTGCCGGACGTTAAACGCCGATCTCGAATTAGAGTTCTCGTTTCGGTGCCAGCCAAAAAGGTGTTCGTGGGCGGTGATGCGCTCGCCTTACCGTTCGTCGAATCTGACGTTTCTTCAACCTCTTTGCCAATACCAAACTAACCGACAAGCACAGTCGAACAGCCAAATAGAAGAACGCATTGTTACGCGAGCTTGGGAATTTTTCCATTGGGTAGATCGTTCGTATACACGCGGTGACTCGCCAAAGTATTCAAACGCTCGCAGAAACCTTTCATCAGATTGTTATAGAATTCTGTAACAAATTCTCTCCCAGGATACTACGACCGATAGCACGAAATTCATACAAATTTCTTTTTCCGATCCCCAAATGAGAACGTATAATACCAACGTCAATTTCATCTCGTATAACGCACAACGTCCATTTATACCAATCTCAAATATACCGAGTGTCCCATGATTTATGGACAAGTATAACTTTTATATTTCGGTCGTCGGTAATTCGGATATTAAATACGAAAGTTCGATCGCCGAGGATCGTAACTTTCGGTTCGAAGTTCACGTACGTAAAGGACGAGGGGGGAGGGCACGGGTCGCTGAAAAGTAGCGAGTTTCGTAAGAAATATGCGCGGATCAAACGGGAGATGGCGCCATAAAACAGTTACAGCGTCTCTGGTGGCCGGATGCACGTGGCTAGGTTGAAATAAATTCCAGCCTAAGTACGCGAAAAGTTTTAATGGGGCCGCGGTATTTACGCCGGGACAGCCCTTCTTTATTCCGTGGAATTTATGGCGCGGCCATGTTCCGCATTAACGGAGTGTCCCTCTCTGTTTTCGCAAGAATACGCAAAGTCCGACGTCACAGCCTCGAAACGCGGTATGCAAATGCGAACCGGAGTTCTTAATGGTCACCTTAAAATTCGGAACGACCTCGGGGAGCAGGTAGGAGAAATATTGAAGCTTCGACTCGTAATGCAAAGCGCTTTGTCCTCCAATGTTCGAAGAAATAACGAAACAATGTGACTTCGAAGATTTCCTCTGGCATAAGAAACGTGCAGAGAATCTTCTACCGATAGAAGAATGAATCCAACGGACGTAATCGAGCGGCCACGAGGCACGCAGTTGAGTAACGTCCCGTGCATCGCGATTATCCCGGGCAACGTGTCCGAAATTCAACAGGACACCCGGGGCTAATCCTGTAAATAAGAAACACCGGATTCGTTCTACCGCCTCGTACACGTTTATTCGAGCCGTAAAAAGCTTTCAACCCTTTGCTGTTGGATTATTCTCATTATAAACGGCCATTCGCTTAATTCGCCCCTACGGTGAATTACCGGAAACCAAGCAAAAGAACAATTTTTCGGCCGATCGTGTCACGGATCTTAACGGATTAATTGTATCGGTAGATCGTGGAAATCCACGCACTTGTGGGAAATTAATATAGAAAAATACAAAAAATATCCGTCCTAAGTAGAATGGCTCGTGAGAAAAATAACCACGTCAAATTTCGTCATTTTTGAAATATTTCTACTTTGCTTAATTTGCATGGCGTCATTCGTTAACGCGCAAGACGCGCGCTATCATTTTATTTCGAGCGGTGCACGACCTCGTGGTCCGTACGATACCGAGGTAGGTACTAGGCGGATATTACACACTCATACACGGCACGTTCTCACGCACTTACGACTATATTTTGAAATCGCGTGTCCGATGCGGAAACATTGTCGCAGGTCAGTTGAACGTGACGCGAATCACGCTGTCGCGCCGCTTGCCAAGAAATTCCTCGCAAGCTCCGGACTCGTTTAATAGCCAAGCTTCCTCGATATTGAATGAACCAGAGTTGTTTTCCTCCTCGTTTGAAACGTCTCATCCACTATTTTTCTACTGCCATCTCGTTTCTTCGGTTAGATTTTACAGGTTTAGTAATTACGTGTTTCTTAAACGCAAACAGGGTACACGAACGCCGCCAATTTTTTCAACGAAACGGCGAAGCGACTTCGTAAAAAGTCTGGGTCGTTCGAAGAAATTCTCTGCGCGAGATCGAGCTTTGTTTCTCTGTCGTGAAACCTTGGTAAGAACTCTGCAAATATTTTCTATCGAATAAATCTCGTTTCGTGAGCGCGTCGTCGTTCGCTTGAGCTAAGTTCGGTGGCGAATACACGCGAGGCCCGCGAGCATTCTCCTCTTCCTTTGGAGTCGTTTCACGAAAAACGCGACACATTGCAGAAACAGAAAACACGGTTTGCCTTTGGTACGAACCACCCACGTTTAGCTCGCGGCATTGCGGTAAACCCTTCGTTTTACTTGTCAAACATAATTCATAAGAATATATTGCTGAGACTTTATACGTAAAAACGTGAATCGATCAAAACGTAGCTTAGAAAATGTTAAAACATATAACCACAGCTTTGAATGTAACTAACGTTGGAACATCAGTGTGTCTCGGAATTAATCCAATCTCCGCAGTCCAAGGATTAAAACGTACATAAATGGAGAAATAAATGGTTAGCACGATAAAACTCTAGTGCTCGTTTTTCCATCTCCTTGCCAGGTCTCCCGCAACCCTTTTCTTTGTGTAAAGGTGACAAAACGCCACGATTAAGAACAGCCAGTCCAGCGAGGGTTCAACCGGATGGCTGATGACACGCCCGAGACCTCTTTCGAATTAACCAGAGGAGTAGAGGGTCGTTTTTCAGCTTGACCGTGCACGCATCGCATAACGTATCCCCGTTTTTTCGCGTTTTCTCTTTGACGGGTGTCGCTTTCGGCGCCTCTTTCGGAATTTCTTTCACCCACGGCCGAAGAAGCCGTGTTTCGTGTTCGTTTGTCACCCCTTTCGTGTCACACCGACGTCATTAAAGCACTAAATGACGGTGGCACTCGCGTAACTTCGTAACGACGATTCTACGTGCATTAAAAACACGCAGTATGTAGAAAAGAAGGAAAGAAAGACTTATAGCAAGAGCCAGAAGAGCGAACTATCGAATCTTTTATCCAGCTTGCAAGATCAAATAAACAATCAAACAAATTCGTGAAAGAAACGTGTTGTTGCAGTTAAGAAGTAAACGCTAAGAAAATGGACGAAATGTCTGACAACGTTAATTCGGTAGATCTATAGCGATCTTAAGCTGAATCTCGCTCTTGATTCCATGCGCGATAACCGTGTCTAATGAAAAACTAACAACCAGATTCGTAATCCACTGAAAACCACGAAAATCACATGCTCGAGTCGGCGACCCCATAACTTCGAAAGATTCGATCCCCGAGAGAAAATAGAGGAAGACAGGGTTATCCGAGTCACCTAAGTTTCAAATTCTATCTCGAAACTCGATCGTTGTTGTAATACCGTACCGTATTATTATCTCGAACCAAGTTTTGGTAATTTCCTAATTTTCAGTCGAACGTTCTTCCGACTCGAATAACCCTATCTCACCCTATACTTTTATTCTTTGCGCGAGCTTTCAAGACCACGTTACACCGGTGATTTCTCTGATCGTGATAACCCATATCCGGGATCACTCGCGGCAATTACGAAACGCCTTAAGACCGTCGAGACTCGCCTCGTTCCTGCAATTTGCATGTAAAGCAGCCGTAACAGCCCTCCTCGCTCCGTTACCCCGTAAGATGGCCAACAACCAGAGTTTAGAATCTCTCTGTTACGTGTCAGGACATCCCCCTTTCGACTTACCGTGAGAGAGCTCGATTAAAAGCGACTTAAAGCGCGACTTACGCTCGCAGGCGCGCCGATGTACGCGGCGGATTATCTTCGAGCTGATAGCGAACGCGTTGGCGCGCGTCCCGCCGGGACAAAGCGGCGTGATCGCTATCTCGATCGACCACCAACAGGCAACGTCACGAAACGCGGCGCTCGCTCGATACACGCGAGAGCTCTGCCTCCGATATCGATCGCGATCTAACGCGGATTCGCGCCACAGTTCCACCAACGAGACACGGTCAGTGTGTGTTTTATTTGTACAGCCGATATACGCGCCGCTTCGAAGCCGGATTTCTTCCTGCTGGTGCAGCATCTCTCTCGTTCGTTGTAGATTACGCGGCTCGCTAGTTTTTAATCGAACTTTCCGTCGAATCGATTCCCGCGCCGATAATCCTGTCTCGAACGCGACATCAGCGCGGCATTGAATCACAAAAGTATTTCAACATTTACAGAAACTCGACGAATTTGTCGCTAATTGTACTACTATTACTACTACTACTGTTTATATCGGCATCAGAAGTACTTGTATCAGTTTGGAAGATCCTCTTTAATGTTTCTGACGATTCACAAATTAGAGAATTTAAAGAAGAGAAGAGAGTTTGTTACGAAAGAAACTGATGCTATGAGCTAGTTTTATCGTCGCGTATTGGCTTATTTGTTTGCAGTTTGGTTTACTGTGTTCTATTTTAAAGGTGAATAGATTTTTGGAGTCGGTACGGCATAAAAAAAAAAATGGAGGCAAGTTGACAAAGTCAGTGGATGCTACGAACGAAGAGAAGTCGGATAAGCTGCGAGCCATCCGATAGTGGAAATTTATGTCGGTCGTGAGCGAAAGGCAGAGGAAAGAGAGGGAAGGTGAAATTCAATGGCGAGATAGATCTAATCGTTGAGGAACACGGCTCCCGCGACTCGCGTTTCACCGCTCGAACCGACAATAAAGCTCGTGTCGCGAGACACCCTCGTAAATTTCTGGTTTTCTTTTAGAACTCGCTTTTTCGCAGAGATCGAGATTCGCTACTACGACTACACGTTTAGACGTGAAAATCTACGATCGACCGTAATACATCTGTAACCGTAGAAACGCGAAGAAAATATAAGATCCTGCAGCGGAAACCAGTCAAAGACCTTCATAACCCATTTTATCGGCGAAAACTCGCATTCTTCCATGGTTGGCAATAACAGCGAGCTACGGGCGAACGACGCGCTCGTTTCGCAACCTTCCGGAGGGTTATCGAGACTCGAGGAGAGGCCCAGGTGAAAGAGAGCAGAGGCCCGTATCCTCTCGTAAGACTCCAAGACGAGCATTTTAATATGACAGAATCCTCTTACCGCCGGTCCCCTCCCTCACTTTCTCTTTATAAAAAGTTTAATATACCGGTGTTGTCCTGCAGCCCCTATCCCCCGTTTCGCATCCCTCCTCTCTCTCTTTATCCCCTAAGAATGTTCACTGTCCTCGAAGTGGAGAGGAAAGGGAGAAGAAGAAGACGCGGGTGCTTAAACCTGGAAAACTTGCCGGAGGATGGCAATAAGCCATCTCTCGATGATCCCATCCCCGTTTTAGGCAAGCTCCCTATAAATCTTCATTATAGTATGCCACGGAATCGCGATAGCGACGTAGAGCCGCGCAGAAAGATCGGATAAAGTCGACCGTGTGGAGAGCGCCTCCTCTTGCTTCGCAATGCCGATGATAGATCGAGAGCACGAAGAGATTTCGAGGAGAAGGGAAAAGGAGGTGGGAAACAGGGTCGTCGATGTACCGAGAGTCTGGATCGAAACGTCGAGACGAAGAGCGAAGCAACGTCTCGCGACTTCGACACAAAGCCGAAATCCAGTCGAGGATGAGATTTCGTCGAGAGGCCGAGGAAGGCCGCAAAAACGCACCCTTCTTGCGCTGTTTCTCCTCTCCTCTCCTCTCTCTCTCTCTCTCTCTCTCTCTCTCTCTCTCTCTCTCTGTCGGCCGTTCTCCGTCTCTTCCACCTCGTCTGCACACCTTTTCTTCTTCCTATGTAGCGATCGTGCCAAGTTGGCATCCGAAGTTCGCGTTACGCAATCCCGGAGCGAAATCCCGAGACTAGCTGTTCTTTGCTCCAAGAAAAGCCAACGATCTCCTCTCGGCCGAAGCAATATCTCTTCTCTTCTTGGACGACCGGATGATATATACGCGTCAGTTGAATCACGTTGCACCGTGTACTTTATTCGTGGAGTACCCCCTCTCTTCCACGTTTGCCATGTTCTTCCTTAGCCTCGTCGTGTTTTTCTCAGCTGCTCTCTCTTTTCTAAGATCGTTACTTGGCATACGAACGTACGCGTGATATCGTTCGAAGACTATGAAGCGATCGATCTTAGAACGAACTTGAAACGTTACGGTGGTTAGGCAGAAGAGTGGTGGCATCGCGTCCAGCGTTGAACTTGCAATCTCCCACGATATGGTTGGGTTAGGTACACGTAATTGTTTGCTCTTATTTCTTAAGGAAAACGATAAATTATAGTAAAATTCTTGTAACTAAAAGATTAACTGGAAGGTTACAAACTTCACAGTGTGATCCTTACAACGATATATCAAGAACAGTGTGTATACCGCGCGCTGTTTGCAAAACTATTATACCTAAGCCGCAGTCGTACGTTGGCACTCGTCTCTCGCCTCAGGAACACGATACAGCCTCTCTTCCAGCTGAAATAGCGCACAATACCGCGCGTTACAGCGCCACATGGAGAATTTGAAAGGAGGACGCAGCGGCCAAGGTCGCTTTATCCCCGTTCAACTTTACGACCGACAGAAATTCGATTTCTCGTGTTCGCTACCCACCATCCCACGTGTCCTTTATACCTCTACAAGCCTCTGAAAACACCTTCCTGTCATAGATACAAAAGCTCGAAAAGCTTCAAAGAAGCCTGATATCTTCCGAAGAAAATAGATTCGACCCAAAAAAATCAGACTACGACGGATTTTACGCGATCCCGATGTACGTATAGGGACAAAGATCGCGAGGGAACATGGAAACGGTGAGAATCGTCATTTGCAGCAGTCTCGCTCCTGGTCGCGTCAAAGGGCCGCCGGCTAATCAGCTCCCCAAACAGAGAGCGAAGCTAATCTTCCTCGTCTCATCAGGGTTGGACGACGTCAGGGGAAAACACGGAGAAGGCGGAGGATGAAACATCCCCTTGATGTACGAGCATGTTTGACGCGGCAGACTATCGGAGAATATTGTAAATCGCTCGAGAATCAGCCCCGATCTTCTTCCAATATTTCTACAAATTACCGTAAAACCTCTACTGTCTTGTCTTCGAATCCATTTGGGAAAATCTCTTCGACTGTATGTTAAATTCGCACGACGAGCAACGTTCCCACAAAATTTAAACTATTTCTCACCGCAACATTTGGTCAGGTCGGCTTCAAAGAGTCTCAATTAAGGATTCGATATTCGTTTTACTTTATTATGCTGTGCGAACGTCGATATGTTCGAATGCATAAAAGTATGTATGCAGAAATATAAACGGTTCGACGTGAAAAAGTTACAGATCTGGAAATCCGAAGGTCCCAGTTTAAAGACTATGCGCAACTCGCTCATCCCCAATGTCTATGCGAAACACGAACAGCCGGACGAAAGAGAAGTTGTTTCGGTGTGCGTACGTAGGAAAAGGACGTTAGCCCTGCGGGGGTGTGGTACTCGAAGAAGGAGCGGCGCGAGAAGTTGCTGCAGGTTCTCCCCCGATGATGGCCGAACCCCGTAAACGGGAGCCATCGGGCAGACAGCGTCGTGGGTCTGGAGGAGCTCGTACATCAACTTAATGCGCGGTTGACGTCCCGCAGGCGTGCGCCGCAACGCTCCCTTCGGTGCACGACGACGACGACAAACCTGAGAGACAGAGTCGGAGAGCTAGCCCGGTTGGCCGTCATACACAATGGCTTCCGGTTCTCTGGAGAGAAAGCAGAGGAGAGCCGCCGCGTGACGTTAGGGTATGCCTGTGTGCGGTGGAGCGGCGTGTCCTTTTGTGGCCGCGTGCACGAGCGAGCTGATGCGCCGAGCGAAGAGAAACATAGAAAGAGATATAGCCCGGTAGCAATCGTGAAACGAGGGGCGAAGGGAAAGGAGAGAGAAAGGGAGGAGAGAGAGAGAGAGAGAGAGAGAGAGTGCGCATTGTGCCCTAATCACGCTATTGTCTGGCCGCTGATAGTTGACAGTCCGCCGGCAGGCCGCGTCGAGGATGACGGAAACGACGAAACCCATCGTTAAGCTGCCTAGACGGGGGAGGAAACGGAGGAAAGGAACGCGCGGACGAGGAGGAACCAAGGACGAGGGGACAGGAAGAGGTTGTCGCTTGATTTTCGACCGGACTCGGCCGTTTACCAACAAAGGGGTAAAATTGCTTCGGAGGGCTGCGTCTCTGATTACGACGATGTTCGTGGAAGGGAGGATAAGACGGCCACGGAGACGAACAACAGGGCGAAAAGGAAATTTGAAACTCGCTCGTGGAAAACGAGCACCGTTCCGGGAGAGATCCGATCGATGATACTTCGTTAGCGTCGGCGTAGCTGACGGTTCGTTTCAACGGTCTCTTTAACACGGAGAGAAGAAAGGAAAGCAGGAAACGAAGAACGGCATAAAAAACCATCCCCCGAAACGACGAAGGCGTTCCGCCGAAAAAATCCAGTCGAATAAAAAGCCGAGGAAAATCGAGTCGTTAGATCCTGTTGCTTCCGACAAGGCGTAAAAAGAGCAACGATACCGTCGCGCCTCGGTGGGCAATGTCGCGCGAAACGCGATAGCTATGCTTCGCCACCGAAGGCATACAGGGGGTGGAGTTTCTCCTTCGCCCGTGAAAGTCATTACTTAAGATACGACCACGCGGAAAAAAAGATCCGCCGCAAAACACACCTTGGCTCACAGCTCTAGCGTGCCACACCCCTCGATTACGGTAGTTGCGTGGGTTGAGAATGTCGGGTGCGCGGCCAACAGCCACGAAGAGCATACAACGTCGAGCGAACTGCCTCTGAATCCACCTAGGGAAACAGGGATCTTAAAGTCGGCCGTCCATATCCGAGTGCGCTTTAAACTTTCTCTGGTAGATTTCTGCTGATCCCTCGTCGCGGAAGTAAACACTTCGGACAGACTACGGTGGTAGTGTCCGAATAAATGACCAGCCTTGGAGAGGGATCACGATCGTACATCCGGACAGGTATACTTCGACGAATTAGTCGTCGTTGTTCGTAGATCGCGGATCTTCGTTTATTTAAAGGTACGGAAATGTACGAAGTGTACGTAATATGCGAAAAAGTATATATGTAATATCGTTATAATATTTAGTAAACGAAACAAATGTCCACTTAGCTTCGATCTCTCCAAAGACGTATTTCATCGTTAATCCCATTTGCTTCTTTTTTTAGACAGAAATTTATGATCTCTCGATACAATTTTCTCTCCACTCCAAATACCAACCTTTATGATGGAAAGCTGGCTTTTCCGATTAAGTCGCGTCGAAAACAGGCGAATAAAGCGATTTGTTACGTAGAGCGCGCAGGGTGGTACACGGAGTCAGCAGTCGATAAACTCTTTTGCCAGCCGGAGGGAAGGCGAGGCTTACCGGCTCTAAGTACCCGACGTAATATTAATACCCGAGGGATGCATGCATAATGCAGCACGCGAGGATAGGCAACGCGTGGCGTACAACGTATACGGAGAGAAGGCGTGTCGGTATCGGGCTGATCGGACACACACCGGTTAAGATCTCGGCTGTTACGAGAGAACTTCTCTTATAAGGCTGTTCCGTGGTGTGACTCAATTCCAGCGAATATGGTAATCGACGTGTTTCTTCTGCGCGCCTACCATACACGCCAAGAACCGGTATACGAGACGTAGAACGCATCGTGTCGCTCGCATTCGAGTCAATAACGTCGCGTCGACCGATAATCGCGGTTAAAGACGACGTTCTGGTAAATGGCGCTCGAAGCAAAGACAGAATAGGACAGGACAGACGATCTTTCTTTCATTCTCGAAATTACCATCCCGAGGCATCGGCGTACACGTTGGAGACGATCGCTCGATCGACCGACCGACTTCCGAACGCCATTCCCCGTGCTTCTTTCAACTTTCTCTCTTTCTGTGTGAAATGGGTTATGAGGGCCGAGCAATCCCATGGTACGAGGGCGTCGACGCTGCATTCTCGGCCAGCGAGGAAAGAATTCGGGGGAGAAGAGACACGCAGAAGAGACGCATCACGGGGTTAGCACGGCAATACGGAAGGGTGGGGGTAGCAGGATGGCGGCTTAGATCCGCTCGCGTCGCCTGGGTGTCTGCCGCGCCGGCTGGATCATCGGGGAAAGTTGGCGACGTCAGCGGAGTCAAGGCCGCGAAGCGTTGCAGCGCCGTCGCAGCCGGTGCTCCAGAGCCTCTCACCCCTTCCAGCCCTTCTTTTCTTCCTAGCTTTCCACCACGCACACGCGTGCATACACACATACACACACAGAGTCGTCCGTACGGTAGCCGTATCTTCGAGAAACAAACCACTCTCTGCCCTCTTCGTCCCTCTGCCGCCGCTCTGCTAGGGATCAGCCTGTCCCGGAGGGGTTGGAAGGGGTAGGCCGTGTCTGTGCTGCAGTGACGGTCGATAGAATCGTCTGCGCACATGCGCAGCCAAACGCTCGTCAGCTGCGCCATTGATTCCCGCCTCCACCCCCTCGAGCCACCCTCTAACCCGTCACTATGTAGACTTAAAGGGGAGAGGGCGGAATAAAGGTAGCTAATTTGTGTAACGTCAGCTCGGGAACACCTCGTGGATGTGTCAGCGAGCTCGCTACCAGATTTTCCAAACGATCCGAGAACGTACGCGAGACCCTTCTGCCGCCTCATTCTCCACGCGAAATCTTTCCTGCCGAGGGTGACCTCCTTTGCGCCGATGTCTCGTCCCAACTCGCCTCGTCCTGTCCCGTTACGAGGGGTGACGCTAGGTCCTCTGATGATAGGACCCCTTCGTCCAGGAGGACCATTGTCCGGAGAAAGGAAACGTTTCCTGGAGAACGACCATGGAAACGAAGTCTAGCCGTGACGCTCATTGTTGAAACTTTGTGAGATACAGTATGAACTGAATGGCAACGCCAGTCTGACGAGAATCGATTCGATGCAGTCTCGCGCGATCGCGTGATGTCTAGCGCAGGTAACGAGATTCATATACATGCGTTATCCGTATGCTATACTGACATCCGGAAAATTACAATATATACTACACCGTTGTACGAAACGCGACGATCGATCTAGATCGATCGAGGAATATAACTGATTTGGGCTTGGAAAAATGGTAACGAAATAGCTAGCGATACGAATCGGTTGAAAAGGTTGTAAGATTTGGCAAACGCGGACGACGAAAAATTAACTTTTTGCGCTTAATCCGGGAGAATTTAGCTATTGGAATATAGTCACGTAATTTTAATTTTTTTATTCCGCTCTAACGTACGTGGACCACTCACTCTTCTCCACTGCCAATTCTCTCTCGTTGTTTCACTAGGAGAACGTTGGCGATTTAACGGTGCTCGCGAAAGAATGGGAAAGAGCCCGTACACATCTGGACGAATGGAACGGACAGGCGATAAAGACGGACACCGAAAAATGGAGGCGGAAAGAAAACGGTGGCAGCCGAGCACGAGGAAACAGGATATTCCCCGGGTACTCCAGGGAAATTGAGATTGGATCCTGGAGGAGAGAAACCGAGCGAATCTACTGGCAACGCGAACTACGTGAAACGAGGGAGAAGCCTCTTGCGGATAGTCTGGCACGTGTCGAATCGAAATCGGACGAACGGAGAGAGGAAATGTCGTAGACAAGGGACAGATTTTCCGATCGTTGTATTATCGATCTCCGTTCCAGAGATCCGGCAACATCTGTGGTTCCTCCTATTTCGTGTTCGCTCGAATCTCGATTTTTTCCTGCACCACTCTTTCCATACTTTCGTTATTCAGTTCTACGCAGGTCGTACAAAAGAGGAACTTTCTGGATCCTGTCGCAACGACGAGGTCAGAAATAGGTAGAATCTGCAATGAGAATCGAGACAAGGGGCGTGTTAACGTTCCTCCAATTGAAACGAAGCTTCTACCTAGCAGTGACTTTGTTCGACGTTGCGCCTTAATTGGCTTCCGAAGTACATCGTCAGGTAACGATGGCGCCGAAGAACCATTTCCTACCCTGTGAAACTCTAAAAGTTCGCCAACGAGGTCCTCGCCCATGAAACGGTGCTGGAGATCAAACTCTCGATAATGCGCCAGCAGGAGAAACGGTACGTCGAAGATTTCTGGTTAATAACGTTCGTCTTATGGCGGGCCATGTTCCTGTTCGCGACCAGTTGGTAGTTTAACTATATTACTATTCGTAGACAAGTCGAAATATGCTTGCAATGATACGTCTAGGACGGTATAAACGCGTAAAACTCTTGTTATACAATTTGAGACCTACTCGTGATCAGAATTTCTATAACTACTCATCCCACTCGTAAATTATTCCAAAGCTCTACTGTAAATACGATGCCTCTTCCATCCTCCAACAATTTTGGCTAATGCGGATGCAGAATTATAGACTCCCTAATCCGTTGTTAATTCCAAAGATCTACGATTCAAGTACCGTTCATCCATACGAAACGCCCTTTAGCGACAGTCCTAAACCAAGCTTATACTTGATATTCCATGCGAATTCGCTCGATCAATTAGAATCTTCGACGATCTCTGGTGCAGGGAGCAATAACAAAGCTCAGATATATCCTATTCCACTCGTCATCCCCGATAGAGTCACGGTTTTGGCATTCCAACGCCGTTCTCGCCCATCAACTTGCTAGGGGTTGCGGCTAATGTCGTTGATATTCAAGACTCAAAGTGCCAAGGGTTGCGTTAATGTCACCAGGGGTTCGGTGTCCGAAGCGACGCTGTTATCCGTCCGTGTAGCCGATGTCGTGGTCCACCAAGGGAGAGAGAAGCCTGGGACAGAGGCCAGAGGATCGTCGTGCCATCGTCCCAACCCTCGATCCGCACGGATAACCAAAAGGGTTAGTCCGTACAGCCGTTCCAGAGATCCTTACGACGAGTCCAACTATTCTGGACATTCTCACCGCGACGAAAAACGTCCTGTCGACCCGAAACCCTTCTTTTCTCCGATATCTTCTTAGCCGATATCTCGTTGATAAACGAGTCGGAAGACTCGCCGAGAAATTCGCTCGCAACTTTTCACCCCGATATCGTATCACTATTTTTGGGAAAAAATACCATCGTTCGAGGGTTAACAAAAAGTAATACCAAAGGATGGCTTGCTCGGAGCTTATCGATGATTCTAAATACGCGATACACGATGGTACGTAATTTAGTAGCGGAAATTTAATAGCAGCTCGATGGTTTGAGAAACGAGGCTCGAAATTTGAGAATATGCCTGTGTGTATTCCCTCGTAAGTTCCTCTCACTTATTTTCCAAAGGGTTTCCATAATTTAATCCTTTTGAAAATATTTCTGAAAATCGATCCAACCTAGTACTGTAATATCTATCGTTTCTTCGAAAATGATACACATTTAGTCGAATTCTGGATATTTGCCATCTATAGACAGCCACCGCTCTCTTAGCAGCTATTACAACGCCCCACTATTCATCGCGATGGCGCCACCCTTTGCCCTTGACATTCATCGACCGATAACGAGCCCGAACTTTCCTCCGCAACCTTGCACGGTCATCGCCCAAACCGATATCCATTACCACCTTCGACAAGTGACAAACAATTAACAAAATTGCACGGGGCCCAACGGCACTACGTATATTTACTTGGAAACTTAACCGAATATGTCGTTACTGCGAGATAACGATATTTTCGTGAGAATGATCGATCGAGACAAGCTGTTGCATCAATTCTCTCTCTCTCTCTCTCACTCAATTATCTTTACACTAAAACTTATCGATGATTCTGGCTAATAAAATCTACAAATTTGCAAGTTGAATAGACGATTTCTATTCGAGGCTCGTTGTAATTTAACGGTTAGAATCTAATTTTGCGAGTGACGGTAATTTAAGACCCGTTGGTCCTTCGGAAGGGACGAATATCGGCTTCCAGAAATACGAGTAAAGCACGAGACTGAGAAACGGTACCTGAGACGACGCATCGAGACTATCTCAGGCACTCGGCGAGGGCGGAGAGAATGGGCCATCTTCATCTTGGGAAAGACTTTAATAGGATGCCATTCCCCACTTCCGGACAATGCATTCAGTACAAACGGAACTTCTAAGCTCGCTATTGCCGTTCACAAACAGCCCCTGGTTCGTGAAAATAGCGAAAATTCGTGGCTCTGTCGCGCATCCGTTTTCATCTTTCCTTTCTAGCAATCGCGTACTTGGAAAATTCGAAATTGCGCGGTCGTCCACTCGCGTGTTATTCTCGAATTCACTACACAGTCGAGAATTTAACTCGCGAGTTCCCGAATTTGCTCTTCAGATGTAATTTTCTTTTTTGCTTGCAATCTAAAAATTAGAATTTGCCCACGAGCCAAATCTGACTTTTCGAAATTAATATGTTACACGATGCGAATGGTAGTGCGAGGATCGTAAAGTGAAAGTAGGTACCGTGTGATCATCCTTGGGGAAAAATTATAGGAAAATTTAGACTCTTCCGATCGATACCTATCACGATCGAACCATCAGTTTTCGCTAAGATATTTCAATTAACCTGCATGAAAAATAAGCTCTGTAATTAAGGATAAGTAAATTTCACAACGATAGATCATTCGAGCGAAGACAGATCTAAAAGGCCAAAGCCTTTAGCCACTTTCTCGTCGATTCAAGCCATTTATTTATGAATTTACACGTGCATGCGTCGAAATGTTAACTCCACAGAGTAGGAACATTGAAAAAACACAGTCGACCGGTAAAACAACGTGACCGTTCTCTCCAACGGCTATCTCTCTTTGGTCGATTTAACGCGAGGATCGAAAGGTCGTCGTTCCGATGCGTGTGGGGTTCGCAGAAGTTCAGAGACGCGGCCTGTCTGGCTGCCATCGTGGGAACGTTTATCAAAAGGCGCTTTTCTCTCGCTGACAGTGTATCCAAGAGGGAAAACCAGGGTGTTTCTTCTCTCGCTGCGTCGACCGGGAACGTTATATCGACCTCCCGCAGGCAAATTTCGGCGTTCGTGGCCATAAACGTTCCTTACCAGCCGCCTATCGGCCGAAATAATAGCGTAATAAATCTAGTAACTTTTCGCGAGCCACCGTCCCGAAACGGTCCGAACAGGGAACACGGGGCGTCTCGCTTCACCGGATCCCTCCGATGGGAACACTGTATCTCCACGCTATCAAACAATCAATCTATTCCTGCTGCCGTGGGCGATTACGTTTGCAGTTAATAATTCAGGTCGGTGTTAATGAAACCTCGAAAAACGGGGGTTGAAAGTAGTCGTGATGCTTATGAAAAGATTCCAGATAGCCATAAAAGAAAATGTAGCTATTTCTGAACAGGTTAGGAAGCATTCAAGATTATGTCAGAAAAATATTTATATATTTATAATAGGAATTTGCAGAAATGTCCGCAAACTAGTCAATACCATTGTCGTCCTATGAATTCTTTGACGAGTTAGACAACTAGTTTATTTATCATATGAAAAGATCGTAAGCGTTAAAGTCAATGACAGATTGACAGCGCATAAAAAATATTGCCTGCAGGTAGCCTTGAGAGTCGATCAGCTCGTAAATCTCGTTTCAAATTTATTTAAAGTGGAAATACTGATCACTGATTTACAGCGTATATTCGTTATAGCGATGTACGTAATATGTTTAAAGGTGATGTTCGAACCTACAAACAGCGTAAAAAGAATATAGCAAATCGATGGCAACGCTGAGCTGTGTTATACGGTATTTCTTATTGGCACGTGGCATGAATCGAGGCAAACGATGGTGCAAAAACTCGAGACAAATCGATCGATCGAGAGGAAAGAAGCAAATCACCGCGTAACGTCTCGTATTCCAACTATTTCTCTATCGAGACTCTTTCCCTCGGAGTTCCTGGGGGACGAGAGAGCCAGACGATGGTAAGGAAAAAGCCGACGGGTACAGACGACGAGTCTGGACAAAGACGGCGGGACAAAAGCGGAGAGAAGATGAAGGGAAGAAAAGGAAGGAGAAGAAAGGGAAAGTAATAGGACCGACTGGGAAACGTGTGTCTCGTGATAATACGTTTCTGCTCGCTCTTCGTTCCTCGATAATTACTCGGAATACCAACAGCGGGTGGAGAAACTCGAAACGCTACAGCGTACAGACACTACCACAGAGGATATCTTCCCTTGGTCCGCACCAATTACGATCGTTCGTGGTGTAGTTTTCCATGGGAAAGACCAAACACGGGATATTCTGGATCGAAACGAAATCCAATAGAATCTATTTGTCAACGAATAAAACTTCGCCGTTTAATTTGGGAGAGAGAGAAACGTGTCGTTATATCCGTGGTAACTAAACCTTGTTACGATAGTAGAAATTCTAGAGAGTCGTTTCCCTTGTTGGAAAGATACTTATACGCGTGGTACGCACTGCACACATTTTACTTTGCTTCGCTTCTTCCATAGAAGCTAAACAAGGTGGACGACGCTTGAAACTCCAAGACTTTCTAGTGTATTTATTATAATACATAATATGTACCAAATTGATAGAATTCGTACGTCTCTACTAATACACTGGCCGCTACAAACGAGCCTCGACTTAACCAACTTGATTTTATCGGACTAAACGCGCAATAATCCTGTTAGCTAACCGAATAGCTCTCCGAATCCTGTTATCTAATCAAATACGCTGCTACTGGTCGAAAAAAGAAGCGAGATTCGACGTACTGGAGAAACGATCAACATCATAAAGAGCAATCGTATGGGAGAAAAGGGTATCGTAACGGGCATCGAGCAAGCCAATGTCCTGGCAGTTGCCATTTCCATAACGGGATTTTATTTCCATTTTCTCGCTGGCAGCAGGTTGAGGTCGGAACCGCGCAGGAAAATAGAGACGAAGAGACGATGTGAGGTGGTATGCGAAAAAAATGGAGAATTTATGCGTCGCCAGGAATCGAAAGAGGCGGAGAAGTTGGTCGCCGGATCCCCGGGATATGCAGACGACCGGGAGGCACCTTCCGCTGAATATCCGCGCAACTTTCAACGGGAAAGCTGACATAATGCGATCGAACGCTTTCTCCTTCTGACGCAAGAAACCCGCGAGGCTAGCGCCGGAAAATTGAAGTCTTGTAATTGAAAATAATCACGATTTTACGACTCTTATTCCGATTAAACAGCGTACGATCTGTGCTGTGTCTTCGTGACTGTGTAGAAAAGAAGAAGCGTGTCATAATTTGTTGTTTCGCTCTTATCATTATCGACATTATTCGGTATCTATTTCATCGAATTTATTATATTTAACGAGTAAAAACCTATGTACGAACTAATGGTTCTATATTTGTGATAGAAGGGCGACTTCCTGTTCCGCAAATCTGATTATATTCTAGTAATATCCTGACCATATCCTTGTGAAACGATGTAGCTGTTTCGATCGAGGTGTTTCTCTCGACACTCGATACATTGTTCGGTCACACAATCTACCTGTTCACGAGGCACACCGGATATTGAAACTCGCGAAACATATCGCCACGTATCGAGCGGTTTCGCTTAATGGCTTCTTGGATTGCAGGAAGAAAACTGCCCTATTTTTCCAGAAAGCTGACGCGGAATCGATATATTATTCGTTGGTGGTCTGCTTTCGCGTAATGGATCTCGACAGGATTTATCGCGGATTTCGTCCAGCTATATCTTTCGTCTTTTGCTGAAACTTGCTTGCAATCGATGACAAGCGAGTCTTCGTCTTCGATTTAGACAAGAAACGAACCGTGTGAACGCGAACTCGACCAAAGCGTTGCTAAATCGCGTTACAAAATCGCGTTCAGTCGCGCCAACGCTCCAGCATAAATTACCGCCCAAGAGTACACGCACTTGTTTCCTTTTTTAGTACGTATGATAATTTAATTAGAGAATCACAAACAAAAATTATCCATCGACATGCATACAAAATGATTATATACTGCAGATATGCAAAATGATAATTTTCGATTGTATCTTTCTAAGTGTCTTTTTAACGTTAAAAGATATCTCAAGTTCGAGCAAGCTACGGAAACGTTGTCGTCGATATGCACGATGTCGCGTTTCAACTTTACGCTAAACGTCTTCAGAACACGTCCCGAATCTTATTTGTTTTATGAAAAGCAGAAGATTAAGACATAAACATTGGAGAACCGAAACTTTCTACTCTTCCTTTTACAATACGCAATGGTTTATAAACCAAGCGATTAAAATCCAACATAGATCGTTATCTTTGTCATACAAAAAAAACAGCTTTCTTCGTTACATCCTACGCACCAAACAGTAGGAGCAGCAATCGTCGAAAGAAATAATTAACAGAGTGGGTGGTTGTTCCGTGGCCCAGTGCCATAGAAACGATTCATCGAAAGGGGCCAGAGAAAAATTTAATGAAAAGAACCAGCGGAGGCTGGCTAAGTGGTACGTGGATCTCGACTCTTCGTAAGAGCGAGAGAAAGGGCAGCTTTTCCGTTTAAGGAGAGAAGAAAGCCGGTCGAGCAAGAAGGGAAGCCCGTAAAAGGCGGTCCGAGACGTCGGCAACCGATATAATGCGAGTCCGCGAAAACGGAAGCGAGCGTCCACGGCCAACCGCGTCCGTTACTTTCGTCCAGAGCCACCACCAACTCCCCTTTTCTTTTTCATTCGCACTGGCCCACCTCGATTCCACTCCCCGACATTCGTCGAGTTTCTTTTTGCTGCTCGGCCAGCCCTGGGCCGAACGATGGCTGCGGAAAGAGCGACATTTGTCTCGCCGATTATGACGTGGCTCCTACAGCTCCTTCTCTTTCCATTTTCATCGTCTGCGCGTTGTTTCTTTTCGTCGCCTTCTGCTCGTTTATCGTTTCTGCCGCTAGAAGAGCCCGCGTGCCGTTTCGTCGGTCGTTAAAATCATTTGTCAGGATTCACGAGGAAATGGAATCCAGGAAACGACTATCTCGGTGCAGGGTGGTTTGTGGCATCGATCTTTGTAGCAATGCATGAGAGATTTGGCGACTTTTGGGCAATTTTTGGACGAAAATTGAGGGAAATTTGAAACAAAGATACGAAGGATGCGACAAATGTTCGTTTACGTAAACTTTATCCGAATGAAATGGTAGTTAGGTTGTTCCGTAACTGGGATACCTTGGGGGATTTCAAACGCGATGAATATATCAGAAACAGGAGCACGATAAATTTCAAACGTAGTAGAAAATGGTAAAAGGAGGAAAGAATAGAGGAACTCCTACTGTACAAATTTCAACGTCCAACAGTTTCTACAAACGCATCTCTTCTACGATAAAAGGAAGCCAAAGAGTCTGGGAGACCGACTCCATACGCGATATCTTTGCGATTTCGTTTCATTCGTAGATTAATGACCGCACGAAGGAAGGAGAAAATCGTTTCAAATTATCGTTCATAATTCCGAGGGAGGATGAAAGGTCACATGAACGCTGTAACGATGATGACGACCACGACGAGGAGAAAGTACGCATCTGTCGTTCATCACTCCCCCTCCGATTATTGGCCCAACCAGCATCGTTACAAAGGACCCACATTATCTTCGGCGACATTAAAGCACCGCGTGGGTCAAGAATGATTCGTGCCACTTCCGAACGAAACAAATTATGTTACGAAAATAAGCGGGTTCCCCCGAACCTAGTTTGCCTTCTGTTGGAGCAGGAAGGATCAAAATGAAACGATGGTCGTGGCTTGTTTCCTGAGCGACCACGAAAAGGAACGGCCACGCAGCGGGTTTACGTATATCAAGTTCAGGGCCAAAAATAGTTGTGTGCGTGACGTGGGACGAGAAAAGCACGGGGCTATCTTGCATCGATCCGGTTGAGGTAGGTCTCGGTCTCAAGGGAGCCACGAGACTTATCCCAGTTCAGGGAGAAATTTCAAGGATATTCCAGCTCACGCGCGGATTCCTCGCTTAGAACCAGATTTCTCGCGTCATTACCATAAAATTCTCATTAGGAATCGCCCTCGTAAATCGATCATCCGTTAAACCAACGTCGATCCTCAAGTATCAGATTGTACCATAAGGTAGCGTTGTGTTATGTTCCACGTTACCCATAAATCGTAACGTTCGTCTATAGGTTACATTTTATATATCGTTTTATAGCATTTGTTAGTTTCTTTCGCGCGTATCTATTTTAAGGCGTAGAATTGTATTCTGACGTTTAGATGCTGCAATCATATCGACTATATCATGAAACTTGTACGAAGTAAAATAAGATGAAAAGTATATGGAAAAGTATATAATGTGAGGGGAGAAATAAAATATGCATCCACGTGTCTTTCAAAATACGCAGTATCGTATCCTCTTCGTTTCAATTTCGACGAAAGCGACTCGAAGCACCAAGCGAAGAAACTGGTAAAATGAGAGGCAAGGCGGAAATAAAGGGGAAACTGAACGAGTAACGAGAATGCGTTCGTGGAAAAAAGGGTAGTCGAACGAAAAAATCGGCACAATTATTTCTCTCTGAAATACGCTCGCTTGCGAGCAACGAGTCGGTGAATTGCGCGGGTTGCGCAACAGGAAGGCGAACGTTTAAGCTAATGACCTTTAATGCAAAGCTCCATTGTGTGCGTCGCGAGACGAGCCTGGAACGAGGGTTAACGCACAAAATGTACCCATCGGAAAACAAAAAAGGAAAAAAGGAATAAAGTCGGAGGGACGAGGGGAGGAAAAGAGAGAGGGGCTAAAAGAAAGCGAGAGGAACAGGCCGCACTCTCGAATAATAACCAGCGATTCTCGTTTCAATCTGCGACTGTTCCCAATTCAAATATACGCGGTCTGATCTAAAAGTAACGAAACTACCTTCATAAGCGTTTTTGTAAAAAAGAAAAGAAAAAAAACAAATAATTCCCTTGGGAAGCGATACGTCGATGATGATGTTTTTTCCTATTCGTTGAAGCAATAGGAAAATTTAAACCACAGAATGGACGAAGGCTCGATCGAGTTTGACTCTTTGACTTTGAACATGAAAAAGCAGAAAAAGTGGTCCCATCGCTTTTGAGCCCGACAACGTATGCAACGATACGTTAAATATACAAAAAATAACAACGTTCGGTTCTTTAACAACTAAGAAGCGCAGAATGAAAACGTAATAATCAAATAAAAAACTAGAAATTGATGGTATAAAATTCCTATGTCTGCGTGATATATGAAAAACAGAACTTTGTCCATTCTTCTCCTCGCGATTTGAAATTTACTTTAACTTTGATTCAAACGAGCGAACGACGATCTCGCGAGGATACAAGTTCGTGAAAAATTCCAGAATCTGATAAAAGTTGGACCGTTGTATATGAAACGGTTTGAGAAGTATGGGTATACACACTGCGGGGGTAGTTTCTCCGTTTCGATATAACGAAATTAGGAAAACCAGATCCCTGGAACTGCTGGCGGAAAACTCAACCGACCGAACTTCCGCGTCCATCGTTTCCTGCTACCTCTGAATTTAATCAGCGCCGACAGGCAAGGGGCTAGACGCGCGCCTCGAGATTATATTACTTAGAAACTATCTTAGGAATAACACGGTTCTTGCAACGTCCGTGGAGAAATTCGCCGGCTTAAGGAGCCACCCTCTTCTTGCATTCGATGCGGCGCCAGACCAATGTAGTTTAATCCTCGAGGATCGCAAGAGCCACTTCCGGTACCAAAGACGCGACGCGTCGACTGTTATCAATTCTCCTAACTACATTCGTTCGTGGAATTGCATCGTTAACTTCGCTATCGGCTATAGTATGCTAGGTGAAACGATGAGGAAAACGCGAAGCGGTAAATCAAAAGGAAGAATACAAATTTTAAGCACGAAACAAATTATACGACGCTTCGAGATGGAATTAGTTATCAGCGTTATACGAAACACTGACAATTTCCTAAAGTATCTTCAAATCGATTGAATCTTTGTATTATGGACGACGGTGTATATAATATTTGTATATATTATATTAGCGGTGTATATAATACTACCGCTACTCTATTGTCTATCATTTTACATTTCCTCTTCTGTTTATTTATCGCTTTATGACTTCTTGTATTCGTAAGAAACGAACAAATAAAAAAACAAAATATATAGTTTCCTCGTTGTTGATGTTCTCCACATAAAAAGAAACGAAACACGTTCAAAGATATCCTAAAATTCCCAAGCGCTGTTCCATCGTGCAAAGTTACCCGAGGAGCCGTTCGAAACCCTATAAAACTCGAAACAGCAATTAGCCTGGCACGGAATCGATTTCCTTTACGACGCTTGCAAAAAAAGTCGATATACGGTCGATCTCTCGATATCTCTCCTTACTTGCCACTGAGAGTCTCTGTTTGGCCGACGACATGGACAAGGAACAAGACGAGCAGGAATCGGTGACATCGATATCTACCGGTACACACGGTGCACGATAAATTCCGGCTGGCGTTTCCTATTAGCTCCAACCGGTTAAGCCCGCTGTCGTACATCAGCGTCAGTTCATCGGGAATCAATGTCCATCGAATCGACGGAACGAGAAATCACAGACAGACAGACAGAGAAAGAGTTAAACTCGGAATAGGGATAGAGATTCTCGAGTACTGGAAGAAGCGACTGAACCGCAGGCAAAAGGTTTTCAACGTCGTGCTTTTAATTAATCTCTGCTCCCCCGGTCGCGAGTGCCATTCAGAGGGAACTCTAGCAGTCGCTACTCTTCGCAAAGCGAAGGAGGCTCCTACATTCGTAACCGCCAACAAAATATCGCGCCTGTTATACACACACACCGTCCAAAGAGTTTTGGCCAAGGCACTTACCCAAATTTTCCCGTCTTCGTTTTCCGACCGTACTTCGTTGGGCGAGTCTCTTTCGCTTTCGAGTATACCGTATAATATCGGGATAAAATTGTACGTCACGCTTATCTCCAAAACTAGTTTTTAAAAAAATGACGGCTTGTAGCAACTTGTTACAAAATTTTGTCGACCTATTGGGTATTTTTAAAAAGGAATCGTCTTTCATCCCAACAGATTTCGACCATGTCATATTTAAAATTCATCGTACTGAAACGTGAAATCGTTTTTAAATCTTCGAACACGGTTTGCGTTCAAGCGAGGTTTAATCTGAGCAGAGATTGCGACTCTTCCCAACGCGCTACGCGATTGCTTTGCAATCCAAATATTTGCATTTCGCAGATAGAAGGGTTGTAGACGAGTTTTAACGATGCATCGAAGAGAGAGTATAGAGAGAAACGCGTGCGAAACAAGGATCCGAATTACTGGCTCGTCAACGTTCGATGAATCGGTGTACTGATAGAATACCGATGATGGCAGAGAACAGAGGTCTAAAAGCACATAGTAACCTAGCCACACCCCAATTTAAAAGTACACCGGATAGCAAAGTAATTGCACCGTAGCACGCTACCTTCTCGTTTTCATCACTCTGTTTACTATCCGCTCTAACCGCATCTTGTATCGGGTATAAACGGGTATATCTTTTAGATAAACGGAATTTTTATGGCATATTTGGATGGATCGATAATATAGGGAACTGAAATTATCTAGAAGCTCTGTAGGAATGTGGAGGTTAAAACCTGGACACGGTTCGTTATAATACAAGAGGGAGGAACAGGAGAAACACACACAGAAACGGTCCTATGATTTCCAATTCACGCCAGCAATCCCTGGTTTTAAAAGCGACGTAACCGCGGGGCAAAGGGTGCGCCAGTGCCGTCTCCATATTGGTATTCAACGCTCAAAAGGCAAACCTTGCATTCTGTAGTTCGATAGCAAAGGGCTGTGTTCTGATCACCCCCGATACTGACGAATACACTGGGGTTGATTCCACGAATCCCGGCTATCAAGCGCGGTTGAAAATATTTCGAATCATTGGGAAAATTTGATTTTTTACAGTAGATTCGCTGTAATTATAACACGATGTTTGCAAATATTTCGCTGCTACTTGTTATCCCTGTCGGATTTCTTACAAACGGCTTTATACCGCAGTTCCGAATCAACGATGAAGCATCTTCGACTATTACAAAATTGTGATTGCTTAGTTACAACAACTTTGACACCATATACCGACGTATTGCCCGTTTACAAGAATCGAAATTATTCTACGTATTAGCTTCGAAATGCACCTAGCTACGCAGTAATATTATAGCGTTAATAACGGCCCTGGTTGCTACGGCTACGTGTGGACGTGCTCTGTTGTGCAACGAACCAATTCATCTCAAACATGCAGCGTTAAATATTTCGATCGAATTGCACGAAGACTATCCCTAAGCGTGCGTTGTTGGGTGATGCGTTGCCATGGGAGGACCTCAAACAGAGGGTGAGTCGTGCAGTTTGGAGGGTCGGTTCCTCTTCGATCCACCTAGAATTACTGCATATGCAAAGCCGTGTATCCGCTACAAAACATCGATCGTTCCTCGCCTATTTGAATCTCTGTCCAACGATCAACGAAGCGAACATCGAAAAAGAGAAAAGCGAGCGATAGCGCTCGAAAGCAACCGACAAAAGGGGCTTATTGCGCAATAGGTCGCGAAACGATGGAAGAGCTCTCGGCAAGAGAACGCCGCACACGCTAGAAACTGGCTCGCTTTTATTTCCCGCAAACTTTAAAACACGGAAACGCGACTTTTTCGCGCGGACGTTGGAAAATCCCTCGCGTGATTCGTCTCGCGCGGCTCGAACGAAAGGAATTCGCGCCGTAAACTCGCGTTGCACCATGTTGCATTCATTGTTGCTTCTAATAAAGCATGCGCCTTTTCTGCGTTTGCAAAAGGAATAAATAACGTCCGGAGCACCGTGGACGAAGGAAAGGCGAACAAGCAGGCCCCTTTTATGGGCTATCTTGCAGAAGAGCTGAAACGCAGCTTCGCGATGAAAGGTTATGCGAGAGAGCCAGACGTGAAAAGAGCACACGCTGCCTTCCCCATTCTGTTATGCCCGTGCGTATTTCACAAAACACGAGCGCAGTCCGCGAGCTAACAATATCGTAGAATTCGCGCTCACGATGCTAACGACCGGCTATGTAAGTCGCAAATTAACCCTCGCCGATGTTTTTCGGTGATAACCCTCGTGGACCAACCGTGCATTGGTCCTGGCAATGAAAATGCGAGAGGGTGGCTACTTCTGTACGCGTACAGTGGCTCGCAAAAGTATTCGAACGCTTACGATGAATTGCTAACTGAAAGTAATATCTTCTACCACTTTGTCGAATCACCAGGATATATATCTAAGTTATTCATTAAGAACAGTAATAATATTTTAATATCTACTATAAATTTTGTATGACGATTGTTTACATTTCGCGTAGATAATTTTGTGAGCCACTGTATACTTCGTTATGGTTACTCGTTTCAGAACGTTTCACCGCCATTTAGCGGAGTTCAGAGGGGAAGACACGCCGGTTATTTTACTAGTTATTCTCTTTTTTCAACTCGTGCCAGTCGGCGCTCGAAATTGTGGGTAATTTGAAAGTCGAAACGAAGGTGCAACAACACACTTTCAGACTGGCTATTACGTACGGGGCTATTACACGGACACGTATAATACAGGGTGGTCCGACGAGAGTAAAGTATCTTTGGATCGAGCTGTTTTTCTGCTACATAAATCACGCGCTCGACGATTACTAAATTGACTTTCCTCGTACATATTAATTTCATTCGCCCAGCCCTATCGATCCGTCGGTGTATAATCGCTTGTTACCGGGCGAATTTATACCACTGTGTAACCATGTCGTTTAATCAATTTGTAATCCATCGATTCATCGCTACCGCATGCGTTGCAAATGCGCGAACGGAAATACGAACTACGAACCACCGGTGTGACGCCACTGAAATCGTTGTGGAAATGAAAGCATATTGTTCCCTTTCGTTGCACCTTTAAACTTCCCATGCACGTAAACACTCGCGCTTTTGTTACAAATCATCGGAATTTAAAAGTATCGTTTCCTCCTTTTTTCGAGAATCAACGAACCGTCGATTTAATCGCATTACAATCGTCCTACAACCTTAAATTTCTAACGAAAGATTTCGAATCTAGGAGCAGCTATACATGCGTATTTCAAGCACTAAACGAATAAAACGAATCCTATACTTTGGATAATTTACACAGCTCCGAATATCACGCATATTCGATACATTTTTCCTTTAAATTTTTCAAAAATGCGCAAACATGAATAGCATCGCTATAGATCGTCTGAATTTAAAATACGATCTTCAAAAATGCAACGCATAATTTTGGATATCCCGTGCATTCTCATAAAATTTTTCACAAACCCATAAATATTCACAATCTACTCCGAAAATCGTCAAAAAATTCTCTGCACGATCGCGCGAAACGTACGATGCCGTATCAAACAGGCCCGTATCTTCTTCATCGATCGACCTACCGCAACGCGTACGCGTCTCGTCGCCAGAGGGACGATTAAACGCCAGACGAAGAGCTTCGACAGGCTCTCCCTTTGAAATATATATGTATAATATTCGCGTGTGTGCGTACACGGCTGAATGCGATGGAATCGAGATTCCGGTGTAATAACGAGTCACGTGAACGTGCATCACACACGAACAGGGGGTGTAAGTGCACGAACCACCATGTGGGAAATGGTATTGATTTTGCCTCGTATTTGGGGTAGGACGACAGTGTTACGGCGTAGTCCGGCAAGCCAAAGGATTCGTTACAGGGTGAACGCAGATGAGAAGCAAAGCGGACTTCGCGTGAGAGATTATTTCGACGAGATCTCAGGGTGGAATTCATACGCGACGCGCATGGCGTTCTCAAGAGCTACGTTTAAGGATTGTGAGTTCCAGCACGATACGTTTCTTGAATAATTTGTTAACAAATTCTGAGTCATGGATGGACAAAACTGAATGTAGAATAGCTCTTTTTTTTTTACAATAACAAAACGAATGTACGAAGAAGAGTTGAGGAAATCGAAATTTCAGCGATCAATTATCAAATTATCGGAAAGCGATATTATTCGTGTATCAAGGTTCAGATAACTGTCTGAATAATATGCATATACTACGTGTTAAATGGAAACGAAAGGATACGATAGCATCAAGTTCTCGTAATTTATGTACTATGCATGTATGTACTAAAAGATACGACAAATTTTGCGTAATTGCAGTTAATTGATATACAAACGCATTGCATACTTCTTGCATCTATTGTATAGGAGTAAAAGGGGGAAGATTGGAAGCGAAGAATTTCTTGGACGGACTTAAAGCAAGAGGATCTGCCGGCAGTCACCGTGACCTTGCTCTATCGCGTACCTTCCGCTTTAAGGAATCCCGTATAGCTCCTCTTCGCTTTTCCAGCAGCTCTAGCGAGGTTACTATTTCAAACTTTCCCCGGTCGTGGTTAACGTGTACGAGATCGAGTCTCGAATACGATACGACAAAGTGTACGATACACGAGATATTAATTTAAATAACGCAATGCGAGATTAGTTGTTCTTTTACCTTAATGTGATAGGAGTTGAGTTTAGTACGTGGCAGGCTGTTGAAGGCGCTGAAATCCAGTCGACGGGAGAAGATTCCATTCGCACCGCAACTTTGCCTGCAACGGAACATAGAAATACATATTGTGCTTTATACTTTCTCTTTAACGATTATATATTATTTCTAACAATTACAACGACCATAAATTGCATAAATATTACGATGGTACCTAATACACTTTTCCTATACGCTATGTTGTTTGACGAAATTTTTAGGGTTAAAAAAATACAGCAGAAAAAATCGGAGATCCTGCGTTTTACGATACGTAATAATTCCGTTCCTCCCTTCGCTTGATAACCCTCGGCGTGTCGCGTAACAGGAGGGTCGCTTTTTGAACTCGTACGTTTATTCTCGCAAGCCGATGAAAACGAGCTCGCTGAAGATACGTTAGCCTGCGTTCTATCACTCGTCGTTGAGTTTCGCGTGCGTGCCAACCAGGGAATACACGTGGATACGCGTGTGCCTACCTTCCCCGGCTCACATGCCAGAAAGAAAAAAGTCGCGGAATATAAACCCAGCCGAATGGAAGAATTTGCCGCCGGACGAACGCGAAGCGTACCTCCGCCCTCGATCGACGCGTAAAACTTTGAAATCTCGCAGAAGGGAAACTGAATTCTCGAAATTGCTCTCGGCTAGATAATGTCTACAACGTCGGAAGGGACGTGGAACTCGACGGTGGTAGACGAGGATTCGGTTCGAGGCGACGCGAGGAACGCGCATCGTTGAAACACGGGAGAGCACGTATCTGCGTTTCACACTCGGCTGACCCTGATGTCTGATTCTGCAAGCGCCTGCGACTGACGTCTATCCCAACGACAGGTAACTTCTGTCGACTAGATTCCACGATGAAACGAGTACGCTCTCTGGTAGAGCATGTTTTGTTACTTTGAAGAGGAAATCGATGCCGAGGAAATTCTGCAAAGTTCCCAGACGAGAATATCGTTGTAGCGATATGCGTGTACCGTTCTATCTGCCTCCGGTTCGTTTACGTTCTACGTTGTTGGATCTCGATGCATACCGCGGTCAGAGATACGTTAACAAGAATATTTTTATTGCGATTCGCGACGTCTAAACTTGATACACGCGATTCTCGGAAGTCGGCCGGATTAACTTCGCTTTTTGCAAATTTTGTCGATTTTGTTGTCTCGATACAATATTTAGAACCGCGAACGATAAACCGGAAGAATTTTCGTCCAATTTGATGTTCGTAAAATCGAGGTGCTACTCTTACTTACGCTTTTGTAACATTTATTTATTAAGACATCGAAAAAACGATAAATCTTACGGGAAATTTAAAAAGAATAATTTGAAATGTGAAATCATTACAAAATCGATTGGCCCAACTTCTCAACTATTCGCACGTGACACACACGCCGATGGAAAAATACAGATCGTATTTTTTCAAGCTCGTAGAGCGGATGCGAAAAAATCGTGGCGATGACCGTGGAGATCGCGCCTGTGGACGGAAGTTACGTCAGAACAACAGCAGGAAGACACGAGCAAACGAAACAGACGCGCAACAGAAAGGTAGGCAGAGAGTCAGCAGGCAAGAGAGCCGGATGAACGACTGGCATTGTGTACGGTGGGGGTCGACCTTAACCTTGGCCTCCACTCCAACGAATCCATCCTCTATCGTCGCCCGTATTCGTAACTTTCGGCAATGTCAACTCGGGATCACGAAAATATTGCGCGCTATCGTCGCATGCATCATGCATACCGCAGATGCGCAGAAAAAAAAACATCGTACACAACTGTATTATGCAACATGATGGTCGGTGCATTTTTTTTAGCTTCTTCGAGCGTTGTTGTTCGTGCATTGACCGAATTCGCCAATCGTGGAAGAACGCAGAGGAAGAAATATATTCTCCTTGGAATAGCAAAGATACTCGATCGACGGATAGTTGAGATCGTCCGATTGTTCTCGCGATTAATTCAGGAAAAGGGGAGCGGAATTATAAGAGGAATTTCTGTTACGCTCGGATATATTGTTGCAATTAAATAAAGTTGTGACCTTGGAAACACATGATTTATTACATCGTTGCACACGAAGGTCACGAGAGAAACCACAACGTAAGTACGTTTTTGCTGATCTTCCTCGATAAACGTTTACTTCGCATATTAAATATCCTAACGTATACTTTCAATATTTCATATATTTTATCACGGACTTTAGCAGCTTTAAATTTAGGGTGTCGTTAATCGAACGAAATAACTGGAACGGTTGAAACATCGAGAGAACGAGGCTCGTCGAATTCGTCGCTCCAAAAAAGGATCGTACTTGGTGCTGGTGCATTTGCATGCAAGCAGAGCGTAACGAAGCCGCGTAATCGTTGCTCGAAAATCGATATTTACGTTCGATCGCGAAAGACCGAGCTTGCACCGGCGTCGTACAAATATAGGGGGCCGTGGTATCTCTGTGTGTCGTTAATTTACATGATGCTAGAACCGACCAAAGCGACCGGTTATTTTCAATCACTGCCACTTACACGTTACTCGTCTCGCCGCCGATCGTGTGTGTTCGCCATTCGATGACTAACGCACAGCATGGGTTACGCAACCTCCGCGAGAAAGGAGAATCGATAAAGTCGTTATTTCGTCGGGACACGAATACCGTCGTCGCGTGACGATTTCCCATGAAATCGCAATAACGCGATTACCGACGGTACATCGGTTCGAAACTGGGCAACGAGAGTCGAGCATTAAGCCGGTGAGAGATGGAAAAACGCGGAGTAGTTTCTGTCTTCGAAAGCGTCAGCATTCGAATAGCACTGTATTTATGGCGCGCGAAAGTATTTGAATGCGCGTAGCGAGAGAAAACTTGGGAAACTTTTTCAAATATATTACGCGCGTTACACGAAAGTTTTTGCGATATCATTAAAATTTGGAAGCAATTTGAAAATTTATAAAGAAGAATAGCGAAATAGACACGTGTACATATGGTATTAGTAAAAAGTCCAGCCAGATTTATTTTAAATTATTCTTCGTAGATTTGCTGGAATTAGTGGAATGGATGGAATCACCTCCTTATATTTTTATTTTCTTAAATCATGAGCGCGGTGTATCTAGAATCCCAAAGCTCCATTAGCATAGACCGCCATTTTAGCGATTGCAACGAAATCGCGATGCCCGTGCTCGTCGACAGTCTCTCCGTTACTTTCTCTTTAATTGCCATCGGTAAAACATAATCCACGTAAAAAGAGAATCAGCCTCCTCTCTATTCTAACCGGGAGAATTCTTTAAAAAAAAAAGACTATACTTGCGAGCCATTAAAAGACTACGATGCAGCGGCGTGCGTACGTGACGAACGCTAAAAAAAAAAAGGATTGTCCCGCGGTTCAATTTATTCCACTAAAGAAACCGGTTTTCAAAGCTAGGTCGCGCGTATTATCGTGAAAACGGCTGGGACAGAAGCGACACCGTGTTTCTCTTCGTCAGAAAAAAATTATTATCTAACCTTGACGCCGTCAGTAGGCCGCGCACGTCACTTCCGAATTGATGGGCGACCTGGAAAGGAAACTGGCTTATCGCGAATTCCTTCGGATTGTGCACGCCAGTGTGTTTCGTCAAACGTTCACGCATTGTTCTTCGAACGTGAAAAACCGCTCCGCCGTTGTCGATATGCGTCGATGTATCTCGGCTTTTAAAACAACACTAGTTTCTTTAAATAGCCGCCTCTACCGGACAGGAAAATCGAGCCGAAGAGATATCTATTTATAGACAAGTTGTCGGTACGATTAAACACGGCCATTTGAAATTGTAATCGACCAATTAGCAATCCTCGTCGCCACGAATATGCAGATACTACGGTCGCAGGATGATTAGAAAAAGTTCCATGACGTTGCGCGTTATTTACGTCATATTCTTCAACAATGTGGAAATTTGGAACGTCCGTTGCACGATTGGAAACTTTTATCTTCTCCAAGATTTAACTAGAATCGAACAATCCTGTCTTGTATCCATATACATGTTTATCGTTTATACGTAATAAAACGAAGTAGAAAACAGAAGATCTGTACGATCCGTTTAATTTGTAATCGTAGATCTTGAGCCGGATTCACGACCACCTGCGATCCATTAAAAATAGCGGAGAATTTTTAAACGACAAGCTCGAGATTCGTTAAAAAATGCAAATACGTGTAACTAAAATAACGTGGTTGGATACGATTCATTGGGTCAACCGTAGTGCAAAACGATCTGTGCTGGTTTCTTTCGTTGACCTGGTATGTGGAAAGTCTAGAGTGGACAACCCTTCTCCATTGACACCATCTCCTCGACGATCTCGTAACACGAGCCACGGTTACGGGAGTATTTGCGAGTGAATCAGTTTTTGCAATTCGACACCATACGATAATACGTCCGTCACGAACGCACGGATCAGTCCGTCGTAATCGAGGTTTGTATTTCTAGGAAGTGTTTCGCAATCGATGATTCGTTCCAAAGCCGGCGTATGAATGACGCCTGGCGTCGAGACGACGTCTTACAAACTTACACGACGAGCATAGAACTCTGGCATTGCGTGCACAGACGGACCGTGGGGCTTATCCGTTTATCAAACCGAATATTTTCTTGTAATTTATCGCGTGGACGACGATTAGTCGGTTAATTACACTCCGATTCTTCGAAATCTGCCAAGCATTCCTCGGAAAAAGTTCGATAAAATATCGTAGGTTTCCTAAGCGTTCATCCCCTTCTTCCCGATTCTACGCGTTATATACAATTTTTGAAATTTTAATTTATGCCATTAATTTATCATATCTGAGCTACATCTATCTTTCATTTCTTTAAGTAAATTACTCGGTGTATTAAAAATCGCAATTACATCGCTTTAGCTTTCGACGCCTGACGACTAATAAGTTCACATGCACCGTGTCACTGAATATTACGTTGCTCACGAGTCAAACGACAATCTTGAAATGAGCATCTCAAGGAACGCGTATCTAGGAACTCTCAGAGTACCGAAGCAATCTTCGATAACAGGCGTGAAGTTGGACGAAGAAAATGTTTTCTCACGAAGATGGGGGGATCTGAAATTCAACGTGACCAGGTGGCACGGTACGAGTGGTGGGACGTACCAAGGACGCGTACGCGTCTTGAAAAATGATTTGCGAACCCGGTGCGGCCATTGCAAGGTCGTGAGCGTTACGCGCATCCGGGCCGCAGCTTGTTAAGCTTTTGAAGGCCAAGCGAGCACATCCTTGGAATTTTAATCAGTCTATTTGCCTATCGCGTCGCTTTCGGCACCAGCAATTCTCGTCCAAAATTCGACCCATTGTTACGTTTGGCACATAAGGACGTCACAGTGTGCCACTGTATGCCAGCGTATGCAAATTGTCAGGACGGAAAGTGCCAAACCACCATAACCTTGACTTTTAATTAAGTTTCTCAAAATAGTGGTCGTTTAGAAGAATAAATGAAATCATCAAAAATGTGGTATATCAGGTAGAAATGACGTGGCACGGTTCTAAAGTCAATAAGGTGCTGGTTTTCAAAGAAATTTACGCGAGAACGAAGGAATTCAAAAGCAACAGGGAACCAGGAAGCATCAACTTGAAATTGTTTTTTCTGTTTCTTCTATAAGATATAGGGGCCGATAGTAGGAAAACAAAATTTGAAAGTAAAATATCTATAAATATACGCAGATAACTTTCACATGCCAAAATTATACGCGCTCGTACAGAATACGTATGTATATCGCGCGTCTAAGCGCGGCAACATCAATGGGTATCGCTTCGTAATACCTTAAATTTACGATCACGCTATATCATAGCGTTCCTATCTAGCGAACGAAGAATCGGCCGAGAGTCAACAACAGCCAACGTCATTTTCGCGCTGAAGAAACACGCGACAGCCTACTACTCCTGGTTGGGGCACGCGTGACCCACGAGACACCTGCGTACACACGTCCAACTCGTTCTTATTTATAGTCGATAAATGACTTGTTTACACAGGTATAGTTTCATATGCAGACTCGGTTTTACAAAAAGGAGTCGGATGAAGATGGTGGCGGAGAAAGAAGAAAAAAAAGCGTAGAAGTGTTGTTCGTGTTGTTGCGAAGAAGAGAACGAGAGCTGACTATGCTGACCGAAGTATTAACGATGTTTTTCACTTGGAGCATTTTTGCGCAGTTAAACACAAGCGATAAGAAGTCTCCTGACTCAGATGTCGTTCCGTTCCTATTCTCCATGACAGTATCTCGTTCCTCCGCTCTTTTTCCTTCTTTCTTCTCGTCGTTCTTCATCGTGTCGCGTATTTAACTGTTAAGTGTTTACATTGATACATTGCACAAGCGATGATAGAACATCGTGAGGGCAATTTGAGATGCTTACGACGATTAGTTTACTTATTGTAGATATAAATAGGATAACATATTCCAATACATTGACTCACGAAAATATTTCACCGCTTATCTTATCATATGTTTATCCCATATCGTACATGTTATGTAAAACATATTGAAATCTTATAAACAGTTTGATCGTTTTCAAAGAAGGCTACGAGTTTTGATAATTTTAGCGAGCACTCGTGGGATTGATATTACGTAGAATGATACGAAACTGACGTCGATGACGGTGGATAATGATGGTTGGTGTTCGCGCATAACACGACCCTCGACACGCGTATCTCTGACGCAACACGCGCGATGGGCGAAAGAGGAATCACGCTGAAACGCGCATCATGACAATGTCACGAGTTCACATTAGGTACCAAGCTGTGTACTGTCAGATAGCGGCACTGATTATCGGCCTCTACTTTCTGATAATATTTTTACGTCAATAAGGTCGAGGCAATGTATTTTCACAGACAGAATAGCGTCAGAACGAATTTCTATCGATAAATCTGTTAAACTTAGAACAAACCGGTATATCTATAGTATATAAGTGAATGTTCGAAAGATAAGTAGAATAAGAAAGAACATAATTTTTAATACCAAAGTATCGAAGTATTTCACGTATTACCTTGTCTATCGTTCACATAACGACTTTGTCGTTCTTCAAATAATCGTGAAAATTATTATTCCGAAAGTTTCTGTCTCTCTGCAGTGGTCGACCAAAGCAATCAACAGACTAAACGAAAATGCGAGCTGCAACGTATTGCTTCGATAGACAGGTTGTCACAAAGTTGCAAAGCGAATAATCCTGAAAAGTTCCGCGGTCACAACGTCCTCGCTAGCTAGCTAAGAGGATGAGACTGGCGGGATTCGCTTCACGAATTACTTGCGAAGGACGTGAGGATCTTACTAAGGAGGCTGTGGAGCAGCTGCCAGCTGCAATTTCCTCCGAGCACCGCACTCACTCTCTTTAGACAGTTAAGATGGGCAGAGGTGAGTAACCAACGGCTTCGAATTCTTCCAAAGCAACTCGCAGGTGTGCGCTAATGAGTCGAACGACGATAATGGAAAGTCCATACTCAAGAAGGAACTCGGACACAATGGACCATCGTCCGGATTGTCCTGAGATGCTTTTACGAGCTTTTCATATAACAGATCCGTATACAGAAAACTCTCTTGCTTCTGTACCGTGTGAACGGTGGAAAACGTTGGTTGCCCCGCATGGCCAGAAAATATCGATCGATAATTTCCACTAGACTGGAAACGAGACCCTGACCCTTTGGTCTGTATATCACACCAAACTACGTAACGGTTTCCTACGCGTAATCGAATCTTTTTCAATTTCAATATTTTTTACAGCGTACAATACTTTGATACAACGAGAAATTATTTTCGAATTACGAGGTGGTTGAGAAAGTACACGTTTGTCTCCAAGATCGATTAAAAGAACGATTCTGATATAACTGACGCGCCGTAAAAAAACGAAACATACGAGTTGTATTCTCGATTTAATAACGTAGTCAGGATTCACGAACCTCGTCTATGAGAAAGATCGTCGACGGAAGAACAAGCAAGATTCCCTATTTACGCAAGACCAGAAAGAGATGCGTTTAGCTACTTCTTTACAGGTCATTTTCGCCACATCAGCTTCATACGCTGAAAGACAATTTGATGGCCCGCTGATTAGGTCAAGCTTTCGCGTTCAAACAGAAAACTATGCGTTTTAATCTCTGTATACGCGCATTAAATAGTCGGATAACACGTTCGAAGAGTGGACGAGAGCGGAGCATTCGGAGGAGTCGCTACAAGAATGGGCAAGATACACGGAGGAATCGCGAAGACCGGTTCTTCCGGTCGGTTTGAGGCTTCCTATTAATAGGAAGACATACATATGTAAGTATGCGGAATGGAGAGGCGCGAGCAAAGAAAAAAAGTAACTTTCACGACTGTCAATGCAAGAGAGAAGAATCGTGGGCCGACACCGGTCACTGATACGTGCACCGAATCGACAATCCTGATCTTCTCGAGTCCGCTTCACCACGTGAGTTGTACGACGGCTATAAAAAGTATTTGCACGCTATTGTATTTGAAGACTACAGGGGAAGAACGATCAGTTACATACCAAGATGGTCGCAATTATCGTGTCTCGTCGTAGTAGTAATGAAATTTCAGAGTGCTTTGTATAATACGCGTACAAATTTTCTATACGTGCACGGATACTTTCGTGAATCACTGTAGCTATCCTCGATTCGGAGTGTACACAGTGTACATATTTACAGACACGCGTTTCTCCCTCGATACACAAACGGTCACTCTTCCCGAGAAATATCCTTCGGCTTTACCAGTGGACACGGATACTTGGTCCGATAGAGGGAGAAGGGTTCGCCATGGAACCTGAATACACGAATGATACTAAGCTGGGGACAATTCTTTCATAGAAGAAAACACAGGATAATAATTTGGACGTTAGGAAGAGTCAGAGTAGTTTTGTCGTAGAGTAAACTAAAAGTTCGACGTCTCCGGTGGAGTTTTCCTAGTTGTTTAGGATCGTTCGCACTTGATCGCTTCCTTAAGTTGTAGCTATGGTATAATCTGGTCGATTCGTGGAAGGACAAACTCTTGATTGGAAAGAGAATTATCAATTTTCAATTTTTCGGAAGCTTCGGGAAAATCTGGCTGATCCGAGATGAATATTTTAACAAGACATCGACAGCAGCGTCTATTTTGTAATTATTATTAGTTACCACCGTCGATATTTTGCATTTAAACGTTCAAGAAAAAGATTTCGTTGGAAGTCGCGAAAGAAATTTTTATGAAAGGTCGTATGAAACGTAAAGAATCGTGACAGCGTAACTTGCATTCCGAGTGCAAAGGATTAACGTAGCAAAATTCTACTAACCACTTAACGCCATAATATTGCTGTATTCTGCTGTGATTTAATCGCGTAGCTTGTAGAAAGCCATCTATCTTTCCCTCGGATTTAAAATAGAACCGCGAGAGCGTGTCGCGTTTAAAAGCTAGCGTGTTTGATTCAGCCGATCGAAATTTGTTTACTCGGCTAATATTATGCCAGATCCTTATCATTTATAGCGGTGAGTTGTTTTCGCGGCTTGTCGTCGTTTTATGAAATCGTTCGCACAATAGAGCAACCTTTTCTTCCTCTCCCTCTCTCCATCTTTGCAATCCGTTTACCTTTATTTTCTTTTTCTGTCTTGGCCTTTAATTAGTAGTTCGACGCTTCGATCGAAATTACCATACAATTAGTCATGGGATCTGAAACGCTTCGAGTCCTTTCAAATCCGTATAGATTACGAAAGATTCGGATCGCTTGAAACATGACTCGAAGCGTAGAAAACTTTTGGTCTTTGTATTACGTTACGGACGTTTGGTTATCGTGAAAGTTTTGATGAATTTAAAAGTCTCGAAAGTTTCCATAGGTTTTAGAAGCTCGACAAGCGTTCACAAGCATCTTACAAGAATTTTTAATATCTGTATATTTTTGTATTGGTTTCGGGTTTTACAGACGTAATCGCGATTGTCGTTTGTCATTAAAGTACCGATAGAATTACAAAATCGTCCATATAATGCGCGTAATATACCCATCAAAATTTTCGACGGCGAGTGTCCGATTACTTTCGCGAGCCGTTGTAGAAAGAGACAAAAAGGTCTTCCTCGGCGAGCATTTCGTCAAGTCCTGTCCACACTGCACACCCTTTGTCGCGAACTGCCTTTGACACTATGTCGCTACCGACATGGAGCAACGGGGCTGTGTAACTTGAAAGCGTGCGATTTTACGTGTCAGATTCAGGAGTCGCCCTCTCGGAAGCAGAGCAGAGAAGACCAGAGTAGAGCGGAGCAAAAGGGGGACAACAACACAGGCATCGCGTCGTTCGAATCGTTACACGCTTTGTGCAACTCGAGTGACTTGTCACCGATGCCAGGAACCGGCCAAATCGAGAGGGTAAAGCAAAGTAAACCGAGCCACCGTGCGTCCCTGGGAGAACCAGTCGATAATCGCAATAGAACGTTTATTTGCCTCCAGAGACTGCAATGACAACGAGGTTTTTGCGCCGATACACCCGTCAGGGCAAACACGCCTCGGGAGAGGAAAGCACTGTGGGGAAAACACAAGTATTTCGGGGAATATAATGGCGAGTTTACAAATAATTATCCCGAAGGAGATGTACCTCTGTTTGCTCGATTCCTCCCTTTAGTATATATCCTACGTCTTCTCGATACGCTTCCCAAAATGTTTATATCCGTCTGTACAAACCTCTCGTCCTTTGATATTAAAACCGAGCTAGCAAACAGATACAGAAATATATAGGAAAGATATTATTTCATTGTCTTTGTTGTATATTACGAGTACTACGAATCCTATTAATATAATTATACAGAAAGTATAAAATACACGAATAAAACGTATAAAGAGACGAAACGCGTATAAGAAGTATGCAGTCTGTAGTAAAAATATCTAGCGCCAAAGAACAATCTAGTTTTCATATTCGTATTTCCCAATCCAAATTTTCACATCTGTCAACTTGTAAGAATCTCGATAATTGTAACTTTCAGGTAAGATCCTTTGTTGCGTAGCGAGAAGAAAATTCATACATCGAAATTCTCATCGTCGTTTGTCATCGGCAGAAAAGAGAAAAGGCAATCGTCTTGATTACCAGAAATTAAGCGATTCGCGAGCGCGCATTCGCTGCTCTAAGGAACCTCGTTTCTTCCAACCGCTCGCGATAACGATTCGTGGTTTATGCACCCGAGTGGGTCCCAAGCGACCAAAGGAGGTGTTACTGTGTTCGAGAAACGACGAAACTGGTTTCTAAAACTCGGTTCACAGTCACGTTCGACCGAAAGAGAAACTGGAAAGCCACACAGGTATAACACGAGCACGCAGAGAACGCCACGGACAAGGTTGACACGGATCCCAACGTCCAATAAACCGAAATGGAGTCCGGCCGTATGTCACGGAAGAACCGTAAGGACCAGGTATAAGGCGCTCCTTGTACATGGACGTATCCACGTTGTGATAACGGGCCGAACGAATCTAAGGGTCGAACAGAGCGAGAGGATTACGCGAATACTCGTCCACTGGTTAATCCGCTCCGAGTTTGCTTGTACGCAGTTATACGCGCAACGAATCTCCGGATTACGCGTCTGACACGTTCAAACGACCGGAGAGAACGCGAATCCACGACCAGAGTTTCAGAAAACGACTTCAAACTTATTCCCTGGCGCGGCTCCGCTTTAGAGTATTCGCTCGTTTAAAGGAAGTTTCCGCGAGCAACCAGTTGGTTAAGAGCTAGATTTCATATCCTGTTAGGCGAGTCTCCATTCGGTTATCTACTTCTGGGCGAGTCGGAGAATCTTTGCAAGTAACGATAGAAACGATTTCTAGATCTAGTTCGACGGTCTATGGATCTGATTACCTACCTGCGAGTGGTCTTTGCTGAGAATCTTTTTGGATTCTGTAAATTCCTAAAATGCTTTCGATTTCTAGTATACGCGTAAAGCTCTTACGCGTCAATCCTATTATCGTTGACGATAATTTTTGTAATGTGAAAATAAAATAAAAAATTATCGCAGCATTTGAAGTTTCTTTACGATCTTTTTACCTTGCAATCTATCTACGTATTTTTAAATAACAAGTGTTTAAGCGTTTAAATAACAAGAATTTTCGTTACGTTCTCGTAGGAACGAAAAGATCAGTCGAGATTAATTTCTGATAAACGTTTCTCATTTTACTGTACGACGATGATCCGATCTAAGTCTCTCTATTATCTACGCTCGAGTAAGGATAATAACAGAGGATAATAACAGAAATGCTTGCAATTCCCGAATCCTACTTCAATCGTCTAGAAGTTAATTATCTACCGACAAATACTCTTAGTAGAGAATCTTTTTGGATTTTGTAGATTCCTACGATAGTTTCTGTCCCGAGTATAGTCGAAGAAGCGGGGGGAAAATTAGAAATGACTGGAAGAAAGCAGTGCGGAACGAAAAAAGAAAAGAAAAAAATATCCGTCGTGAGGATTCCAGCTTGCTCGGTGTAATTCGTCGAAAGGGCATGGGCTATTACGAGACTCTCGCCAACGGTGCAGGCAACCTTTGTCCGTCGTCTCTAATTAAAAAATTCCTTCTAGTGGTGCGATAGGGACCCACAGAAGTTGCGAACGGGTTAACCCATTCGAAATCCACTGCGGCGCCATCCAGTCGTCGAGACCAATCGGTTTCGTAATGGTTCGCGTGTATGTTTGCGAATTCTCGCATAATCGTGTTACGTAAGCCGAAACGAATTTTGTATTTAAAGTCGAGATACACCGGCTGGCGTCATTGTTCCAGGTATATAATTCGAACGATCCCTACCGACCACGATTCGTTCCCAGTAAACATAGCGTTGCTCTATTAACCTTGCTGTTGTTCTCCTCGTTTCTCTTTCGCGTTTGAGTCTCCGTTAAGTAGAGGGACTAGCTACATCAATCGAATTTAATCGAAACTATTCTATTGGAATTTAAGCGAGTATCGCATCATACCCTTAAATAACGTGGAAGTTTGCGATACTAAAGTCCATGCGCAATTTTTTACTTCTCGCTGACTCGAGTACGATATCGGTGCTGCTGGTTGAAAATTCTATTTTGTACGCTATGCATATGTATGCGCCTCGTTTCTATGTTTCTATAGTAAGACGAAGCAAATAAAGCGATTTGAAATTTTTCAAGAGAAAAATCCACGTTAATTGAGATCGCTTAGTCCAAAGTTCGATTGTATCTTTTATTTTCCTGTTCTTGAAGAAGGAATCAAAGAAGGTCGAAAATAATAATAACTGGTAAATTAGAATCGAGAAAAATACCCGGCTGAGCTATTTTCCAGTAAATCGACCATCTTTTAGTCGTTTGATGTTTCGAGAAATGAGCACGAAAAAGAAGCTCGAGCAGCTATTCACTCGCAATAGAGGCCAATTCTCCTCTTAACTCGAAGGAAGGAACAGGACGAGGAAAGGAAGAAAAATCGGCGTCTCGAGAGAGGTAAACACGACGTTAACAAACCAATTAGCAGTAAACCACCCTCAGGCCCGTAATAATTTACACTTGACTACGCGCGATATACAGCACACGATGCTGTTAAAGAAATAAGCGAAGGAGAGCGAAAAAAATTCTCTCCATCTTCTTGATTCTTTTTGTTTTCTTTCGCTGAGCCAGCTTCTAACCTTAGCTAACGTAAAAGAGAAAAAGACGCGAGGAAGCTTGGAAAAGCGTGGAAAGGCGGGCAACGTTGGAAACGAAAGATAGCGGGTTCCCGTAAATATGGATCCACAGTGCACCTCCAAGGTATACATAAAGCACGAGTGAACGGTCTTTGTTCCTGAGGAAGTAGCTACAAATGCTATTCCTTTTTTCCCTTTTATCCGTTTTCTTCCCTATCTCTTGTGTCTTCTCTTTCCTCAGTCGTTTGGTCGAGGAAAAAGTTGGTAATTCGTAGAGAAAGAGAAATGTAACAGCGAGTCGACGTCCAAAGAATAGAAGAAATCTACTTCTCCATTCGTAAGTATCGAGACGCTTAAGAAAATTGAAATAAACCCTTCAGAATTATTGTCTGGTTTGAAATATTCACATATGTAATACGATGATCGTAACAACTATGTCATCAATTTCATATAATAGAATTCTCTTCTTGTCTATATCCGTCGTGTCTTCTCACTGCTATTTTCACTTTCTATATTCAACGCTGACATTTTATTATTCTATGCATGCTATAAACAATTTCACGATTCAGATTCCGAGCAAACTTCTTCCAGTTTCCCTCGCTTCCAAGTTCAAGATTGAATTTTAAAATAGCCAAGTTTAGGTGACTTGAATAATCCTACGTTACTATATTTATGAACGAGAGTACACATCGAGATTCTGTCAAGACTGTGCGTCACTGAAAAGTGGTCCCCTACGGGAGAACGGTCTTTTCTTTCTTACAATGGAAAAATCACGTTCACGTCCGAACAGATTTTTAATACGATTCTTAATATGCCGCAAAAGGTTAATGGAGGTTTAATTATCGTGGCAGTGGATAAGGGGAATCGGGAGAGAATTATTCACGAAATCTTTGATGGGCTTTTCAAATTAAATTTCGCTGCTCACTGTCACGGCTACCCAGCAGTTCTTGTTATCCATGGTAGACGGGCCGCATTATACATTTATACGCTTGACATTGTTCGCTTCTGACGCTGTTAGAATATTCCTAGACTCGTCTCTCCGTCTCTATGAGCACTAATGCAATAGTTGGATCTCCGTCTGCTCGTATGAATACGTTCAGAAAGAGATGGACTCGCCGAGCGGTAGAATTTAAAGGAAAAACGTTTCATGACCTCGACAAGCCCCCTCGGGATCACACGTCAATTTACCAAATCCTCCGTCAGATTCTCCGACGACCTATTCTTGACGAATATATACGTCAATATATTCCTCTTCGTAAGCATAAAGCCACTTATGCAAAAATTATGTGAAAATGTTAAAAAATCGTTCAAACGCTTGAAAATTATTATCTCATTTGCAATCTTACTTTGTAAAGAAATCAGATACTTGACGTTACAATAATCTCGTTACGTATTATTAAATTCCTTTTTCACTGATTCTTTTATTGCTTCTATCATTATTTGTAGAGTACGGTCATTTACGCGACATCATATATTGAAATTTATATTTTTATAAACGCGTCTTATCCTCGTTACTATTTCTTTTACTTCTTATTATCTTCGTTTTTATAGATTTTGACAATTACATTCATCTTCCTACCCTTTCGTGAATGTATCATTACTATTTATAATAAAGTCATTTATAGGGAAGAAACGCAACTCCAGAATGGAATAGTCGTAATTTAAGAAGCAGCGAATATATTAAAAGGAACGATAAGAACACACTACGTAATCGCGATAAGCCATTAAGTTGCTTGGTATTTCGCTTTATCGTGAGCATTACAAATTCCGATAGATCAGATATTAAACGTCAAACGAGACTCGTTTCGGTTTTATAATCATTCACGTGAATCGCAAATCCAACTAGGTAAACCGTTTCCCATGGGCTAGACAGCCGGTTCTCGGACCGGGCGAAACTTATTATCGGCCAGATTTCTATATCGGTCGACATTTGTTTCCGATTCCCGAAAGTGGTCGGCAATGGAACCGGTCAAACCGGTTCCCTCGTAACATTTCGTGTCGGCCAGATAAACATTTTTGCAATAAAACACTCGGTTGCGTATCGTGAACGTCGAAACAGCCGTGGGTTCGACCCGTATTTATCGCGCTGCCGCGACAGAGTCGATCTGTCGTAATTTGTCGTCGTTGAAATTTCAGTTCGATCCCGACAGGAAGAAAAAATATGTAAAAGAAAAGAGCGGAAAAACACGATGGAACGATATTTCGTTCGTTCGATGGAAATAGGCAGCGAGGAAAGGGGAAAAAGGGAAGAAAGAAGCGAGAAGAAAGAGCGAGTTTCGGCGTTCATGAATGTTAATAACGTTCGGGAAGGCACGTTGTTTTATACCGGCTTTATGCGATCCGAATCTCATTTGCATAAATTTGACAAACACCTCGTTACGAATGCGTCTGCACTCGACCGCATTCGCGTTGCGTGAGTTCCTTCGAAAAGAGCGGAACGAAACAGGCCACTACTGGTTACGAACCTTGTTTTTCTTGGTCCCTTTGGTAATGAAAGTTCTGAATTAAGTTTCTTGCTCGCGTTAATTGTCAAGAGAAACAATTCGTGTTCCCAGTACCGAACTTGGATTTCGCACGGTTAATTTTAACATGCTCGATATCGGCTGCAATCCATTTATTTTTAAACACCTAACCGTACCACGCGCTGATTACTCGATGAATCATGCGCGTGTTTCGCCGTTAAACTCGTAATCTTCGTGTACATACCCTGGTTCGTGAAAGTATGTGAACACTTACCATGAAAATCTTTTACGTCCTAATCTGTACGGAATTATATAAAAAGATTTTGTAGTTTCATTAGCATCCTGATAACGCACGTCTACCGTCATTATGTTGACAAAATTTATCAAACCATCGCAAAAATGTATATAAAAATTACAAGACATTTATTGCAACGTTTAATGAAAAACTAGTATACTGCGTGAATAGTTATCATACGTATATTATAATTGCTACTAAAGATGGTCTCACAGAATGCACTTTCAAATTTCTTTCAAAATTTACCAATACGATCATGACAAACCTATAACGTTACAACGCTAACGATGCGTGAAAATGTTTCGTGTAACACATAGAATGTATTCGTAAAAGGTACCTAACACGTGTGTTCGAATACATTCGCGAACCTGTATACTTGCTCCTTCTTTTTCTGTTACGAGAAAAGGAGAGAGGAAAAAGAACTTGGCTAAATTGACTGGTTAAAAATGCGCCGATAATAAAGTCGCTCTGTTATTATTAACCGCGATATACCATGAACGAAGAGCAACACCAGGGAATCAGAGGTGAACTCGGGGGTGAAAATTTGAAGTTCACGGTAACCCTGCTGAGCAGCCTGATATAATAAAGTTTAATCCCTTTATAAACTTTCCCGCTCACCGCGACGATATAACCGCGCGTTTCGTTCGAGAAAAACCGTCAGCCTTAACTAGACGCGTTGAAATTACGCATCAACGTAGAAGAATAGAGGCATAATGGAGCGTAGAGAAACCAGAGAATATAGGGAGAGTTTTCTTTAACCCTGCTTTTTTTATTAAGTTTATATAACCCGAAATAAAAATTGTCTCGATAGATATTAATATATTGGGAATAATATTCATATAATAATATATAGATGTTTGGCTTTAGAATTCGATACGAAGCATCTCGTTCATTTTATTTGAAATATTTTACAATGACCAAAGAAGAGAAAGAGAAACAAGGAGAACGACGAAAGGTAAATACACGCAGAAAGAGGTAATTTATTTCAATTAAGTAACACTAACAGTACGTTTGGGAAAATTTCCTGTTGTACAATTAGAAGGTATCGATCATACGAGCCTTGATGGCATTTCACTCTGATTTACCCAAAAGAAATCACTAAACGAGAACAAATATTTATGGAACAATTATTTCGAATTCTTATTCTGTTCCATAAGAAGGAACACGTAAATCGTGCTCTTATGGCCAGTAAATGTCACGATTACAATTAAGAAGCAACAAAACCAACGTTTACGAGATTTTCATTCTTTCGGTTAGCTTCGTTTTCGGCTCTTTTATCGTCCCCCGAAGTATAGGCTCGGTATTATTCTTTAATTGCACGAGACTGTTCGAGAACAGAATGCAAACGCGTAACGAGGTAAATTGTAGCCGCTGGCTTTCAAATTATACTCGCATGATCGTATTTAATCGTACGATAATTGCCAACGAGAAGCGAAGCTACGTATTAACGTCGGCGCCCCTTTCGAAACGCATACGTTTCTCTTCGTAGCGAGGGTAGACTGTACATTATCACCGTCCATAAGTATTTAGCCATCTAATGGAATTGTACGAAAAGGCCGATATTTTTATTATATATTACATATAAGTTTCGATTTTACGAGAGAGTAACGTTTTTCTATCGTTAATGCCGTGCTCTTTTGCCATAACTGAGATCAAATGTCCTGTTAAACCGAAATTGAGAGAGTTACTGCATCACTCGAGGAGTTACATATTTATCTGTAACGAATAGCTGACACTTCATAAAATCTATATAAACTACATCGTGGAGTACACGTATTTCAATTGCTTTAAGACGCTAACTTTAAACATTGCCTGCAGTCTCTTAACTCGAGTGTCTTTTCAGAATCAATTTTCATCTTCTTCAATTATTTGTCATGTTTCGACCACTTAATTTACGCCACTTAATACTAACCTCCCGACGTACGATTTAATTGAAATAAGCTCGTCGCTAACTCTATAGGCTTGTCCGAGATAAAATCAGAGACCAAAATTAGATTAACTAGTTTTATTTGGAAAGTATATTTTATACAATTAGGTTAGCTACTAGGATTACAAGGAATAACAGGAAATCATTCTTGGCTCGCAGGGCAACGGAATTACAAATAAGAAATAGACATTTTATATATTCGCAATAATTTGGAAATGTCCAAATACGCGATACAAGTACTGTTCTTATTCCTGAAACGAGTACACACGGTGGCTAGGCGGTGGAAAAAAAAACCGTATTAAATGGAAAAACAAACAGCGTCGGTTGTTTGGTGGACGAGCGGTGAAATTTCCGATAGCAGTCGATCCGTAAAAATTCTATTTTCAGTTATCGACGACTCGATTAACCTCGGACCCTCTCTCTCATCTCTCTTTCTCTCTTTCTTTCGCTCCTCTGTACCACCGCTTTGTAAATCGAATCGAACAATTACGAAATGAATAACTCGTAACCGATACGACCCCGTTCGATTGCGACTGCATAATAATCGAGTTGAAATGTCAGGGTTGTTGCCATCGTGTATGCATATATGTATATATTATATACGGTGTGCCAGGCCTGTCTTTACAGCCAAACTTTGTAATTTTTCTTTGGACATGATTACAAAAAATAATATATAAGCATAGACGGATTAAAGCTTCATTAGTGCTGGAGCGATAGACTTTCGTTGCCCCAGCAAAACACTGATTTTGGTTGCTATATTAAAAGATAATTGCAAATAAAGCAATTATTTAACTTCTGTCAAACGTTTAAATTTTATCAGCTTAAGCTATATACTTGGAAGCATTGCTATAAAAGCTGTAAGGCAAGAATAATCTTATCGATCGACAAAATCATTAGCTATTAATATCTATTCCGTATTAAAATATCCACTGATCTTATCCGTACCAAATCCTTAATTATTTGAGACATGTTGTATATCTTAAGGGAACTGGGAACAAGATCTGAAACAGCTTTTCTATCCGCGAAATTCAATTCCTGGTTACGATAAGTGGTACACATGGTCGTGTTTAAGTGGTAGATAAATAACTATGAATATTTAAGGAATAATTAATGTCGATGCTCACGAGATGTGCCAAGTAATCATGTACTCGAACATCAACGTAGTTGCTTATGTCTGTACTAGGAGTAGAAGCAATTATTCATCGTCGGAGGGGATCGTCGCGTGCTGCTCACCGAGCGGAAGCGTTTCTGTCGCGTGGTTCTGCGGTGGAAAACGATCATTACGTGGAATCGCGAAGTAATAGTGGAAATAAGCCGAAAGAAAAGGGATCCGGGATAGGAAGGACGAGTTCGGGGATTGACCCTGAACCCCGACCCTTCGGGCCGACGAACCGCCCCAAGGATATCTTAAAGAAGACGGGGCGAGATGTTTCACTCGTTCTCGCTTTTCGCGCTGAGATTCACCTGAATCGTGCATGTTACGTATCCCAAAACGTAAAAATTGTATAGTCTCGATCGACCATTTGCAGTCTGACCAACATTTGTCACTTCGTTTTAACAGGTTTGTAATAAACTACTCTTCATACTTAATCGTAATTTGAATAAATTTTCGTATCTTTGTAATGCATAATTTAGTAGATGCAAAGAGTACTTGGTCACAGCATCCTTTTCCAGTGAATTACTTTTGTATAAAATTCTATATTTCGTATTATCAAATTTTTGTAATCGTGTAAAAGTATTAGGAAACGAGACGAAATTTAATATACTCGGACCTAATAATTAATCGGCATGAAAATATTTGTCATGCCATTAAAGCGTTAGTGAAATTTCAAAATATAAAAACAGACGAGCGTTCTAGTACTTTCGTAAACCGGTGTACGTAGTTCCAAACGCTTTAACCCTTTCGTCTTCGCGATTTCCATTTACCTGACGCAGCCGCGAACTCGAGCTTCCCGTCCAGGTAGTAGTAATATACACGTTATCGTTATCTGGTAAGCTTACACGCACGCGTCGATCTCGAGGAATCGTGCAACTTTAGATCGCGAAACGAAACGAAGAATTCACAGGTGCCCCCCTCGAGTTTATGCGAAGCAGAATTCCTCTCTCCGACCTCGGCAGAAAGTCGCCGAATTATACGAACGAGCGTGTTTTCCCGTCGAGTAAACGAATGCTCGAAAGAATTTGAGAAATTCCACTCGAAAATGGTCCCTCCCCCATGGATGATATTGCCCCTCAACTGCGAATTAAACTAGAAAGCGCGCATGGAATTTTACCGCATCGCCAAAAATTCAATGATTCTTCCCGCTGAGTGCCATTCTCTTTCCGGGTGCCCTAACCGTAAATCTACATCGAACAATCGGGATATCCGAATCTTGGCATCTTTCAAAAGCATGAAATTTATTGAAACAGCAGCCCGATTGGATCAATCGACGAGGAATTTGTAAAAAGACGAATGGATCTTGCGTTCGGTCTCTGCTAGTTTTTAATTACCATTAGGCTAACAGCCGTGATCTCGAAGTTGAAGATTGATTCCCATTAGCTCGTGCATCCCTTATTTACCGTTACGCAGTTCCCCCAGCGATCCACTCTTGTTCGCCAGTCCCTTTGAAGCGAGGTACCATGGTCGATCCCTCAAAGCGATAATTCGTAGGCGGCAGTAAAGCATCAAAGTTCTGCGTCGACGAATGCTTTGATACGTCTACGTATATTATATATATATATATACATATATGTATATCGTATTCCGCCTCTTACGAACAGCCTAATGAGATCGTAAAACGCGTGCAAAATAAGGATCCACGAGTTTCCACCCCTCGTACGAATTATTCGATACAAAGGATGGGACGAGGAGACGAAGAGGGGATGAAAATCGCGTAGGAAGAACGAATTCGAATGAAAGAGAGAAATGAGCGATCGTGGAGACGGCTGTGTAACACTACCAACCACCTCTCTCTACTGTCGTTATTTATTTTTGCTTAAAACGCGAGTAACGCGACGGGGGAGGAACAAACCCCTTAGCTCGTCGCACTTCAGCGAAAGCGGGATTTATAGGTCGCGTTGCGGCGCCAAAATGTCTCTATATGCGTGGCATAACGCGAGGGTGATCGCGACACAGTCTGGATGAAAAAAGAATCACGACCGGCATAAATTCGAATCGCCTCCCTGGAAAAATGTCGACGAAATATCAACGAGAGAGCTCCGAACATACTCCTTCTTCCGCTCGTGCGTTTTCTTTACAGCGGAGAACCATTCGCAATTTGCAATTCGATGGTGTGTTCGAGATAATGGTCGCTCGAAGTTGGCCCTTTTAATCGAAGCATAAAGGATTACAACACGATGAAGTTCCTTGCTTCGGTGGTGTTCTTTGCGATAGAGAACCATGCATAATTCGTAATTCGATATTACATTCGAGATTACGGATCATATAATATCGATGGTTTTAATCGATCTTTCTCCATGCAACTATTGACAAATTTTCGATAGCGAATCATTTGGAATTGGTCGTTTTAGTATTACGACGATTGGCTAGTTGCGAGCGTAATTTCAACACCAAAAATTAACAAAATACAGTTTTCGTTATACTTGTCGGAACGCTCGATATCTTCGATCGTTTGATGTTTGAAAAGTCGCAAAACGATGGGCGGAGACTTTTCAATACGAATGTGAATAATCATGTACTTTCGTTTAGTCTTACGCACAAAGGAACGATGCAACGAAATAAAGCTGAGAGATTTTTAAATTCCTAGGAAAAGAAATTCACGAAAGTTGCAAAGGATGGAAAATAACAAGACGAGAGATAGAGTTCCAGAAGATTAAGCTCGCGGTGCCCATCTTCCGAGGATGGAAGAACCCGAAGAGCTACAAAGGGGGACTTTTTAACAACATTCCCGGCGTTCGGCCCGTTTAAATACATCGCGGTGGCGTGATTCCATGCAGTTGGCCTTGGAGGCTGTTAGAGCGTCAAGCTCCTCTCTTCGCTCGCTGGCCCTGAGGAGGTGGCCACGGTCAAGGCTACGAGCAATCTCTCTCCTCTCTTTCTTCCCCTCTCTCCTTCTTTCTTCGACCATCCCATGCCATTCCTCTCTTCCTCCGTCGCTTTACCATCCTCGTCGCATTACCCCCAATGGTAACCAATACCAGCTCGTATCTCTTGTTCGACACGTGTACATATACAGGGTGTTTCAAAAAATTCATATCAAACTTGTGCAATACATAGCGGTTTTTCTTTCTCTTCCGGCAGACACAATTTAGATATTCTACGCTTAAAATAACAGCTTCTTTTTAAAATTCTGACACGAATAAAACTCCAACTCACTCCTCTATTACAACGCTCCCGAAGTTTGATCCAACTTTTTAAAACACTCTGCATATTTCCATCTTACATGTACATCTACAGGTGAGAAAGCAAAGAGAGGGAGAAAGGAGAGGAAGAGCCGCAAGTCAACCGGTGCATTTCACTGCGCGTGAACCACGAACTGCGAAATATCTGCCAGTGCGATTCGCATCGGCGCGTTCGAAACGAAAAAGGAGATAGTCGCCTCCCTGTTTCTTGGTTCGATCACGATAAAGGTGATGGGACGCCTGGATCCAACGATGCACGAATTTCAGACTCGCTCCTTGTGTACACCCTGATGGAACCAAGTGAGATTTCGCGTCGATAACAAAGAAAATAAATAATTTGCACCTTGGAGAAACACCAAGATAAAGGGCTTATCAGATTGCCGAGTGTCCGTACCGTGAACCGTTGCAACAATTTACGTTAAGCACGGTTTCGTGCACAACGTAGAAATAACATTATCGAAAACGGAGAAAGTACGAGGAATTATTAAACGTTATGCTCGCTGGTTGACGGCGAAGATTAAAGAGAAAAGTTCCCAGATACGAATCCAACGCCGTCAACAGGATCCAGTCAAAATAAAGAATCGCGTAACCGATGAATACAGAGATAGATACATACATCGTACAGTGTGTTTAGCGAAAAGAGATTTCAGCGAGGACTACCCATCGAACCCGGTGGAAAATAAACAGAAATAGGACAAGTTCCAAGACTGGATCTAAATATAGGATATACCCAGTGTGCGTACTATGGGTGGGGCATCCTCGTAATCGTCTCTGTTTGCCACTTTTCCTCTCCTTGCTCTCTTCGCCAGGAGAACTCTAAAAGACGACCTATAACCGTACGCCCATAGAATCCATACTCCAACGACTTACGCGTCCGAGAAAACAGGCCTCTGCGTTCATTCATATCTTACGATACGCGCGTCTAGAGACACTTTCCTCACCACAATATGTGACTTGGACGATTGATTTCTGGCGCTGATTTAGTAGTTTCCTAAGAATGCATCGGTTTGCACGGGCTCAATTTGCTTTTGTCGATGTAGTAAAGCAATTCGTGAAAGTCGTTGTATCGTATAATCTATGAAAAACCTATTATCACTGAAATATATAGCGCTATGCTTCGTGACTTTCGTTCTGTGCTATTACCGTATCTAATCTTACGTACGAAGACGTAACAACAACGAATATATTCGGTGGAAATAAGAACGCGACAGTTTTGTCGGTAGAATAGTCTGTAGCAAGTACATGTGCAGTAACATAAAAAGACTTTCGCGATTGTGCACACGGCTCGTTTGATTTTTAACGCTTCGTCCAACGTTCCAATTCGAATAAATATTTCTGAAAGTTTGAATATCGAAAGATCGCGGATAAAAGGACCGATTGAACATTGTGTTTACGATTTCTTAAAAGACCGGCAGCGACAAAGGAAGTGTACGTCGCCTGAGAAGAAAAGCCTGGAGGCAAAGTACCTATCTACGATTTAGATCATCGGCCGGTCCTTTCAAAGATGCGAGCGAGGATCGAATTACCAGCTCAATTCATCCATGAACTTCTGCGTAGTCGAATATATCGCGTGTTTGCGAAGAGCCGCCGGTATTGTACGCTCGAACGAACCTACCAAAAACGTCGCCGATACGCGTTATATTTCTCGATCCGACACCCTTCCTTTCACTTCGCAAAGATTCCGTGCGTTTTCTTCTTTCTATCGGTTTCTGAAGCACAAGAGAGACCGCTTTTCCCGTCATTTGGCCACCATCTGGCTCCTTCGACCAAAGTATTTCGCGAAACACCGTTCTTTCTCTCTCTCTTTCTCTATCTCTCCTTTCTCCACAGCGATTATTTATAGCCGTATATATATACGCCGCAAACGTGAAACAACTCCAACGCCCAAGAGATGAAAATATTCCCGGCCGCGTTTTTTATACGAGCTTCGAAATCGCGCTATAAAAGGAGGAACGACGGAAGCGTGTGCTTTCCATACGGAATACGTTCGTACGTTTTAACCCCCTGAAATACGCGATTCCATCGTCCCCGCGCTGCTTCTCGCGAGGCTGAACTTTAACACGACACATTCAAGGGCGTGACAAAAGCTCTATATCGAAAATCCTTCGAAATCCTTCGCCCTTCTTACCCTCGCGTTTATCATTTTTGTCTTGCTTCCAAGGTATGAGAATCATAAGAGGAAACTAGAGATACATATACGACGTTCCGGTTTAATCTTTATACCACGATATTCAAATATATATGCATAGGCGAACATCATTGTATATTTTTCCACTGTGAGATTCGCCTACCGTTAAAATTTATTCTTCTTCGTAGTAGGAATAGACAGTCGCAAAATTCTAAGACGAATTTTTTAAAATCGCGCTTGCAACATTTCTCCGTATCGTTTCTTTCTACTTTTTAATTTATCAGGTTGTCCACTGTAAATGATTCGTACAGTTTGATCAGAGAATTATCTGGTCATCTGAGCATTTTACGTTCAATTTATAAAACATAGTTGTTTTTCTTTGTACGAACCTAACTTATTTTCAAACTACTAACCAATTAGTGTATACTGATAAATATTTATCGGGATTAGATTATTTCTAAATATTCGTTTTTACTGTTTCATAATTGTCGATAAGACATGCTTAATTATGCGTAAGCAATCGGATATTCTTAAGACTATCCCTGCGTATTGAAATCTGTGCAATTGATCGAAGAATAATGAATTTTTTTAGCAAAGATCAAACTTCTTTATAGTGCAAAAAATCAAATGCAGTATATAGGTTGAGATATCCTGCTTAACTGTGTCAAGGTCACTCAAATTTTTTCGGTTAGCTCGAGTATCAACATATATTCCACGTGATGGTTCTATCGAAGTTACCTTGCCCATTTAACCAAATGACTAATGGCGTGGGATGAAAATGACGCGAAGGAGAGAACGAGTAACTAGTAGTGACTACGTATTAAGCCTGCGATTCGAAAGAAACGTTCCTCTTATCGACGTCACTGAAAGTAAACCAGCGAGGCCAGAAGAGCTTGCGTGGGAGAGAAACGTGACCACTTTGATAAGGGATCGCGATAATTGTATTCTTACACGTTGTGGACCTCACAGGAAGCCATCGGTATCGTGACCGCCGGGCCAATTATTGTTTGTAACAAGCCAACCACTTTTTCCCCCTTCCACTTTCAATTCAAAAAACCTCGGTTAATTTCTGCCACGTAAATTCACGTAATTGCAAAGGGTCACCACCGACTTAAAAAACTTTTCGCCTATCTTCATCTCGCATCGCGCAAGCAGGATATTAATTTTCTACTTCAGTGACGTTCAACGTGACAAACAAATTGTAAGTTACGATTTGCGTATACGTGGGTTATGCGTTTTAAATTTGGATATTAAGCTTGGACATGCATACAAATATGGAAATTAAGCTTTGAATCCTATCGTAGATGAAATTTCATCCCACGCGAATTGTTCTGATTTTCCTAAAAAAAACAACTTATTTCGATCGTCGTTATCGAATTCCAAGTGCGATGTGAGTCTTTCGGAAACCACGTTGTCGACTTTACAAATTGAAGTCATCTAAGTAATAATAACTTTTTATAAGATATACAACAACTTTTACAAATGACCATATATCATATGCATATCCAGCTTAATTGCACAAGATAATATTAATTATCCTGTTTTAAGAATCAGATAGTAAATAAACCGATAAAGAGAGCTGTATCAATGTAGGTTCGATTTAGTACTTTATACAGCACAAAAAAATAAAAGATCAGAAGAAGATAAGAGAAAGATAAGTAGTAAAAAAAAGCAGAAAAAGATTAAAAACTCACCGAGCTCGATCACTAAAGAAATCAACCTTGCTCTTCTTCTTCATGATGACCTGGGGCTGATGAAGGGGGCTAACGCTGGGTTCGCTGGTGGCCGGTGGTGAGCTGGAACCAGTGCTGGACGAGAGTGAGCCAGCCCTTCCACGGCCGGATTCGATCAACTGTGCCTCGGTTGGACCGCGACCATTCGTCGAAACGTGATTTCCGTGGCTCGGCGGTCCAGCCGAAACGGCTAAAGTAGGTCTGGTATTCTGACGATTGCGTCGTTTCTTCTTCTTCGCCTCGTTCTCGTCTTGCCTGTTACCAGTAACGTTCCCGGTTCCCGGTGGCATCCAATCGAGATCTTTCTTCAGATGTCCACGTCCGCAACGACAGCCGCACGCTTTAAAGGCCAGATCGTAACCCTTTTTCGTCCAAAGATTCTGATGGCGCTGTCGCTCGGACCAGCTACGGGCGCGTCCGCAACTCTTCAAATACGTAAGCACGGTTTGCTCCCAGGCGTCGAAACACTCGCGATGCATGAACTGACCGATCGGGCAGTTATCGTTGTTGCACATCACCTTGACCGCGTCGTGTAGAGCGTTTAAGCGAATTAAAGCGTCACCCCGGAGGCACTCGCCGGTAGGCGTGCAGCAACGGGTCGTCTGATTCTGTGTTAGCAGGTTGTTCTCCATCGTGTCGTTTATACCACCGCCACCGGCTCCTCCTCCGCCGTTCTCCATCAGTACACCAGCGTGGCCGTTCGCGTGACGCCGCGGTGCCATCACTTCCTCCTCACGGATCGATGTCAAACCCGCCCTTACGAACCGGCCCGTCTCTTCCAACTCGTTGTACACCGTTGTGAACCACAAACCAACGCTTCGTATCGTGTTTTCTCGATTCTAGGGAAACTAGATAAGTGACACTCCGGTCGTAGACAAAGTAGCTAATCAGAGGTAAACTTCTGCACGGCTAACCGTTATACAACTTCGTTTCTTTCACGTTACGCTTCGGTTATTCTATTCTTCCATCTTCACGCATTTCCCGCGTCTCGGTTGCGTCGTCACACGCACATCCATTCAATGAGTGGCTTCTTGATGGTTTGCCAAGTGGCGCGCAGTAAATTGCAGAGACACGCAGCGGATGTATCTGGTACTGAAAGAAAAAAAGGCGCGCACCACAACGAGAAAAATCGCGCCGGTTCGATCGGTGATCAGGGATAGAACGAACACACGCTGGAACTAAGTGTCATTCGCTGATGTTCTTTCCTCTCGACACGGAGAATTTGTGAAAAACAGAAGTAATGGTCACTCCAAGCACGATTATAAGAAATATCACTGTAAATAATGAGCGCGACTCGATTTCGGAAAGAATCTGTCTTTCGGTCGTGGCGTCGCAATGTGTTTCATGCAACAAAGTCAAGGTCAGCGTGGTTCCGCGACGCCACGTCGCGGTAGTTTCGACAAAGTCTAAGTCTCTCGATGACTGTTCGTGCTCGAAACTGCGTATATTGTCGACGAAGGCCTCGGATACTCGGTGTCCAACGATATCGTACGAAAGATTATTCTCTAACCGACACGGTCGGGCAAATGTGTCGGTTCGCTCTCGTCCGTCGAATGTCAGGGTCACCGGCGCAGAGCGCGCGCAGCGTGGAACGCAATTTTCGATCGAAGTTCCGTGACGCGTTCCCTGGTTCGCTCAAACGAAAGAGACGACGACGACGACACAACGGATCCAACAAAACCTACACGCACACCGAGGCTCCGCTTCCTTCTCTTTTCTTTTTCTCTCGTGCCACACGGAGAGTCCACGACGAAAAACACTTGCTCGCACGTAGGGTGCACCAGTCACTGAGCGCCGGCGACGACAGCGTGCCGGCTGCCGTGGCTCGGCGCGCGGGCGAGCGCGAAAGTGAGGCCCCATTGGGTGAAAGCGAAAGCATGGTGGGGGTCACGGCTAGCGCGCCAATCGATGCGCGCCGTTGTCGTCCCTCCGACGGGCGCACGCTACCTCTCTATATTTCTGTCCTTCTCCCGCTTATACGTCTGTCCTTCTCGTACTCGCAGCCGGCGCTGCAACACGAGCGCGCGTTTTACTTTTCGAAGCCGGCGAGGAGGCCTACGAATATGTAATCCTGGATACGGGTGTGCGCGTACGTGCAAGGGGACGTGTTTGCGCCACGAATACTATCGCGAGTCGACGTATCTCTCGAACTTACGCAGAAATCGTAACGAGATAATGCTCTGTAAATTGAAAATTCACTTCTACCGGATCCCGAATCTCGTTGCGAAGGGAAAGCGGGTTGAACGATTCGGAAGGAAACACCCAGAGACAGAGTTGAATTAACACAGTCAGAAATGGCGTTCGTGGATTGGCACGAAGGAAACCGAACTCTTGCCTCTTTTTTTATGCTTCGATGCTTCGTACTGGCTGATGTCCACGGAAACGTCTCAATCTCGTTACCGCTTATCACGTGGAAAACCTTTTCGATGTTCGATTATATGCACGATACGTTGTTGAAAGTTTTCGCGAGTCTCTCTATCGCTTTGACGTAGTAGTTGGCAGCGTAATACGTAGTACAGTCAGTGTACGTGCCCGATTCCACGTCTCTATTTCTAATTAGCAATGACTCAACTCGAGACGTATGGTCGCATGCCAATGATAAGCGAATGTACAATATTTTGCGCATAATCTAGTTATCGTAGAGGTATGTCCAAGTATTTACTTGTAGTCCTATATACGATTTCGAACAAGGACACGAAACATTCTAAAAACCGAGCACGGATTCCCTTCGAAGCGTTATATGTCGAGTATTCTTGCGGTCAGTAAATACGCTGCTCTGGTGACAGTGTATACATCGTGCTCGCTACACTCTGTTTTTCCCGAATGTAACTTCTCTCGTGTGTACTCTCGCTTCCAGGGATCACCGGTATGAAACACAACCGTATGCGTTTCACGAGATGTAAATATTTACGCCGCTGGCCCTTGGATATATTACATCGAAATTCTAGAGAGAACGGTCGCGGTTCTTTTTGCGTCGCGAACTTAACCTCTTCTGTACGCGCTGTATTTTCGTGACGCGAGTTTTTTACGCTGTTCGCGCCTTAATATCGTACTCGTCATAAATTTCGATGACACATCGAGCGTAATGTTCGTTCCTAACGCGATCGCGAATCTCTTTCGAATATATGTGGACGTGAACTCGTGAGTACTGTTCGTGAGAATAAAAATTCGTGGACAACGATCCCGCAATAGGTATGTAAGCGGGCTTAGAGGTTAGTTTGACAATCTTTAAATTTCTCCAAGGTCACGGTCGTTCCTTCTTTGTAACATATCTGACATTTATTTTTATTTTCAGCGTCATTTTCAATGTCGCAGTCGTACCAACTGTTCGAGAAAGAATGCAGTCACACGATGAAATTTATTTGGAATCGAAACGCTATTCTGGACTTGTGACGCGATGACGTGAATACGTAGTCCGCAGCTGGCAAGTAAATACATACATACTTTCATACTTATTGGAACCACTCTAAGATTCAAGATTATTATGTGTAACGAGAGAAATCGCTTGGATGTTCGTAACGAACGTCGAGAGCGCATCGAAGCCATCTTCCGACCAGCACGAAAACAGCATTATGTTTACTTCGTTCTGTCCGCGATCTGAAAATATCGTGAATGCGTTTATTGATAAATAAATCCCAGCCCCCGGTATCTATATCGTTGCCCGCGATTTATTCCGTTGCTTTCTGTCTCACTCTCACGGTGTTTATCGAAATTCTTGACAAGCGAATTGCACAAACAACGCACAGATACATAACAGACAAGTGTATTGCGCTCGCTTCTTATCGTATGCGTCCCGCTTATCTACAACGAAGGTCATTAATGGCAGAGATTTCAGTCGTTGGTAGGCGAAATAAGAATTCATTGGTACAAAAATAAACCGTATGAAAAATCCGTGGCGTAAATCGTTGCCCCGCTTCTCTACGTGGTTACCGAACTTTCTGCCCGGTTCCCTTTTATCGACGACGTTGCGGTTGCTACAAAAAAGTATATTGGTCACAGGCGAGAAATAAAGAGAAAAGAAAGAAAGAGGAGAGACACGGTTATCGAGAATGCCAACGGCTGCGAATTTTTATCACCCATGTGCACGTGTTTGCGTGTGCACGCATATTGCGAGCGATTATCGACACCTACGCACACGTGTCTCCTGGGAAAGATCGCCGCCGCGGTCGAAAGTTCCTGATATTGATATTAACTAGAGATGGATAGTAACGTGATTTCTAGACTCGCGAAATTCGAATCCAAAACTTCCCGAGGTCTTAATTTTTTTTTTTTTTCTTTAGATAATGTAAACAGTTGTAGTGGATTCGTAACGTGAAATCGTTCCAATTGCGGTAAATCGTAACAATTGAAGGGAATATAAATTTAAATACAAACTCGATTGGATCATTATTAGTTAGAAAAGGATATGCCACGATATTCTCGTAAATTAGCGGTACAAATTATTATTTACCTAGATTTCTCCAGTTTCAAATTACAAAAGTAGCACAAAGTTTTGCGTAAATAAACGTAACGTTAATATGTAAACGTGATGTTATTACAAAATAATAAATTTGGCAATATAGACATCAATCGTTCACATAAATATTATCGAGTGCTGACAAATCATGACCTCGATGCCATCGATGGGATGTAGGAAATTTTGTCGTAATTTTTCGAGCATTCCCACGGGCATCGACGTCACATCAAGAGAGGAACACGCTCTATCTGGAACACAATAACAAAGAGTCGATTTTGCCCGGCTGTCAGCTCGCGTGTGCTCGTGTGAGCGAAAAGCACGCGGCAGCGAGCTGGCTCCTGGGACACCAGCGAAACGAGATACGTATTAGATTACGTTGCATAATTTTATCGGCGATCGTAAAGCTGTTACGAAACGTGAGACTCCCAATTCTCTAACGACATGAGCCATAAATAACGTGTGTTGATCAAAATAACGTCAAGCAATCCTTAACTGCAGCTCCACGCTACCGTACTCGTATCAATCAATGTTCGAAAGATACGTAATTTAATTTTTATTAGTCATAGGTTTATTAATAATTTAGCAAAGAATGCAGTACGATTGTTTTCACAAATTACTAATTATCTGCGTAGAGATATATATGTTACGGATATAGTAGCTCATCAAAATGATTACGAAGCCCGTTAGCACGACCTTCGAGGTAAACACAGTAGATACGAAAGATCGTTTCGTTTTTTTACTTCGTTTCCTTTTTTTTTTTTGTCTAAACATTCCATGAGCGTGACGAGGAGGACAGGCCGATGTTTTACGACTATTCTCACGTGACGAACACTCAGCCGTGGCATTAAATAAAGCGTAATTCTAAAGCAGGAAGAATTACGACGTCTTTTCTTCTGTGAATCTCGAGAGCATACATAAATATTCACACGATACCAGAGAGGTGAATTCAGTTCGTTTGTGACAATGTATTTCCGCTATTTAGACGGAAACTGTGTAAATATTGTAACGCGGTGGTAAGGGGCATAGAATAACGGGGAATCCAGGTCAGTCGGTGGTTGAATTTCGCCATGGCTTTACTCAAACTGCGTAGGGTAAACGGGGGACCATAACTGAGGGGGGTGCCACCCCGGTAACACGAGGTCGAGGCATCCGAAAAAGGATAATCCAGCATCCTCGAGAGGACTCCGCATGAAAAAGTTGTTTTGATCGTTTCGGGTTTCTAGGACGGTGACCGTGAATGAGGCTTTAGCTGGTATACGACTCGTTTGAGGGGGGCTTTCGGATGCAGGGAGAACCAGATGTCACTGAAAGGAACACGGCCTATCCCGTTGGGTTCGCGCGCTCGAGGAGTGCCAGGGTGCGCGATTAAAAAATTCGAACGGCGTGAAGGGGATAAGAACGGAACTAAGGCAGAGACAATTGGACGGAAGAAAAATTTCCTTTGTTCGAAAACGAACCGGCCCCCTGGCATTGTGTCGCCTTTCCTTTCTTCCGAGAAAGGAGTAACGAAGATTAATAATTTCCTCGTCGACTCCCGTGCCTTCCTTAACTAGCTTAGAGTCGCCGTGTAGACGTCTGTTACAAAGAAATAACAATGAAATAGAAACGATATTGTAGATTTCTGTTTTGCAATTCAGTGCGCTTCTTATCATTCGCTTGAACATTTAAAAAATACCAACAACATTAGTTATATATCTAGATTATCGTTAATTAATTTATAGCCAACGTTAAAATTAAACTGATATTGTTTGTTTCTTACAAAACATTACTAGACTTAAAAAATCTATTAACTTATTCGACTATGTCATATTTCTTTAAGCGCAAAGTAGAGTATATTTACTTGGTAGGACAATTTTATCCATATAATCAAGGCAGCCAGGCCTCTAAAATGTTTTATAATAGAGGATATGTACATAAAATATTTCTATGAATAACTGTTAAAATTCTTTCACGAGTCAGCGTACGTATTCGTTCTTTGTAAATACGTGTAGCGGTACGACTATAGAAGAGCGCGATGGTACGAAAGGGTGACTCGCTGGCACAGGCAAAGATTCAAAGTCCCGGGTGAACACACACATACACACAGAGAGAGTTTCATGCGGCGCTAGGTGAACGGGTGGAGGTGGTGGCGGCTGTTCGCGCGGTGGCTGGGGTTTTGAAGGTTGGGGGCACCAGGTTGACCGTGGGGTGCTGGAAAGCGGGGGTGTAGGTCTAGGTTCAGGGGCGGCATTGCCCGGGTGGGCGTGCACTTTCGGTTTCAAGCTGCGCATGCTCGTTGCATACTCGTTCTCTCCCTCTGCAGTCGTAGTCTGTATTCGCTCATAAAGTTTCTAGCCACGTAAAATTCACTACCACCACGTCACGCGCCGCTGCTCGTTGTTCCTGTACGAGGAATGAACGTGTTCTCGATGGAGCCGGCACGGCGCCTCCGTCTGGATCCGTCCTTGTCTTGTCAGAATCGAAAATTACAGAGCGTGGACGAATAAGTTCGAACTACCAACGCATCTTTGCCGATATCTCCACTCTCGAATTTCGTCGATTCACCCCGTTTCTCGGACTTGTTACGCACCCTTCGTGCCTTTCCTGCGCCGCTAGCTCGAATAGTAAACGCGCCCCTTTAGGTTCCGCGAATTCAGGCTCGCGATGCTGGCGCGAGAATCTTCTCTTTGGGAGAATAAAATTATTTTTTCACCTGTTTGTCTAAAAATGAACGACGGTAGTCGGTACGTGGCTTACATAATTTTTTCAATACTTAGAATAAGAATAATTTATCGGAAACAAAGGCTTTCCGTACGTTTCTCTTCCATCTGTGATCAACCACGCCCTGTCTGAATAAACGTAGCCAGAGGACGGTTCTCGACTTTGGGTTCCTAAATATCAAGGGTTACGCGATAATTAATTTCATTCCATAATTCAAGTTGGTCCATGCAGACAATTAGTTTGCCGTTAGAAGGCAGTTACAAATGTTCCACGAGATGCCTTGTTGTTTGAGTTTACCGAGAAAATTTCGTTACTCGTGCGAAGATGCAATTTTCAACGCGAGTTTCCACTGTGCTTGATAGAACGCTGCAATTCGTAATCTCATTGACTACCAGAATACGTGTAAAGCTATGATTGCATTGGTTATGTGTTTTCATCAAGTATACAGATGCTTATGAGTATATTGCAAAGTTTCGTAAAGTATGGAAATTGCAAAAAATAATAACGTATGCACGCGGAAATATACATAAATGTGGATATAAAATATCCAAAATACAGTACTCGTTATAATATTTTATAGGTGAAACAGATAGCAGGCATACGTTCAATTTTTCCATTCATGAAAGAACAACAACTCGTCAGAACACGCATTCACTGTAACTGTAGCTTAATGGGTAGACTACGGATGTTCATGCAAATGCATGTTTTTACACAGCACTAGTAGGGAAATGAAACCTTGATAAAAATTTGTCACGCGACACAGAAGATTATAAAAACATGTTTTTTATTTTACATCTTTGCATATGCTTTACATATTTATGTTAAAGAACCTATGCAGGAACGTATTACGTTATTTACTTATATAACAAATTGATATAATTCATCGAAACTGTGTAAAATGCTAATGCCAATAACATAACGTACATTTCAACTAATTTGAAAAACTTTGAAAATCAGATAACAGTTGTAAATTTATACAAAGCGTTTGCAATTTATTATAACCATTATTATAGCCCCAATTATGCCAGAACAATTGCAAAAGTACAATTAAATATCTATTGTTAAATATCGTAGATAGTATTAGATATATTAAATTAATATCAACCATATTGCTCACATATTCTCTATATTTCTCGTGCCTATATATTTGCGTACTTTTTACGCACAAATATCATATCTTTTTGTATATTTAACACGCATAAACGTTCGCGTTCTACTAATGGGTACTAGCGGGTATAACACGATGAATCGTTAGAGAAATACGATGTTCGTGATTTATGAATCCCGCGTGCAAAGAGAACAAGGACCGTGCACCATTGTCGTGCGGTGCGCTTCAAGACGAAACCTTTCCACGACACATTCAATTTCTGTTAAACGCGATTCACAATAGCCTGGTAAGCTGCTATTACGCAATTTTGCTCGTCCCAACGGCGCGCTTCTCTCACTGCCTCTTGATTTTTGCGATTAAAGACAGCCGTACAAGCGAAGAATGATAACGAAGTTAACACAGGATTTATCCCGCTATTTTATTTCATCGCGAGAATTTGCTTTTACGTATGAAGACCACGCGGAAAGGCCACGGTGAGTCGTATTTCGTATCTTTTGGGGAAAAATAGGAAAGCCCTTTTAAAATTCAACACGTTGTCAACCAATCTCGCGTTACCAAAATTGTCTTCTTATTCGGGTTTAGAGCAAGATATGGACTAAAATATACTTTTCATGTTTTCCTCCTGGGATCTTTGTACGCTTTTGTAGAATTAAAATGTCGTGGCAACGGTCGTACTTTTTATGAGCGCGTTCTCCGCGAACGAGATATAACAACAACGGATATATCCAGTTTCGTAATTTTTTCGCGGGATTCAATTCCGCGGCCAGTCGTGTAACTATAAACGAGTTCGGTGCAATGAACGGAAATTGATATATTATTCGAACATGTAGCGGAAACAGGTTTAATTAAGAGGCTTCGATAAACGAGCTGTTCTTGACGATGGCCAATGTTATAGGATCGGCAACAGCGGTCAAAAATAAAGTATTTACTCGCTTTGAATAATCTTTGTTCGTGTTAGGGCATACTAGCCTATGTGAAAACTAAATTTTCCAAATGACGAGTAATTCGATTATCTCCTTTGACGTAAGAATTATCAGGTTGTTCCAAAAATAACATAATATAATATCGAAATAGAGAAGTCTGTATAAAGTAAAATTTGCGACTTATCGATTTACTGACATTATTAGCCAATAAGTTATCGCGCAAAAGGGCCACGGAATGTATACAGTTTTTTGAGGTTAGAATTTGTTCATGATAGACTGGACTTATTTCCGTCGCTAGGCACAGAGCTATTCATAGCGTACCAACATGCAATTGCATAAAGCTAGTGGATACGTTGACCCTAAGTGTTACGTAACTCGCGTCTAGTGGCAGCTATCAGCACAACGATAACACAACGACTCGATACGCCGTGGTCGTTGTGCCGTCGTATATCTATGAGTGCATTTCTGCCTAGATCGTTGTATTATTCGCAATCTACCCATGCTGTTATCTTTCGGTAACGTCCATCGACTTTCGAAACAAGCGTTCCATTCGTATGCCGTTACCGAACGACCGCGACGAGGAGAGAGACTCGCACGTTCTTCCATCGGAAACCTGGTACGTTTCTGCGTGTACGTGAGAACGGTACGAGTAAATGACCTAGGAAGGATATCGATGCTTGCAGTAATATGGGATTGTCTTTGATAAACGAATAGGTACAGTAAGTCTGTAAGGAATAAAAAATTCTGAGGCGGACGTGTGCAGTTGGATTAAAGTCTCGATGTGGGTCATGCGATAAGAATAAGACTGTCAGATAATTTGGACGTATTTGTCGATTATGATATATCAGAAAGATATAACTTTTACGTGGAATAGTCACCGTTAAACGTAGATGATGTTTCATTATGGGGATTCGTCTTCTTTAATCTCCAGGGAGAGATATTTGTAAATGTATAAAGTTGATGATTCCTATTAGGATTTATAGGTATATCGTCTTGACGTTCGTCTACTTTGACAATTCTACAAAGGAAATTCTGCTACAGACGCTAACAGCGTTCAGTTAAAAAAAAAATCGTTATTAACTTGGTCATGTCGTGTGTAATGTATCTCTTGGTGATCGACATTCTCGTATTCTGGCATCTGACAGCGCGTCGTAGGATTACAGTACGTTCAGTCGGATTGTAAAGTTTGCCTGCAGCGAATGGTAGAAACTGTCAGGCGTCGAGCAAAGTTTCCAACAAAGCCAACAACGGTTCGATGGCTTCGGTACGCTCGCCAAGATCGAAACTGGGTTACGTGCGATGCGCTCCCGGCTTCGAAATAAGTGGACAGAGATCCCCGCGACGATCACGCGACAAAGCCACGATCAACCCGCTTCTGTCGATGCTGCTGTTGCATCTTCCGTACGTGTGCACGTGTTTTATTTGAAAACTGGTCGCACGAAAAGATACGTGTCCAATCTGGATCCTTTTGTGAGCATCTGCAGGCTCACGCGCTGCCGCTATTCAGTCAGCTGAACCGGGATATCTCTGACCGCGAACCTCCTTTCAGAGATCTCCTCGGATAAAATCCGATTCAAACGGGACGACTCACTCTGACTGGTTCGCGGACACGTTTCTAAGGGTGTGTGTGTATGTTTTTGAGGTTCGTACTGTTTAAAGAGACACGTGCCTTCGTTAAAAATTTTCCACTGAATCTTTTTCCTCCCTGATCTCTGTTTTACTCAAAGTCAGCGTATATCTTATTCTAACATAATATACAAACACGCAAATGTATGAAACAAATAAGAACAAGTATGCGAAAGAAAGTACGTACTCGTTACGACATTTGGAAGGTGAGATATAAATTCCTACCTAAATTCCATTTGCTCGGACATATTCGTAACGTAAATTTGCATAAACATTCGCAGTCTGGTAATTCAGACAGCTCCGTATCTTACTCGCGATCAAATGGAAGGAATCGCGTGCTTTTCTGCACGGTTCTTGAACGAAATCGCATCCTTTAGCTGTCTGTCGAATAGATTCGCGTGCACGTACGCGCCGGCAGCTATAACCGCGGTGTGTACACGCTAATTGCGCAACGGTGATTCACGGCACACATTTGTTTCGCCAGTCCGAAGAAAACGGTCGCCTTAATTGCTAAGCGAACGGATTTATGCTAACGTCCGTGCACCTTGCCTCGCCGGGTAAATTTAATTACGTTCATATCCAGACACCGTGAGCGAGGGTAATTAAAATATTCGGCCGTAACGCGCGGTCGCTTCTTTGGTAACGAGCCTCTTACGCGGTTAGAGAAAAGTTCAAATCTTCTCTGTTTCTGCCTTTCTTAGTTAAAATATTCTCTCTGATATATTTTTTATCTTTGATAATTTTAATTTTAATTAAAGTAAGATAGTTTTAATTTTCTCCGACGTTTCGATATGCTATATTTCAAATAATCACGGGAGATTTTTCTCTAGCAGAAAGAAAAATCTTCTAGAATTTGCTAGACCTACTTTGCCCGAGGAATACGTATCTTATCGATCTCTAGGATCAATCTGCGCACGTTAATTTCAGCGTCAAACACATAAGTTTAGTGTCAATTTACGACACTGAATAGTGTACGTGATCTCGATAAAACTTCGTCAAAGGGTTGCAATTACCGTACGATATAGCGTAGCTCGAAGCCATCGACTCGATTCGACTCGCAAGCCAAGCCTTGACTCGATCTCCGCTAAATTCGAAAACGTGATCTTCCATCTTATCTAGCGGCACCGATGATTTACGATACGCTCGTATACACAATTCGACCGATAACTGGATAGTCCGAACACCGTGTTCTTCGTGCTACGAGAGACAGACAGACAGACAGAGAGAGAGAAAGAGAGAGCCAAGTGTCGGCCGATCACCGATAACATCGGCCATCAAACTGCTTTCTAAGATCTCTCCGTGGGGTCAGAAGTGGGGCCAGCGACGATTTACGACGTTTATTATTGATAGAGCTATTCGACCCTCGGTACGAAGTTTGCGATCTTCTCGCGAGGTGTTATTGTTAGTTATCTCGTCTTTTGTATCGTGTGACACGAACGTGTCGTCGCGTAAAAAGCTCCATAGGAGTTTGAAATTTCGAGTTTCCTCTATTAGATTCGATGTAGACGAGCACATTCAAAATAATACGCTCTTTTATGGGGTGTACAGAGACTTTTACGAGCCACTATATACATTTGTCTACACTTATAGGATTCTCACACATCTGACAATGAGCGTTATTTCGTTGTTACGTACATGTATTACTCGCTGCTTTCTAACAGTGCGATAGCACGCGAAACAGAGAATCGCTCGTCTATATCTGGTCTTCTAACGGAATTCTGGATAAAAGAGAGTATCATACGTTTCACAGAGCTTGTTGTCTCGGCGATTCGACCAGGTCGATGTTCTAGGAACATTCCTTACAGCGAACCGGCATTACTTTTCTCGAGTGGTTTCCAGACTTACGTAAGCCACGTGTTCGCCGCGACTGATAGGCCTCGTTCGCGATAATCGTTTGCTGTGCGAACGAGAAGGTACCATTAAGCCCTAATTAACGCGTCAGACAGGATGGCGGAGAGTTTCTGCGAACAGAAACCGCGGCGTTCGAGCTGCGACGAGGAATCGCTGCAATCACTTTCTCTCCCACGTATCGAGTCGCGAGCTTTCGCGATTAGATATCGGGAATCGGCCGACGACCATTTCTAGCTACTAACACCGATTAGATAGGGGCAATAATTGCGGAACAATGACCGACCGTCGGCCGTTACCACCGGCACGTTGCGTCGCCCGCGAGAGAACGTTCGCGAATTCTCGTTCAGAGAATCGATACCAAGTTCGGTCTACCCTGCGCCAAGCATAATTTCCACGCTGCACAAACAGCAATTACGGACGTATACCTGTCTGCTACGTGGCTACGAACGTGAAATTTACAATCATGACTTTAATACTAGTTACATTTTCCATTTTTTCTCGTCTCCTTCGCGGTACTCTTGTTCTTTGCAACTGTTTGCTTTTCTTTATTATGTGAGCTACGATTAACTTGTAACTGACATAGTAATCGTTTAATTACACGAACGGAAATGTTAAAAAATTTATGAAAAGTGGTACTGTTCATGGAACAGGATAATCGGCTATTTCGTAATTGACTTATTAAATAAAATTCACTTGTATACTTGCTACGGTAAGTTATATATTTTCCTTGCAAACAAGATATATTGGTTTAAACCTTTTTTTATTTCTTCGTTTATTTTCTTCGTACGCATATTAACGAGAGTAACGAGTGTTGCTTGTCCAGCGGTAATTTCAATTTCACGGAGACTGCCCTAGAAGCTAAAATGAAATACTCTTCTACCCCTTTACAGCACTTAACGCTGTATTCGGCGTAGAATTTACTTTTCGCCAAAGTCGTTTACCATTTAAGCTTTTCGATTAGGGTCGATTCGTAGCAAGCTGTAAGCGTCGGTCTATTGAAATTTCTACGGGATACTTTCCCGATATCGACGCATGCTAGAGACGTTGGTTTCGATATGGTAAAGAAATTCCGCTCGTAAACGAAGCTCTACGGCCTATAGAAAGAGGCTGGTTTGTGTACGGAACAGACGGTATTCAGTATCGATCAGGCTTCACGGGGAACGGATTGAAAGGCGAAGCAGACAGGTACACACGGTGCGTCGGCAGAACGCGTACGTAACAGTCGTTACGTTAATGACCAGCCGCAGCAAAGTACGTAACCGTGCTTTCGGCCAATAATGAGTGCTACGTTAGCAAACGAGAGGCCCGGGTCGTCCCGAAGCTAATCAATGTTGCTGCCCGGTGAATCGATTCTTTTTTCCCCGCCATTCGCGGGGATATGAACCCTCGTAGAAAAATTGATGCGCCTCTAACCCTTCCGACCAATTTCTCACTCGACACACTTAACCAACCGTCGTTCTGGCATCATTCACCAGCGTTTGAATCGATACCTACATCGTACCTATAGTAGAAAAAAGAATATCGTATATCCTTATCGAGTGTCCTTATTATGTAAAAGAAGTTAGAACAATCCATAACTTGTAAGTTGTCATTTTGCTAATATTATTGATAAATTATTAGCGTAAAAGGGTGCAGGTGTATAAGAAAGTATAATTTCGTTTCGACATCGATTGATGGAAACCTTATATTTGGGCGCCGCGCCGGTGAAATTCGAGTGGCTTGTGAACGTTGTACACGCCGCCGTCACGCTATGGCTTTCTTCCTTCTATGAATTAGTGAAAAGGAAACTCTTCGGAGACAGACGATTCCAGGTTGGCCGATGGTTTCGTGCTGCTATTCCAGGAACGCGAATACGTCCCGTCGTTACGTGGGAACGGCCAGTACGATTTCAACCGAACCAATAATTTTTGGAAACGAGTATCGTATATGATTCTTTGGGGTTATCGTTCTCCAAGCTTCGCGACCCGATTCTCTTACAATTTTCTTAACGCCTTGACTGCCATGCGAATTTCATGTATTATATATGTATATATAATTTTATCGAAATACGCTTAGTACACGGCAACGTTTAATTTTTGTGAGATATTCTATCGTATTTGCGCGCTTCTTCTGTGAAATTCGTCTTATTCCAATCACGCTACAAAAATTTAGTAATGCGGCTTACCACTGACCACAGTGGTGATCAACGTTAAGAATCCGCGATGCGCGAATGGATACGTGCTCGTTCTTTGCGAGTCGGATGAAAACAGTGACGTCATAACTTACGAAGTTATAGCGCTATTTTCGGTTTATGGCTACCGGCTGCTTCGACGATATCCAAGTTATTACGGCTACCCAGGAATCACGCTCGGAATTGAAAAGAAAGGAAAAATTATAGATAACTCTGCCGCGTTTGACCAGACTTTGTAACTTGTTAAATGGGAAAGACAAATCACGTAATATTTTCGTTCGAATTTCCAATATGTCAGACGTAATAAAAATGTTGGTAATTTATGTTTGCCTTTTTTTCTTCTTTTTTCCCAATAAAATGAAGGAACAGTCGAGTGTCTTCTATCTCTGCTCAGTACGTTTCAATTTTTTTAACATAACATTTATTTATACCGTATATACCGTTGCTGTCTCTCATTACGTCATAAAAGAATTGCGTTTAATTAAATCGTAAATATTATTCAAGAGTTAGAAACGCTTGTGTTCGTTTAAACGAGAGCGAGATTGAGACAGGAAAATTCTAGGACTGCAGAGCTGAAGGGAACGATCGTGACGTGAACGGCGAATCGTCGAATGACGCGTGCACACGCGGCTTCCTTCGAAATTCTTGCCAAAAATTACACGAACACGTTACGGTTACTCGTGTATTTTTACGCGCGCTGTAAAGGCCTGTTATAAATTTTCTGAAACAGAAGGCAGCGACAGACGACGTAACCGTGTTTCTCCTCGTTTCCATGAAAAGGAAGAGGAAGGAGAGAAAAAAAATAAGGAGAACAAAGATCATCGGCGCAACGTGTGCTGTTCCAGCTACGCTCGTTAAATGGCGCGGCGATTTTTCAATCGCACGCGTATCGTTCGAACGACTTCTCGGTGCCGCGTAGATAAAGAAAACGCTAACATTTACGAGCTCGTAAAAAGCGCGCGCGTTTCGTATTGCCAATGTTGAGAAGGAAAAAGAGAGAAAGACGGAACTCGCGGTAGGGTTCCCTCGTTGAGGAACTTTGTCGTTTACTCGTCCGTGCGCACGCGCATAATGGTTCGCACGGAAACCGAGCTCACTAGACCATTGACGCCGGCCACCAGGTTTGTTTTGGATTTTAAAACTAGGCCGATGGGTCGTTGCTCTCCGACAAATCCTTTCTGCCTTCGTCCCCTTCTTTTCCTCGGCCCCTCTATTTCTTTTCTTAGGCTAGCTTACCACGAACACATGCTACCTACTGCAGCGTCGATTAGTTATGCTACACAGCATCTATAGCTCTACCAATGGCACCAATTTGTGCACCAATACTGGCAAACGTGTCTACGCGCAATCTCGCATTTGATTGATTTCATTGCTGTGATTTATCTATTACACCTGTTTGCGTTAACGTTGTTGCAATAAATAATCGTATATATCGATAATAACAAGGATTTCTTATTTCGATTTCGTACTGGCAATAAAGATAAGTATAAAAACGTTTGAATAATTATCAGGTGTACTTGTAAGAAAGCAGATGCTATTTCAGGTTAAGTAAAGATCATCGAAATTGACAGAATATACTCGAACAGTCTGGCTGTTTTTCGCGATCGTTCGAACCCTCGTGATGTTCGAATCTCCGATTGTTCTATAATCGTCGAAACGTCAATACCATCGAAAACTATAGGATTATCAGTTGTAGATCGTAAACAAAATCTCCAATGATATAATCCAAATCATACGATTACAGCAGAATGGGCTAGACGCTATTATAATGCCAGATGGATCAATATTTATTCTCGGGAGAGTTTATCGATAGACTACACTTTCAACAAAGATTCGACTGTTAAATGTAAACAATGATTCAGAAATCGGCGTAGAATTTATTTATGAATGGTAATAGGATTTCATTGTTTGTAGGAGAAGAGAACTAGAGCCGGAGGTAGTCTGATTATGTAAATTACCCGACATTCATTGGACCGTATTGTTAAATATCGTTGGAAATGTAGTTTCAAAAAGGTTCGATCGATGAATCGGAACGCGTGTCGCCGATTTAACGAAACAATTTTGGCCGATTCGAGGGTGCTGGTCTTGCGTTTTTGTTGTTCCAACAAAAGGCGACTATGGGGCCCCCCAATGTGGGGCGATCAGGTCTGTGCTATCGCAGCTATAGGCTGATTTACCACCACGCGTGACACGCATTGACATACATCGCTTAAAGCTGACATTTATAAACAGCGTGCCGTGAAGACGTACACAGAAGTCTCCATTCAACTTTCGTTTGATTACGCGGAACCCAACTTATCACAGAACCAGCTTGCGAAATAGAATGCGTTCGTTTCTCGCGAACGTGTCGTAAAAATAAAGAAAATGCTACGTTTAAGGCGAGTAAGCAGTTAGAAATCTCCTCGGAGGTTTTGCTCTTGGTCTTGCTTGTTTAATATTTGGTGAAATAAATCTTTCATCCCCTACTGAAATGAAACTTTTCGTTCGAGGGCTGTTTTCACTTATAAATGCGAATTAGAGTATCGAAAAAACGATACGATCGTGCCAAAAAGTATAAAGCGTTGCGTCTCGTAATATTTTATTATTTTTCGTTGTAACAAAGCATAAATATTTAATTTTACTGCGTAGTTGTTACAGTATATCATTGTCTTAATAAACAGTGAAATGGTTAATATCTGCAACCACAAATTATCGATGTTCCTTATTAATTTTTCCCTTTGACGACGTTTGAATGAATTCGAAGCTCGAAACGGTTGATCAAGAATAATTATGTCGTTATGTGGTAAAAATATAAAATTCTTTTTATTTATTTGGGAGAATTTTACAATCAATTCTCATTGAGAATTATAAGTATATTATTCTAGCGTGGTACTATAACTTGGATAATAAGTGTTTATCGTATATTTGATTCTAGTTGAATCTAATGTTTAAATCTAGAGAGTAATGTCTTTTTAGCCTGCGGGCCTGATCCGTCGTTTCAAGTAATTGAATAACTAGTGGGTTTTGGTGGTTGTTAACTCTTATGTTATATCTATTACTGAATTTGGATATTTCTTCTTTAACTATGAGTATCTTAAGGTCGCGATGTATTGTTTCGTTGGTAACTTACCAAGGTGTATCTATTAAGGATCTTAAAGTTTTGAAATCGTTCAAGAATTTCTATGTTGGAATTACTTGCTGTTCCCCATAGTTGGATCCCATGGGTCAAAACAGGTTTTAATACGGGCTTATGTAGTATTATTTTACTCTGCACGTTTAAGTTGGAACGTCTGCTAATGAACTAGTAGAGTCTTTTTAATTTTGATTTAAGTTGTTTGGATTTATCAACGATATGTCGTTTTCACGTCATTCTTCTGTCCAGAATCATGCCCAGATATCTGACTGAAACTTTGTTTGGAATTGGAATATTATTTATGGTCACCTGTGGACAGGTAAAATATAAAATAGGATAGGAAATATCAATACACAAAATCTATTTGGACGACCATGGACGGTACACCGTTCTGTCATAAATTACACAGGATAGGCAACAATTATCGCAGTGGCCCCGATCAATTATCGCCTAACGTCGCGTCAGGTACGTCGTGTTCTCACGATGCGAACACAACTCTTAGAAAGAAAGTACCGTTTACCCTATAACCTGATTCCTGTACTTATAATCCGATTTTCGAATCGTCACGTTGCGTCGGTATTTTTCATCCGCTCATAAACGATCCAGTTTTGTCCGTAATAATACCATTACGGAAGTTGTTCCTAGAAATATTCGTTTACGTCGACCGAAACTTCGCTATCACTGTCGTTCGCCTCTTTTATCGAGCTGGCTCCTCCAACCAACGAGTGCGTCCGGCTGTTGGGACCGTTTTCTGAGAAACTTTACGATCACGACAAGCTGCTAACGACTCTCGTTTCATGGTCTCGAATCGTTTTATATGGAAACATCTGCCGACTTGAACAACAGTGTTCGGTACAAGAGCGAAAAATTGTTAACGAGGAAGGCGCGTGATGGGTGACCAAAATGTATCTCCTTCGATTCACTGATATTATTTCGAACTCTTATCAAATTGTTTGATCTTATATATCTTTGTAAACATCTGATCGTATAGACAGCATGTTGATAGACACGATCAAAGTACGAAAAGCGACATAACCGAGTAACGCAAACATACTTCGAAGCTTCCTCTGGCGAACATTGAAAGATAGAATCCTTATCACGTTCAGGCTGAAACTTTAAATAATTCATCAGTCGAATCAGTCGATACTCTGCTGATCATCCTATATGTTAAAGATTTTATCGGCACTACGACTTCGGCAAATACATTCTCTTTATATAAACAATTCCTGCAAACGTTGCAGACATTTGATCGACAGTTTCGAAGCATAAAACCTAACAGTCGGTTATTCTAGCTGTCATAGATTTTGTCGACGGATATTTTCTTTGTCCCCCGAAGACGAGTGTACCTTTTTACACCACTGGACAACGTTTCAAGCTCGCGTGTACTCTCAGATGGGACGGTAAAAGCACGCTAATCGCATTAGCGACTACGGTGTATGCAGTATGTATGTATCTTCGGCCTTGAAAAAGTTCTGGAGGGTGCTCCAGAGAAAAGACTCGCCGTCTCCTCAAGTTGCGGAGGCAAACGTGAAACGCTTAGTGGGACTTTGGCGGTTGGTGGCGGTCTTTCGTGCAGGCCCTTCTTCGTGGTCCCTTTTTTCAGTATTGACGTCATCGTACGTGGAATGTAAATAACGGTCGGCCCACCTACCAGGCCCTCTCGACGTCTCTTGTGTTTTAATGTGGTAAAGGGTGCGACAGATGCGACTGCGCGCGACAAACGTACGCTGGCCCCATCCGCGTCCTCTTCGACCACGTGCTTTTTCTTCCAGACATTGTTCGATATCTTCGAGCGTACTGCCTTTGTCTACCAGTCAAGTTTCTGGAGATTCTCTCTTTAGTTTGCTTTTTATTTTAGTCCTTGTTGTTTCGGAGGGATAGCCGGTGAAAACCGTCATTTTTAACCCATGCGAGACCAGTGACTCAGATGTTGAGTCACCGAATACACCGTTTCAGTGAACAAAAATCCTGTGGTTGATCCGCGCAGAGAGAAATTACTTGCACTTTACTCGTAAAACTTCGTTTACTTTATCGCGAAACTTGTTATTATTATGCAAAGATGTTGATATAATCGATAAGTTGCGGTTTAATACTTGTAGGATTTTGTCAATGATATCACTGGAATCGTGCGGGAGGCCCAGAACGGCCAATTTATTAAAATACAAATTACGATCGTACAAAACACTCGGCCGTTAAGAAAATCTTCCGAATTTCGAAATATACAAGTCTCGAATGTTTCAAGTAAAGTAACTAGCGCTGTCAAGCTGCGGCTTTTACGATCGAAATTTTATGGGTCTGATTAGTAAGTCTCGAAGAGTTAAGAACCATCCTGGTGGACCAATTAACTCGAATTAAGGGTACTAATTAATCGAGAACTCGTACGGTCGAAAAGAAACTGGTAGTCGTCGGCATCAATGAATCATAGGAAAGAAAAATTTCAGCGGTGCGGTAATTAACAACGTGTCGGTTTTAATCGATCGGTAGGATTATTCTCGTTGGTACACGAGAGCTACCGGTTTCGGAGATCGCGATCTAGTGCCGTTTTAATCGCAGACGGGCTCCAGCCGGGCGCAGAATCCAGTTCAAGCACCATGAAAACCAGTCATTGACGTTGAATGGAAGCCAAGATCTAGTCTCATCGCTCAAACTCGATCCTAGCAGATGCGTTCCTCCGACGCGTTTTACTCTGGTGCAACCAAACGAAAAAAGAAATCCGGAACGTTAGACCCGCCTCTACCGTTAGGCAATGTTCAGTTCTCCACTTTGCGACCAAAACGAGTGTGACTCCTGTTTTCAGGCCTTCCTTACCTGCATCCTAATGAATAACCACTCCTTCCATCGCCTTTTTCGTATCCCGATGTAGATGAGAACTCTCTGCGTCGTATCTCCGGGTCTGACAATCGATCTAACGCGTGCGTGTCGAAATTGTTTTCTTCGGTTTTCGTTACAGCGACTCGCGAAAGTGTTCCAACACTCGTAGACAGTTTTTATTTTATTCTTTTTTATATTAGGTATTAGGTGCGTTATACATTTGAAACCACTTTGAAATTTTATTAGTTAAGAGACTCGATTATTATGTTCTTCATTATGTCGGTAATCGAGTCTCGTAACGTAGCTAATAGAATGTACTTTTATGTAAAGCGAATGTACTTATGTAATGGAACTGAGAGATCAACGTAAAGTGGAGTTGATCGGTTTGGTTTGTGAGAATATTTTACCTTCTGTCGCCCAATGGTTAATCCCGATACAGATTAATCACCTTATTCTACTTTTCCTCTGTCTTCAAATTAATGAAACGATGATCCAACGTTTTCTTTCGAGAGATACATAGATTATAGAGTAAATCGATGAAGGTAACAAAAACGGCTTAATCGAGAGCGACTGGACGTGGGAGAAAGCGGGTGAAAAGAAGGCTGGTCGGTCGAAATGTCGGCGTGACTAACGATCCACACGAAGTGTGGGTCATCGAATAGAGCAGTCTCGCGTAAGAAAGGACACGATCCATTCATACATCCCAAATTCGGTGAATCTTGGCTGTGCGATCGCATCTCGGCATTTCCTTGTACGGAACGGAAGATTGCGTAACGTAACGAAAGCGGGATCGTGTGTTGCGCGAACGTGGATCGACGAACGTGTCGCTAAAGAGACAGAGAGGGAGCGAAGGGGATCACGAAAACGCCGTTTCGAGTATATCGAACGATCGCGCATTTTTTTTCTCTCCTCTCTTTTATGGTCTCCGCTCTGGCAGTTCGCCGGTGGAATAAAACGGCGGGGCCATTACCGTAGCTCCAGGTACATGGATTTCGGATCGTTTCGTGCACGGACGTAGGAAATGAATCACTTCGAAGCTGCTCGTAAATCGAATTTCGAAAGCGTCCACCGACACTCTGCTCCGTATTCTGAGGCAAAATTAAATTTCCATAGACTTCGTTGTTCAAATACCTTTGTTTCGTTAATATCGCGCGTATGTACTTCTTGTATGTCTTTTACGTAGGAATACATAGATATACAATGTATATGACAGCAATTGGAGTGCGCGTTATGAAGTAAAAAGTTAATTAAAAAAGATCATGGGTAAGAAACGTTGTAATAATTCGCATCAAATACGTATAGTCGATAAACAAGGCTATATACTCGAATCTGAATTTTGTACGTAGAATTTTACGATATAGGAAGCTAGGAAACTATAATATAAATGTAAAAAAGGTAAAAGAAGCGGCATCGTTTCCCGTCGCTAAGAATTTCACTAGCCACATGCGACGGAGCTCGTCGCAACAGTAAGAAAAGCGCCACGCCTGGTCGTCGCACAGGCGATACTCGAAAAAAGCGATCCGCTTTCGTGAGAAGAGTATCTTCGCGCCACATGGTGTAACGAAACGAATTCCAGCCTGTCATGCACAGGTCCGCGTTCGTCCGTCGAAATTATTTTCATTAAATCCCACTAGACGTTGTACGATCGTTATGGCGAATTAAGAGACATTAAACAGACGCGTTATTACTGGAATCCCGCGATATTATCTTAATTACATAATGATTAACGATCCAACACGAAACGATGATTTTCATTTCGCCTGCCACAAGAAACGAGCAACGTATTATATGCTTTCGCATCATTTATTACGTCCGATGGTAGTCGGTATTACGATTTACGATTATTATCGCGAACGAGCTTTTCGACCCGATGCAAAAATACAAAGGAGGTACTGTATGCGCGAGTTATTTATAGCGCCAGCCTCGACGAGAAAGCGGATTTTTAAATATCTAATTCAGTCGGTTATGTTAAACAAGATATATGATTACCCACCTACACTGGCTCGCCAAAGTACTCCGACATCGCATAAAAATTATATAAAATATTAGAAATAACTGCGTTCGTATTGTAGCGAAACGCAACGTTCGTGTTCGTAACATTTGAAACTAACCCGAAAATGTATATAGGAAGTTTGAAAGTGCAAGATATTTTTTTTTATTATTTTTTAATTTGTACTTTACAATTTGTCCAATTGAACATTCGGTAAATTTTTCTAGCTTAATTGCTAAATAACACGTGAATGGCTGCTCCCAGCGGGATACCATCTTCGAGTGCACGTAATATGAAAAAATATATAAATATCCAAGTTATGGTGCTTCCAATAATATTATACCCGTTGAATAAACTAATTTTTCGGTCAGGTTCCATTTCCCCAAGTATATCCTCGAAGATACGAATCTGCGTTAAAATCCGCGATTAACGGTGCTAATGAAATTTCAAAATGTTTCTCATAGCACGCATGGTATGTATATTCGTAAAAGATGTCTATAAGCGTTGGAGCATTTTCGCGAGCCTGTGTAGACGTTCCCCTCGATTATCTCGAGAGCGTTACGTTGCGAAGGGCGGTTCAGGGCGGAACCGATATAAAATATTTTCTTTGCTGCGGCGATTGTTCGTCGAAGCGTAATCCAAAGTCGCGATAAACCACGTTTCTCTGTGTTCCTCCCGCAGCATTCGCGTTATCGATCGCGCAGAAAGAGGACACAATCGTCAGCTATGATCTACTACGGTCCTGGGACGATTTTCCTTTTTCCCCAACAAAATACATGCATATACGTATACGTATACGTTTTCCCCGATACGCACGGCAAACACTGTAATTTCTTCCGAGCACGTTCTTATCGTAGCACCGTGTCGCGCGATGCCGGACGTGACGTCATACCGACTCGAACATTCTGTCAGTCACGATTAGGAAGCCCTTGTTGAAGCTATCGACCTTCGTCGACGACGTTCGAGATCCCGTTCCATCGAAACCCCGACATCTCGTAACCTTTTATTGGAGTGGTGGGGAAGTAACGTCGGCTTTCCATCGTACTAAGAAAAACAATTTCAAATGGCTCGTACGTTACAGTTCCCGATAAAATCATTTTATTAGAAAGACGTTCTGCGTTTGTAAAACACTTGTCCCTCGTATAAGCTTCAAGATCGGTGTAGATCGGTGTAATTTCAATAATTGGACGTGGAACGCGAAAAATTCTGTTTTTGGTCAATTGTGTTAGGAATTCGTATTACGAGTTTCAGTGAATTTAAAGTAATTTAAATTATATAAATGTTATGGATTTATAACAGGAGTAAACGCAGTTTACTTAAAGCTTATTCTCTAACGTTCAACACCATCGGACTATCGCTATTTCAGGTCATAGGAAATGTGACCTATCGGGTTCTTCTCTTATAGTCCTCATATATAGACTCGATCGTTGAGCTCCAAGAAGGACAGCCATTTTCATTTCCGGAGGGGCACGAGCTAGCTTGGAAGTTACGCCACTGGGGCGCAACTCGCTTGAACGCATGCTCTTTTTTACATCCTCCACCTCTTTTATTTGAATCCCTTCCACGTGCTAGCACAGCCTGTCCCCTTCCATTGTGCGCTGTAGCTTGTTTCGACTATGCCAGCCTCTCTCCACGTCATTCTCTTTCCTTCTTTCCTCCCTACCTTTTCTTTTTTCGTCCTACCATGCTTCGCTCCTCTTTTCTCCCTTTTAGTATATACATACCTCTGGCTTGCACTGCAGCGGACTGCATCATCCAGAGACGCAGTATATACGAGTTTGACCTTCGCTTTGTCCTCCCTGCCGTGACCGCACCCACACAGTAGAAGGCCGATTATAAAGGCCGCTCGATACTCGATACACGACGCCCTTCGTTCCACGCTGCTCTCGATACGTCAAAACTACGTCGATTCGATTCAAAAACCCTTTAACACTCAGGTTCCCAAATGAGAATTGCTTCGTCAACTCCAAAGCATTTCTTTCTTTTAGTTTTTTTCGGTAGAATACGTTTCTCTATTATTAACCCACTTCGGGTCGAAGAAAAGATAATTTTTACCAACGTAGCAGGCCTCTAAAATCTATACGTCGTTAAAAGTTTCTTAGTTAAAGGGTCTTGGTCCGTTGAAAAGGCTGGGACGTAAAATTCGACAACTGCGATCGAATTAAATAATTGCATCGGTGCATCGCATGCGCTAACGAGGGTGAACATGTCGACCAGCTCCCAACATTTCTTTGATGTCGCGTTATCTCGCTTCGAGAAGCAGCGTCTCGCGTTCGAAAGCGCTAACAACGTCGGATCTGAGCTTCGTTCGATCGTCGATTATCATCGTCACCGTTCCCTCGACGAACGTGACAGAAACGGAACGTAGTTCGAAGAAATTCAATTCGATCGTGCAGCGTGACGTTTGGTTGAAAGGGCGACTCAATCGCGAAGAACGCTCGTCAAGAGGGAAGCTTTAAACCTATCGGGCACTCGAAGCTACGAACGTCGTCCGCGTGAGTGCAGTTAAATGTGACTCGAAGCATTGCTCAAGGTCGCTCTGAGGAGGTATGCAACGTTAATGGCGTCTAGAGCAAACTCGTTCCGTGGAGAGTAATGGCTTTGACCAGGCAGCCTTAATATGCAGACTTCGATTGAAAGATGGTTACGAGAGCCTATAATTCCTGGTGTACCAAACACAGCAGTCTTTTTACCACCGTGGCTCGTGCATTTAATTAAATCGTTCGACCATCGTGGATGTCCGTGTCTGTGTTTTACGTCGTTTTCAGCTTCAACGTTTTAATTCCTACGTTGCCCGATTATCTTGACTCCTAAATGCACGATCTTTTCAACTCTTGTATAATTTCTCAATTTTCAATTTTTTCTTTTTACACTTCTTACGTCATTAACGTGTCATACGGGTTCACTAGCAACATTCTTTTCGCGTATAAATAGAAAGTCCTGCAGTCACTAATTTGCTTATCTTCAAGTAGAAAACAAATTCGTTCTGATAAAACGATGAGTCGAAGGCGCCGCGGCGAAGAAAATAAACGAGCTTCTGAAACATTCGTCATTTTGATCGGTGATCGTCAAAGGGGTGACAACGTTTGTTTTCTTTGCGCCGATATCAACGTATTCATGTACATTTTTTTCGTGTACTCGTTTATAAATGCTTTAAGTATTCGACGTATCGATGATAAACTCGAGTAGGCAATACAAGGACCAATTAGATTAGTGTTTGCAGATGAGTTACGAGGATCGTCGATTGCTTCGCATAGTACTAACAATAAAGTGTCGTATTTGCTATTTTCCTTCCATAGAACGATAATAAGTTTCCTATTGTATTTATATTTATTACTGTGACTCGAATCTTAGTATCCTTTAGTAAGCTACTAGGAAGAATAACGAGGCAGAATAATTATACAGATACGAATATTATATCCGAGAGTAAAAAATTTTCGAAGCTATTGTCAAATAAATATACAATTCGAGAATATTCCCCACGGTAACTATCGTGTAAGATTCTCAAATTGAAACCTACATTTACGTACAGCTATGTAACATCTCGTAGACACGCGAAACACGTGACAAATGTTGCAACGATACTCGGAAAACGAATTTAAAAAAGAAAAGAAACTGGCGTCTGTGAATCACTCTCGCATACTGAATGACTAAAATGACTCTAAATCCGGAATGGGTGTGTCCGTGTGAAACAGCAACGAAAGAGAGATAGTTAAATCGGCCGTTTCTTTTTTCTCCCCAGAGAGTACACTGACTCACGAAAATACGTATATATTTGGATACTTAAAATATTCCAAAATTTCATTGAAATTATAATCAGAACAAGCGACACGATTATATCGAAGAAATCTCAAACCAGCACACGCGCAACGTATTTATTTACATTTTTAAGTTCTTACAGATGAGTTTAAATACTTTCGTGAGCCACTGTGTGATCGTGATTCACGAGCTGACTAAAAGTGGCGCAGAAGAACGAATTCGCGTAACGCGTGTGGTATCCCTCCGTGTGTTCCCCTTTCGAAATGTACGTAAGCAACCGCTTACGAGAAATCGAAGAAATTCCAAACTGGAACATGGCGCGTTACGCGTTCCACGACTACGTCATTAATAACCGATGTCGAGGGAACAAAGGTCAATCGAGTCAGCGATCATAGAAATAGACGGGATGATTTACACGTTGCGTGAATCTAACGGCGATCCGCGAGCGGAAAAGTTGCTCGACGCGTGAGCAACGAGAACGGTAACTTGCTGTTAAGTTGTAACTAATTATACTGGGATTGTAGACTAGAAGTAGTATACTTATAATGCGAATGAAAAGTGGTACAATCCAGAAACAAAGAGAAAATTCAAACGTGTCTGGATTAACTGATCAAAAATATCGACATTGTCGTTTGCGTGAAATTTTGTTGTCAAACTTTCGAGTATATTATTTTTCTATCGTTCTATGCCGATAGGAAAGTAATTGCACAGGTGGTCAAATTTTAGCTACACAAATAACCACATAAAGTATGGCGGGCGGGAAGTCGTTTAGAACGGCGTAAATAAAATTAACGACCATCTACCAATCAAATTTTCGTTCTCAGATAATAGATATCGCGCCAACTGGGTTTCCTTCTCCAGAAAGATACGAAAAGGGTCTCGATTCAACGTCATGCACGGGAAACAGAAGAAAGAGAGGCTCCAGGATCCGGTCTCTCTGATTAACATTCACTCGGTAGCATGGCCGTGTTAATTATCTTGGTTATACGTTATAACCGATTTTAGCGGCTACCGCCGAAAAGTGCAGGGCCGCGTGCAGCCGAGCGTGTTTCAGAGAGTATACATCGGCTTGTGTAAATTAACTGCCGTTACAATGGCCGACAGACGTGCCCCTGTCCGTTCTTTCCGCTTTTCTCCCTTCGTTTAATCGAACAGAGCATAGAGAACGTTAGCTCGCGTGATCGGCAGACGCGAAACATGCAAATTCGGGGGATTCGCGTTCGATTGGAAACGAAGAGGTTAAAAGTGCATCGATGTTTGCAAGATCCGGCGGAAAACATCAGGATTTCACGGTCCGATCGTTCGGGAAACGCCGAAACAACGAACGAACGAACTCTGATGGTTTATCGATGTTAGGTTAACACGGTGCAGTGATACGATGATGCGATCGGAGAGAAAAATGGTTGGGGAATGATGATTCTCGAAGCTTCGTGAAACTTATCTTGCGCCACATTGAGAACGGATGTCTCGTTTCTCCACGATGAGCTCCATAATTCCGATAATCCAAGGATCACTGGTTCCATGGAACTTACTCACTTTGATCGTTCCATTAGTCGCAAATCGCTAGATCTCGCAGATATCGCGACGTAATTGGTAGATTATGGTTACGAAGCAAATAAAAAAGATCTTACCTAAAGAATGGAAAAAAGAATTGCGATTGGGTAGCTTAACAGACGACAAAAAATGTATCACGAAAGCAAAGGTGGGATGTATACATAGCTGCAAAATTAAGAGGAAATGGGTCAACTTTATCAAAGTTTGGGTAAAACGGGAATCTCTTAGCAATGCGTTAAAGGAAGGGCAGAAATTGGACGTGCATAGTGAAACGATGATTGGAAGAGATTTAGGAAAAACATAAAAGTATGACGACAAAGCTGTAGAAACGCTCAATAAGGGAGAGGTTAATGCGCAGTTATTTGATGTTGCTGACAGAAGTTCAAATCACAGTTTACATAACAAACATTAATCATATCTATCTTTTCCAACTGAATTTTTATCCCGAACGTGTGGGTATTGGTAACGGCGTCGCGTCGATAGTTGTACCAACTGGACACCCGTGTATTTTTCTTTTTTTTATTGCAGCACCGTATTTTTTTTTTTCTTCAGCCAAACCGACGATAGCCGATTATCACGAGATCTCCGATAAACGCGATGGATTCTGTTCACAACGGCTCGTTTCACAGATTACTGCGTGAAACACGATTTTCGCGAGAATGCAGAAAATTGCAAGGCGTCGCGGATACCGAGGTAGCTGAGCGAATCGCAGATGGCTGCCGGAGACCCACTGGCCCAGTTCCGCCCAGTTCGCTTCATCCCCTTGCATCGCTGCACCCTGCTGCATCTTGCGTGACGTCATTGCCCACCCTCGACCCTCCGTCACTGCAGAGGCTACCCCTTCTGCAGTGCTACCACCTCCACCCTCAATCCCTCTCGCCTCTCGAGCTCGTTGCTCGAGTCTGCTCGGTTCTATTCGGATCCGCGCCCCTCTCTATTCTTCCTCTTCGTTCCTTTCGCTGGAAAAACGCACTCTTGTGAATCAATGTTTTCGCCGATCGATTTTATTTCATTTGAATTACATTATCTGCGCCGTCGTGTTACGATTTCTCAATCTTCCGTCGCATTTATGGCGATTCCGAAGCCAGGATGCTTGCGTTTTTAACTCATCGCCGACAGGAGACGCTGTAAGGCTCAATTCTACCAAGTATAATGGAAAATATATTGATTGTCAGAAACGCTGCGAATTTTTCTGACGCGTATACAGAGTATAAAACAGTATGCGATACAATAGCTGGTTTTAATTTCTCGATTTTCAATATTTTTTGCCGCACTCTCTAAAATTGCAAAACTTTCAAAACTCACGCAAATGGTTTTCGCAAAGGGTTTCCTTCGTACGATTATTTAATTTTAATTGTTTCCACAGTATGGTAATTTAGGAGTTAGGGTAAAAAAGCGGCGATAAAACGTGTTTGCCTCTATAGCTCGGGATCGTCCTACTGTACGTATGTATATATATATGTATATATATATGTATATATATAGCAATAAGGACGTAACTGCGCAACTACGATACGTGCAGCTGGCGCGGAAGCGAGTATTTGAGTTGTGATAATGCGCGCGCGCCGTGATAAGAGCAACGACGAAGGTTCGACGAAGTATCGCTTGGAGGCGCCACCGAACAGGAATCCATCACGATCCTGTGGTAGTAGTTCGAGGCCGTTTCGCGATCAGCACAAAATAGAAATCGCGTTCTAGCAGTCAGCTCGATTTCACGCTACCTTTGATCGAACCTTTTCCAGGGGTCGAGTCAGCCCGTTTTAATAAAATGTAGATCATTGGGCCGCTCATTGTGATTTAAGTCGCTTCCCTGAGGGAAATTATACCGTCAACGATATTTCAAGCGCACGACCTTTCCGCCATCGTTATTTATACGTTCCCTAGTCAGCCACTTGGGACTTGCTCGGTTCCTCCCACGGTAACTCAAACAGCGTCCCGATCGACGTCCCTCGAAAACCGTTTCCCCATTAACTGCACGCCCGTGATTCCCACACGGTTCACGAGTCGTGAATAAGTTCCTCTAATGTACTCTAAAATTTCCATGCTAGAGCTAATCAAACACCGTTAGGAATTAGCCGGAATACGCGTTTGCGGCGCGAGGTTTCAGGAACGTTTGACTGTATTCTTCTATTTGATCGATGTGCTAGCTAACAGAGAAAAAAGAAAAAAATAACAGAGATTCGCTGTCTTTTTAGCTTTCTGCTGCGATGATCGTTAACTTGCCACGCTCCGAATCGCGCGAAACAGCTTTAACGTTGCAGCCTGACTAATTTTCTAGCTGTCGAATACTCCCAATAGTATTCTCTGCGCCTAACCGGTTGAAAAATCGCAAACGTCGCGAGAAGCTGGTTGCTCCGACTATCCTCGTTCTCGCTATTATTTTTCGAGATCCACGCGCTCGGTTTACCTACGTGTTTCAACCGGACCCGATATATACGCGTGCATTCGTGCACACGGAGCAAAATACACGAAGGGAGAAAGATAGCGGAGGGACGCGTTACACCAACGTTGCTCCTAATGAAACTGACAGGCTACGAGCCCGATATAGAGAGGCGAGTACTGCGTGCAAGGGAGGTGATTTACGATGGGACGCGTGTGTTTTAAGCTGGTTGCATACGGGAGAGTGGAATGTGCGCTTTTTATGGCCAGAAAAGAATAGGCCAAGTATAAAGGCATCGCGCAAGACCCATTGAAATTCAGCGGGCCTTTATGCGTTGCACGCCACTGGTCGAGTTCGTGGACTAGCTGGTTGCCTGCTACCGGTTCCTCGTACCACGCGGCCCTTTCGTGGGACTATCGGGGCCCATTGCGCATCACCGTAACATAGTCCAACCAGGGGAAACCGGTACGCAACCCGGTACGAGGTAGATATACACGCGTGTGCATCGGTGCAAGCATGTGGACAGGTCGAAGTGCAGCCCCCGGCTGCACCGGAGCAAGCACTGTGAATACGAACAGGAACCCATTCCCAGGATGCCTCTTTGGATCGTTTGATTTAAAGTTTCGCGTGCCTCCAGGTGGAATTCCGTCACTTCTCGCTAACGGGGTTGAAATGTTTTTAGATGGAATTATTCTAAGATGAATTTGCCTTCGAGATGCGGTAGATTAGGTTCTGGACTAGTCGGCTCGGTGTCTAGAAAGTTTCTGACGTTTTGACAAGTTTATAAGGAAAAGGAAAATACCACGCGATATACACCTGCGCTCTCCGGTATTAGGAAAGTAAGACAAATCAAGAATATTATTAGGAATTTATTAAGAATTAAAAAATTTTTTTTTTAATTTTGTCTTCTCGTAAGTATATCTTTTTCTCTCCGTTACTGTTCATCGTATTTGTTAGTTTCTCCGTTCCATGTATTTTATAAACTGTTTTACGAGCCAAATTCAAACTTTTCGTCGAGTCGACGCTGAAATTTGCCAGGTGTCTGAATATTTATGAACAGAACCGAATATGTTGTAAATTTTGAATTAAAAAATCCACGAGATATCTTTGTTATAGCACTGTCGAGTGGTATTACCTTCGACCGATAATCCACAGGAAAGAAACGATGTCGTAAAAAGATCCTGCACGGATGGAAACGATCGAAGTTGATACGATCGGGGAATGGCATCTGCGTGCACCATACGCATTAATACGTACGCGAACCTTGCAGAGTTATGGCTGGGCGCCGGTGCAGCATGTGGCACAGAGTTACTACCTATATTTTATAGCCATGAATGGTTAAGCTCCTTTCAGCGGAAGGAGATGCACCGGGTCTATCTTTATTTCTCAAGCTCGAGCTATAAAGGGGCGACGCGATTTCGCAAAGCTCAGGGACGAAATTTAGGCCAACAAGGTCGATGGTACATCTGTGGCCCCGACTACTCGTCCTATAGATTACAGAGGGTAATACTTGTCTCTACAACTGTGTACTCGTAGCTTCGTGTACTCAGGTTCCTTCCATCCGATCGATAAGGGTGGGGTGTAGAGATCTACAACCGCGTAGGTAATGCGCGATATTGTGGGTAAGAAACGGGGGAAGTGTTTGATTTCACCTTACTTCAAGCTATTTAACCCTTTTTGGACGCAGTACAGGTAAATTTTTCACTATAGAAAATATCCAAATGTTTGGAGAAATTGTAGCGGCATATGAGTCATAGGACGATTCGAATCGAGAGTGACTCTGATGTTGTTCTGTCTCAAGGGGTATTGACACCCTTACGATCTACGAAATTTAAAAGTAAACAAACTCCGGACGAAACAATATCGCCGCTATGTGCAACTATCAACCGGAGTCGAATTCAAACTTCTCGGTACCTCGACCAGTATAAATAAACGGAAATGCTCTCTAGGAATTCAGCATTTAGTAATCATTGTCTAGTATCCTTATATCGAGTAGCATTGAGCAAGCGACGAATACGACGTACTGTACTAACTCTGTATTCTATATTCAGAACGATTTTAAATACATCCGACTATATCAAGTATTCACTCGTTTCACCATTTGAAACACATTTAATATCCACAAAATTAACTCTAGAAGTGTAATATTCTTTAACGGGATTCTATTAATTCGTAAAACGTCGATCATACAAAAACACAGTGCATCAGTGGACGCGCAAGCCGCATGATTGAGAAATCAACGAGTACAAGTTGACCCACATCCTATCGGCAGATGCGTGTCCCCTCTATTCCAAGCTCGTTTCGTCTAATTTAAATTTTAAAAGCCTCCACTTTGTTAAATTATTCGAACAGCCTGTTACGTTGGCGTCTTCTTCGCGATTCACGAAACGTTACGCTCCAGTAAATACGTTGCCGCTCATAATTTCGACTTTAATAGAATAACAAAACGAATCCGAAGCGTCGTCGGTCGAAGAGCTTGAGAAAGCGGGAGAGCAAGGGAGAGAAGAAACTCCTTCGCGATGGAATGCGACGAAAAAAGCCGTCCCAAGAGGCCAGCCTTCTTACTTATAGTCCCGTCGATCGGGAATTTCATCCGTCGTTACTTACGATCGCGCGCCATCGTTTCGACGTCGGCGCCTTCCTCTTCTCCTTTTTTCTTCCCTCACTCGAAATTCCCTTCTTTCCAGAGTTGCTGGAAGGTACGCGAGCCAAGAGAAACGCGCCGCGCCCGAACAAAGAACGGACATAAATAATCCAGAGTTTCCAGCGAACGTACTAATAATTAGATTCCAAGGACCGCCTATTTTGGCCGGCAGTTACGCTAGAAAAAGAATCTTCGACTACGTTTAGAGTCGCTCGCCCTTCTGCCTCTCTCTGCGTTCTCTTCGCCCTCGCTCTTCACCCTCGCTCTTCGCCCTCACTGTCACGACGTCACGACCCACTTTCATCCGACCGTCCTTTTTTTCCATCTCCGGTGTCGTCCTCCATTTTCGCCGCTCGTTTCCTCTTTTCGTGTTCCCTTCTCTGGCCGCGAACTTTGCCAGCGGAAGCAAACAAAGAACAGACTCCCACCCTTTACAGTGCGCGTAGCATATTTATGGTTGGAAAGCATGGTACACGCTTATAGCGACGAACAGGGAGAGTTGGAACCCCGACGACCGCAAATGGGGCACGAGAAGTGCCATGAAAAAGTATACGATAAACGTCCGTTCTATCGTCCGCACAATTGGCCACTGGTCACTGAAAGGCGAACCCAAGGAACGCTATATAGCCGGTGGATTTCTGGCCGAGAATTGGCGCGATTTTACGACACTCACCTGTCCCTCGTTTTTACGAGCCCGAAAAATTTGCGAACACGAGACGAATCGTGTTTCTCTTCGCACCAGAAAGAGATACGTCCCTTCGTCGTTTGAGAAACTTTTCCATGCACGAACTTCACAGTGAATTCTGAGATGAATTTTGCGATCGAATTTCCATCCAGAGTGGAAATAAGGACGAGAAAGAAGATGACGGAGAGGCAGGGTTTAACGATATAATTCCGCGCCACTATCGCTATTTTTAACTGCGTATTTCTCAATAGACAGCGGGATCGGAGGGCCATACAAAACGTTATAGAACGACCTTTGCAGTACTCCATTGAACGAGGAAGAAATAAAGTGGAGGAACTCGAGAACTGCTCCACTTCTGCACAATGGGGCGCAGGTAGCCCGAATCCTATTCCTATGGCGTTGTCTCCCTCCGTTTCTAGAAACGTCTCTTTCTTTCTTCTGCGCGACAGTTGTAAAAAGATGCGTCCGTAAAAATTGTTGTGGCATAATGGCGCAGTAGCTTGGCTTGGCAGGGACCGCTACCGGTGTTCCGGTTGTGGCGCGGAACGCAATCGTCATAAATCCAACGTGCGAACAGTGACACAATGCGCATTAAATCATCCCCGATCGCTTTTAAAACAGGTCCTGAATTATTGCTCCAGCGAAACGCGGCCGTTTTTCAACCGATTATGAGAACGCTCGTCTTTCGGTTATCTTCTTCCGGAAATTTCTGTTTGATCCATCACACGACTAAACGAAATCGCGTAGAAGGAAATTAAAAATAAAACGCGTAGTAGTGGAAGTTGTTGTCTAATTTCTTCTCGGAGCGATTCGCTGTTCGTAAAGGAAGCTTCCGGATCTTCGAGTGGAAGCTTCGGAATCTGTAACAGACGCGTGGAGAATAAAATGCCCGTAGATAAACCGAATGGCGGATTAAACGGCACGTCTCTCGTAGCCGGGTATTGATTTTCCTTTCTCTGGCACGAGCCAGCCGGGTGTAATAAAGGGCCATTAAAATCGGTGATTCTTCACTCCGGGTCCCTTCGAGTCTCGTTTCTGTTCCGCGGATGCTATCTCCCGCGCGGATCTACGCGAGTCGAGTATTGTTATCGTAATAGAAAAACTTTCTCCGCGAGTATATCGGTCGTGAAAGACAGGACCCTTAGCAGAGCGAGACGACGATGGCGCGCACACGCATACACTTGTTCACGACGGTATTCGAATACTTTTTTATGTATATATTATGTATCTTATATAAAACATTCTGAGATATCATTAGCTTTATCGCGAGACACGGCTATGATAATTGTATCGATAAAATTTGAAGATGTAATATCGTATATGGAAATGCTTTACCATAACAACGTATGGATAGGAAGATATCCATAACAATTTGTTTTAAGTATTCGAATACTTTGATGAACCGTTACACGCAATTACGTACGTAATTAACGTGTAAACGCATTAAGCAACTGCTATGTGTATTTTGGCGACGTTAGTCATGCCTCGTTATAATAATAATGAAATTTCAAATTGTTTTATATATAAAGCACATGATACGTACGTAAGAGTTTTCGATGGTAAGTGTTGGAACATTTTGACGAGCCACTGTAGCTAAAACGAATATCGGCAAACTGATCAGGAACGTTCCACTCGTGCCGGAAATTTCCTTCGTCTGCCATCCGAGGCGTGGGTATTGGAGAATACACGGCGGAGACGAAAGAGCGAAAATATGAAAGGTGCCTGGAAAGTCAGAAAGAACGACATCCGACGAGAACGAAAGTGATTTAGCCATAAACATACGTGACACTCGGAGCTAGGGGTGGCTACAGGGATGAGGAGGGGTATGAGTTACACGACACGTCGCGCTTCTTGGGGGTTGCGCGCGATATTTCGCCGTTGGAACTCACCCGGGCCACATTTCTCTTGATTTAGCGAAACAATCCGAGCATCTGAATTTCAAATATGGCGTCTACGATCTTACGCCGTCTATGCAGAGACCTCATCCTCTGGATGACCCGCGACAGACTGCACGAGACGCTCGCGAATTAGTTCGCGGAAGAATTTACCCCTGCCGAACCTCCATTTATCCCGACCTCCCCTGTAAGCCTGGAATCGGGCAATTTCCACGGGGAAACATCTTTCTTGCCAGATCTCCTTTTGACGCCCTCCTTCTTTACCTTTTTCCACGCGATCCTCCAGGATTTTTAGGTTCATCTTGCGGCTGATGATCTTAGATGTTGGGATCTTCTGAAGGGGAGAAAGTGTAGGCGGCTTTACGGAATCATCAAGGGAAAAAGTGGGTATATAGTAAAGGGAGCTGAAGCATAGTTCTTCTTTTTTACGTGGTGTTTACAGGAAAGGTACCAACTTGTCTGGAATTTCATTTAAATGCGCTGTTCCTTGTTGTACGAGGTATAACGCGTGATTTTGAATGCGCTCTTTATGCCGAATACAAATACGTAACGAGATTCTTTCTACATTACAAGATTCTTTAGCGATATACTGTTTAACATTTAGCGCGAATAATCGCACATAACTGCAAATTGTGAAACGTTATCTGGTATAAGAAGAGATAGTTGATAATTTTCTAAAATGTTTGGCTTGGCTAACATCCTGTTTAAGGGTCTAACAGTATGAAACCAGCACATTAGCGTACCACTTGTCCTCGTGTTGCTATTTCATGCTCGAAATATCCCGATGGAATCGTTCATCGTGTTCGTCCTTTAAAATTACCTTTTCCAACAAAACGTTCACGTGTAAAATTAGAATTCAATATGAAAAAACAGCGTTTGGTACGAATATTCACCGCGACAAAATCTTCGTTAACCGATATTATCCCAATACAAACGTAATTGTTACATATCTCTCGGATCGAATAGAATCACGATATCTTACACTTTTCCGGCAGGTATCTCGTTCGAACGTCTATTATCGAAAGAACCATACAACTGCTAATAGACATCGATGCGTGCGATATACGCACGTGCTCGTTCCTGGTTATCCGCGATATTTGATCGGTCGCCATCGTGGTTTTGACTCTGTCATATATTCGAAGCTCGCAGGGGGTTTACGAGCTAGCCGCGGCTCTCGCTTACTCATGCTTTTTTTCCCGGTGTCCAGCGATTTGTCGAGCGAACCGTTGTATCCCGAAGAGCTGTCCCGATTAAGGGCAGATTCGTAATATCGTCGATCGCCGCGTGAGGGATTGCGGCCCATTGAGCAGCCGCCTCCCGTGAAAATAATGATCCAACGCCCCCGGGGTCCTTTCGAGGACCGTTCGTCGTCCCATAATTCCCGTATACCCTCGATTTCTCGGACTATCTTCGTCCATCGCCTAGCCCGAGGGGCCTTTAAGACGCATCGAAAACACTTTGCCAAGCGGGGACGTCGCCAACCCTTCGTACTTTCCTTTTAATTAATTCCCTAGTAGCGCGAGGTAAGCGTGCTCTCGCAAAAATTAAAGCGATCCTTTCAGATATTTCTTTTGTTGCCTTTCAACGATTTCTTATTCAGAAGAGATCTGAATCACGTTGCAAAAGAATCGTGATGCGTAGAAACGCCGTGGCTATCCAGCATGTCCATCGACAAAGAAACCACGCGATTCTTTTTTTATCCTTTGCCGTTTCAGATTCTACGCCTTCATTTACTGTTTCCGAGAGGTCGCGCCTTGTTACCAGCGAACGACGATATAGCTGAGAAACGAAACGTTACGGCGTAAATAAAAATTTGCAGGAACGAAACGTTATGGCGTAGTATATTTGAATCTATCGCGGCTATCAAGGTAAAACATATAAAATTCGCGTGATAGTGTGCGTGTTAAATAAGTTGCAAAGTTCATCCAGCTAATGTGCAACACGTTTACAAGCTTTTACTCGCAGTCGATCTTCGGATTAAACCCTGAAAGCGGGGATTTAAAATTCCACGCAGTTGGAACACGTTCTGGCATACAGAAAAGACCGCACGTGCAGTTCCTGGTCGGCCGTGGAGGATCCAAGGTCGCGATAATTTGCAAGGGAGAGGCAGAGTTGCGGTGCGTGTTATGCGCGAACGGCAGCTGGAAGGCAGAGCCAGTTAGGTTGGTTATGCGGGGCCCAAGGTCTCCCTCGCTCGCTAAGGGCCCCTATTACGTATCGAGTCTCTCTCACACGCACACTTACACGCGCTTGCACCAACAATTTACATTCGTGCCTGCCTGGATAAAAAGGAAGACGCGCGTTCCGCCTCGACCTTCCCGCGCGGATTCGCACACGTGCGCGTATGTGGGTCAAACCGCGCGGCGGAAACTAGTCTGCTCTTGGGCAGCCGGAATCGAAGGCGTAGAACAGGTCGTTCTTCTCGTTTTTTCGCTATCCACGTCCTCTTCCTCCTTCTCTTTCTCCAGCGTCCTTGGTCGTTTCTCGTTTTTGGTTCCACCAAAGAGAGGTGGTAGAAGAGAGGTGGAACTGAACAGAGACAACAGGCGCCGCTCCGCTGAATTTCACCACGTGTTCGATCTCTCTCTTTTTAGTCCACGAAGATCGTAAAAGAGCTGAGAACCACGCGACGATTTCGCTGAAATATTTTACTCTCGGTCCCAAAGCGGAACACGTTCTTCGAAACAGATGCCTATTTACGATTCCCTTGACACGAGGCTTCCTTCGCTTATTATCTTCCAGTTCCAGGAATTATTATTTAACATGGATCTTGTTACGTAGTGGTCATATACGAGCCGTTCTACGTATCTTTGCGCATTTATACGACCCACGAATGCGCAAACATCCGCACGACTATCCGACGCGATATTCCATTTACGAATACCAAGATTCAAGAAGTAAACTCTCCGTTTGAAAATGTTCGTAGTTTCCAAAATTTCCTCCTTTTTCTTTTTTAAGATTCTTCGTTAATCGTTATTCTTCGATAATCGATTTACGAATATCAATGTCCGAGAAACAAATCGCCTGATCGAAGACTCTCGTAACTTTACAAAATTTCTCGTCCGTGATTCTATTCGATCGACAAACACCAAAATGAAATAAATTATTTCTCCGTAGATTTTCATAGGCTTCCAAAATTTCTGTCATTTTCCGCCGCGTATTCCTCGGTTCCCTGATACGCTCTTGATAAATTCACGAGCCAGATATCCCGGATCGGTTGCTCTACTTGATAAATGTCGGGATCCGCATAACGCGGGCAGATGCCTAATTTACCAGTCGTGATTTTTGCTCGCACCCTACGAGAAAGCGAGTCCCGTGGAAAACGATGGCGGAATATAGAGAGGCTCGCCGATGAATCTGTATATCCAAATCCCCTCGTTCCATCCGTGTACGTGCACACGTGTGTATAAGCTTTTTCCATATGACGTATCGTCGTGATTACCTTGATGTAGATCCGTCGCTGCGTTTCGAAGCCGATAACGCATCGAGAATATACGGGTCCCTTTTCTCTGTTCTCTCCTCGGTCCTGTATCGGCGAACGCATCGATCATCGTTGCGCCCGTGATTTTTCATCGGCATTCCCGAGCACAAAAAAAAATCAGTCCGACGAGATTGAAAAGCCATTCCGTCGTCTGGGAACACAAAACGGAACCTCTTTCTATCCTACCACTGCCCGTCATCGTCCACTTCCCCTTTGAAACTCGTTTTCTATGTCTGGACTCACCGTAGAATAGCATGTACCAACTATTTTTCTATTGGGAGAGGAAGAAAGTTTATTGTCGAAATGGAGATCGTTTCTTCGTACGAGTAATATCGTGTCAGTTTGGAAATTTCTACGGTTTTCCGTTTTTACTTGGCTTTAATACTGTTTCAAGTATTGTACAAATATGGTTAGATATATTTGTACTTGTTTCGTTTAAAGTAACAATTAGCTGATTTTCGTCGTTCAAGCGGACTTTAAATTTAAAGCTAGAAATAGTAGTACTCCTGTATTATCGTATGTATCGAAGATTTTATATCTTATATTTTAGTATAGGATGTTCAATTGTAAAATAGTCGTGTACGTATCTTCGAAATAAACGTTTTAAAATTACGAATTCTCTCGAGTGACCTAGTTTCGGCGCAAGTATTTCACTATTGCAATATCTCTTATTTCGCCAATGATTTACTTCACATGCTCGATCTTATAGAAGGCGGTTCCTGTTTCTGGTTGAGGGATTCCACGTTCCGGAAGCACGCGTCGATTCTCCTCAAATCGTCCGTGTCTAGAAATTATTGCCGAAAATTATACGTTTCGCGTGACTTTCCGTGCTACCTAGAAAAACGTACGTCACCCCCAATCACGATTCCACTCCCAGCGATCCCTTTTTCGATCATTGTATACCCTCTGCCAATTCGATGATCGAGCACGCGATTTTGCTCGTGAAGAAAGAGCCCGCAGGAAACTCGAGAGCGCTCCTTCGCCTCCTTTCCCATCGTGGAAACCAACGAATCGCTGTTCATCGATGGAAGAGCGACAAACATCTGTCGTTTCTAAGTACTTTGAAAATCAACGCGGCTAAACTTTGTTTCAGAGCTCCTTCGGTAAGCTCCTATTGTACGAACTTCGATTGTGTAAACTGTTTGTCCACGACAAATTCAAGGAAACGCAGTTCTACTGTATAATTGACGGCATAGCGATTGACAAAAAAGTCTATGATGCTAGAACGAAGTTCAATCGTCAGATACGATTAGATCTTATCAAGCTGGCTTGACTCGTAATTTCGTGATCTCATTTACGAGTACGCCAGCTGCTGGTACTTCGGTACGCCTCTGTTGCGATATCAATCTTAGAAATTGAAAGCGTACGCTGCTCAAGTATTCGGTGTAAGTACATCTCGTTGAAAATCGTGTCCGCTCTAATGATTTCGCAGCGGCACTAGAAGGAAAGGAGAGAGGCGAGTGACTGATGCGAAAATTCAAAGGGAATTTGTTTCCCAATGCGTTCGAATCGCGATCGCAGCACGTCGTTTCGGGTTATGATGTCGCTTTACGGTTCTCCATATTTCACTTTTTCGAACGGTCGATTTGAACTGAAGAATGCCAAGGTATCCGGGTTCATTTGGCGCGCGGTAAAAAACGACCTCGCTTACGGGACCAGCTTTGATATATTCACTTCTTGCGAAGAGAAATACTCCAAGTTCACGCGAGCCGAAAGCTGCGTCCTCGTCGAAGCGACAATAAGGAATTTCTTATCGATTTCTCCTGTTTCTTGAGAAGGTTGCTGCTTGCTGACTCTTTCTCGCCTCACGACACACGTAAATTAGCTACTAAAACAATCACCAAGGACAGGGCGTTCACGCTGGATGGCTATACGCTACTAAAGTATACGTAACTAAACGCGTAGTCAGGTATTGCATGTTTTAGTAGCATTGCGCGTTTCGCGGCACACCGATCGAAAATAGCAACGAAATTTGTTGCCGGTTGCGTGCTTTCGCTTGGAGCGTTACAAAGATCAAAAAGAAATAAGAAACACGTGACTTAAGTAGCTACACTTTACGCTGCTTCCAATATGCAGCAACAACAGGCAGCTAAAAGTTGCACGAGCGAGGACACAAGCTTTCGCGATCCTCGTGTCACATTACTGCGATCGGAGCATTTTCACGCGTTATCCGAATGTTACATATAACAAGAAGAAGGAAAAGGGATGCGCAGCGCGCGAGTTACTGGATGGAACGTGTCATAAACGTGGTTTCTCCCCTTGCAAAGAGATTCAAGATGGAGTCATCTGTGTCGTCGCTCGTCAAAGAGACAGGAGAGAAGTCGTCAACGTCTGGAGAGATTGATGCCCCGGGCTTTGAATCCGGGGGAAGATCAAGGGAATCGCGCGACCAGAGGGATCTCGAGCGAAGAATAGAAAATTTAAACAAACTAAAGAACGAAGCTAGCGAATAAGACCGGATGAGCTATTCGATCGGCGCGAAGCTAGTCAACGGTTAGATCATGATGCAGACAAATCGTTACAATCCTCTGAATCGTCGAGTCTCGATTTATCTCCGGCGGGCAATTCCATAAAGTGCTGCTGGCACGGCAGCCGGAAGAAAGACAACCACAAATTACAATGGTGCCCGGTAATGGAGGGTTACACGTCGCAGTTGCCTCCATTAAATTCATTTCGCCATTAGCTTCGATCGAGCGTTGCGTATGGCACGTTAGACGCCGAGGATGCTATGCTGGTTATCGAAAATCGCTCCCGCACGAGTTATAAGAAAAAAGGGAAAAGGTACTCACGAGTTCGCAAGTATTAGGATATTTACGAAAACTTGCAAAAGTTATCTACCATCTTTCTTCAACGTTGCTACATTGGTTTGAAAGTTTAAAGCGTAAAGGAATGAAATCTCTCTTCTATTCGTATATAGTCTCTCGGTAACTGTTTCGAGTAGTACTGTTTTATTTATCGTTGTTTGGTTCTGCGAATATTTGTATTATTTACATATACGTTCTTCCGAACGTGGGTGTACTTACATGTACGAATGAAATCGATTTCCGGGACAGATGGTTTCTTACTACCCGGTTCCACCGATGACTCATTGTTCCTTTCCCCGGTTTCTTAGGCGGGCCGTTTTCCAAGGAAGCGCGCCATTAATTTCTGTATTACGTAGCGATCGGTGGACGCGGGCGTTATTATCGAGAAGCCGGTCCTCGTAATTACAGGGCTTTCGCGTGCCGACAAATTTTTATTAGATTGCGTATGGATCGCCACGTGGCACGACTTTATTTATATTGGCAATGGCGTTCACTCGTGGAACGATCGTCCGTGAATTTTCGTGACTTAATGCCATACGTTTCGCGAAGCTGCCAAGTCGTTTGCTATCCTGTCCATCTACCCCTGTTGTTTAGGCCAATCTATTCCTCCAGCGACCTCGTTTAACCGCCGCAGTTCATCGCCGTGAAGAACGGCTCTGCATTCTTTACCACGTGTTCACCCTGCGTGTTAACTTTGCTGTCGGCGTTAAGTATCGCTTTTTACCCTTAAATGCACAGCGTTGTTGTTTGCAATATATATTCTTGACCACTGCTACCGGAACATTTACTTTTTATACCTATATTTTATTAGAAAATTCTAACACATTTTACTTTGTTTTACTATCTTACGTCATAAAAAACTCGTGTTACTCTCTTTCGACATTTTACGCTGTAAAAAACATATAGTCAACAGGCAATCTTCTTCGGTACGTAGATGCGTACGGGAAAACACAGCATCGCGATTTCGATTAGGAGAATTATTGGACAGGAATCGAAGTAGGTCGTAATTTCTTTGGATTCTTCCCTTCGTTTCCACATGCATGCTCGAATCGCCACCTGCGTAAACGGTTCTTCTTTTCGGGTGATCACGTGGTCGCCCAAGGGCGAAACTTTCCAGCAATAGGAAATGGAGAGGCGAAACGAGGCAGAGGCCGGCCCTTTCGCTCCCTTCGGGCGCCGACTTAATGGCGACCGATCGGCCATACCGTTGTTTACGATTAGGATCGTAACTGCTAGTCGAGACAGATAGGATCCAGAGGCCCTAACTTGACACTGGGGAGGCAGGCAGACAGGTGGAACGCTTCCTGGAATCTAGAATAGCCGCGTAACCCGTTTTATGGATTTCGTTATCGTCGATTCGGCCGGTTATTATACGCCGTTAGGACGAAACCGCGATAGCTCCAACCGATTGCGTTCCAACGATTTACGAGTCTAATAGAGGAGGCGACACGTGAAAATGGCGGCCCGGCACCCCTCCATTTTTGTTTCCATATCAGCCTTTTAGGCAATTTTCCCTGAAAAGGATTCCCCTTCAATTTTCTTCCATTAATTTCTCTCCGCTTTATTCGCCTTTTATTCCAAACGAAGAAAAATACTGAAACGTATCGGCAAATTACGGCGTCGAACAAAGCGCGCCATTAGAATTAAAAGACACTCTGTATAGGCTGTTCGTTGCAACGGTGAATTTTTTTACATCTGCATGTTTCAGGCTCTTTCGTCGATCTGACAAGAAAATCTTTCGAGCAAAAGTCAGCATTCGGTTGGAAACAAATCGAAGAACTCGCGAGAAGAACCGCGACAAGCACGTTTTCGTTAATTTACCGATGTCCAGCAATTTGTTAGATTCAGAAATATAAATTTTCAACTTTCAATCGAGACGATCATTGAAGAGTCGACAGAGAGAAAAATCAATGCAAAACTGTGCATCCAGCTCGCGCAGGCCGAAGCGGAGCGTCTCTTGGAAATTTCCATGCAAATGGTGCCGAGTTTCGAGGCGGTGATTTTATTTCTCGAAAGCCAATGCCGTTCCCCTGGCCTCTGGCCATGATTGACACGGGCCTCCTGGTACACGCGTGTGTCGTCCAGCCCCACGTAGAGCTCTATTGGGGTGGCGAGTAGCGGAGAAGGGGTGTGCTAGCAACGGTGGCAATGGCGACTCGTCGAGGGTTCTTCAACGTTGCCACCCTAGTCATTACTTCGGCATTAACGGGGGATGATTCTCCCTCTCTTCTTGGCGGATTCACTGGTTCATCGGGACAATCGGACAGAGAACGAACGAGTTGAGGGATAAAGAGTAAAAGAGTAAGGGTGACAAGGAAAAGGAAGGAGTTGTCCAGGGAACGAGCGTCGGCCGAAGTTAAATCGTTGGATTTACGAGCATGGTCGTCGTTTTCCAGTTTCTCGCGTTTCTCTGTGTTTTGCGCTTGTATCACCGATCTTCGGCCGTCGAGCAGGGACTTTGAAGCATCGAGCAACGCTTAATTACGCAGTGTCGAACCGTGGTGATTTTCGCTTATTACCGTGCTAATAAGTAGATCGCTTTTTACGTTTTTATATACTTCTGCGTAATGCGAGTGGTCTACAGTTGCTGGTCGATTCGACATGTTTGAAAGTAAACAAATCGAAAGTGTAAACAAACGTATCGGAAAATCCGAGTATACAGATGGGCAAGGTAAATAACCAAACGGAAAGTAACAAAGAAAGCAGGAAATTAGGTCAGCGAGACGCGTCATAACCGAATAAACAATATGAAAGACGACCTACTTTTTCTGCTTCTAGACAGAAATTGCAGAACAAAGAAAACCGCGGTTGTGTTGGAGTTTGTCCTTCGATTAATTTTCTCCGAAGGCGGCATTAAAGCGGCGCCTGAGAGACGCGTGACGCATCGTTCATCCAGGAACCTTTAATCCGACACGCCGTGCTCGTTCTCTAATTCCGTCCGTGTCCATTGTTTCGCAAGAGTCTGCGAGCTGTCGCCACCAGATCGAGGGATTCGTGGACGCATATTGCGTACCGGATCGCCGCAGCTGCTGCGGTTTCCGGGCCCGATTGCCAGTTGGTCGAATCGTTGCCAAAATTACGTTCTTCTTTTCTTTCCTACGCTATACTTTCTTGCAACACTCCCATAGCGCATCTTTGATATATTCGCGTTCCAAATATTCGCGCAGCTTCGTTACTGTCGTGCACAGTTTGGAAATCCTGCTTATCTCCATATCGTCTGCATCTCGAAGACACAGATCGAATAAGAAACGTTCCTCCAAATTTATTAACGCGTTACCGTGATTCATTCGAGCAGTTATTCCAGCAAGATATTTCAAACCAGTAGGTTATCGATCGAAGGAAATGCGTAATGAATTTTAATATATCGTTGGTCAATGTTTATACGAGTAATTAAAATTTATTAGCCGCTGATTCTACAAAAAGTTCATGAATATTCCTTTTAGCCGTTGGTTTATTCATAGATTTTTATTCACAGTTTATTCATAGACTGGTTAATTCATAGATATATTTCACTACTCGTAGAGTCTCGCTATAAATTGTAGAGAATCCATTGGTCTCGCTACCTTTTCGCGCTTTCACGATCGCGATTCTGTAAAATTCGTTCTTGAATCGCGTTTTGCATCCTTGTGATCTGTCTGTCTGCCAGCTACAAACAAGGATACATCAGCGTCCGTGGGTATTCGAACGTGTTCCCGTGGCTTGTTCCCTCGAAAAAAACGATTCAAGGGATCGTTCTCCTTTCACGAGCCTCTTCTCTTCTCTTCGCGCTCGCTCCTTCGCCGACTTGGAGAAGAGGCGATGGATTATTGACCGGTACGGTAATACGACGCTAGACACGCGCACTATTGCGAAATACAACGAACCGAGAGGTCCTTGGACTCCATTCTGGATAGAAATGTTTGCGTTCCTTGGACGGTAGCTACTGTTGCTACTGGCTACTACAGCGACCCGGTGAAAGGCTGCGAAAATGTCAGATCGCGAGTCGGTGGATACGATCGACGCCGACTTCCTTGTTTAGAGATAAATCGATCGCGGTTTGTGTAACTTTGGCAATCCTGCGCATCTCGCGTCCCAATTGTCTTAGCGTTTTCGGTGCTTTTACCTTTAATGTGCCGTATATATCGCCTTTAGTCTTCGTCTTTCACGAATTATTACGCGTTAAGTGTAAATATTTTTCGCAATTTTCTTAGAAGGTCATGGAAATCATTTTTTAAGAATCGCGTAATTCTTAGCTTACCACGATCAGAGTAGGATCGTAGTAAACATGATACAAAAGTATTTAAAGCAACGAACGAACGGAGATAATGCTGCGTCAGAATATTAATGCGAGTAACAGTACACGATATTACAATGTAGTAGTCTTGTTACGAAGAATTTAATAAATCCTCGAAGCAGTTTAAAGCCTCGCGTTTACTAGATATCGATCAAACGATTACGCGGGCATTTGACACGCGTGTAGGTATCGTGCTAAAGATCCGTATCGTATTTACCATTAGCCTCGTTACAAACACGGAACACCGATAAGCGAATATAGAAACAGAGATCTGATTTTTCGGTGAGAAACTAAATCTGCAATTGTCAACATATTTTTTTTCGTCGACCTACGTACGTAAATTATTTACACGACGTTGTATCTATCTTCTCGCGATTGCCTTATCTTTCGCCATTTTTTCCATTCGCAAACAAATATTCTCTAACTTTTCCCAATATAAGCGCCAGGATCGTAAATAACGAACCTTCTTTGGAGGATATATCGTTTCTGGTCATCTAATTAGTACGACATCAGTTTCAGTTTCTTAATTACGATACGAAGACTACAGAAAAAAGACACGACGAGTCAGATTTTTCGGATTCTTTGGGGAGGGGGGACACAATATTAAAATTCGTTACGCGGATTAAACGATTTTACATCTCCGATTGGATAAGTACGTATTTTCATATACCTTGATCATTCTTCTGAACATTTCGAAACGTATCGAAGGTTCTGAGCAGCCGCTAATTCTTCGACTGTATTACACCGTATTTTCCTTCGATGCATAAAAGGCTCGCGAGTGATCTGACGTCGATTCGCGTGTCCATCGGCTTGCGAGAGGCAGGTTCACGAACCTCGAAGCGGCTCAAGGATGCACGTGGTTCTCGTCGCCTGGAAATACGTGCTGGTACGCGCTCGCGCGATTGCATCGCGAGAGGATCGAGCTACGCGAGTGCAAACGACGGTGAACGCTTCTATTCCGATATTTTATGCCAAGTGGGACGGTTCGCCTGACGAATTCGCACGCGAACGTACGTTTGTAACTAGGTGTATCGTCCAAGGGAAGCTAAACCGACTCCTGAGAGAAAAAGGCCAACGTATCGTAGGGAAGTGTAAATGAATTGCGAGTTTTTCCGCCAATCCGTGTTCTGCTCTTTTTTATAAATCAGACATTAAGAGCAAACGTTTTTCTCAATGCAACTTTATAGCGTTAACTTATTCCAATAAGTTGTATGTTAATTTTATAAAAGGACAAACTCGTATTTTTTAAGTTAAATCCAGATAATATAATGAAATCATTGCACCGGATATTTTGTGCTTACGTTTGCTTCGAATAGCGAATTAGGTTTCGATTTTGCTTTATAGATCTAAATATGTTATTTGCTTTGCGGAAGACACTTTTATCGGTGATTATCTTCTAGTCTGGAAATCGACCTCCGCTTCCATAAATCACAAAACTGTTTGCAGAAACAAATTGGCTAGAAACCGTTCGAGCAGATATAATACGTATCTTGACGAGTTGAACCTGTTACCCGAGGCGAATTCGTCAAGCTTATGATCTCTCATTGAACGAGGAGATTGGCAATAATAAAGCAAACGAGATGGGTGGTCTCAATTTTAATTTTAGCAAAAGTCACGCCTCGGGGCTTCATCCCGTAGAACTTAAATATAGAAGCGGTTAAGTTGAACAGTTGTTAGCGAATAATTAACGTTCCACGAGGTACGCGAATAGTCTCTCTCCCTTCTTCGTGTTCCATCGGCCGTGTACAGGTAGAATCGCGTGTCGCGAGTCAGAGAATGGCGCGTGCAACATTTTACAAACGTCTGGAAACGCGTTCAGAATTAACGAAGGAGAAACTGCACCCGTTAAGAGCGTAACTGTTTGGCGTTATTAGCCGGATCTAACGGTGCGAAGCGACGTTGAAAATATACGTCGACTGCCTCCAAGCGGAAAGAACGATCGGACTTCCGAGCCAGTAATTTTCGCACTTAGTGAACGTCAGCAGTTTTCTTCCCTGTACCTTCAAAGTATCCGGACAGTTGCTTATCTTTGACGAGATGAATCTTAAAATTATATAATAATCTTTTTCCTCTTTTAGAACGCTCATACTCCGAAAAATATTTCGATGAACATTCGCCGAATCGATCTCAGTCCGTGTCGTGAATTTCGGTACACGCGTATTACCAACAACGATTCTCTCGTCCCTCGACTCGTGTGCCGTCAGGAAAATACGACGACAGTTATCGTGGTTGCTGGACTCGCGAAAGGGGTTTTCACGTTCCCCTCGTAAAATTGTGCACATGTTTCCTTGGCAACCATAAATAGGTGCCTTGAAATTTGGCCCAGCATCGTCGCAGGTGGAGCGTTTATTCTGAACCAGCAACGAGTGTAACAGCGAATGCGTGTTCTGACGAACCGTCGTTTCGATGAATACGACGGAGCAATCAAACGTGGTAGACTGTTGGTTGTTCTGTCCCGCTGAGATCACATTTTTGTTCAGATGAAAACAATAATTGCGCAGCAGAAAAATCGTTGACACGTCTATCATCGTCTCTTTTTCTGCAAATAAATCGTGCAAGTTATCTAATTGTTCTATGTAACTAAAAAAGAAGTCTGTTATTTACTATCCGTGTAACCAATTTATTAATGCTATTACTCGATAAATTACATCGCAAGAAAGTCTGGATATCTAATTGCTTAGAACGATAGTTCTAAGTAATCCACTATAATCGTAACCTAATGGTAAAGTCCGCGATTTCGCGGATTTTTGTCATAGCTTCGTCCGTTTCGCTCTTCGCACAGAGAAAGAGAGCCTGCTTGTGATCTTCCTAGGATCTTTGCGAAAGAAACTAGAAAGCTTTTCCGTACGGTTGAAAGCATCCCCTTCGCAGTTCATCGTGAGAAGCGTCGAAAGGACATTCGCTGAAAGCAGAGAGACGCAAAAGGCAATCGGCAAATCTACACCCTGCATTCCCGCGCCGCCCCAGCGAGGAATCCAATTTGCCAAATGCTTTAATTCGTTCAAAGGCAACGCATCGGCCAGCATACGCGAAGCCGCCGCGTCCAAGGCTCGGTTGAAAGCGCGTCACGGATGGACACGCGAGAGAATCCCCTTGTCGATGCGGGCGCGTGCACCGGTGTTTCCCTGGCAACCGTAAACAGGCGTGCGTGATATTCTAACGGATACGGTGGCCAGGTGAGGCAACCCTTCCGCGTACATGAAATACAACCGCCTCGTTTCTCATTTTTCACGGTCGCGTCGATTCGGATTAATTCGCAATGTAGCCGGTCGTATTCTCCACGCGAAAGCTTTTGAGGATACTTCGCATTGTCGAGAACGTAATCTTCTTGATCGACCGTGCTCGTCGAGGTTTTACTACATTTGCTATGTTACTTTCGCGCAGAACAAGCGCAATCTTCGTAATGGAAAGGAATCTGTCCCGCGACGCCATGGACACCGTCTTCTTCTCCGGAATGGGGATTGAGGATCGATCACGAATAGTGCACGATTAAACGACGATCAGAGCAGAGTGAACGAAAAGTCGTGGAAAATGGCCATTTAGAGTATTGAGTAGAGGGTTGTTTTTTTGGCATTCAACTAAATGTGGTTCGAGAATTTCTTTTCTACGATCATGCGATACAGGAGCAACGTTTAAACCGTAGATGTTTATGCAAATTTATACTTTTATGAATACGAGTAACAGATATTTGTTTCATCCTCTAAGCATCGTGACAAGTATACTTTATTTTCAATACTTTGTGTGTGTGTCTTTAGACATTTTAATTTTCTGTAAATGCATAAGTATTTGCGGACTAGTAAGGAGATTATGTTTATAAACGTCGATGGAACGATCTCTTTCGAAGTAATTCTCTTGAGAAGCAATACGTCCATGGAGATTTCTGAATCGGATTAGAGACAGATAAAATGTACAAAGTACGAGCCGATTGTGGCCTTTTTTTGTACAATTATTCTGGTGTCTCATCGACGATAATCGTCGCGTTTGCTCGAAGAACACTGGCAGGTAATCAAAGCGCACCGACCAAACGATAAAGCGGACCCCTAACAGCTAGGTCGATTCGCAGAGTTCACGATAATCCTATTAGAGCGTTAATGAGAATAGACATTTGCAAACTGGGATACATTTCACAGTGTTTGAGGCGAAAGTTTGAGAAAGCTAGGAAGTTCGATGGATGATCCAAAGACAACGCGATTTTACGGCCGCGTTTTAATTGAGATATAAATCGCCGGTCCTGCGACCTGAACCACGGTCCAGTTTTATTACGGAATTTAATGGTAGCCATCTACCTAACGACCTCCGCCTCTTTCTCCGCTAAATTTTACGTTTAATTCTCCTTTGATCCGTCTAGTCTTAAGAATAGCTAATTAGTCACAGGTGGTAATCAATGCTTGTTAAAAATTTTATCGGTATAAATTTTTCCTTAAGCTTCTTTCTATTTTCCTTTATCGGCTTTTGCTTCTTGTACGGAATTAACTTGTCAATACTGCACGGATTTACGTATTAATACCGTTAATGCGTGAGGTTATCTTATCGTTTATTCAAGTCTATTAAAAAAATTTATTGCTTCGTGACACAAGTCATGTAATCTGGACCACGATGTTTACATTTAGGTGTTATTTGCTTATATCGATTATTTCGGTAGATAATGAGTTGGGTATCACGTATTTGTACATCTTTCTCTTTTGCGAATATTGGGTATTCTGAAACATTCTTTCAAATGATTCCTCTTAAAGATCCTTTCGCTTTTAAAATCTATTTTAACGACGAATGCAACGATATAATAGTATAATTTGTAATATACTAAAAAATTACAACAATCTAAATATTTTCCTAAAAATTACTTTGAGATGTTTGGTACTCGTAAAAAAACTCGTAATCAAGAAATAAAGCGTTGGAAAAGTTCCTGGCGACTGGCAACCAGCCTAACACTGTCGTACACCGAGTCGTATTCGATAATACGTGTACCTTTTACCGACAGTGGCAGTTAAACGCTACATAGGACAATTAGACAATATTTTCTGATAATCAAAAAATGCTCTCCTACCTAATCGCTTATTTTTTAATTCGTTATATTGTTCGTGCTCGAGTACCTATATTCGATCATTGTATATTAACTATAATATTTGTCAATTGTTTATTCGTTAATTAACGTTATGGACGAAATTCGCGCGTAAAACGAAATAAAACGAAATTCGATACTTACCATTGAGTGCTTAAAAAACCTTACACTTTTGGCGAGGAAGATGTCTGGACGCGAAATAGACGATGATCCAGTGAAAGATTTGTAACAACTCTGCTATAGAGATCTTCAATTTCCATAAATCTCATCGCGCCAGAGCCTCGTTCGTTGAGATTTTATGTGCTGCCGGTGCACTAAATTTTCGACCGTAAATGGACCGTTTGAGACAAGGATCCTTTATATCGTGAGACTAAATCTCGCAATAGCGCTATGAATATTTTTCAAATTTTCAATGATATATCCTTTTTCTCCTAATCTTAATCTCTTCTCTTTTATTTATCATTAACTAATCGATCGTTGATCCAACGTGCTTAGTAGTTTTAATGATTGCCCGATAAACATGCTCAATAGCATTAATAATTGAACATGCAAAGATGTTTAAATAGAGAACAGTCGTGCATCGCTGCTAACTTGAGTTACAGTCGGTAAAATTCCAGTTTTGAGAACACGATTTGTAATATAAATAAAAGACTAGAGGTTTGGTAAGTAGAATTTGTAGGTTCAAAGGATCGATAATACTAGGAAAAATCGCTAATATTCTTCCCAGTAAACATTATCATATCCCTCGTTTTCAATACGTTTTAACATCTTCAGCATGAACATGCGAAGAAGTAGAAAACACACGATGATCTTTCTTTATCTTCTTAATCTCGAAATCTCGTTCATCGAACAAGAAATAGAATTTGGCTATATCTTGGCCGCTCCATTCCGCGGGATCGTCGATCGAGATATTCCATTCGCGTTCATGGAACCACGGGATTCATTCGGAAAAGTGTATTGTCCATAGCCTGGCTGGAGTTCCGTTTTACCCGGATGGAACATATTGAATCAACCAGCCGGAAGGAAACTCGGTTTCAGCGAAATATGGCAGGAATTTCGGTTGCCTTCGATTCACCCTCGACCGCTTCTCCTGCTGCTTCGTCTGACGATTTCGCTTCATCCCGAGGGTCCTCGAAACACGTTTCGAGAAATTCGTGCTGATGAAACTGTTTGGATCCAGATGCAAAACGTAAAATCCAAGTATACTGCTTAAAACTATATTATGCATGTGACATGTTTGTGCTTCCTCGGATTTCAATCGCGTTTTATCAGTAGTTGCGCTTTGTTCCGACGTTTCGTAAATCCGGTTCGTTCTTGAAAGAACGTTCAGTGTGCCCTGAAGCCAGTCCGAAGAAAATACCATCTAAGAAGAATTGAAAGATACCCGAGATACGCTGAAAGATAGACGCAAAAATTGAAAGAATGCACAGAACGTATATAACAAGCAGAAATGCATGAAATATCTGGAGTATAACTATTTTTACAATATTTAGGAAAAAAGCCTTTTGCGTACGTTCTATTTGTTAGTCGTATTCGTAAAAATATAAATTTAGATCAACATCCTGATTCTACCGATCGGTGTACACGGATTCAGCGATTCAACAGTGTTTCCTCGTTGATGGAAATCCATTAAAACCAATGTCTCGCGCTTTGAAAATATTCAAGATATTCGAAACGTTCAAGAAGATTTTCCTTAATCACTAATCAAAGTTATTTATCGCGAGATTGCGATTTTACGCCAAGGGAGCGGCTGAGTTGTTAAAAAGTTGTAACGAGCTGAACGAAGCAAGACTTTTCGATTGTTCCAAAGGGTAAGCAAGTTTTAATTGGACCGGCATGTTTTCACGGGCGGCCGGTTATACCTGGGGAATCGGTAATCGAGGCGATTCGAGAGCTTATTTGCCGAAGGCGTTAGTTACGCGAGAAAAGTCACGTTTGCGGGAATTCAATGCGATTGCGATTTAACGCGGCCTGTTTGCCCGTGTACACGGCGAATAGACAAGCTGCTTGCTGCACAGCCACTGACCACTGTACGCAACATTAGCCCGCCCCTGTACCCCGATAATTTACCATCCGGCCCCCTTGATAAACGCGACTGCATCAGAATGAACTTGCTTGTTATACAGTTGTTGCTCGTTCCCGTAGTTTCCCGTTCCAGACGATATATTAACAGCCAATTAACCGTTCGACCTCTCACGCAGTCGACTTATTGTCGATAACTTAATGTTCTTCCGATTTGCTCGAATGGTTCATGGACGATCAAATGGTTCTCAACATCTTCTGACTACTCTTTGGTCCATTAATGTGATAAATTGCTTTTGAATATGGGTTGCTCGTTAGAAGGTGCAAGATCGACGATTTAATATGCTTCAAGATGGAGATGGTGGATAAGAGATTAGCAGATCGAGATGCGAATACACTGTTCCAAATAATTAGGGAACTTTTTAACATCTTGCTTTTTATCTCATTCTCGTTGCTTGCGTCTATACATCTTTTTACATGATCCTTTTGAATTTTTACTACGTTATCGTGCGAACGATAGATACGTCAATTTATCAAGCTCGTTTTACAATTTTGACAAATATTTTTTAAATTATTTTACGTCAGATTAAGATTATTTTTCTAGATGAGTATACGTATAATCTTAAGTGATTATTTATGGGAGACGAATCGAAAGTAAAAGCGATAAGGGAATAATAAGCGGTTTTATCAGTTTTGAAGGATGAAGGTGTTGCTATAAATAAGCTTCTTTGAAAGATTACCTTACATTTGGAACTACCGTCGAGGAAAGGCATAAAACATGTCTCGTGTTATTGTTCTTCTCTTATTCATTGTCGTTGTTTATGTCAGCTGTAAGTATTTGACAATCAAATAGATTTCTTCCCGATTCTTTTTAGTTCTAGCAGTAGATCCCTTACAAAGAAATTTCTTAATTTCATATTATAATCGCTTAGCGATCAACGCTGGCATAATCTGTCCACCTAACCAAGTATTCAAATTTTGTGGTACTGCGTGCGAGCCTCGATGTGGAATACCCCAACAACCAAACTGTATCAGCGTTAGTGTCTTCAAAGAAATTTCCATATAGAGAAATTTTATAATTCAATTTTAATTCCACTGTGAATTAAAATTCGTTTGTTTCTTTTAGAAATGCGTGACGGATTGTCAATGCATAGACGGATACTTAAAGAATTCGCTGAACGAATGCGTCTTGCCGGACGAATGCTGAGGTTTACGCGTCGTATGATTTATTGATTTATTAAATTATTGCCGGCCAGCGAAAAAGAAGTTGTGTAACTTTCCACGAGAGAAAATAAACGATCGCCTTTCTCGATAACCTACTGTTTGACTTTACTCACCCATTCCGCTAAAATCGACTAACCTCGCGACTGCTTTGTTTGAGAATGAACTAACATTTGCTCGATTAACCGCAAGGTGTGTGACGCGTTATCAATGAACCTACATTATCGATGAGTCATTCGGTACGTATCAGAGACTAAAAGCAAATTAGACGTATAGACTCAATCGCGATGATTCAACTTTGTATCTTTAATTTTGGAGTGGAAATATATCGAAAGTATGAAAAGATAGAAAATATAAAACATCTTCAGCTTGGCATTGATCAATCGATTCAAAGATTGACGTTTAATTCTTTAATTTTGCAATTGTGAAACATTTTTCTGTTTGGTTGCAATAATGTCTGTGATTATGAATGATCGATACGATACGGTTGCTTTTTAGATATCATGTTATTGTACAAAGTATTGGTAAAGATACCTTTTGTAAAAAATTTTTATCCAGAGAAATAAAATAATGGGTGGAAATCTTTATCTACGAGCGCTAAAGAAATTAATTCACGATAAAACTGATATCCGATATATGTATAGGCGTGTAATCAAATATTTGTATATAGCGGTTTTTTGTTCTCAGTTAACATCTCGATGCTTCTGTTGACACTGAATTGCGTCAGTCAATCTTTATTTTTGACCTTTTCGTTCCTAACGTCGACTATAGTCTGTGATTATGTGTTTATTATAGTCGGAGCGCAATGTTCCGATCAGCGCTAATTATATGTTAGGTATTGTTTTGATTCTGGCTTCGATTACATGCTACGAATACGGCTTTTTGGAAAAAGTTAAAGGAAAGGTTAAATTAATTAAATTAATTTTAATTAAAATTAAAAATTAAAGGAGCTATTTGCAGTAGAGTGACTTCCAACACTGTTGCAACACACTTTGAAATTGATTAACTTTTTTAAAATTGGGCCAAACGGCTTGGGTTTTTTTTTAAGAAATCAAGAACATTAGTTTACTAGATGATTCATGAAAAAATTAAAAAATAATTGCATTTGGAACCGCGAAGAAAGAAGTAAAGGTGGCACTTTTCGATTTTTATTTGGGCTTGTAAAGACAATTTAAACAGTACATCGTGAACATGTCTATCATAACGTTGATGCGGAAACAGACGATAGATTTCGTTGACTAAGAGATGTAGTTTTTAGGCCGAAAGTTATGTGATTTTTCGCTATTTTTAACCCTTTATAGCTTAATTAGTTTTGTTTAACATATTCTTAGTAACATATTCTCCGTATAACGTATAGAGGGAGCGTAAGGAAGCGTTAATAACAACATTGATAAGTATCTCAGAAATATTCCAGATTTTTTTAAGAGACGTAGAATAGTCAAAGAATTGGGTTCGTGCATAAACAATTCAGTTAATCTACGTAATATAAAAAAATATATTTGTTCATGGTGCGTTAATTATCCTCAGTAATATGAAAAGTTCAGGTTCAAATTTTAATTAATTAAATACTATTAATGAATTTGCTTTTTTCAATCTAAATATGACTTGAATGTTTGTAGTTACCATTTTATCTAATATAATAAACACAATATTCCTTCTTGAAAATTCTTTTCATTCATTGTTTGCACTGTTTAGTTGATTTATATTTTCGAGTATAAAAATTTATCGTTGGAACTCCATTCGTGTTAAAAAGGAAAATATGGGATTAATAAAGAAGAAGAAGAAGAAGTAAATATCTTTATGTATATTTCATTGGAAATGTAACAAAGCTTAACAAAAGTAAGCAGTACAATAATTGTAGTTATCAGTGGCTACCACTAACAATAAGTAATGATACAACAAATTACGCAGGAAGCATTCTACCGTGCATAATTATTGCGAGCGTTTCTTTCAACCAGAAAAATCGATTGGCGATTGTATTTCGTTAAAATTTAACAATTGCGAGTGAGCACACACTTGTTCTCCTTGTTCCTTACGAAACCTTGTTTACACTGGCAACCGATTACACAATTCTGTAACAGAAAATTCGTGGAATCGTCAAGACATTGATCGCTTTTTGAAGCAATCGATGATATAAATCGAAGAATTAAAATTTTACTCAAATTTATATATTACGAGACACTAACCATAGTGCAGATAGGTGATGCTGATTTCTCACAGGTGTCTACACACGCGGATCCACAAGAATTGAATTCCTCGTTTGGACCACATTCTTGATTAGCCTCTGACGCCTGAGGATATGCGCCTGTAATTAATCGTTGAATGGATAGATTCGTTATCCGATAAAGTTTGATAAATAATCGCGGTGTAATCGTAAGGCGAAATAATAATTAAAAATTAAAGAAAATTCTTTTTATACTTTTTTATATATTTGAGATATTTTTCAATTTCTATTCTTTACATTTTATATTAATTATATTATTACATTATATTAATGACACTACTTTATTCATAATATTCAAGTAAAATATAATATTATTTTTAATAAAAAAATTAAGAGACAAAGGTAAACGGAAAGGTAATAAACCTCGCGTTGAATGAAAACGTAACATAATTTCTGTTTACTTACTGCTGTACACAATAGCTACGACGAGTAAGAGAAGAACTGCTACACGAGTCATGGCGATTAAAGTCGTCGAAATAACGTTGAGATTTGAAGAACTACGGTCAATCTATGTTGCGCCTGTTACGATTGAGTTGTATCTTCTGCCGCTCGCGCTTTTATACAATCCGACGCATGACTTTCACACTCCACTCCCCCTTTTCGCTTACCGTGCTTCCAAAAATTTTTGTCGTAACCGACTCATGCTACTCTCTCGATTCATCGTTTAGCTACTTCGTCATATCCAGATTAGCGATAGCTCGTGGCAATCTTTTTGTTGATTATCGGTGCCGATATCTCGTCTATTGATAGAATATATTCGTAGTAAACAACAAACGAGGTGATGAAAATCCCACAGTGATATTTTTTGCGCTTAGTTGCTGAATCCATACAATTGGAAATTGTGTAATCAGCTGTTTGACAAAAAAATCAAATCCTCTCGTAACTAAATTCTTGTTCCATGCAACAAACTTTTTTTATTCTTCAAAATTTGAAACCAATTCGAAAATGTATATAGAAGTCATAATAAACTTATTGCAAACATATAATTGATAAAAGATTAGTATACGGTAGCGAGCCGAAAAATATAATTAGCGCTAAAGATGGTCTCATTAATTATTCCAGTTTATTAATGTAACGAATAATTGACTGTCCACACTTTGCCAATTTCCACAAGTGTGATATTCTTTCGTGATCCGCTGCAACTATTCAGATACTTTTGCCCGTTAGTGTACCTATCGTTCTCGTGTATCTTATTAGCACATTATTTCACGTTTCATTAGATCACCTGAGCGAGGTCCAGGAAAAATTTCAATACTTTAAGGAAATAACCGATGTTTCCTACGTAATATTATCGTTTATTTATCGAAGAATCGAGTACCTGTTCGTTTCTAATCTCTATCTGTACCATTAGTCGTTGCTCATTGATACAAACACGCCTCTCTTTCACCATATCGTCTCCGTCATGATTTCGAAGGAAAGTTGGCGTCGTTTTGGAGAACGAAACCATTGGGAAAACCGAATACATATTCGAAATCTGTAAAACGAGGTTACGGATAACGACCTTTGCCATCCAATTCTGGCTACTTCGACTCGTGTTTACCGTACAATCTCGTTTCTTCCAAGAAGTCGCCTGTGGCTGTCACGTCTTTCCACGATTCCCGTCGTTTCGTAAATTTCGTCGCGAATTTGTTTCGCCTAAGCGTAACAAAAGCGATTGACAGTGTCAGTGTTAGTATTCTTTCTAGTTCTTTTTTTCTCTTCTCTTTTAATAGAATTCCTTTTGGTAAAACAGGCAAGGGACGTTGCGCGATCGTCGTAGCTCATTTCATGGCACAAATATCACCATTCACCGTGGTTACACATCATTATTTTTTATGCAACGTTTCTTTGTCAAACTCCCAATTTCATTTCTGCAGCATTAAATTTTTGTAGCCATACGAAAGTGGCGTACAAATACTTGTCGTGGTCGCTAATTCGACCATTTGTGTGCATTTTTATGCATCTTTATACATCAGGGCAAAAAGCTGTGAATTTAGTAGGTTGTTAGGTCCTGGAACGATCGCGATAGTATCGAGAGAGGCCGATCGCGCCTTTGATAGCAGTGGGAGTGCTTATCTTCGGCAAATGTCCTCGTATCCGTAGCCCGTAGTTGGTTGACTTTACGCTATTTGATCTTTGCCGAGATCTTCTTAGAAACGAACAGAGTATATTCGAGAAAGATGCCTGTTTTCTCTAAGCCATTTGAATTTTTCAAGCTTCTGGAATATTTAGAGAAGTCGCAGCAGTTTGATCAAGATTTAGCTGTGCCGTAGAAGATTAATATTTAATGTTTAAAAAAAATTTTTGTCTCATCATTTCTAAGTCACGATCTTTTTTAATTCTCCTCGAATTTAAGAAATATCCTAACGATAGAAATGTAGGAAAGAAAAAGATCTGTCTTTGAAACAGCTCCAACCGGTCGGAGGATGCTTCTAGAAGCGTACGTTGATTTATAAATCGACAGTATTTGATCTGGAGTACCATTCAAAGTAAATACACTGTTGGTTAGAAAAATTGTCACATGATTAGATAATTATACAATAATCTTTAATTGGTAGCAGATGCACCTTGTTTTGACAATTCCCTCGATAAATTTAAGTACAACGATTCCATAGTAAATATTTTCCTCGAATTATTCTTCAATGTAACATGTGTTTTGAAAAAATAAGTATCGTGAGATAATATCGGTATCGTTCAAGACGAACAATTAACAAAACTATAATCTGGAGAGGTCGTGGTCTTTGACATCGGTTAAGATTTGCAGAAATTCATACGACTGACCGCACATCATTTGAAGTATGTAAATATGGGAAATTATATAAATATCAAGAAATATATTGCGACAGACGTTATTAAAATCGAATAAGTAACAGCAGATAAATATTTATTTTTCTTCCCGAATATCGTACACAATACGCGTAATTCTCGTTTTACTTATTCTCTTTAAACTTCCTCCTTCCAAACATGGATAAACACCTGTTCAATTTTAGCACCTTGGCTATGACGTATTTGTCGAGGAAGGATCGCTTCGCTCTGTTACCTGTAGAACTATGAAAAGAATAATTATTTCAGGAGATTTCTCATTTCTTGTTTTTTCTAACGATAAGAATACAAAAGTGGAATCTTGTTTTTCATTTACCAAATATAACGAGAATCGTATCTTGGACATTTGACACATTTCTGTATATTCTGCGTATATCGATGATTACTCACTTCGATTTCTGATATTATCGACGATGCAAGCTATGATAGACACGCACACGCCCCCACTGTCCTTGTAGTATCCCGATTTACATTTACAAGTCTTTATGCAAGGCTGAAACAAAGACAATAAATCTTCATTTTAATTAGTTCTTACATAATAAAACGTTGATTTTCCAATAACTTTATCTTTTTCCTCTAATCGGTGTTTTAATAATCAAGATCCTGCCATGTTTTATTCTTCTTGCTTACCCCTGGCGAGCAAATTTCTTGAAAGGGATTTTCGCAATTTTTTGGACAAAGATTGCACGTCGTGTACTCTTCATTTTTGCCACATTTCGTCGGTTCTTCTAAACAGAAACTGACGTTAACATTGTAAATCGAGAAACAAAAGATATATATGAAGGTTTAATAATTATTTACCAGACTTGGTGGTTTCGTCAGCAGCAGTGAAAATTCTATCGGGGGCGACTGAAAGAGTAATAACTCTAATTCCGGTTTCGTTGCAAATTTTTGAAAATATCAGTGTTTCACGTCGAATAGTTAATTATCTTTCCATACTAATATTTTAATCATCCTTTTATGGTAATGAGAGAGTGATAGCGCACGGAAGTCAAAGAGAATAAATTATGGTTTATCATTTGACAGCGAAGATAAACGAATAGAGATTTAGAACGAAGGTTTGGAATGAAATTTCACGACGAAAGAACTGGAAACTACGACTTGTTGGAGATTTTTCAGAGAAAGAGCAAATTTGTAGATATGAAGATGCTCGATAAATTTTCCAGTCAAATAGGTGAATTATTTTTTATTTAGTTTGTAAATATGAAAAAGATAATGTTTCTTAAGAAACATTATAATTATCAGGTGAAACGTAGCTAATATTAAATACCTAGGACCAAAACTTAATTCACTTAAATCACCATTTTGTCTTATGAGCACTTTTTTCAGAAAGCTGCTCGATTTCACAAAGCAGATGTACTTACGTATGAGATAAAGAGTCAACGTGGCAAAAGTTGTTGTTATTAGGTCCATTTTGTCGATTAAATTTCTAGAAACGAAGATTAAGTAGAATAAAACATTGTGCATGTGCACTGTGCAACAGTCGTCTCTCAGTCCTTTTATATATCAACACCTTGGCTTATTCAAAGAGAGCGTAATTCATCTCCGACGTTTATAATCGTTGTTTAAGCGAGTTTGTGCTTATCTGTAAGTTTATTCTTCACATGTATATTTGTATCTTAAGTAGATTTCAATGACTTTAAATTATAATGCATTTGAATTATTTTTTATGAATATTTGATATTTATAATAACGAAATAACGTGACAATATGGTGACTTTTGGTATAGTTGTTAATGATATGACGCGTAAGACAAATTATACGAGCTTCGAATAATTTATAAAATATTCATAACGTGTAAATTTCTTCGCAACTTACAATTAGTGACACGATCGAATAAGCGTACGGCGAGTACACTGACAAATATATAACAGATGAAGATAGCGATTTTTAGAAGGACGAATTATCGAGTATAAAAACAGACTGCTGTTACGAATTTTAATCAGAAGCGCACGAAAATTTTTACAATTATAGTCAAACTGTAATCGAAGATTTCGTTTCAACATGTCTCGTACCGTTGTTATTTTCCTCTTCGTTGTCGTTGCTTATATTTGTAGTAAGTACAATATATTCATTGTCTGTATAATTTCACTGTCTTTAATATGTACAACTTTAGCGACGCGTATATAAACAGAAAATTATATTTTATACCAAACTGAACCTACAATTGATTTGGAATAATTACTCGAAAATAAAAATTTGAATAAACGAATCGAAGAACAGTAGAAAACCAAAATTCACCGTTTCTAAATAGTTTTAAAATTGAAATAGAATTGAAAATAGAAACAAAACTTTGTGAAATTTAGAAATGAAATTTGTAGAAGTAATACGATTACATAGTTGAGCAAACATTTCCTATTTATTTATATCGTCGCCATTACACATATCGTTGATTGTTCATTATTCGATCGCCGTTTTATTTCAAGATGTATTATTCTATGTGTATATAGTAAGTAGCGTCAGCTCTGCCTGTGGTCCGAACGAAGAATTCAAGGCGTGTGGACCTTCTCCTTCTTGCGAACCTACGTGTGCTAAGCCTCACGTAGATTGTATTGAGGTCAGTATTATATATATATACACTTCTCTTGATCATGAAAATTATCTTGTCTCAGTTTAATTGTAACGCGTTACTCGTTTATTCCCATCAGGAATGCGTTCGTGGTTGCCACTGTGTTAAAGGACATGTGAGAAACGCAGCTAAACACTGTGTCCCAGTTAACCAATGTAAGAAACATTGATTGGATTGGATCAATGGGTAGGATATTCTTAGAAAATGGTAGTTTTTAAATGAAATAATAAAGTATCACATATGTATGCATATATTTTCTTTATTCATTTTCTCTTACATAATTATTATATTTCGTGATATCATGTGTGATTTGTGGTATTAAAACGACTGTTCGAAAGTAAATAACGAATGTCAATGGAAACTTAGCGAAATGACTCGTTACGAGATTGTACTGATATTAGTATTAATAGTATCAATATAATAATACTAAGCATAGGACAAATTCACATTGTTAACCGAAGGAAGTTTTAACGACACAAATTCATCGCCGTGTTTTTCACCATGAGTTTGAATTGTTTACAAAATCATAGACTGATGATAATGTTAAATAGGTGCATTAAGTTTAAATAGGTGAAAGATTAGACCGATAAATACGTAACAAGCAAAGATAGCGGTTTTTAGAAGGACGAATTATCGAGCATAAAAGACAATTACAATTATAATTGCAGTTAAACTATGATCGAAGGTTGCTTCATTGCAACATATCTCGTACCGCTGTTATTTTTCTCTTCATTGTCGTTGCTATCTTTATGGTAAGTACATTTACTTTTTCGCTATCTTTAATATGGAGAATTATAACGAATTATAACTTTTTACTAAAAATTGAACTTAATTTAATTTGAAATTATTACTGGAAATAAAAATTTGAGCAACGAGAATCTATGCAAATTTAAAGCGATTCGTTGTGTGACTCTGTATGTGTGCTTATTTCCAAGAGATATTAACCTGCGTTTGTAACTTTCATCTTGCGTCACGAGTACTCACTCACACTTAACACGACATTAGAAACGACCCTGAAATCTTAATTTCTTTTCTCTAAACATTGAATTTGTTTACTGAGAACGATCGATGCAGTTTAAGTAAGTATTTAAGACACCAGTTTGCTAGTGTTGATATAGTCTTTATTTAGGTAAACTTATGACTAATATTAATCTATGAACAGATAGTGTAATACATTTCCATTTTGAATTTTCATTAAAAACTGGTAAAGTAAAAAAAAAGAAAAGAAAAAAGTAGCAGCGAAGAGATTGCAAACGCCAGCGAGGAAGTGAAGAATGGGTTTCAAATAAGTTAAACGAAGAAGTTAACACTTTTCTGGAAGAACGCAAGTTCCTTCGCCATTTCTCAAATATCCGCTCTTACATTGACAACCGATCTTACATTCCTACAAAAAATGAAAGAACAAAAATTAGTATACACGTCGAACAGAGAAAACCATAAAAATGAAAGCAAATAAATGTAACGTAATTAAATTTATATAAATACAAATGAAAACCACAAGCAAGAAACATGGTAACTACTTTTAAAATTCAACAATCAATTCTACCTTACAGAAACTATATTGGCTTTGAAATTTATTAAGTATGTATTTTCACAATCCTATTGAATATTCCGAGAGTGATTCTCTACTCAATAGTTTACAAAATTCCATAGATTTGTTACTTGCTTTTAAGGAACTTGCATTTGTAAATCTAACGAATTAAGAAAAATCGATACATCGTGTCCTTCTAAAGTGCTTTTCACATGTTAATACTAACCATGGTACAAATGGTGACACGTGGCTTGGCACAAGTGGGCTCGCATGATCCACAGGATTTAAACTCTTCATTCAGTCCACATTGCTGACCAAACGAAGCTGTAGCAATACGATATCATTGTATTATTTTTCGCTGTATCTCTAATCGATCCGCTAACGATTAGATTTTTATATAAATTCGTATTTTTATGAAAACAATTAAAAGAGTAAAATCTAAGCGGACGCCTGTCAATGATTCAGCGTCTGGTGCCGAATCAATTCATACTAGTTCGTACCATTGACAAAACCGAATGTCGAAAGCGACCGAATCGGATATTTCAACGTATACAAGGGTTGAAAACGTAAGCAAATATGCTGTTACAGAAATAAACAATTGAGTCAGAAAGTGAACAGATTCGTAGTGTGAATGAGCTATTCATACGTTTTGAGAATTGAAAATACAGAGATATGTGACTGTACCCGGTGAAAGACGAAACAAAAAGAGTTTTCCTTTACAGTTTAAATAGATTCTATGTTTTGTTTTTAATGACGTAAAATTATATAAAATATCGCGTTAATCTTTAACAGAAGTTACTTACTGGAGAAGATAGCCATAACGGCGAGGAAGACAAAGAGGATACGAGACATTATCGATTCCTTTACGAGACAGCTTACGACTGACACTACTGACAAACTTATCGAAATACTTGGCTTTATATACTACTGTTACGAAACCTAGATACGGCTTCTCGTTTCTTTCATCTGATCATGTCGATGATCTTTGTTCATCCTCTCACATCTCCGTTTCTCTTTACGTCATTTTCCTCTTCTTCACCAGCTAATACACCAGCAAAAATTTTTCGTCCGTTCATTCTCTCCACGACGTTCGTAGATGACCCATAGATGCGGAGGCGTCGTCTCTTTGCGAACTATTTAACAGTATCTCGATTCGATTTAACCTGATAATTATTTATTTATTTATTTTATTATCCGCGACCCAATGTTACGTAAAAATTACGTTAAAACGAGGACTGTCGCGACGGGTTAGATATTAAGCTTTTAACTAGTATTAAGTTACGCAACTATAAGAATAATTACCATCGTAATATTAACCGGATCCAATTACCAAGTATACATTAGAACGAGGAAAATATCTCTAAGACGAAGCATACGTATGGAAAATCTCCGATTCCGCTGCGCAAAATACCAAGTTTCGCGAAATACGATAACCGTAAACTGCACTAATCGCTCCTTTCCGGGTGTTCATGTAAATTCGTATCTTTATATTTACAGTCACTTGGACTTGGACTTTGTTAGGGGCACCCTTCTATTCAACAATGTGTTTTAAGTAGTTTACTACGCAGTTTACAGTTGAAGATTATTTTTGTTAACACTAGGTTTACGGGCGTTTCTTATATACCTATCTTTCCGAGGACCCGTCAAATTGACGGGTAAACAAAAATACGCCTTTTCTTTAAAAAATCGATTTATTCAAATTAAGTCTGAATTGAACAATATTAGGCTTCACGTTTAAATAAATTATTAATAAGTAAAAAGTCTTTTTTTTTAATTATCACGGAAATGATAACAATAATATTAACGCTATAGGGTAATCATATTTATTGAGCACATTTTTTACAAATATACTGAATTTTGTTTGTGCATTTTCCGCATACGATCTTTTTGCAATATATACAATAATTATTGCTTCTATTCTTTTTGCAATAGCCCACTTGGCAACTTTTTCGCACTTCTGACGTTGAAAGTGACAGAAATGAAGCGTCTGATCTTTGACAAAATATGAACTCCTTTCTGGATATTTTCGATCCGGTGCACTCTTTACATAATATCCACGTATTTATTGCTGCAGAATTTAAAATATTGAAAAAAAAAAAAAAAAAACTGGAAGGGGCCTTCGAAAACTCCCTACTTTCATACTATATTTGCGTGCCATCTGGTCAACGATGTCCACATCAAACTTTGTGTTATTATAAAAAGCAATGATTTCTGTAACATGTTTATAATTGTCTTCTACTTGTATACCTGCATGTTTGGTGCTTAGAAGGAGGACTTTTACGTTAGATTTACTTTTATACACAGTAAGCGTGCAGTTTTCTGATTTATATAAATTTGAGGAAAACAAAGTCATCTTGTTCTTTTTCCCTTGTGCATCGAGTTTCATCTTTCTCCATATAAGGGAAACCATTCAAAATATATTTTGTTTGAACGTCAACTGTAAACCAAAACTTAATGCCAAATTTATGCGGCTTATTCGGCATATATTGCGTAAATCTGCATCGGGCTTTCATTGGAAATAATTGTTCATTTATTGAGATATTTTCATATGGCTAGTAACAAGCCTGGCTATTACTTATAAATCTGTTCCATATTTCAGATATCAGCGTAAATTTATCTGTTTGTAATCTTTCGAAGGCTTTCAATGATCTTGCTTCACATGCGCCCCGGACATATAGAATTCCTAGAAAACTACGTAACTCAGCAACTGTGATTGTCCGTCTTTTTTCAAAACTCGATGCGCCTCGATTTCAGTGCAATCTTTTATGTGTTTCGTTATGTGCCTGTCAATTATCAATTCGAAAGCACTAGTTACACAATTCAACATAACATTTCTCTTAGCATAGCCAGTAGGCCCTGCGATATCCTTGAATATCATACGAACGGGCGTCCTACCCCTAGATTCGCCTGCTTTCAGTTTTATCCACTGTGTCCCGTCAATTACAATTTCAATCTTACCAATTACATTTTGGGACGTGCTTGGAATGCTCGTCCTTCCATCCTCGGAATCAGAACTAGAAAAAATATGCATCCTTTTCTTGTTACGACACACTATCCGAAGATCCTTCTGTCTCTCCACTTTCAGTGTATTCAGAACTTTCACTGTCAGTTTTGCTTTGGCCTAATTCATATTGATCTTCTTCGGAGGTATCCTCAGAACAATTTTCATTGATATTGACAATTTTATTCAATATCTTATTATATCTTCTGGATTTACTCATGATTGCTAGAAAAGGAGGATTGGTCAAAGAAAGAAAATACTGTGCCCAAATTCAATTATCCTTATTATTGTAAATACTTAAAATAAGCGGAGAAAATAATAGAAAATGTCTATAATAACTGAAACTTTTGCACACTGTCTTTGAAAAACGGTTTGTTTATGAAATCAATTAGCCCGTCAATTTGACGGGTCCCGTAAATCTAGTGTTAATAATCGATCGTGTACTTTATTTCTCTATTAGACGAATCTATCAGTCTTCTTTAGTGTTTACTATTGTTTTGTAGTGATTCTACGGTCTAATTCATTGCATACGGATGGTCATATTTGTGTAAAAAGCTGACAGTTTGTTTTAGGTCAAAAATTTTTTACTTTCTGACATCTATATACTATGGTTCAATACATGACAAAACATTTTTGTTAATTTTCTTGTATTTATTTCAAATTATAACTGCCAATTATAATGAATTTTCTTTAACTTTATGGCCGTAAATTATCTGCCATATAAAATCGGAAAGTTAAATAAATACGCACAAAAGTGGAGCTATCGGAAAAGCTACCAGGACAAACGTTTTCTTTTGCGTAATCTCGATCTCGATGGGAATCGCTGCGTCGACTCGACGATTCTTGCCGTATCGATCCGTCAATCGCGAGGTATTGCGAGGACTCTGCAATTAGCGACGATTCGAATGGGTGAAAAGGGTCGAGCTTCGTTCGATTCGACTGGCAAATTTTAGAGTCGCGAATTCACTTTGTCAAGCGCAGCGATCAATCCAGCCGAGCTTCTCCTATCGACGTTTGCTTTTACCTTAAATGCCATTACGTTGTCGGCCGAGACAACGAGCCAGGAATTCGAAGTTTCCTCTCTGTCGCGCTCGAGGGTCGAGTTCCTCTTTTCCCGCGTTTTATTCAGCGAAACCCAGCGCTTACAATCGAATATCCGACAGTCAAAATGCTATTTATTATTGAGCACTCAGCACCGACTTTCTCCATTTCGCTTCCTTTCTACGCTCACCCCTCCTGTCCAATAATTCGTTTCTCTAGAATCGAACGCCCTTTTATGAAATTTATTACCTCGTTTCTTTCTATTTCTTATCGATAATTCCTTTCTTTTTTTTCGTATTTCATTCAACGAGAAAGCGATGGTACACCAAATGTACGTATTAATCGCAGTTCCTTGCAACGTTTAACTTTAATCGCTCGAAGAGAACCATCGATAAACCCTGCCATTTTTCGATATCGATCCGTTCCATGTACTTAGCGTTTTCATTGGACGTTTCCAAGCTGAAATAAAACCTGGTTTCTCGTCAACAAGGACCAGTAGTCACTGACAGCGGAAAACTTGATTGAAATTGCTCGAGTTACCCTCCTCGACTAGTGTTTCCCCTCTTCCTTGCACGCCAACCTTCCTTCGTTCTTTACTCCACTTCGCACCCCTCTGTAATGTCACGTCACAGGAGGCAGGCATAGTTCCTTTGTACCAAACCAAGGGCCACCATTTTGCCCCCCATGAAACGCCCGCTCTGACACACTGACCTGGTATGAACGCATCCAATCAGCGTCTCTCTGCTTTCAACAATACTAAACGTTTTCTATTCATCCAAACAAGTTTTTCTGAACAACTTCATACGCGAGGCGTTTCTATTCCCACTGGATAGATCAGAGATGATCTCTGAACTTAGTGCGATAACGTAAGAAAAATTTTAATGACTCGCTCAGATTGAATTTATACGCACAATATATGAATTTTCTACGTCATCTCGGTTTTCTTTTTATTAAATTCTCCGTTTAATTGTTCTTGGCTCCTTTGCGCGATAATTTACCGATTACATTTTATAAATATGATAATAACAAATTCCAAAGTAAATATTAAAACATAATTGGTACGCTCATAGGTGCGTGCGAATTGCTGTTTATCTGCAAACTTGCATGTTGTATCTACCGTGATCACTCATAATCATTTAACAGAATTCCCATTTTTTGCAGCTTGAACTGTGTCATTGAGCCGTGATGTCCTCCATGATATGACGCGTAAAACTTGATAATTTATATATAATGTAATAGATATTTATAAGTAAAATAGAGATTGGTAGTGGTATTATTATGTCGTAACATTAGCGATTCTTTAAAGATATAAATCATCGTAACTTTAACGCGTTTACATCTACAGAAAGCCGTATCATAGAGGACATCGCGATTCAAGCCATGAAAAAGCGAGTCTCCCTAAATGGTTATACACAATAAATATGACAGGGAATTTTTTAAATAAAGAATAATTCGCGTGCATGCACGAACGTAGGAATACCCGATGTTGAATTAAGCGGAACAATGTTCGTGAAAACGGTAAACAAAATTCCCTGGTATTTTTACATCGTTGCGTCTTCGCACAGTGGAAGGTAATGTCATTTTCATGACCACTTTGGACATTTGAAACAGAAAATAAGTCACTTTTAATTCTTACACTACGGAGTACGAATAGACAACAATGTAAAATACCACTTCAAAATATCAAAAAAGGAAAGTTACGATAGTAGAAAGATAGAAGCGACGAAATGATAACAGGAAAGGAATCCCAACAATAAAAGGAACGCGAGGTTTCATAATATATTCGGGGGATTTAAGGGAAATTTATTCGCGCAGTCAATTCGATGATTAATTCTTAGTGATAATCACCTACTTATCTATGTACGTGCATCAACTATTGCGGCTGTATTTAATAGAAGGAAAGAGGAAAATCACGTACACAAAAACGTGAAGTCGTACTATATTGCCGTACTTACTTTCTGTTTCTTTAGATTGTATACAGTATGTGGGGAAAAACATATATGTAACGTGTATTATATTACGTATATAAGCTGTCATTGTCGCCTGTATTCGCCAGTTCTGACCAGACCACTAACAAACTAACGGTACATATTTCGCTAACATGTTTCGATTCGTTTGTGTATTGTTCATCGCCTTAGTGGTGTTTTGTACCGGTAAGTCTTACGGTGTCTATTTATTTGCTCAGGTGTAGCTGTGTTTAGTATTTTAAATTTTCAATCTACAGTGCTTGCAATAAAAAATAAATAAACGAATCTATCACCTGAGGATTTTAAGAATTATTCCAATAATATTAGATCGTTAAATAGTTGGTATTTAATAATGATAATTAATTTAATAATTAATCAATTAATTTTTTTAGCTACATCCGCTGGAAAACTAGTCTGTAACAGGCCAAACGAGGAATATCGTTGTGGATCGGCCTGTCAAACAACTTGCGCTACTTTAGGTCAACGTTGTCCCATTATGAATATCGTAAGTTGAAATTAATCGAGAAATCAGTTACGTTCAATGAGTTTAAGAAAATGGACGTCATTGATGTTATGTTTCTAGAGATGTAACGATGCCTGTTATTGCAAAGAAGGATACGCTAGATATGGCGGTGATACTGGCATGTGTGTTTCCATAAGCAAGTGTAATAGCAAACGTTCGGCGATCGCTCAGATTTTACGATCGAAACAACTCTCTAAAAATTCTGGCGTTTAATAGTGGCACTTACAGGAACACATACAGGAACCATCATCGTTGATTTTCTATCTAGTAAAAATGTAGATAACACGGTGCTGAACTTTCCTCTACATATTTTCTTGTTCCTCGAGTGTGAAGTTCGATTTGTTATAAAAATAAGAAAGCGTCATCGTGCGATAGACGTAAAGTATTGAATAAAAGTACAAATGTTGGCTCCTTTCGCGAAACTCTTTTCGTCACGAAAAATTTTTAATTTCTTGATTACATATATTATTTTAATAGTTCCATCTTCCAATTAACGGACATTCGAATTATTTTTATTTTATTTGTATTAAAATAAAAAATGGATTAAAAAATCAAACGCTAGAAGTTTTATTTCAAACGATTCAGCTTTTGTGAAAACAATGTTGCGTTGCAGAAACCCTAATCAGAAGCGTAGGTACCGAAAACGATACAAATTATCGTGCATTATTCCCTGGCGTGGAACTCTCAACTTCTTCTAAAGATTGTAAAACGTCCATCGTCCGGAACCTAACAAAAACATTTGCTTTGAGCCGTTTTCGGGATTAGCGGGAGCAGCCATTGTCCGACTGCTGACGAGCCAGACGTTGCGGTACGAAAGCGAGTTCCGTGCGCAAGAACAAGTTGCAAAGTCAAACAGTTTGACCCGTCTCGAGAAGAGAAGAAGCGCTCCAATATTTGGACGCGTAATGTAATTTACGCACAAGTCGAAAACGCTCGGGCCTCACATTTCCCTCCGCTGTCTCCCACTCTTTCCTTCCTTTTCCTCGTTCCGTGTCCAATAAAACGAGACGCGAGATCACGATAAACTAAGAAAGGTCCACCGATAATGTCAATTGAAATAAAAGTTTATCGCATCGTAGCGTTCGAGCCTCTGTCGTCTTTGAATGCTTCTCGTTACAAGTAGAAGGGTTATCTGCGTCAAAGACCGCTGTTTGCGTTTCGTCTTCTCGAACTCGACGAGAGATCTATTTACCATACCGCCATAGCGTTTTGTTTGCGGAGAAATCTTCGTTTAGGAGCGTCTGCCAGGTCGATTAACCATCTTTGTTCTATCAGCAGCTATCATGTGACTTACACACGATGAGATAGATGAAATACGTTACGATATATGCATCGAATCCTACGTTTTACACAAAAACATATTTTTTAAAATGTCCGATTATCTCATAACGTTAGCGTCGTTATCGATATTGAGTTCAGAGCGTCACATTTTCTTATACGAAGCACGTACCAAAAAAGCTGGGGGGAATACCTCTTATCAAGCTTCTGTTATCGGAACTGTTTGGCTGTCGGAACTAATTTGGCCCTCGTTCCGTTCTGATAATAAACTAAGTTCTATTTGCTGCATTCGATTCTTTCGAAATATTTGGAAAATGCATTTGCCGTAGCTGTATCCAAACAATTATAAAACATCGATAAACGAAACGATATCGTATCAATAACAAGCTTCTTTCCAATAAGAACGGCAGTCTGTAAACGATGGCTAATTAGAAATTCCATGCACGTGTAGGCGATTGCACGCGTGTGGCAACATTCGCGAGGGACCCGCAGCGATTCGCGCGCGTGTAACGCACTCGAGAGATGAAAGGTAGAGCGTATGTAAACGCATACACTGGTGAGCAACCAGCCTCGATTCGAATTTCGCATGCTGCTCGACACGTGCGCTCCGCCGATTCCCCTTCTGCGGTTGAACGAAGAACGACAGACCGTCTGCGAGAGAGAGATAGACGAAGCAAGCCTGGCTCGAGGGGTTGCTCGAGTTTCCAGCGGGCATTTGTTTAATTGGGAACCGACATGGCCGCTGGAGCTCACCCCTGCGTTCGACCGCCCCATCTGTACGATCACATCGTTGTGAAAATGCGTCGCGTGCCACGTGCGCTCCGTTTTTCGCCCTGTGACCTTGATTCCCTCGTTGCATACCCAACGACGACGCGTTGCACCGCATTCCGTCAATTACGTACGTGTTTGCGTAAGATTGATGCGATCTACGAGGCTTGGTAAACGAGCGAGGGCAGTTTTGAGATTTCACAAATTTTATGCGTAGATTTTCGTGCGTAGATTTTTCTGGAGAAATTATTAATAATTATTAAGGAAATTTGGAGATGCAAAAGTACGAAGGATGCATGAATAAAATTTCGCTAACGAGAATTTGTGCGATTTCATGTTTTTGCGAAGATCTCTCAGTTCTTCGGCGAAAGAATTGTGTAGCGGTTTAGCACCGCTCTTATCCCACAAAGCTGCAAAAAAGTTTCAACAGAGAGCTTAGGTAGATTCCCAAAAGACCGTGGGCAGAAATTCCGCAAGCGAATTTCCAGGACGCAGATTACTCCCCTTTGTTAGTTCACTTGTCGTGCAAGCTGTTATCGAGAGAGGACCGACAAGGGGCTGACTGCGAAATTTCCGCAGCGAGCAACATGGCCGCGGCCGGATCAACTACGCCGTGCCAAGTTTCTCGTATCTTTGTTAGGGAGACGAAACAGAAAGAGGACGAGATACAGAGTCATATTCCGGTCGCGTTTTACGCACTGCGTATATTATTATCGCGGGCTTATTCCTGCCTCTTGGCTAACGCTCCATTTGCTCGAACGAACACTGGATCAAAGCGACATTCCGTTATGAAATTCCACCACCTATAATTCGGTCTTTGCGGGATTTCCTACCAGATCTACAAGGGGAACTGTCTCTTTGTTCCTTCTATTGTAAAGTATATACGGTTTTTGGGTGCGACATACGTACAATTACGAACCTATGATTTGAAACACGGATTTTTCGTTCGAGGCTACTATTTCGTTACGCGTAGATTGACGGTTCAAATAACAGACAGCAAGTAACGGGGGAACTTGCAGCTGGACCGCAACTCGATCAAATTCATAGTTTTATAAGCACGAGTAAAGAAATGTAATCTAATTCGATTCATCCGCTGAAAGTTGTACTTGCCTGTTTTTTTTTTTTTTTTTTTTTTTTAGGAAACGTTGGTATTTTTACCAGTGGATTTTGATCACGTAATACAATACGATGAATATTTTGTCGAATAAATGGAAATGCGGTAATTAAAGACGTCAGTTAAAATATTCTTTGCCGAGAGGAGACAAACATAGACAATGGCCGTTTTTGTCGCGAGCCCTTCAATTGGAACACGATTTTTTATTGAACTGTAAAGAAATCCGAAGCGTGTGTTTTACGTGCTTAACACGGAACACGAGGGGATGTAGTTGGAATATAGTAGAGCCGGGCTAAAAAAGCTTCACCCCTAATGTTAGGGGTATTATGAAGCGTACGAGGATACTTTCTAGGCAAATGCTTGACGGTGGTTCCGGTGGATTAGGAAATACTGCCTGAAGGGCTTTGCCGTGGCTTCTTGGCTGAACGAGAAGGGGCTAGCGCGTGTAGAGAGAAGCAGGCTGTTCAATCGGCTCGTATTTATCCTGGGCTAATTAATGAAAAGGAGGGTAGATGGGAAAAAAGCCGGGTAAACAGAGGTAAGCAAACTCTCGCGAGGCCATTCGATCCCATACCATTTTGACCCGTGAAAACCAAGATTCTTCCTTTTCTTTCGATCTTACTTTCGCGTGTTCGCACAGGGTAATACTTACGAATTTTCTCGAACGACCTAAGCTAGAATTTCGTGATGGAATTCGGAATAACACGCGTGTTTTAGGAAAATCCGCCAAAACCCCGAATCCCGCCATAACGCCATAATCTCGAAAAAAAACTTTTTTCAAACAGCGGACTTTGTACGAATATTCGATGCGAGTGAAACGAGTATACTTGTTTATTCGCGTTAACCGACCGTGTTAAATTATATAAAAATGTAATAATAAAACCTCTAAAAAGGTAAATTTATGGTTACATGGCGTGTTAGATATATTTGTATTCCGATTCATATAACTTTCAGTACACACGTGTTAATGAATATATTTCATATTTGCAAAAACGCGTTAACGAATATGTTTCGTGCATGTGGCGCGTATTTTTAAGAAATATATTAAAATATATTAAAAATTCCCGTCTATCTCCAAGTGTTGGTTTTTGCAACACGTGTGTCCTTTACGTAGTGGCTACGTTTACAGGTAACCAACACAGGACCAGCGAGGATATATTCCGCTGGATGTCCGTTATCGTTCGTGACTCGATCGTGGCGAACGCGCGAAAGTACCAACGGAATCGATCGTTGCTCCATTTCTTAGCTGGCTCGTTACGCTGATCGAAGAATGAAAACCGAGAAGTTTGTCGAGCATAGAGATCCTTGTCGAGGCTAATAGAAATCTCTGTCGTTTCTTTATCATTCCCCCTCTGCCGAGGAACGTATTTATCTTGCTCACGGCCGTTATTTCGTTCGTCCCGCTCGACAGATCCGACGATTCTGTCCGACATGCCACCCAATCATTTTTCCAATCGATTTCCCGATCATTCGTACGAACGAACGCCTATTTCGGGAAATAGTCGATGGGGGTTCTTTCGGAAGAAAAAAGGGCAGGAAAAAAGAAGGCCCGAGTAACGAGCCACTTGTGGGCTCAATGAAAATTTCTGTCCCAACTCGAGGAACTCGACGAACGATCTTTCCTCGTATTTTCCATCATCTCTCGAATTCTAAGGACACTCTGGAAATTCTAAGAATAGAGTCGAAAGTAAGTTTGTTCCGCGGATTCACACGTATGCAAATTTTAGGTAAAAAAGATGAGCGCTTCTATCCAGCGAGTTTGATAACTTTAGTGATCGAAGGGTTACCTCGGTCGGTAGTTCGAAGGGTTAGAACACGTGCGTATATGGTTTTATTTAATCTTTTATACACTGCACAGCAAAGATTACTATCGATAATTTCTATCTCATAAAATTAAATTATCAACACCGCGTTTGTTTGTAATCTTCTGTAACTGTGAGATCGATCGCAAATAAACTTCATGTACGTACAAAGAATAAAAAGTAAGATTAGATATCTTAAAATTAAATTTCTTAACCCAACGGTGTCGGTCGAAGGTTACACTTGACCTAAATCCTCTTCTAACCTGAATCGAAAGCCGTCAAAGAGAACTCGGTTAAGAAGAACGATTCCTTGGACGTGAGCAAGAAGAAACGGATTCCGTTTCGATGGAAATCGATCGACTGGAAGGTACTTTTGCTCGACCCCGAAGCGCTAAGAGGATTCAAAGGGGATGGAAGGAGAGAACGTTAAGAGAATTCACCCTCTGTAAAGTGGACCTCGTCCGCGAGGATCGGCTGACGCGGGCGTTTGTTTGCGCTGGTATAGCGGAAGTCTGCGAATGATATCGATAGCTCGGGGCATCGACTAACCCGTGAGAAAAATGACATTCGCCGCGTCGGTCAAAGAAACCATCTCCGCTGGCGGAGATTTAACGGGCTCACGGCCCCTTTCGCCATCGAGATTCAACGCTGAAGAATTCCGGAAACAGCGCTAGCACCGAAAGAGCCCGTGAGTGGATATATATCACGGATGCTAACAAATTCGAACGAAAAGGAAGCGCGTGAAATAACTTCGTGTTTCTCATGGATATTTGCCGTGAAAAAAAATACGCCGCGATATTTTACGACAGGTACTTCCCGCTATTTATCGCCACTGTTTGCGCTTTGTTTAATGGCCGCACTTGCGTAAATTATTACCGCGCGTGTACATAACTTATTATCGTTCGATTTTCCCGCTTCGTTTTTTATGCAATCTTCCTTTCTATTTGTTTTTCCGATATAACGCAGCTTGGTAAATCGTAATCCTAGAATCGATGAGTCTGCCGTTTCGAATCGCCGATTCCCCAATAGTATTCGAACTTTTAGTTATCGAACATAGTTATCGAACTTTCAACGATTTAACAACGACTTTAGTGTATTTTTATCTTTATTTGGCCGATCGTTAAAAATGTAAATGTCAACCGTACAAATAAAAAAATCGAAACACTTGGTCGTAAATGATAATTTCTGGGTTTCCATTGTCTCTATACTTCACCAATTACGAGGTAGATTTGTTTCTCATTAACATCGTCGATGTATTTAGTTTCGAGTGATGTATCCTATGTTCAAGCGTCGAGATCCTGTTGGCTCTTCCTTATCCATCAATTTCAGGAAAATCCGTAGAATCGATCGGCCTTGGACCTTTGCCCATCCTCCATAGAGGATTGTTCGCTCGTGCACGCTCGAAATCCCCGCGAGATCCATTCGCGGAGTCACGCATGCCGCTAACTACGAAGGGAGTCGGAATCGAGAGGAACAGAGGCACATCGAGCGGGCCGAAAATCCCGGCATTGTCTCGACACCGCGTGCTTCGCTCCCCAATACGGATAATCTCGGGAGGCCGGTCGCGTTCCCTGCGGGAGACGCGATAACGTCCTGAAACAGAGAGAATGGCCTGCCGAAGGGTTGCCACCGCTTTTCGCCGCTCCATCCATGGAATTTACAGTCCTCCATCCTCCCGTTTGGTATTAAACACTGGCTATAAATCGACGAATTTCGGGTCGCGTCGCGTGTACAGGTATATTCATGATCGACCATCGCTACGCTCTTCATTTCCATACATAGACCATAGTATGGTATATTTATCGTAAAAACATTGCTGTATACTTGTACGAACTATCGATGACTCGTACCAAAGACATTTTATGTTATTTCATATACGTATAATGTGGTACATGAATTTTAATATCAGCAGGTAGGGGAAATGTACGTCCTTGGTGTTGTTAAAAAGTTAAGGAGCGAGAAACTCTTTCGACGCTGCTAGGAATCCCAAGTGCACCTTACGGATGCGCTTCACCGAACGGAAGATGATCATCTTTTTCAAAAATTATTTCCGCTATTTACAGCAATAGTGTTAAATAAAATAAAATCAGCGTTGGAGAATAAAAATTAACACGCGAGTATCTTTATTATATTTCCGTCCGGTGGAATGTTATTCGTGCAAATATTTTCAAAACGATAATTCCCGAGTTATCTCAAGATCAAGAACAGAGGGTAAAGAAGACGAACGATTTGCCTGCGTATTTCGAAAATTCGATAATTCTCGGCTCACGTTCGCCAACGTTATTGTCAACGTTATTAACGTCTACTTTGAAGTGAATCACGCGTCTGCTTAATCGCATTAACGATAAACGATTCGCGGTAAGAATGCTCCTTCACAATCGTAGTGCTGTCGGTGGGTAAATATTAGCCAACGATATTTTTCCTTCGTACGTTAGACTCGGCTGAGCAAAAACTCGCGTTTACGCCGGTATTCCCAACTTCTCTGCGAACGATCCTCGAGGAACAGGCCTTTGTCTTTTTCCTCGAGCGACGATAAGAGAGAAAAAGACAGAGGTATATAGCACATTAGCGAACGATTTTGCCTGGCGAAAGTTGCGTCACCGGCTATTTCCAAGCCTCTCCGAAATCAGCGAATTTTACGATCAAACAGTACGTTGTTTTTCAAGGAAAATCGCCATCTTGTTTTACGATGTTTGACTTAGGTTTCGCTGTAAATAATTTCCAAGGAGACGCTGACATTAAATCTTCTGTTGAATTATTATTATCGTAGAAGTATTGGGTTATAGGAAAGTTCCACGTAGAGTACACAAAAAGTAGACAAACTTCTAGCGAAGCTACATTGATCGCTAGAATAGACTCGAAGAAAGCAGCAGACGAATTTTTAAATATTTACAAATTATATCTTTTTATTCGTATGGTTTGTCTCACCAACGTAATTTTTCAGTTTCACAAAATAAGAAATAATTACGCGTGGTTAAAGCATCGTTTTCCTTGTCGTTACGGTTGGTTGGAAACCGATAGTATTTCGATGGCAATTCGAACGATAACGCGACCTGGCCGCGACAGATCGGACGACGCTGTGTCGATAATCGCAACGAACCATCTAATTGCGACAATAGATAGGCCTTGGAAATCCTGCAATTCTCTGGCATAGAGAGAACAGGGAAAACGCAGAATCGGAAATGTTTGGTCACGCACGAATCTATCGAATAGCTCGAACTCCATCCCGAGAGTATTTCCGTGGTAGAAGAGAGCAACGTGTGTGGAGTATCGTAGCAAAAATTTAGCGGCCGTTCTTACGTATAGTGTCTTCACCGTGTTCCGCTTCCAATCTCCCGAGGGCCACACCGATCCACGTGTACGCTTTTAACTTCTAACCTAACACGAACGATTCCTACGGTGATTATATTACATGCGTTGTTTTTCTTAAAAAATCGAAATTTAAGCAGTCAAAGTGGTAAAAAAAATCCTCCTGAAAAGGAAAGTAAATAAAGAACGACGTTTAGGGGAGGTTGGAACGAGAAAAATCAATGTCGAGGAAACGTGTCCTAAATGTCAGCGCCGAATCCATCGTCAATGGACCGATCTACGTGATCGGAATGTAGGGGTTGGTACCACCTTGACACAGACGAGCGGCCACGAGGCGCTAACTAACGCCATAATCAAGTAAGCAGTTTAGTCGAGCGATCCGGTTACGCCGACTTAGCCTTACGTATCGACGAGGCGTCACTGATTGGTTTACAGATCTGCTGAGCCGAACTCAGACGCTCAAAGGCCTCTCTAGTTAGCCAGAGACTCCCAGAACGAACCACCTTTACCCCATCCCTTTTATTCTCTCTCTCTCTCTCTCTTTCTCTCTTTGTCGCGCTCGCGCGACCCTTTCCTCGGTGTTTCATTAATTTTCCTCCGATTCCGCTTCGTCTGCGAAGGCTTTGCACCTTTGATTTCGCAAAGCGGACCTCGACAGCTTGGTCTATAAATAAGTTACGCTTAATTGCAAAGATTCTTCCCCTATCTTTTTCAATTTTTCTCCCTCTTGTAACTCGATTCCCATGAAGAATCGGAAGGGAAATGGCTCGCTCGGTGAATCGCGGCCTGCAATGCGGCAAATTCGAGACAAAAAGCTATCGCGTGGAACCGTTGCATCCGCGACGATTAATATGCGCCACCGGAGAGGGTGGCGCTCGAAAACGTAGGATAGGCGGTGACGAAGGGCGACGAATTTATCGGTGGCGGGTGCTCGCGACGAAAGAGAGAGAGGAAAAAAATGCTCGTTGTTGGCACAACATTAGCGAGGAAATTCACGGGGGTAAGTGTAAGAGTTATGGCGGACATGTCTGGATATCTGACTATTATTCTTCAGGTATCCACCAGTGTTTAGACATCAGGCAGAATGTAACGCATATAAAGAGAATTAACGATCGCCGTCCATGTAATAACGAGGCTAGATACGTGCTGGTATCTTTTTACATATTTTAATTTGCAACGTTAATCTACGTAATTTCACGAAAGTATTTGGACGCTTAGCGTAGAACTGTCCACGTTGTATGCGTGGTATAAAAAATTTTGGAATTTCACTGACGTTTTAGCGAGACATTGTTGTTGCGTTCCAATGAATAGAACAAAATGTTTATCGAACGTACGATGGGTCGAAGTCGAATCAACAAACCTACCGTACTTTTATGTTTTTTACGTGGAAGGGAAATGTAAGAGAGATTTTTAACGAAAAGGACCAAGTTATTGGTCTCGTGATTTACGTATACCTTTGCATTTGCGCGTAAGTGTCGAATTTTCTGAACCTTGAGAAGCGTAACCACGACACCGGGAAGATTTCGTTGATTTGTCAAGTGGAGCCTAACTCCAGATGTCTTCCTCCCTTGAATAAAGTAAAGGAAAAAATGCAGGAACGCGCGCTGTTCGCGTTTTTCACAGCGGAAACGGGTTTGGAGGGCGGTAATCGGTGGCATGGATCGCGAGAGACGGTTCTCTAATTTCGGATAGGGGAGCACCGGGTCGCGTCAGATTCTTGACAGACGTGAAAAATGTCACTCGTATGCAAAGCAAGTTGTGCCAGCCCGTTCGTTTCATTATTTCTCTGCTGCGTGTCTCTACGCAGGGGATTTCCCTCTCTCGCGAAAAATTTAATTCTCAGTCGGAAACTACCTCACTCGTATGCTTACGAAATTCACCCTTCGTCGTTCCTTTCCTTTCTTTTCTCTGTCCCTCTCTTTGTTTAATATAAGATCACGAGAAGGGACACCTGCGGTCGGCTCTTTAAAAATGATTAACCTGACTGAAGAAACGAGTCGCGAGCCCATAGTGACGTCCTCGATGAAAAATGAACGTAGCTCGGCTTTTACGATGGCTAAAGGCGTCGTTAACTCTTCCTAACCGCTCATTTTTAATGATTTCAACCGTGGCTAGAATTACCCTTCTTAGACAGGCTGCTGGGGTACATACGTAAGCAGCGTCGTTGCGCTCTAAATATGGTAAATTAGGATTCCTGTGCCACAGCAAGATGGTTTTATTACGATCTACATTTTCCGCTATTTAAGCCTATGACTCCTGCGTTTAAAATGTACTTTCCACATAAATTATAGTCTCTGAGAAGTCCCTTAATGTATTTTACTTTTAATTTATTCAGAGGCACATCACTACAGTAGTTTAGAAAGGATGAAATCTTTCTTTAATTTTCATAAAGCATTAGGAGCGAGAAACGTTATGGTTTATCCTCGTTTTCTAACATACGTTGAGATATCTTCAAATACGTTGAAGGTTCCACGAGTTTCCTATCTTTCGAGTAAAGTTACATTATATGCAAAATAGTATTTTTCGGAACGATAGATAGGACATGTTCGCCAAGAAGGGCGGCGTATCCCGTAATTTTTTAGAGGCTGATGTTCTATTTATTAAACTCATCCATACGTGTCAACATATCAAATTGTGATTTCACTTAGGTGTAGTAAAATGTATGTATCTAAAACTCGATCGTCGAAGGTCGATCAATAGAATCACGGAGACGAGGACAAAGGTTAATCCAAAGCATAGGAGGCAGGGAGGCGCGACATGTCGTCTTGACAAGCGATTTGTCACGTTAACGAGCAACCACCGTTAACGATCGCGTTCAAAGCGGATGCGAAATACATGAAACGGCCACGTGCGTGTACACTACGAAATCCGTTCGAAGGCAGGAATTTCCTGCGAATTAAATTCGAAAGTCGCGAGGGCGAGAACCTCGACGATCCAACCACGCCAGCCAAATTAGCATTCCGAGGGGAAGATTACCGGTTGGCAAGAATTCTTTGACAAAGAGGAACTCCCGGTTCTTGCAAGCTTCTCGACTTCTGCGTCCTTATTATATTCCCCGAATATCGATCGCTCATTATACGCGAGATACCCTCTGAAATGCGTTCCGATGCTCGTGTGTAGCGTAATCGTTCGACTCGATGTTAAATTGCCTCGTTAAGCTGTCGTCGGGATACGTTTTAGCCGGAAATTAATCGCGGTTTTACGGCCAAACCGATATCCCGCGCCTAATCAATTTCCCAACTATATTCCGTTTTAAAATCCAGCAGCAACAATCGGTGAAAATTTTCCTCTCGTTCCTCTTCGGTGAAAATTTTCGGCTTCATTTTATTCCTCTATTTCTTTATTACACGGGGAAATTAACTGGAGAATTAACTTGGAAAAAGATCGCGTACGCGTATCTTCGCCTTTCTTCGAGAATTTCTACAACATTCTCCGAAATGTATACGTTAATAAGAAACGAATGAACTTATCGTTCGATTCGATATGCGGAAGTTAATTGAGCGCTGTTCCCCCCTCCTTCTCGTCGCCATTTTAAGATTTTAAAAGTACTTATCTTTGAACGAGGAAATTGTACAGGTGATAGGACGAAGGCTAGATAGGAGAAGATCGATCGCAACGAGTGGTTGATCTTTAATCGGTCGAAGTTTCTCCCGTGATCGATGTCGAAAGTGGAAACGCCACGAAAGCAGCTTCCTCCGGTTGACGCACAGAACGCCGGACATTCGATCTCGGTTTCTCTCTTTCTCTTTTAGCCGCCGTTGTCCGGCGAGGCTTAATGAAAACCGTGATTGAAGCCGATGCAGTGGGGGCAATCGATCGACAGGAATCACGAAGAGGGTGTTTGGCAGCCAATCACCGACCTCTCTGCAAGGGACCGACACTTTTTTCCTCTTTCCCTTTGGTTCGATGGGATTCGTGAGTAGACTCTGCGCGGGACACGTACTTCGGACTTCAACTTTACTTTTGTATCAGGTTAAACAAACGTTTATAACGTTGATACATCCTATAAGTAGAATTTATTCTCGGTGCACTCATATAAAATTTATTGTAGCATCGATCGAAACACGAGTACAACTACTTGAATTTATATCTTTCGAGAAATAGTACGACGTATATCGCGCAAATGGTGTAAACTAATTTTGCTTTCCTTAATTAGAACGTACTGTCTCTTATTTCGAAAGAATTTCCTGTCCGAAGAAACTACGTATTTCTTTTCATTCGATCAAAGATATTCAACCGTTTTTTAGGAACCTATATATGGGATCATGTCTCAAGCTACGTCGTCGTTAGAAAGTACTGGAAATAAATAATCGACGATTCGAGTTGTACTCGTTAAACGCTTTGAGACACAAATAATTTCTACGGACAAGAAAGCTAAATTAACATACGAGGGACTATTACCGAGGGAACCTTAGTTTCTGATCAGCCTTTATAAAAAGTTTATGAGACGGGACTGTGAAGCGGATGAAAATTTGGTACTTTGAACAGGAACTTTAAAACATAGCTCGTTATCTTCGAAAGAGCAGACTTTCAAAGGAAACTTGCCGCATTAAAGAATCCACGGTTTCCGGAGAAAGAAACGGTTGGAGACAAGCGGCGCGCCTGCATTAGTTAACAAGTTGATCAACAACAGTTTATGGTCCCTGTGTTTTAAAGGGAGGCTTGACGAAAGGCTGGATAAAATCCAACGAGAAACGGTGGAACCTGGGGAAAGTTAGAGGGTAAACATTTTTCCGTTCTCCTTCGAGAGCTAATAACCTCTGCATATTTGATAGGATTCCATTCTCCGCCCGCGGAAGAAAGAGATCGTTTCTGCTTGCGCGCGGTTCGACGTTCCCGCGGAAAGGAAATCTAATTTCTCTCGCTAACACGATACAATTTTGATCCCGTGCCGCAATCTGAAAGCTTTTATGTCCCCGAGGTGGGCAAACCTTGTATCCTCTATGCGTTTTCACCTTTACAAGGCTCGCTCCATGCCGTTTTCCCTTCCTTTTTCTTTCTCCGACCCTTCGCTCCCTCTTTTCTACCTCGTATATTAAATTGACCAACGTTTCGTACACGGTCCTGTTTTGTCTCTGGAGTCGCGAGTATCGATCCTTTCGAAGGGCAAACCTTCGAGGGACCTTTTGTTTCGCCGAATAACGGATAATTTCTTCCTCTTCCACGGATCACGGAATACTCTGTCCCTCGAACGAAACGGAAACCGAACGATCCACCGCGTCGATTTTCTATCGTCTTACGGTTTATTAACTCTCGGCCGATTAGCCCATTCCGTGATATCCTGCTTCGTTCGATGGGTCCTTCGAGATTCACGCTCGAATTATTCTCTTCTTTCTCTGCCGCAATTGCCCGGCCTGGTATTTATGGGAATCAGTGAACGAATCGCTGTTTGGGGTTTCCTTTAACGCGCCTCTACTAAAATCTTCTACTAAAATCTACATCGTAAATTTTATTCACCCTCTCCTATTTTAATTATTTATCCGTAGAAACTCTTGTCACCAGTATCTTACAAGTATTCAGGTTTGAAGCAACAACGCTACACCTGCCAACGTCCACTTTGCAGCCTTATCTTTGGTCTTCAAATTGAAAGTCCACACATAGGTAGGTCCTCGAGTTCTCGTTTTATAAACAGGACACTCGTACATATTCCTCAAGTCTTGTTTATCTTGTGTGATCGCTCTTACGTTGATCACAGGCATCACAGGAAACAGTTCTTTCGGTTTCGAATCGACTAAAATACCAGACTGCACGTCCCATCGTGCTCCCTCCATAAATATCCCATGAATATACGCACCGTCTCTGGGGGCTGCCCTGATATATAAAAAAGATAACAGTCAATGTTGACCCTTCGAAAGAGTGATAAAATGACGAAGAACATGAAATAAGCAATTGTAAACATAATTGTCCGTGTAACGATCTCGTTCAGTTTCCGTTCCTTTTTTCTTCAATCGTTTTTTTACGAAGAACGGTTAAATAATTTAATGTATTAAAAAATTGTACTTTGAAACGATCAGATCAACCAACTTAATTCATTGATAACTCTAAATTCCAAATAAATAAAATGAAATTCACGCACGTGAACTCCTCTTTGTTCTTCTTCGTCACGTCGCATTGCAAGCACATTTTATCAAGCGGAAGTTCCTGTCTCCTAGCTGTCGATTGCATGATGGCCGTGAGCAACGACTGAGGATTGAAGAATCCGGCCAACCAGACCGATGGTGGTAACTGAAACGATAATTTACTCGTAATAACGATAACTTTAACATATCGATTATCCTTTTATTTTCTTATCTTACGACAAAGTCAGTCGACCACGTTTCCAATTCTCTGATCCGTAGTAACAGGTCGACGAACCAAGCTGCCAGTCCTAATAAAGATGGATAAGCTCTTTGAGCCCAAACAGGTGGCACTTGGTCAAGGAACAACGCGTTCTCCAAGTCCTCCATATCTGAAGTGATCGTTAGCTCTCCCTTCAAGCCTAAATCCAGTTCGCGCAACGACCGTTTTATTTCCGTGGTCAGATGATTCATTCGTTCGCACTCTTGGAATGCTACGATCACGTACGGAGTCCTTTCTTCCACTTTGCCCATTATTTCGGCCATGTTGAACTCCTCTGGAAGTTTCTCCATTATTTCGTCCAGTATTTGCTTCACCTTTCAACACAACGAAGTTATCGTCTAATGGTTAATATGGAACAGATTAAATGACTACCTTTTCTTCCCTGGTCACTGTTTGTCCTCCAGAGCTACCCGCGTCCCTCGGTTGCATCTCAAAGACGGTTTTAAAGAGATTCTCTGCAGTCATCGTTAAGAAACCTATTTCTGCATTGGGGTGTAGACCGTACAAGTAGGGTGATTCCGCAGGCATCGCTTCGTCGATGTAGGCATGGTAACCGGCTAAATCTGTATTTGGTGGCGCTGGGAATCCTTTGTAATATTTAAATCGTTAATTGCTTTCCAATTACGAGAAGAACTATTGATAAAAATGCTCGAACTCTAACGAGAAACTTGTTACCTGGCGCTAACTGCAACTCTCCGTCGACCAATTCGGGTTGCATTAATTCCTCGAGATAGGAGACACACAGCCTTCTGTCCCAGTCGTCGGTTATATGCCCGCCGTACATAATTTCGCCGAAAAGATACCTTTACAAATGTGCACGAGTACGTTGTGAAAAGAATATGACAAACAACCGGTTAGAATTGTTCAATCTGCTGAAAAATAACGAAAGAAATCGAAACGAACCTCAAATCCTCCCAAGGCACCTTCGACGTAGCTTCTAAATAATTGTATAACACGCTGACACTGATGTGAAGATCGCCTACGTTGAAGGGATAGATTTTATTCCAGCCCTGTGGGCCGAATTTCCGGCGCTCCGCGACCACCGCGTGGAAGTAACAGAGGGAAAATAGAATGGCCTTGAACTCTGCCTCCTTGCTGCACATCTCCAACGTCTCTTGGGTGAAATTATCCAGAGCTTTGTGCAGATTCGCCTGCATCCCCGTAGGTGGTTCGTTCGTAATCTTAATGGACGACTCGAGGATTCCCTAATTAATCTTTCATTAACCTCTTAGTGTTTCACAGCATCAAATTCCATATCGTTGTGTCTCGAGCTGAAAGCTCGGTGAACTTGCAACTTTTTATACTTTATCTTCTACGACCATATATTCGTGCTCGAGGACACAACGATATTAAGCATAAAATGTTACTTGAGGAATGATGTGTCCTGCTGGTGTACTAGCTGGTTCCGCGCTCATGAAGACCCTGTAATTCTCGTGTGAACCCTCTGCGGCCATTTCTAATTTCTTTTCCAACAATGGCAGCCATTTTTTCACCAAATGAATATTCTGCAAAATCACCCAATGACCGTTCTTCGCGGCCACGTCCATAGCTTCTTCTGCAACGGATTCCTGTCCCTGACCCAGCGACACGTTGTGGAAATTTTGATTATCCAATGTGTAACCCAAGCGACGACCCAGATCCTCTACATCCTGATTAAATGAAAATTCATAGGTTTGCCAGGTGAAAGTTGTGGAACAAGGTGAATGCTTTTGTCCATTCCGGAAATGTTCCGTTACCTTCAATGGATTCACGCCAGGAGAAAGGATAAAGAAGATGGGCGTAGAAGGGCTAGTTTCTTCGTAAGATTTTGCGAACTCGACGGTTCTACCTTCGATATACCTTGGACCAAGCTTCTCTTCGATGAATGCTGCGATTGCGTAGGTCATTCTATCGGGTCGCAGTGCCCTGAGCATGCACAGTCGCTGAATAGTCGTTTTGTTCTTCCATTCCTGCGGGAATTTCTCTCGTTCCGGACATTCGCATTCCACCAACTTTTTCCATCTCTTTGCCGAAGTCTCTATGTCTCTGTCTAAATTGCTGCGCAAAAGAAATAGAAAGATATTTCCAAATTCTCAATATTTCGACTTGCGTTCGTTGTTACGCTATCGTATTATTTTATTACAAAATAAAAATAAAAATAAAACTATAAGGCCATCAATCAAATGGAAATAAATCGCTAACACGGCTCGTTCAAAAGTTGAAATTTCTGATTAAATCTAAATTCCCCAGATTTTTACTTGCATCATTACGATTTTTAACCTGTTACGGACGATTTAAGATAAAAGAATACGTGAAATTTCGATTACCGAAATTCTTCTCTGCTAGCGAGACTTCTAATTCCACCCCAACTGACATTGGAAAGGAAATCAACGGGGGATGTAACGTGCGGCGTGATGGGGAACCGTAAGAAGAAGTCCAACTCTGCTGCAGTCACCTCGTTCCTAGCGAGTAGTATCTGAAACGCCATCTGCGACGCGAAGATCAGTTTGTCGCACTCGAACAACCCTCTGCTAGTATACATGAACACGGAATAGGTGATGCACTCGATCAGATTCTTCACTCTCGCGGACACGTCTGGGGCGGGATCGGCCTTCGAGATGGCTTTTTGAAACACCACGCTGAAAGCTTTCAAGGAAAATTGATAGATTGGATTGATGGTGTTCAGATCGTTCAGGATGAAGTAGAGGAGAGAAGCTCTGGCTGCCGCTGGTCGATATAATTCTCTGGCGGCGTCGATTTCACGGCTTGTGCCGCGGGCTTCCGTCACCTTCGACTCGATTTCTGCCGCGGTCCTCTTCGTCGTCTCCAGATTTTCCACCAACGACGTGTCCTCTAAAACGTTGCTGCCCGCTGAAGACAATCTGTCCACGAAATTGTTATTTTATCGTTCAAATCGAATTGTATTTCCATCGCTATAAATCCTTTGAAATTCGTTCAGAAACAAGACGAAAACAAGAGAATAGAGGGGCTAACTATAGAATTCGAGTTCTCAACCTGTGTACCACTTTCTATAAGAAGATTAGAAGGAATAGACGATAATGTTTCCTTTTTAATCGTAAAATGACAGTGAAACAAAGTAATCGATAAAAATATACTTATCGCGTTTTTATCGGTAATCTTGGTATATAATTACATAGAAGGGAGGGTCTTGGGTTATCTGGGTAATACGAAAGGGAGTGGCGACTGAGAAAAGGTTGGGAAACACTGACGCTGAGAGTAAAGGAAATGGAAATTGTTGTGAAAGGTCGAACGAGCAACGTACCTCGATAAAAGGGAATCTTCCAAACTGTTGAGCGTAATCTTGAAATCGTTCTGCTGTCTGGTGAGCTCAGCCTTCAGCTCCTCGAGATCCGGTCGCTCGGCTTTCACTACCTCCGCTAGTAATTGATCCTCGAGACCGTCCCTCGTTACCGTGAAATTAATTAGAGTAGTTTGAGCCTGCATCTCGGGCTTGTAATGGGGATTAGCCAGCTTCGTGTGCAATAATAATCTGAACAGCGGATTGTATTCGACCTCCTTGTCGCCGATCTTAATCGCCCGACCCTTCTTAATCAAGTTTCTGCCTAACAGTGGATCCAACACCGGATCGACCGTTTCGCCGATGTTCTCGACGAGCACGGTCGACCCGGTTGCTAGACATTGCTCGATGACATCCAAGTAACCCTTCTGCCCGAGCCTAATGACACGAAGTTCCTCCCCGTATTTCTGCTTGATCCATTTAATTCCCTGCAGCTAAGGAAAAATAATGATGGAGATCCGAGTGACGTTAGGCGACCTCGTGACAGATAGACCTATACCTGAGGGTCGATCATTAAGGGCCATCGGTCGGAACTCGTCAGAATAGTTGCGTTTTCCGTCGACATTCTATCGTTTGGAAGTCCTTCGTTGTTCCACTTGGCTATCTGTGTGTCGTTCGTCAGTAACGACAGAGGGTCCAGCCCCTCCGTGATTGGAACCGTCGGTTCTACGTTACGTAAAAACGGCAGCCATTGCTTGTGTAGCAGATCCTGGCGAAATTGTTTCGTGAAACATCCCACGTAAGATATGAACGATGTCACCAGGAGAACGTCACCGGGTAGGGTGGACGTTTGTTGCATGAAACTTTAGAATTTTTTCTTTAAAGGATCTGTACAATAGTATTCGTAAGTGTTAAGACGTCTACAGAAAATTAGATATACGCCTTGGGTATTACCAAGCGCTTGAAACATTTAGAATTTGTTAAATTAGCCATATATGGCTATAAATTTGGACGTACTTGGCTACGGAATCCGCCCATCGTATATTTTCCGAGGCCAAACCACCGACTAGCCTGTTAGCCAGAGCAATCGTAGCGTTGGTCGCGTCCGCCTCTTGTTGACACTTGAGCTTCTCGGACGTTGCCTGCTCGAAGTCCGCCGTCAGCTTCGCCAATTGCTCTTCCAACGACTGTTCCAGAAACAGTACTCTAACTAAACTTGTTCGGAATCACGTTTAACAGAGTTTACGTACAACAACTTTGCGTTTGATCACGCTTAACTTCTCCTGAGCAGCGGCCAAATCTGCGTTCGCCTGTGCCAACGCTTTCCTCTTTGGCTCCACGTCGCAGAACACCTCGTAAAACTTGATAATGTTGATCACCCAGGCACAGAGACCCGCAGCTGCCGCTGATTTCGATCTCACGAATTCTGGCTCGAATTCGGAGTCTTTCAGATACGGTTGAATCGCCTTGATTACTTCTGGATGTATATTTTCTTTGTCGTAGTTGATTAGGCAGTCCAAGAACGTGTCGACCTTCGCCATCATGATCTGAAAAAACAACGCGGATGAAATAATCTCACGCAGAGTGGTATAATTCGCTAAAACTCGCAGTGATTTTTTTTTCCTTCGTGATTTTCTCGCGTATTTCTGAACTTCTCTCGAGACAAATTAGCTCGGAAAGTAAGTTTTCAAAGGAATATGCAAAAATAATAAAGAAAAAGACAGCGGTGATGGTGGACTAAAGATTTCCGGCCAAAAGATTTTGAGAAATCTTTATACCATAGTCCGTTCTATGCGTTTATGACTATCCAGCTTAAGTGTACGGTCGAGCACGGACTAGCGATGACCTTGTTTCAAGTACCTTGGCAGCCTTCCAGCTTCTGTCCTTGGGTATTTTCCCAGCTGGAGCCAAGAGAACCATCACAGCGGCAGTTACGTTCGTTACAGCACCTGGTGGCGAACCAAACGACTTCAATTCCGTCAGATTCGCCTTGTTCAGTGTATTCAGAGCCTCTTGGGCAGCCAAGAGAGCCGGTTCTGCCTTCATCAAGTCCATTTCGCAGTCCCTCTGTTTCTTCGATACCTCTTCAGCTATTATAGCAACCTTCGACTCTTCCTCGTCCGCTATACGAAACACGAAACGTGAAATACAAGCAAAAAGGACTGGTTTACCTAAAGGATTTACCTATAGCCTTCTCCTTTTGTACTTTGTCCGTCTCGATACCAACAATGGCGATCAGAGCATCGGCTGCGTCGTTCTTCTGTTGCAATTCTACCTCTTGCATCGCCAGTTTCTCTTTCAGTTTATCCACCTGTACCGCAGTCGAACGAAGCTTTTCCAAACCGTTCTCCAGCCTAGCTACTCGACCACGAAGCTCGCAAGCCTTCGTTTTCAACAATCTAGTGTACAAACTGATCTGCTCGAGAAAGGACTTTGGCGTGGTATAGTTGTATCGGCGCTCGCTGGCCAAATAATGTCTGCTGGCTGCGTTGACGGTCGTGTGAGCGTGGGCCATAAATTTCGCCGCAGCCTCCCTGCATCGAAAGCATCCGTATATTTATTGCTCAGCATCCTCTCCGCTATTGAAGGCGCGTACCACGCGTTTCAGGGGCGTCCCGATCGATATTCTCCGCTCTACCTGTAATTTTCCGGAAGTTCGTCCAACTCCTGCAGAAACCTCTTCGACACAGACATCAAAGCTTCTTGCGGCCATTCGTGGAACCAGTTTATCGCCGTGCAATTTATTATGGCCGGGAATTTCCTCGAGCGAATCCTTAAAGTGGATCCAACAGGGGAGAAGCAGAGAACTATCCGAAGCTGGCGGCGCACCCGGTCGATGAAGAACTTCCAACAATTCTCGCGGGTATCTAACATACCAGCGCCCTTCACCTCGTTACGAACTCCTGCGACCGAGTATATCGATCGTCGAAAAATACTTTAGCGAATTAAATCGTACAAATTTTACGTACGTGATAATCCTTATCGTACAAAGATAAAAGTAAACGAATAACTTAAGCATCGTGTTTCAAATAGAAATTGATTTGGAACGGTTTAAAGAAAAAAAGAGAAAAAAGAACGAGTTGAATCACAGAGATTTTGAAGTTGATGATCCTTGTTCCGAAAGAAAAAACAAACAACCTGAAATATTCATCGACCTGCTATTATGTTCTCCACTTCGTCCTCGGCAAAAAGATCTGGAACCTCGCCAGAAGCAAGCATGTCGTTGATCAGCACGAGGAATTGTTCGTTCGCCACTTGAGCGTCGGTCATCAAAAACACGATGCCCAGATTCTTCAAACCCGACTTGTTATACAGAACAGCGAGCTCCAATTTTAGATCGACGATTCCATAACCCTTCTTCAACTGAATTTGGAATACCTCCAGCGAGCTTATGAAAGCAGCCAATCGTGACAAGCTTTGTTTGCCAGAACCTCCCACACCGACGAGGAGAGCGCTGCCTCGAGGCGATTCCAAGATCCTGTTTATCCGGCACACGTGCATCATGGCGTCCTCGAACAGCACCAGATTCATAGCAGCTACCAGATCGTTGTAGCTGACCATTGCTTCCGATAGCAATCGATGCAGAGTCGCCCAGTCCTTTACCGGCATGTACTTTGGCTCCCCGACTCCACCTTGCAATATAACAAATTTATTCAACTTTTTCCTTCTCGTGGCGTGTTTGAGATCCAAGTGATACGCGATTTTTAGAGAAATATTTCCAAGCATTTGCGCACCTGCAAAATGACAGTAGATATTAGGCTTCTCCAAAATGGCGCCCTCGTCAATTTCCTCCACGTTCTTCTTCAAAATATCCAATTGTAGTTTAGAAAAGCTCTCTATGTCCTTTTCATCTGTAAGCTTATCTCCGTAAACGCGATGTGTCTCGTGGAGCCATAATCTGATTAAGTCTATAGAAGACTGTAGACACTCGTTCCCACTGAATAATAATCCTTGAAAGCAGTTCGATAAGTCACGAAGATTGAAGATATAATGGAATTTCACTGCTGTTGGGAGGAACATTTGAGCGCAACGATGATGCAGCTGAATCGACGCTTGAACAATACTGTCACACATATCAACGACAGAAATGGGAAACCTACGAAATGCATTAATTATCATACAATGATCGAACAACGAAGATATTTAGATGTTTCATTTTGTTATACTGCTTCGCTTCATACAATAATTTATTTTCGAAGCTTACCTGTGTTCTATGTTGGACAAATGCTGCCTCAAGATAGACGAATAAATAGTCGTTAACGAATCGCTGTTAGGAAAACTGACCGCAAACACGGAAAAGTGTCTCTGCAGTCTAGGATTGACGGTAAAAGATCCAGCCGTAGGATTCATACAGCTAACGTATTGACAGTTGTGAATATCTTTCAGAGTTAGTTTCGTTCTATCGTACCAGTGACCGTAATCCAAATGTTGACGAATCAAAGTATGCGGTTGGACAGTTCCATAAGCGTCAACTTCTGGCATATTCAAATCATCAATGAAATACACCAAAGTTTTATTCCCAGGTGGGCCGTAATTTCTACCAGCTTTCTTCTCCAGAGATTTCTCAAGAATCTTCTGCAGCATCTCCGAAGAAGTGTAAAAATTAAAGGGTACATTGGATACTGTGTAATTTTCAGGTAACTGTAGAAGTTTCTCTGCTACGAGAACAGTCTTCCCGCAACCAGCTGTTCCAACTAACATTACTGGATGTTTCTCGGCCATTAATAAATCTAAGAAGTACCTAATTCGAATAGACTCCGCAGTGTAAACCAAAACAGCTTGCAGAGGTATTTCAGGATCCAATTCGAACTTTGGCAAACGCTGAGACCACGGAACGAAGTTCTTTGTCTCAGAGTCTATATAATAATCAAACACGGTGCCTTGCGAGGGAAACTTAATCTGTTTAAATTCATTTATCCACCACTTACTAAATTCCACGCGATAATCTATCGTTTGATCTTGAAACATCGAGGAACCAAAAGCCCAAACGGCAGCGAAAACAAAGTAGAGTTCATAATGTTCCTTCAAAAAATCAGCGGAGGTTAATTCTGGCTTGAGAAGACAGTGAAGAAGATGACATAGCATCTGTACGTGCGCCATATCTGCGATCGGTGTTATCTTTTTGAATCTTGTTCTTAATGTTTCCAAGCAAGCAGGAATGTACTTATCAAACAGCATAACCAAATTGGATTTTTCAATTGGCGACGTTCTTTTCTCCACCCAGCTCGTGACGTAAGGATTCCAGCCTAGATCCTGAGGATTGATATACAAGATCCCTGCTCTGGATACGGTAGCTGGAGTAGCAGTTCTCAAATTAGAGATCTCAAAGAGCAGCCTCATCACAGGAGTCAAAGCTATTCTCTCGTTACTAGCTAAAGTCAGAACCTTGTTATCGTCCATGACAGTGTTCAATGACTCGATCCACATGGGATCGATATCTCCATCTAAAACTATCCACTTAGGATTCTCTCCGCCTAAGTTAGCCTGTTCTCTCATGATAACCGAGAACAAGCCATCCTTCCATTCTCTGGTCGCTGGATTAATTATTCCAAATAATTCGTCATTCGTCACAGCTTTTGGATTCAAATCGTTGTACACAGGCTTCCTCTTCATGTTCTGATACGTTCTAAACAACGACTTCCAAACTTGAGTCTTTCCGGATCCTGCAGTTCCCACGATGAAAACCGAGTGTCGTACTTCTAATAGTTCCTCCAGTTGAACGACTTTGAGAATGAAGCCGTCTTCTGGTTGCAGCATCAAATCAGCTGCTGCCTGTTTAACCATCTTCTCGAATTCCACGTCGCGTTTTCTGGGAACGTCCAAGGCGGGGAACAGGTCGGCTATCAAACCCATAAACACAGGCAGGTCGTCGGAAACCACTTTGGGAATGTTGAAGTCTCGAAGAGCTCTCATGAGCACTTGTTCCTCCGGTCTGCCGGGGTCTCCCCTCTTCAGACTTCCGGCGACCACGAGGACCGACTTTATCGCGCGCAATCCCCAGTCATAATGGTCCTGCTTTGATAACAGCTCCTTGCATAGAGTATACAGCGTAATGAACTTTCTCGCTAGAATTCTCGCATCCTGCAATTTCGAGAACCCTATTTCGTATGTTTTTAATATCATAGAAAGATTAGAGGATGACTGGTGAGACGGTAGAGGGATAGGGGAAGTATATGCATATGGAAAGATGAAAATTTAAAAATTCTCCTTCGTGTAAGAAATATCTTCTAAGAGACCTTTCCAAGATCTTTAAAAAGTAACGTAGAAAAACTGTTATAAATAGAACTTCGTTACTTTTGAAGTAGACGACGTAAATGTACGTGTACACGTGTATTCGAATAAATTTTGTTAATGAGAGCGGTACTAATATTTATTTTTGTATCTGTAACATGGAAATGTTGCATAATCGTATTTTCCTTGCGCAAATTCGTAGCTTAACCAAAGTTCGTAGTTGTAGGAATCACACGAATCAAAATACAAAAGATGAACTAATACAAAAGATGCATAGATCAAAGTATAGACGTAGCTTTGATATACGCGTTCACGAATTTATTTAATATAACATACAAAACCATGATCCCTACCTGGAATCCCTCTGCCACTAACATAATCTCGCAGATGAGTTCAAAATCGGGGACTACCATGGCACACGGTCGAAATAAGGCTTTTAAATTCTCCGGTAATTCTGTTCGTCCTGCGTAACCTGGATTCATCGTGATAAATATACCGACCGTTGGTTCGAGGCTGATTATTTCTCCCATGAAGTTGAATTTCTCTTTCTTATCTCGAATGGCGTCCTGAATCGATTTCACTTGGACAGCTACTACGGAGAGTACTTCGACCGTGATTCGGTTGAACTCGTCGAAACAACCCCAGGCGCCAGTTTGAGCTAATCCTTTATAGATGTTACCGCAGGATTTGTAGTCCATCTGCTCGGAACAGTTGAACACGTAGACCATTATGCCGAGAGCTCTGCCTAGATCTTTAGTGGTTTCCGTTTTTCCAGTGCCCGCTGGGCCTGCTGGTCCACCACCCATTATTAAATGAAGAGATTGGGTCAGGGTTATGTAACATCTATCCGTCAACGGTGTTATGACCAATCTGCATAGAAGAGAAATGATTTAATGGGAATTAGGAAATTTTTAAGGAATCCTGTCTAATTATAATAATTAATTTTCGTGTTATTACAGTCTGGTTACTATTTGGACTGTTGAGAAGCCACGTCGATCTTCTCCGTAAATTGAAAAGTATAGATATTAATCGTGCACTTATGTATCTCATTAAAAGATTAAAAAAAAGATGTGAAGACGATCAAGTCGAGCTTCTCAGGCACCGTTGTTTTTTTTATCATTTATAATACTTTTCATAGCATTTATGGGAAAATATTAACCTATTAACTGAATCGATCTTTGACAAGACACTTCTATGATTACTCAATTAAAAATGAATAAAGAAAAATCGATTTTATCCAAGAAATTGAAAGTTCAAACGACGAGTAAAATATCAAGCGTATAAAGAACAGTAATGAGCAATATTTTAACGCAAGTGTCAATGAACCAGTCGCTAGATTCCATAATCCCTACTACGAAAATTAACAAAGATGCAAAGGAGAGGAGACGAAGAACCATCGGACCTGGGAGTATTTCCCAAGTATTCGTGAGAGTATTTAAACTGCGCGTCGCAAATATTAGCAAAGCAATCCTTCTCCTTTTCGTCCCAACGATGGCGAAGTTGACTCTGCCATTGGAACGCCTGCGACGTCTCCACCTTGGACTGCACTAGCTTCGTCACCACGTCTCGAGAATGTACATCGATAGTGCAGATCGTCATCACCTTTTGTCTCTCCTGTTTCGTTAGCTCTCCGATCAATAGCGTGATCAGTGTACTTAATTGAGAGATCTGTTTCTTTAGATAGTCTTTCAGAGAATTATCGTAACCCTCCTCCAGTCTGGCGAACGCGATGTTCACCTCGGTCGTCCACCAAATTTGCGTTCCACAGAGAGAAACTTGAGCTGGATAGTCGAACAGCCATTGTTCTCGAGACTTCTCCTCGTAAGTTATCACAGCCTCGCTGAAATAGTATCTTATTGTGACTCTCATCGCTTGTTGCAAACGATTTAACCATGCCTCCACGGCGCCCTCGCAGCTCATCTCGCAGTTTGCGAATTCCACGTACTCTCCATCTTTCGCGAACATACCTTGAAACAGCAGTATTTCATTGCATGAAATGTATGAAAAATTAAACGTTTTGGCGTAGTATATTTTAATTTGTCGCGGCTCCCAGGACGAAATATATAATAGTTACGTGGCAGTCTATGTGTTCGAAAGATACGAGACTTCTACACAGCACAAACTAATAAAGGTTTGTTACCATAAAAATATTTTGTCGCACGTGATACGTGCAAAGAAGATCAGTGGTACGCTTAGAGTGACAGATGAAATTCTTTGAGGCAAAAAGCTTCGCGGTTATCGTTCTATATTAATAGTATCTCCCAACATATAGATCTATGAAGGATCGAACGTAGAGTTGTATGAAAATGTATTTAAAGTCTCTTTACAATTTATGGTATAAATTATATTACAGTACGTTTCTCAGACGAAGAATTTCCGAAAAATCAACTTTTATTCCTTGCAGAGGTCGACTTACCCAATACGCGTTTTGGCGAGCCAGCAGCCGCGTCATCGAATTTCAATCGAGCCATGGAGTCGAATAGTTTTGTCAGATGCTTGGCCACGATCTCCGGCTGATTTCCATTCGACAAAATATCCAACAGATCGCTGGACGAAACGAAGTAGAATCTCGGAAACGCGAGACGCTTCGTTTCCAAATATTCTGCCAAGGCTTTCTCGCAGAGAACCAATTCCTTTTGGAGGACATCGAGAGAAGACACCAGGCCTTCTCTGTTCGTTGCTTGCACGACGTTTGGCGTCTTCGCTAGTTCCTCTGTCATTTGCTTGAATTCCTTGTCGATTCGATCGAACCTCTCGGCATCCACTGGCAATTGTCTTCTTATATCTTCCGAGGAGGTGAAGATGCTCTCGAGGTGCATCCAGGTTCGTTGCACCTCGAACCAGATTGTAGTAACTTGATCGGCGATGCTCAGCTTTCGTTGCCAGCTGGAGACTTCTTCTAGGAAATGGGCGATAAACTTCGAAGTGATAAGATTTTGTAGCTGGACCTATGAAAAGCAAACAAGGTGGCCCTAATCGAGTTGATTTTCTCCAAAATTGATCGCACTGTGTCTTGACTCGCTATGATATCTTTCCGAACTCTCATCGTCGAATCGCTCGTGTCTCTTTAAATTTTCACCAAGTACGATTTCTGCTGGTTTAGTCTATGTAAAACGAATCACATTGTGCAAATCTAACTGACGAGTGCGATAAAAACCAGTTCTGTAATTTGTTCAAAAGTCGCTAAATTTCTGCGATTCTTGCAACATTCGTGCTCGAGTGCGTAACAAGCGATCCATGTAGAAAGTACCTGGTTCTCTTCCAACGTTTCGATCAATTCCTCGCTGGCTCTTATTAGGGTAGCGCCAGTTCTAGCGTGAATTTCTTTCTCGAATTCCATTTTCGACCAGGTGGCGTTCAATTCTCTCATGTACTTTTCCATAGACATTTCTTTCACGGCTTTGTCCACGATGTTCTTCACTTCTTCCTCGCATTCGTGAAGATTTAGCTCCAGAAGATCGGCCAACGTGGTAGACTCGTCCATAACGAATCGTACCTAAACGCATTCGTCTTTACCGGCTATGTCTCTAAGTATGTAGCATTTATAATTATGAATATCGTGTATCATTATGAATCATGTATGGTTTAACATTATATATTATCGCAAATGTATTTGAAATTTATGCAATGTGTGCATTAACGAACAATTTAAAGAAATAAACGTAAAGCCAGGTGTACGAAGAATTAAACGTTTCGAATGCAAAATCAATTTATTCGATGAAATATATACAGTGACTGGTACATAGAACGAACGAAAAACGATGATAAAATTATGGTACAAATTATTTGATCACATACGTACGTGATACATGCGATGAGTAACTAATAATGCATTTATTGATTAATCGTGATGGTGATTTGAATATTCGTGCTTAAAAATTTTGGAAATAATTATTTAGAAAACAAAGTGCCAGTATTTACAGTGGACTTACGGTCATTTCTGGAGTCATGTCGCCCAGTTTCTGCAACACCGATAGCGTATATACAGCGGTGCAACTAACTCTAAACATCTTGGTGAACTTTTGTAAACATATGCTAATCCGAATCCTTATGTATAACTATCTTTCGCATAAAATTCATCAAAAACTTTTTTATGTACAATGATACAAAAAATTCTTACAAAAAAATATATGTACAGTCTTTCATAAAAATTGGATATCATGTAAAACGTAATATAAAACATATCTAAATCATTTTCAATCCTTTTCGTAAACCTATTTTTTGTTTCTTAACATCCGCCGATACCTTAGTGCTATTCATTAATTGCCTCCAATGTCTTTCCCTTATAGCTGGATTTTGGAGTTCTGCTACAGCCCTCAAAGACGTCAACATATTCTTCACGGTTGCCTCCAATGATACGAAAGTGTCCCACGATCTCATTTCCTTGTCCAGGGCTAATTCATTGCAATTAATATATTAAAAACACATTTGAAGATAGCTTACTCGTTTTAGTAACAAACGATATGGGTTTCTAATATTTCAAGAGAACGTTCAACGCAAAATAGAAATAAAAAGTCACCCGACAACAATTTTTCCATATTTTGCTCAAACACGAGATATCTTTTAACGTGATAAAAATGCAACTGAAAGAACACGGTAGAGTTAATATCGTGTCACCAACCTCGTATCTCCTTGGAAAATTTCTTGCACTCGATGTCCATGTTCTCTACGTCGATTTTTCTCCAAGGCGTAGTCTTCCATCCTTCTATACAGCTTCTAACGATATTCACGTAGTCCCATAGTTGCTTCAACATCTTCAACTCTCTTCTACATTGCTTCAATACTTTGAATTCTGGCACCATAACTTCGAACAACGATGCAGACTCTTGGATGTCTTTCATTTGACGTTCCAACATCAGAATCTCCTTGTGTCCTTCGTCTAACAGTTCGTAAGGATTCGAACAATCGTGTTTGAAGAAGCTGTAGCGCCGAAAAGCTTCGCGGTAGTGAGTTATGGTCGTGTCGAATGCGGAGATTCGTCCTCGTATTCTGGACACTTCGCCTGTTTTATTTCGTACAAAATTAACAGCTGTCCTAATATCTACGAATGTAGATATATATACCTGCTTGCAAGGGTGCCACTTGCTGTTTAACCATAAGCGCCAATTTCTTGGTATTGGACCATTGCTCGGGCAATTCTTGAAGCAGAACGTTTACTTCCTCTGGAATATCCTGATCGTAAAATTTCAACAATTCGATCGTCTCTTCCAACGGCTGGAACATTTCATCCGTAGTCGGCTGCCTTTCTTTCACTTGCAAGAGATAACCCATCACGCTAACGAGTCCGACGTAATCACCTGGTTGTATCGGTTGAAGCAAACCCTCGTCTGCTCGTCTATGAATAAAATATACATTGAAGAATCCATCGAAAAGCGACTCCTTCCTTTTTCCTTATATTGACTCTCTGGGTAGCCATTTTTATTCTTTCGGGAAGTTTCTCAATTTCAGAAAAATATGAAAGCCAGACGTTCCTTCTACGTCTGATCGAAGGAAAGAGGACGATCTATAGAGACAAATCAAAATAGCCAAGTACGCAAGTAGCCCGAGATTATCGAATGTGCAACGAATATCGTGATTGCCAACATAGCTATCGATCTACAAACAGTTGAAATCGTTCTCCGTTTGCTCGTATAAAGAATGGTAACTTGTAAGAGAAAAATACCTTATAAACGATCCCAAATCCGAGAGGCTGCTAGTAACGCGATCGACCAGATGTCTCTTGAACATGCTGGACCATTTGCAGACCATGTTCAGCACCGACTGTCTGAAGGGTCTGAGGTTTACCCTGAACCAGCCACAAAACACTTTCGATGGTTCCATTTCCTCGATCTCGAGATAGAGGCCCTCGTAAAGGTCGATTTGCTCGCGGAATTGCTCCATTTTCGGCGGTGACCGTGTCGGCCCCTTGGGATCCTGTACGGCCACCATCTCCATTTCCTCCATCGTCAATTGTCGGCTATACTCGAGAAACTGTTGCATCACCATGTCTCTATCGTCTAACCAGAGATAGGCGTATCCTGATAAAATAAGACGACAAAGAACGAGGGTGGATCATAGAGTAGACCAAACGTAGAATCATTCTCTGATGTTCGTTGATTCTATTATAATTCGTAGGCAGTAGATTTTTATACGTTTGTGGAAGGTTTGAAGATGTACAACGCGTATTGCTATTAGTAAATTATTGTTATTAGCTATTAGCCTGCATTTTACTATATTTTATGTATTTTTCCATATTACGCGAATTCTATGCATATAGATTAGCATTTCGTGGTATTTATACCTTCAAAGTTGCTGCAAAATTCAGTAGCTTCCTCCACCGCGGTCGAAACGTTATTCATAATTTCATTTTTCATTCCCTTTATATCCGGATCTTCCTCTAGTTCTTTGCTGTATCCTATGGCATCTCTTTTTAATCGTGGCACCAGTGCAGCCATCCCTATGATATCGTTCAAAAGTGCCAAGATTAATTGATCCAGTCCATCCGGATCGTCAGGTTCCAATGAAGGCACGTAATAGAGATCTGGTTCTCTGAGTTCTAACTTCGCTTCTAATAGCGGCTCAGTTTCTTCATTGGAATCCATATTGTCTACCAAATACCCTGGTACGATTAAAAGAGAAAAATAAATCTCTTTTACGGTTAACAGAATCAGAAGCAACGTACTTAAATAGAATCGTAACAATATAGAAGACACGGTTATAAAAAATCTGCACGTAAAGGTTTATTTAGCTCTAAAAAATTGCAGACCATTGATTCGCCGGTTGCCATTAATCGACTAAAACAGGAAATTTAAAGAGATTTCATAATTTGAGAATTTAAAGAAACCACAACGAAAGCGTGAAACAATAATTATACGAAAAATATGGAGTGCCCATTCACCTAACGAACATCCTACAGCCCTTCGAAGGGATTCCATCACGATCCTATCGATGTAATCTACGTATTTTTGCCACGGTTCCTCCATTTCGTCGGAAACTTGAAAAAGCAGCCTGTTCTCTTCCAACAACGAATGAATCTGTTCGGCAGCCCTCTCGACCTCGCCGTAACGTTTTGATACTTTTTCTGGCCGCTCATCGAACGACAATAAAGCGTCCTTACGACGATCCTTCCTCTCGATGAGAGGCGTCCTCGTCCAAGCGTCCAGCACCGCTTTGATCTTCTCGGCGTTCGTCTGGGTCGATTTGATTCGCTTCCAGAGCCCCTCCACGAGTTCACCCAATTCCACGATGTACTCCAGAACGCCATCCGACTTCCAGCATAATTCTGTTTCTCCTCGAGACACCAACGAATCGATCCTAATTATCTCCTTCTCGATCAGCTGGAACTCCACTCGTCTGGTCGTCTTGCACACGTTGTTGTACGAACACACCGTGGCTGCTAACAGCGTGCGGAACTTTCGGAACGTTTCTACGTTTTCCGACACCTACATATCGAAGACTATTAAACCACCTTAACTTGTCACATTTATTGGCGAATTTTATTTGTAGTATTATCAATTAATTGCACGGTTCGTCCAAGTGTTTATCGATTTCAATTATTATCGCAAGAATGAATTACTAACAGTCTCTCTTATCTATACATTGACAGCGAAAAGAGCTGAAAACAACAAAACGACAAAACTGCCCCCAAATGTTTCACTTTTACGCGTACCAATTCTTTAGTTTCTTCAAATAGCAACTTTATTATGCCACGTTAAAGTGCGCTACACGCAACGGCTGTAACAACGTCATTTTGCCTAAATACTTTGCTGTGGTGGTATACATATAGGGATACATAGGAAAAACGTCAAGTGGATAGGTACCTTTATTGCCTCTTCGGGAATGTCTGATCGAGACATTTGCTTCAGATAGTTCACTTCCTTTAAAACACACAAAAGCTGGGGATCAAAGTTGAGCAGTAACGTGGAATCCTTCTCGCGATAGAGAATATTGCGATTCAGTCCAATATCGACTATGTCAGGTACGGTTCGTGCCCATTCCGTGAACAATTCAGTCTCCTTATCCTTAAAGATCTGGATAAGCCTTTCATAACGTTTTTCTATATTCTGTCCCTCTTCGCTGTTCACTATTCTACGATCGGTATAATTATTTTGTAACTAAATTGTTCTATCAAATATAAATCTCTACTTAAACAACTTACGGATGTTGAATAGCTTTGAAAGATTGAACGGGAAGATCGATGCGTTGTCGGAGCATGGTGATAAATGTCAAAGCCGCGGCTAAAGGAGGAAGATTAATTAGAGCGCCTCTAGTGCCACGATTAAACAGAACTTCGACTACAGTCAGCTCAACGTTCAATAGATCCAAAATTCTGGTGTAACGATTTGCGAACTGTTTGCTTATCATTGGTCTGTCTAGCACCGTTCCAACGATATTTATCAACTGAAACGAAGAACTTGTAAGAATTTTAGTTGTTAAAATTATCGTACAAAAATTAGTTTTTATTTGTTATAAAATATATTTGTTTTTATTTAAAGTTATGCGTCTGTCGCATCTAAAAACTGAGAAAATTTCAAAAATCGTTATTTTTGGCGTTTGTTTATTTCGAATTCTTCGTTTTATTACACTGTGAAAGCAGATCGATAGAAGAACTGTAGTTTTTTGAAAAATGGCTCGTTTCTCCGCCACTTATCCTACCACAGTTGTCCAAGGCTACCAGATACGGTACCTTGAAAACGCTCTCGAGGTTGCCGCAATCGTCGAAAGCTTGGCAAAGAATGGCCGCTAATTTACAATCGAGATCGGTGATGGACTCGTTGAACTTGGCACAATCTACGGTGAAAGATTCGTCGTCTGGCTCGAGCGCGTCGGTTGCCCGCACCGTGAAAGAAACGAACAGCTGCTGGAACTCTTTGTACACGTTGACGATCCTGGTGCTGAGAGATCGGCCGAGAATCCCGCCGATTTCTATCTTTTCCAGCTTGGAAAATTCCATCACGGTGTTGAATAGCCACTCGATGTCGCTCAGTCGTTTCAAGAAAGCATCCAGGCGAGCGAAAACGGCGCTGGAATTGAAGGTCCACGGTGGTGCATTGGGTTTCATCGCTGGCATATCTTTCCTAAGTTCGAATTGTCGTTTGAACTCTTCCAAGATGCCTGCAAGAAAGAGCCTGTAATGCTTTTGATCTACGAAGTCTTCGAAAGAGACGAAAAAAAGTCTGAAAGTTTTATTCCAGCAGTGTGAATGTCAGAAAATTTTAATTAGGAACAACGTTAGAAATAAAATTAAAAGAGGCTTAGAAGTTGAAGAAATGGAATCGCGATAGAAAGATAGTGCTTGAATGATGAGAACGATCTTCTGATCGATTTTAACCTCGAGATATCTGCACACGTTGTAAAGCCTCGTCGACGTCGCTCTGGAAAATAGAGGTCGGGTCGAGGAATCGACGAGCCTCCTGTATCAACAGGTTGGAAATCTGTCGAAACATGATGATCACCTTGGTGGAGCTCTGATAGTAGCTAGATTTCGACCAGGCTAATCCGACCGAGTGTATCAGCGTGGCCATTAGCGGCTTAGCCTCGGAGAAGTCGACCTCTTCGACCGCTTTGAAACACTTGGCCAATGGAGATAGATACAGAGATATCTCTTTCGCCTCTGCCATTGAGGATACCACGTTATCGAAAAGGGTGCGAAAGCAGGGGAAATAGGCGCTGTCTGTCGTTTCCAAAATGCTCGCCATTTTCTTCACGCGATCCTCTTGCAATTGATCGTAGATATATCTGGAAAACGATCCTTCTTCTATAATAATTAACCTTTGGATACCGTAATTTGTTAGACTTGGAGAATATCGTTACCCTACCCTCAGCTTTCTTACATTTTTCGTGTCTGATAGAAAAAATACTTATTTTCAACTTTTTTTATCAGAAATAAATAAATGTCGGGACGATGAAAACGTTACCATAGATGGATATTCGGTATCCTCTACCTTAAATTAGCTAGTCTCGTGGACCAATAGTCAAGCTCGACATAGGGGGTGGGATTTTGACCATTCTCGAAAGCTGCGCCAGATTCCTGAGTGACAACGTCGTTCACCAAGTAGGCCCACTTTATCACGACACCCTCGATGGCGCTCTTCAAGTACAGATCGACGGCTTGGGGGCCTTCTGTTCGCACCAGCTTCTCCACTTCCGTTGCCCTTTCCATTCCGGCTGGCATTGGGAGCACCGTTCTGCCGTTTACCTGGCCTTTCACCTGTATTTCGACGGAAAACATTCGTACAATTTCGTACTACCAACACCATTGTTGAATCTACCATTTCGAATCTAAATATACAGCATGTCCCTTGTTCTTTCTTCCTGATTTTCTCCAAAATGAAACAAAAATAAATAAATCTTATCGATATTCTACACGCTCCCGAATCTCTGACTTTTAAATCGGGGACACCCTGTATAAACTGAGAACACGCGTATGAAAACTAAATCTTTATAGAAGAGAAGGAAAGTTTACTTGGTACAGAGTACCGCGAAGAGAATGAACGTGTCTACAGATGTCCTGAATCGCGACGTCAGGCAAATCCTTGTGATTCTCTGCTTTGCTCAACAGGGGCGCGAATAAATTGTCCACCAAAGTAGCTAATTGATCGACAACTCGAGACGACAGATCTCCTAATATCAGCATCGATGAACAAACTTCTTTCTCCTTGGATAATGGCGCCTGTTCTATCTTCACGACGTAAATACCTGAATAGCGATCGAGAACAATTTTCAAGATCTTGCTTTAGGCGGATATTTTGGAAAGTTTTCATTATCGTACTCACCTTTGGTTCTCTGGCATGGTATAGGGAACGAGGTTGAAGCCACCAATTGCGCGTTCGGTGTCAAAGCTACAAAAAGCGCAGCTGGCAGAGGATTATCAACAAAATCCAGCACAGCGTTTCTGTATTCCTCCGTGAGGAGTAACCTGGCCCACTTCTCCGGCTTCAGTTTCAGCGACTTCTGCACGAAACCACCGATGTACTCCAAACGAAAATCCGCTGGTCCATCGGGAGTAGCCATTTCTATTTATACAAATTCCACATAAGTTATTTAGATTCTCAATTTATACGTTTAGATTCGGGATTTTAGATCTCAACGTAAGATGTTATTTTTATATTTATTGTATTTACTATTTTCTCAACTGATATACTTAGGTCGAAAATTCTAAACCCGATTGGAATTTAGCTGTAGATTTTAAATCTTGACGTAAGGTATTACTTTTTTATTCGCTCATTCGCGTCTTCTTCATCGAGAAATTAATTTACCAAAGGCATTAAATCGTACGAAACGTGAAAATTTGAAAGAAACGTTGGCTTAACTTCTAACAACAGGCAACCAGAACTTCCTCTTCAAAGTACTACGCTAGGACCCTCGTGACGCGACCAAGCAAGCGTAACACAATGCTGGCGTATCTCAAAGGATGGAAAATATGTAAAAGGCTGACGTGACCACGAAAGGGGGAGTGGTGGACGCGGGGTAAAAATGCCAATCGTTTGGTGGTCGTCGTGCAAGCAGGTCAAGAGACCAGGCACCGACTGAACCGAACGGAACTACATTCTGGCATTGGAGGCTCGTGTCTTTTAGACGACCCTATGCCTTCATTGCCTACCTATTGTCACGGGACGCACGGAATATTCTCGAGAACGACTGACATCGCACGCGATACCGCCTTTCGCGTACTGGCAGGTACCATTTTACTCTTTCGTTTTCGCTGGGGACGTTAGTCAGAGTTTCGCGTCCACGGATTACGTTCGTTGTAAACTTTCGATCGAGCACTTTGACCCGAGATCGTTTCACTTTCGACGCGACTTACTATGAAGAATATGCAGGTGATAAAATACGACGAATAACTTTAAGTATATCGACGATCAATGATACTTATTGGGGATGTTGGAGCTCCTCGTCCACGGATGAATCGACCGAACGTTTCCTTGTGTGACATAATACAGTTTACAAAAATTTTTCGAGCGATTGTGGTATTTAATTATCGTTTGAAGGTTTAGTATTTTTCTTGTGAATTCCGTTTTTTCGAAGTTTTCGATATTACCTCTAGTTTTTTTGTACGTTTACTCGATTCTTTTATCGAACGTTTTATATTTGTTTCTGACGTTGGTAGGTTGACGAACATGTGTAAAATTATGGACAAAAGTGATAAATGCGTTTCATTGGAAAACGAATCTACGTACAACCTATTCTTCGATCGAACAAGCGGATTGTGAGTGAAATCGTAGATTGTAATTGCCAGAGAGTCTTACGATTAGAAAATGGCAGCGTAGGATGTCGCTTTCTGCATCACGGTGGTGAGTTTCGATGAAGTAAAAGACGTCGTCGATTGATCGCATCACTTACAATGCAAGAGACAAATTGGCCCGATCAGTTCGATCGATCGGTCGTAAAAACGAGGAAATTGCGCTGACGTAAAAATAGGAAGGCGCAGAAAGGCACTGCAGCTGTTTGTCCTTGGATTTCAGCCAGTAAAAGCGGTGCCATTTGCTGGCAGGGGGATTTAGAACGCAACGTTGATAACGCGAGTTCTTGGAAAAGGGACGTTCGTTTCGTTCTCTAATCGGCTTATCGATCAAGTACACGTAATATACGTATACGTATTGCTGCCATTGTTCAGTTGCACCCTGCACAATACGATCGAAAACTGCCAAAAAGCTATAGAAAAATGGAAAAAATGGAGCAGCTTGCGAGAACATCTGGCCATCGAACGTACAAGAGGCTCGACAAGAGTCTCGAGTATCCCCGATCAAACGTCAGAACTAATTTCTCTCGACGGATTAGCCGTCTGCCGTTTCCCGAAAGCCAGCAGATTTTCCGCTCCTCGAGCATCTCCGTAACGGCTTCCACACGCACCAACGAACCGCGCGTATAACTTGAAAAATTTGACCCATGCACGCTGTTCGCAAAGAGGAGGGTGTGCCTTTCATTTCGTGAACGCTCACCCTCCGTTCGAATGAGCCGAGAGAAGAGATGAAAATTTTCGTAGCTGTGCGAATTTCATCTTCGTTGAATACTCTATTATAGGGTGTAAATTAGATGTGACGCGAGAGGGGCGGAATTTCTTCGATCTCTCAGTTTCTTCAATAAGATTAGTCGACGTTCGGAACATCGAAGTTACATGCAAGTTAACGAAGTTAAATAAATTCTCTCGTATAGACACGCTCGCCACAGTATTCGTACGCTTGTAAACATCTTTCACGAATATATCGCGTGCGTTGTACGAAACATTTCGAGATTTTATCGTCCTTGCGAGACTCGACTATCGCTATTATGTTAGTCAACAAGTTCGAAACCAATCTGAAAGTACGTGTTTAAAAAAATTTCTCGAAAAAGTATTCGAGCATTTAGTTACCTGGATTATGATTTAACGATATATCGTTCTATCGTATGGATAGCGATACGGATACGAAAGTTCAGTGGCACCAGAAATGTCGACTCGTTAAAACTCATTCGAAACGTTTATCATGCCTAATTCGTTCACCAGACTCGTAATCCCTCAACAGGTGACCCAAGAATCACTTGCTCCTTAATACATAATCAAACCGTGTCACCCTTCGTTCGAACGATCAATCCACAGTCGCGTTTCGGAGAATCAACAGCATTCTCTTAATCAATTCATACTCTCTAGAAGACTACCCTTTGCATAGCATGGTACTCGGTCGATCATCAATCACTTTTCCTTCGAACATCCGTCCCCAAATTGAAACGGTAGGGCGTAGGCGGAAAAAAAAGAGACTGCCTTCGAGCTGCGTCGGCCAAACAATTTGCACGGGGTGTCGGTAATGATTTCGGACGTTATCTACCCCAGGGCGAAATTTGTCCTGGTTGCTCGCCATTCGTCATCCACTGCACGGCTTCTTTTATCGCGGTGCAAAACGCGGAGAATCGCGAGCGAGCAACTGCGAGCCGGAAGTCGAGGATTCCGGACTCTCGAGACGCCCTTTTTGCTGCGCGCTGACACGCTGAAAATTGATGATCGGCCGCGAGTCCCGCGGCTATTTTCGCTCTCACTTCGAAGGGTTCCAGCGGACGCGGCCACGATTTCTTATTTAGGGAGCTTTTCAAGCCCGTGTCATTTTTCACGCATGCCTCGTTTCACGATACACGCGTCTGACGTTCAAAGTCACACCGACGTTCTTTCTTCTTCGAATGGCGCAACGTTTCGTAATATTTTTATATAGAATGCTTCAAGAAGTTGGGATTAAGCTTTAAGGGTACGTAATAATCGTCAAGTTTTTGCAGCCGGCGTATTTTTCTGCTGACACTACCAGCTAGTCGAAACAATAAATATTTAATGTCGCCATAGTGGCACCATTCGACTTTCAAGTATCTTGCCGCTTTATCGTTACAACATTCGTGTACATATAGAGTTATTCCACTGAGTTTTATTTTTAACATTATTTAAATAACGTTTCTACGAAGAAATGTGGCAAAGTGCTTTCTGCTTTTTCCACGAGTGTACAGAGTATGCCCCTAAAGTTTAACTCCAACTTTTCATAACACCCTGTATAGAAAAAGGTGAACAGAAGTCGAAGGTAACGGAAACGATTTCGAAGGTGGAGAGAGCCCGAGTTTCTTAGGGGATCCGATGAACTTTTGACTCGGAAAAATTGATAATCCTGTCGGTTCCACGACGCTCCGATCGTTCGTCATTCTTATCCGAGACTCGCTATACATCGAGATAAACGATCCACATACTGAAAACGATTTGATATCCATCTCCGCTGAAGTTTACGTTCTTCAATAACCTCCCTCGTTCCCGAGAAATTTCAATTTGTTAGATTATTTTCAATACGAGAAGCTTTCGAACGGACGGTCCATTTTCATTTCTTAGAATACGTGTGATTCGAATCCGAAATTTAAACGTATCTTGTATTATTCGTAAAGATGCTTTTATTGCGTTTTCCGATCCAAGACAGTTAGAACGCAGCCAGGAAAACTGGTTTCGATCAGAAGGCCATTCGGTGACTCTCTTCTGGAAATCCAAGCGTCGCGGGAACGCTTTTCGTAAATCTAATAGCGCAATTCCGAAAACGAGGCAGACCGTGAGATCGAATTGGCTGGTAGCCAGAGACGGCGCAGAGCATAGGCTCCGTTAAAATCTCTCATCCTCCATACTCGCACAAGAATTTCCTTACATCGAAGCGAATGGCAACGCCCTCGTTGCCATTTATAATTCAAAGTATCGTCGTTTGCGGGCCGAGAAACGGGCAGTGTCGCGGCCTTCCGGCCGATGTGCCGCTAATTTCCAGCGAAAACGCGAGCTGGCAATTTATTATTTTAATCATGCGCGCGAGTCTGACACCATCGCGCCGGAAATTGCACGGAATGCACGTTCGAAGGCGCGCCGGAACGTTTCCGCGGAGGACGTTTAATTAAAGTTTGTATTAATCGATGCTGTGGCTACGGGGTTCCAACTAAACGGGGGCGCTGTCTAAACCAGATTCCAAGCTTTAAGAAGCTCTCAACTATCCCTGATCGAAAGTCAAAATACAAAAGTGTTTTGATGCTTATCGTATAAAACTTTTATGTTCATATCGCTTTTACTATATTATATATAAAACATTTTGAAATTTCATTAGAACTATAATAATACGCGATTATACTACGATCAGAATGGAATTATATTGTAGTTTCTTGTAACATAAGTGCACAAACATAACTGTTTGAATTAAAATTATAGATACGCACGTGTATTTGCAGATTTCGCATAATTGCCTAGCAATAGTATAGGTAAGGTTACTTCAGTTTCTTTAATCGTTTTGTTACGTTGTTCTACAAACTTGGTGTTACTTTAGGTTAATATCGAGCGATATTTAAACCAAACAAATTAACCAGGCAAATTAAACCAAACTTGAGAACAAGTTTTTCAAGTAGGAAAGAATCGCTCGTAAGTAACTAAACCGTGATTAAATACAGTGTCTGTGTATTCCAAGACAGCCACGGAATCATGTTTCCAAGATTTACGTTGATATCGTGTCGTATAATTCCGGGACGGGGTTCCGAACGTTCGTGTCGGACCCGGACGTTTTATGAGTTTAATTTGGAACACCACGCGAGACAACGGCTTTTCGGTTTCCACGGAAATTCAGCAGGAAATTTAGGACTGGACCATCGAGAGGCCAAGAACTCGCCGCGACGACTCGAATTTGGCAACAGCTGCGGTTCCCCCGGAAAACATTCGCATCGCACCGTTACCTTCCTCCTGTTAAATCTACTCGGTGTATCGTAATTAAACAGGTTATCGTTAGCCTTGCACATCGTCGTGACGTTGTTCGAAGAAAGCTTTCGTATTGTTACGACTTAATTACCAAGTATACGAATTTTATGACAAGTACAATGGTGTGCGAATACATTTTCTAGCCACTATGCGTTTGTATGTGTTACAGAGACGAGCCACTCTACATAAGCGACAATGATTTTGTCCATACACTTTTTCGTTTAATATACGAATCGTAACAAGCTTCTTGTGCTTCAAGCTAGTGTATTAAAAAGCGGGAGCCACAAAAATTCCCACTTGTGTAGAATCACTCAAATATAGATCCAAAGGCAAAAATATAAAGATTCTTATATATTATATTATATTAAATATTATATAGAGTCGATCGTTATCAGCTTCGTTTTATAAAGAATAAATAGACTCTCCTATTAGTAAAAGTATATCGATACATGGAGTTTAGAGAAAGAGAAAGAATGACGCGCGAAATATTTGGAACTGAACGATGTCTGATCAAGCGCGTCCCATTCTACTGCAGCACCGGAGGATGACCGCTGTCACGTCCAGTTAATATTTCGATTTCCGCGGCGATCGTTAATTCTGCTCGCGTACGCCACGGCCAGACTGCCCGCGGCTTTCTTCCGTGGAATAATTTTTCTACCCCTGATGGAGTTAATGTTTCGTCCGGCCGCTTCGAGCGATCTCCAGAGACCATCGTGCTTTCCCCAAATCGACGATTCGGCGGGCAAGATTAACAGGAAAGAAAAACAACGGATTCTCGTCCGAACTATCTATCAAGAATCCACGAAACGTTAGAGAAAAACATTGCCAAGTAATTCCACTCCCTTAAGAGCTTCTCGAATAAAACCGAAGAGATTATTACAATAAGAATCTCGTCAATTTGATATAATAAAATCTATACTTTTCTCGACTGTATCTGTCGCATCGTTTCGTTATCGTTTACATAAATTTTGATAATCATATTACTATCGTATTTATCAAATATTCATACCGTTATTCGGTATCATGCACGCTACAAACAAATTTATAACGTAGCTGATGATACGTTAAAGTGGAAAAACTGACAAAGATCATCGTCTAATATTCTTGCGTCTTTCTCCGGTGATATTGGAACGCGAACGCGGACGAGTAAGAGTCGAGAAAAAATCTTTCTGTCCATTTTCCTCCGAGTCGTTGGAGTTCACGACGACGTCGACAACGATTACGACGAGGAAAGAATACAAAAGCGAAGAACTCCCGGCGAGCAAGTTCTACCGGTCGCTAATTTCCGGCGGCTCTGTCCAGCCACGAAAAAGATCATTAAAGTTCGCGTTACCATCTAGTTGCCGCGTGCTCGCCGTGAAAGCGGCCGAATAAGAATAGAAACCGTGGTCTGGGGAGATAAAAGACGAAAGCTGGTGAGACGTTTCAGCCACGAGGCGGAACTTAATCCCCGGGGCCAGAGAAATTTCTTCGCTGTCGGAAAGCGCCCCGACTGCCAACCAACCAGCCAGCCAGCCACTTTCCCTGCAAATGCCCTTGGCGAGCGTCTGGGAAATTCTCCAAGTTAAGCTGCATCAAGCTCTCCATTTTCGCCTACTCGAGGCCCTCTCAACAGGTTACCTGAGTTTCCACTGCGAAACTGCATCCCTTGGCCCTCGCCCTTTTTCTTCGTCCCTTCTCATCGCTCCACCTTTTAAAAGAACGAGCCAGTGTTTCTCGGAACAAGGGGGATCCAGCATAGACGAACCTCCCTTCTTTCTCTTTACGTATCTTCTAAAACCCGACTACGTCAAGAGCCGTCGTCATAACGTCAGCCCATCTCCGGCTATATAACGAACCTAAGCCCAACCTAACCCCTACCTATGCACAACCTAAATATCCCTCTTGGATTTCTATTCTAAGCAGTATTCCAGCTGCAGGAAAAATGGTCAGGATGCTTGCTGGAAAGTGATACGATAAGAGGAGGTTCTTTTTTAGTGCTACGTTGCTTTAATCCTGAATCTTATCGCTTTAGCGAATCCTAAGAAGCGTAAGTACGTGCATAAGTCTCGAAACTTGTGCCTTTTAGTTACAAACCACTGTACTTTTTGTAATCGTAAATTCTGGTAGGTTTTACGCTAAAGGGTGGAAAGTAAGAAGGGTTGGATGCTCGCGCAGAAAGACTTTTTTCAGAACGAACTTGGCATTTTGTGGCTTACTCGGAAGCTTTCTCCAGGAAAAAAAATGAAACGATAATTGGAGCGGGACGGCTTTGTTTTAGCCCCTGTCGGCATTAAGGGGTCAGAGTTAGCCCTCGGCAGAGTCCTCTGTGCATTACGATGCCCTTTTTCAGCCTTTTTCAGTCTCTTTCGAGCAAAAACGCCAAATTAAACGTATCTTGTTCTACCCACTGGCAACGAATTTTTACCAAACATCCTGCAAAATACGCAAATTACATTTAAGTTTATATCCGGATATTCCATTCACTGACTTTATTTTGTAATCTTTTTTTTCTCTGAGAAAGTTAAGCTTCCTTCAGATTAGTCAGATTACCTGACTTGGAGCAATTTGTACTGAAACTTCTTTCGTTCTTTCACGTTTTTACGCCTATTATACGTATTGTACGAGTATTAGAATATCGCTTGGCCTGAAAATAAGTTTCGGCGTGTACCAAAATTGGCACACGTTGCAGGCACTGTAGCGAACAAGGACGAACCTATCTTCTTCTCGATCTCGTTCTCTTCCGTTTCCTCCTCCTCCTGCGACGGTGTGCGTGAAGGTAAAATCGTTTGAAGCAACTTCTCAAATTCCTCGAGCTTGTCACCATCCGCATTCTGTCGATTCGGCAGCGTGACGATCGTTTCCTCGCGCGCCATCGAATTCTCCGAACCGCGGACGCTCTCCGCGCTACCCTCCGAATCCAACATCCTCCCCAGGTCGCTGGGACAGTTGATGGAAGTCTCAGGACGCGGCAGACCCCTGGAAAACATCCACCGGTACAATGCGACACGCGCCAACTACTTCGAAAGAGAATCGAGAGGAGAGAAGCTTCTCTTGCGGATACTTTTCTCTTTTAGGGTGCAGGGATCGATGAGAGGGTATATGGAATATTCTGCCACTGTGATTCGTCGTTCTAGAAGGTCTTTCGTGAAGATTCCGGTAATAATGTTTCGCGGAGTTTGTTAAGAGAAATGGAAAGACATCTTCTTATATGTCAAGGTATAGGATGACTCGGGTTATTTCTGTATACAGCGACTCGCGGACGTATCCGAACGCCCTTCAAAAGAAAATAACTTTTTTTAAAATTGGACCAAACGACTTAAGTTTGTCTGACTAGATGACACGTACAAAAATTTACTGGAATCGCGAGGGAGAAAGGAATTTTGTATACCAACCACGCTCATTCTGCCGTCTAAATTTACAAAATCTATCAATAGTAAGACAAACGACGCGGATTATAGTAATTCCGTCCCCGATTATGTTACCGTGAAACCATCTAATCACCCGTAGACCGTGTTCTCGTAAACGCGTATCAAACTCCACTACCTCGTACCCTACGTCGCTTGGCGCAATAATTTTCAACTCGTTTTCCAAGACACCGCGTTCTCAGGGAACGAACTGTAGAGAAACAGAGGAGGAAAAAGTTGGTCGACAAAGCCGTCACGTCTTGGATGTTAGCGCGGCAGCCACGGAAAATTGAGCCATCCGCATTCATATCCGCGTGGGTTTACGAGCGCGCCGGTGTTCGCGTTCCGCCTTCAATATTCGAATATTATTCGAAGCTTGTATGCAGCCGAATCGTTCGTTCCCCGTTCTTTTTCCTCTCGACCTTTTCTAATACCCGCAGCCGTCGCAGAAAAACGGAACCTTCGATCTGCTGACGTCGAATCTCTCTCTCTCTCTCTCTCCCTCTCTCTCTCGTTTTCGCTTTCTTCGCTTTTCTTCGACCCCCGCGAGCTTCCCCCTCGTGTCTGCAGCCCCTTCGACTCGAGAAACACTTTGCCTACGACGTCCTCTTATCGCGTGTCACGACGACTTCTCGTCATGCGAGAACGTTCGAGAAACAAGCCGAGGCACATCGACGAGATCGAAGATCCCTGCCTGATGGAAGTTTGCAGTTCGCTTGAGTTTAAGGCAAGAAACAGAGGGAGACACGCGTGGGAGGATCGAAAAGCGAAAGTTCGCGTAGCTAGGTACTTTCTTCCGTGTTACCGTGTATTTCTTTCGGAGCAACAATTTATCTTTTTACGGAGACTGCTTTAACTCGGCGCCTTATCACTCCTTGGCAAAACTTCAGCTATTTACTATCATCGCGCTATGTCGCAGAAATATCGAAACACTCTGCATAATTTCTATACTTGATACCGATGAAGAATTTGTTTTTACGTAGCTCTGTTTTCTGATAGAGAAATTGCGGTATATTTGGAATATCGATTTATTTAAATTACTCGAAGTGTACATATGAAACTTCAAACCTGTTTTCCAAATGCAATTCTTTTATCAGTTTACTCGCAAGAACATCGCGATTTCGAAAAATCTAACAAGTACGAAATCTTCGTAAGAATGGAGTTTTGAAAATTCTGGTATCCCCCTCCCCTTAGAATTAATTATGTGGTTTTCAGCCGCCAATCAACGAACCATCGAGAATACGTACGTCGTCTTGATAAACAATCCCTAGCAACCAGGTGTTGCCTCGCAATGGCATAAACATTTTCCAACCCTTGTCCGCGAGGGTCTCGTCCATCGAGAAAGAAAAATAAGAATCGCTGTACTCCTATCGAGTTCTGGGTAATAAATACAAACTGGAAGCGGAAAACGGCCGATCTCGTGCCACTTTATCCCTCGTTCCAGTGTCTGACTGTCGTTTCTCCCCGTGTTGTTTACGTTCCATAAACCACGAGAAAGCTCGTTCGTCGAATTCACGAGAAGGCTGCCCGTTCAATTTTTACCCGAGTTTTTCCAACTTTGGTCGTTTCGTAAAAACTCACCCCCGGTATGTTCCTGTGTTTTTCTGTTTGTGGATAGTAGCTGCGCTGGACACCTGCTCCGCGAAACACTGACAAAACAGCGAATGTCCCTCGTGGCGCCACTTGCCAACCCCTTTTCCAAACAGAAGGTAAAAAATGTTACGCAGTACTACGCCAACGTTTACACCCCGATGAAATTAGCTACGATTATCTTGAAATACGAATCTCCATAATATCGTAGGGTTTTTTATTACGTTACGAAACAGTTTCGATTGTTTTAAACTAAAAACCACTGTGATTCTGCCGGTAATCGGAGCACGAAATTTAACGAAGTACGTAACATAATAATTATATTTTTATTAATTTTTATAATGATTGATTTAAATAATAATAGATTAATTATTCAGATTAGAATTATCGATAATAAAAGCGGTACATAAAATCGAGCGTAGAACCACTTAGAAACCGACGTAAAGCCAAAATTATAATTTAGAAACGATATAACAGCGACGTGGAAATTACGAACGAGATAAAAATCATCGAGAACAACGAATTTACACTTTTTAAGAACTGAAATCGATATCACGGCCGTTTCCAACCGTCGGTTATCATAATTTACAAATAAATTAAACGAAGAGTAGTACGTTTCACAGATTCACGCAGCATTTCCGAAGAAAAGCATATAAAACCGTCTCCTTCGGCGAGGAGGAAAAGAGTACAGTGGCGAGTCGATAAAATGCCGCCTAATTAAAATCTGTCTAATGGAATCTCAGGGATTTCCACGAGGTCGTAGTATATATACGTCGTAAAGTTTCGCCAGTCGAGCCCCATGCATAATTCATAGCCATCGCGAGGATGCTGTTCGCTTTCCGTCGAGTTTTTCGCCATGGTTTCCGCGCGACATGCTCGAGATAACGCGGACGTCTCTCTTCCTGTCATCTTCCATTCTTTCTTCGTTCCCTTTCCGCGAAGTGTTTCCGTAGAGGGGTGTCTTGGTGGAACGATTCCCGTCGTCACGCTGCGTAATTTCTCGGTGGAATCGCATTACGAGGGCTGGTTTCTGATACAGAGACAATAATTCAGCCGCAGCCGTGAGCCAGCAACGAGGGAACGCTAATTCTCAGTTGGTGTTCCACGCACGGGGCAATAGATCGCACAGATTAAAGGATTAAAGGGATGTTACGTGCGTGGTGCCACTTGGTATTTATCTTTTGTTTATCTTCAACGCGTAGGGATTAATCGAGTATGGTTTTACCGATTGCCAGAGAACAAAGATTTGCTTTAAATTAATTCCAAGTTTGGTCGAACGGTTGTTTGAACCTTCGATATTCCCTAAACCATCGAGGACCATGCGGTGAAATAATTAATAAAGTAGAACAGTTTCAAGACTGCGGTGTAAGGATACAGAATTCTACCGAAGCTGAATTAACCGAACGTATATCGCAAATGCTGCTTTTGTGCAAAATTGTGTACTGTACGCTTCGAGGCGAGTAACTCGTCTTTTTAGCCGAGAATTTTCACCAAGTATTTCTCTGTGTCCTTCGTAAGCGTGCCGATCAAAACGTCGATGAAAATCTCTGGCCTCCTCGTTATCGTCTCCGTCGTTAGATTCACTAAAGACGGAAGCAGCAAAGTTCGCGCAGTTCTTATCGTCATTTTCGCTAAACGAACTTCTGGCTCGATCATCCACTTCTAATCATTTTTTACTTGTTCTTGTCTCATACGTTTCAGCAGTCTGTCCATCGTTACGTATATCGCATCATGCTGATACGTCGTCGTACGTTTGCTGTGGCGAAAATTTGCAGAAACAACCGTTTACATGGTCCTTTAACGCATACTGATGCGGCTGATATATAAGAAACGCGAGTATCCGAGATACCGAGGAGGTCGTCAAGGATTCAAATGAGTTAACTCTGTCATGCTGCGCCTTTACCGTAAGAAAGAATTCGGTCCAAGCAGAGCTTAAACGAAAACAAATGGATATAAAAAAAATTACCCCACTAAGGACAAGTTTAAATAGTAACAAAGTAAAAATAGGGTAAGGTAGGTTAGATAAATAAGCGATTAGTTGATCAAGGAACGATAGGTATGATAAGTATGGAAGGATGAATGAAAGGAATTGCAAGCCAAATCGATTTCTAGCCAGATGAGGCCAAAATTGAATAAATAACAAGCGATACTATCTCACTGTACCTCTTTGATATAATATACCTATAAAAAGAAGGAAATATATAGAATATCGTATTAGGGTTACCGGAAAATAACGTTGACGCAGTCTGACGTTCGTCGTTGAATTAATGTTGCGTTACAGACGACGAAAAATGAGTTATATACGACAATCCAACCAAACCACGGTGATTACTCCCAAATGAAACACCGAGAGCAACTCGAAAATCGAATATTGTTCATGGAAATAAAATGTTGTCGTGTGTATGATCGAATTTGCAAGGAGTTATTCGTTTTGAACTTTCAAAGCTCGGAAATGCCGTCGATCATGTCGTTTATCGTCAACAACTGACACGCTTGGGCGGTGCAACTGGAAAAAAACATTGTACAGTTGCAAAGAAAAAGTAAAAGAATCGGAGAACTTGACAGGGAAACTTTGGCATATCCGCCGTACTTTTCAAATTATCTACAGTACAACTTAAATGGCGAAGAATTTTCAAATTACGAGAATGTGAAAACTGGCTGAGAAAATATTGTAACGCAAAATGAAAGAACTAAAGGTTTCTAAAAAGACGCCGTATCGAAACTAGTTTCCAGATGGCGAAGGTGTATTGGCGATTAGGTGTATCGCGTTTACAATTGGAAAAATTTCAAGAAACTTCGAAAAACGATTTTACCATCCTTGTTACACATCACTACCGCGTAACTTTCCATTTTTTCAATGAAATTGCAGGACCGGCTGAAGAGGCAGAGGAAAGGAACAACGAAGAAGCTTCGCAGAGGTGCAGAATCCGAAGAATGCCTCGTCATCTTGAAGAACCGCTCCAGAGATTCATGCCGGACGTAGACAAATGCGCGGTTACCGATCCTGATTCGACGATATAGCTGGCGAAGTCAGAAAGTCAGGGACGTCGATTACAAAAGGAATCCGAAGGATGGAGTGACGACGAGCCTCGCGGTAATTGGATTTTTTTCCCGCTTTCGAATAGCAAGCAATTCATTAGGGGTCTGTTTGCGCGGCGTAGTTCAAGAACCCTCGATCAAACCTCTTTCTCTCTCGCTCCGTCTCGGCCGAAAACGAGAGTGGAAATTTACACGTGCTCCTGGTCGCGAACTGGCTACTCAAACAGGCCCTTGTGTACAGCCGGCCGGTAAACATGGATGCCATTAATTGCCATTAATTCGGCCGCGTTATGGAGAAGTTTCGACGAGCCCGCCCACTGAAAATTCAGACTTCTCCAACCCCTTGCACGCCCTTTCGTAGCCGACGTTTAGATTGGGTCGGTTCCAGGTACTCCGGGGTCTGTCGAAAGGCTACGTCGCGCCTGCCGTTCGACCGACTTTGCCGAAACGTGCTTCTCGAGTTTTGCAACTCGAAATTTACATTAAACAATCGCGCGACCTCCAAATTTTCTAAACTCAAATTAGATTTGAAAATTCTCTGGATTTGTGAAATACAGTTAGAGAAACTGGGACATGAACGCGGAGGATCCCTAGAGATTGTAGATTTTGTAATTTGACGGTATTGCAAGCTGTATCGAGTTTACGCGAGAAATTTCCAAGTATCCGTTTAATTTACAAAGTTGCTACTAACGCTGTGAAAGAAACTCTGATAGCGCTAAAGTCTGAAAAAATAAGAAGGCGAAGGTGGTGCAATCTACCGAGATAACCATAATCGACGAAAGGCATAAAATTAAGCACGGTCAAAGTCTTCCATCCCTAGCTCGTACGTTCTTTTTCGAGCTATTACGACGAACTGACTCCGACCCTGACAATAATAACAGTAACAATAACACGAAATCGTGGAGCGGTCTGATATGAATATGTATCAGGTACATCTGTTGCCTCGTAGACCTTTCGCCGTTATGAGACGAGAAAGGGTGCAGACGCGATTCAATATCGGTCCGGCATCTTCGCCAGAAGTTGCCAACGCGGGACTAATTTCCTGCCAGCGGCATTTTATCTCCGACTCGTCCAACCTGCACGAACAGCCATGTCCCACGACCAACGCTTCGATCGACGTTCGGATCCTGCAATCGAAGGGACGATATATAGTATTAAATTAAGTGATTTCGATAAATAATCACGGTGGGGTAAGCGTAAAGGGTACATGGGGTTCGTACTTTGTCTTTTACGTTTCATACTTGGAGGGTGAAAACGAGGGCAATTCTGTCTTGCTGATATGCAAATCGAGTTTATGCAGATGCGCGTCAGCATCTATAATCGCTGTCAATTTGTTTTCGCACGTTTCAACAATTCTACTCGTGTTCGAGCTACCAAGTGATAAAGTAAATTTAACGAAACAGAAAATAAAATTTGATTCCTGCGTTGACTATTTTTAAGATTCGTCGGATCGAAGAGGCCACGTCCATCGATTCTTCCCCTCCGAAAAATTATCTTTTTAAACATCTTTCGACAAGGACGGAAGGTACGCCGCGGAAAGATTTTATCGAAGCGGGGATAGGAGGCTTCGTCGCCGGCCTTTCGGCAACAAATTAAGGATTTTAAGCCGAAAGTAATTAGTCCCGGCGAACAAGGTGTCACTCCGTGAAAACGAGGAGACGGCGAGTCAGCCTTCATTGTTCTCGCCATAATCCCCGGGGAGGACGTTCATAAGTTCCTTCTTCTCTTAGTCCTCGGCGAAGAGAACGGCTGGAAAGGATGATTTCGCTTTCCGGCCAGATTAATCGCCCTATCGACCGTCTCCTCTTTTTTCCCCTTTTTCTCGTCCGCTTCCTCAACAAAGTGGATGTATCTCGGCACGTTAGCTCGAAAACGACTTCTTATTAACCTTCTTAGTTACACTGGCTGCCGCGTTGCATCGGTCCGACACTCGTCTTAAAAGACGTAAATAACGCTTACTGTATCAATGCCACGACTTTAGTATTTAAGACTTTGATCGTTACACGATCAACAAAAAATACCGACCGGTCAATAGTATCGAAGCTTTTGAACGTTCGTCGATATCTTGAACGAGCAATTAGACGCTCGAGTAGCACAGACGAATTTACTTTCCTCCACCGACTCGACGCAAAAGAGATAAGAATCGCGGAGGACAAGAGGATTCTGGAGAATCGTGCGATCGGTTACGCGTGGAAGAATCACGATCGATTACTGTGAAACTGGAAATTGAATTACCGGATACGATCTTTCCCTCTCTATTGTTCTCTCTTGTAGAGCGGCGGGACTTGACGCGATAATCTTATTTAGCCTTTCTACTCGGCCAAATGGATTATTTCGGCCGGCGATGAAAGCCTCCCGTTCGAAAATCGCGGATCCTCTTTAGTTACTCCGTCGACGCAGTTAGTTAATTAAAAGGTAAAGAGAGAGAGGGAGAGGGAGAGAACCGGCAACGATAGAGAGAAGAGGAACGAAAAGGTAAAAGGCTGGCCAGACAGCTTGGAATTTGTATCCCGATCGCGGCGTACGACCCTTTCTGCTTCGAACCGCTGCGATTGCATCGGGACGGCGAGTGTTTGCACCGGTTTATTTGCGATTTCGACGTGTCCGAAGTTAATTCGAAATGTGCTCGTCTATCCTGCGCAGTTATTACCACCGCCTTTCTCTTTAAAGCCGATGGCATCTAATTTAAAGAGCGACATACATATAGAGATTAATGTATCGCCCTCGTACGCTAATATACGTATTTTTAAACGAATTTTTGTATATACCAAAGGTCGACGAGAAAAAGGGGGAACGTCAGTTTTGACGAATTTCGAGCTTAATATTTTTTTCGCACGCTCTTGCCTGCGCTCTTTGCCACTGGTTACGTCGCATTAATTTCAATCAACATTTTCAGGCTTTTTACTGTGGTTATAAGAAATTGAGGTGTACAACGTGCTTCTCATATTTTGCAGTTTAATGCGTATACATGTAATATGATAATAATAAAATTAAAAATGATACAGAATAAAATGTTGATATATCTACGAGGAAATACGAGGTAATGATTATTTTCGAAATTACATATCGAAAAGTAAATTTTCGTTCTGTGAAAAATGCTGAAATATGAAACCGTCCCCTCTCTCTCACTGCGATAAAAATAAAAATCAAATCGATTCGTCGAATGACTCTTCTTAAACAAATTCTCAACAAAGTGATCTTTCCAACGAGCTCAGAAACATGTCCTTCTTTAACGTTGGCCGAACTTCATTTTATTTTTTCCCCATTTAACTCAACAATGCAGAATCATTGTACGATAAGAAAAAATATTAATAATTTTACAGGAGATGAATCGATAGAACTCGCGAGGAATATGACGAGCTATCGCGAGGCAACCCTTCGAGGAGGGCACCCTTTCAAATGCTACAGTCGAGCCGCTTAACTATGTATTTCACCCTCCCTAAAACTCAACGAATTTTACGAAGAATCCGCCAACTGTGCCTCCCAGTAATATATGCGGAAGCCTGACAAAGGCACATTAACATTTATATTTGCGAAGACGCGACCGATCGCGAGTCCCCGATACCGCTACGACTTCCGTTATGGAATTGCTAATGATAAGCGCCATGGAAGGGCTGAAAAACGTTTATTTCATGGGTGTAACAACACGAGTCGCTCTATTGCCCAAACAGCGCGAGTAAAATATTCGACGCTTGGAATGCGAACTTTTTTGTAAGGGAATAAAAAGAGGTATGGGAGTGTAGTAACGTAGCGATTTAGAGGACTGTAATCGAATTCCATTCGCTATTTTCGCGGCTACGCTCGGTTACATGGTCGGTAATGGCTTCGGCAAAAAGCTTGTCCAACGAAAAGCAGTCTAAAATTAAATTATCTTGTGTCGAGACGCTAACGATGATAAACTCTGAGGGAATGAAAACTTTGCAGACATGACAAATTTTTTACGTATTTCATATGAATTAATAGACGAGAATATAGATTATAAAATGAAAAATACAAAAAAGAAATGACAAATCAAAATATAAATAAATAAATAATAGGAATCTCCTATAAGAAAAATGAAGGAGAACGAGAGTATTCCGTATCGTGATCGGCTCTTTAAATATTCCATACGAGAATCGGTTGGATCGCAGGCGCGTGCAAATGCATCGGAACGAGAGTCGACGAGAGAAAACAGAATGGCCAAAAAGGAATAGCAGGGCTCCAACGTTGAAAATAAGCGGCTGGTTCAAGGGGTTGCGTTTATAAGCCACGGGCTTTTTTGTAGTGCAAATGAATAGGTCCGACCCTCGTTCGTCGTAGGGAGCCGAGTGTCCGAAACTTTTGCAATTTTACGCGGCGGCTGCTCGGTGCATTTATTTTCCTGAAAAATTTAAACTCCCTCTCTGCTGCTCCTACATATGTGTGCGAGGTACTCTGCTTTTTTTCTCTTCCAATTACGAAACGAACGAGACGAAAAGGATCTTGAAAGCAGATCGCGCGCGATGAAAGCTCGATGACGCTCGCTACGCTACGTTTTGTTCCCTCTGGAAAAGTCAGATCGTATCGCCAAAGATAATCCCAGCGGAGGCGGATAAGACAGCGGGAAGACACGGAGGCTGCTTCTACATCGATGAGTTGCGAATCTATTTGGCTTATCTTTTAAACGGAATATCGCATCCAGATAAAGAGAGAACGCCTCATCCATATCAATGCAGAGAAGTTGGATAGACGATGAAAAAGGAACGCCGACCCCTCGAACCGATCACGTATACTCGTCTCCCCCGGGTTTCGACCCTTTCGCCTTTGGGAATCGCTCTGACTCTTCGTTTACTTTCGATTTCAATTAAACGTCGCTATTTTTTTACTATCCAAAACCTCCTCGTCGTTCTCTGACTAGAGGCAGGGTTGAAAAATGAAGAACAACGTGCTTTCTTCTTGCCGGAATCTTTATTACAAATTTCAGCTTGCTAGAGTAACAAGAATAATTAGTCTTATCAAATACAGCGAATGAAAACAGTAATGTGAAACCGTCTTAACAATTAAGCTGATGTATCTCGTTCGAGACGATATTTTTTATTATTCACGATCGTTCGAACATTTCGATGACAATATTCGGTGAATAGTATTCTCCTATTAATTATGCTATGTAATAGTTGCTCAACAATTTGTAGAATATTCCTCAAAATAATTAGAGGATTAAATTTCAGGTATCAACTATAAAAAGTTAAAATTCTATTCTATTTAAAATAGTAATAATTATTTTAAATAAAAGAATATGCAACATGTAATATGTGGAGCAAAATTTTATATTCTTCCAATATATGTGTATCCACTAATTCGTAATAGCTATAATCCCCCAATTATTTTGACCTTAATTGTAACGATAAATATGAAACGAAACATCACGTGTATCCCTGATGCGATTAGGCACTTATTTCAATTGACTGGCATGATTATGCTTCATTATTGCAATGGAAGTCAAAATGGAAGTATCAGAAAACGCGATTCATTCGTATTCTATACAATGTGTATAAAGGAAGCATAAATTTTCAAAGAAGAAAGTCACATACAAAGCGTGAAATTTGCGATTATATAAAAATTTGTATCTACAAAAATCTAGTAAATTCAAGGCGCTTGATTAATAGTGAATATCCGTTATAAACTATAAGAAGCACTTTATGAAACTACGCAAGAACTCTTCGCATAAAATAAATGTTTTCATGTATACCTAGGAAGACACTTAATCATTGCTCAAGAAATATAGAATTAGCAACAACAAAAACGTTTTCTCATTTGCGAATAATAAATATTTTCTCTTGTACTACTACACTGGTTTGTAAGGCACTACGATCGTTTGTTTCTCTGTTCGTTATCGTCTAAGACTCTTCTTTCGATGCTTAATTATACAGAACAAAGAAGAAACCAGTCAATATTTCGCAGAACACGAAAGCACAAAACAACTTCCTACATGTACATATTTCTTTTCAGTAATATCAGTTTTACTGTGGCAGTAATGTCAAATTTGTGAGAACATAAATATTACTTTGAATTCTCGAATCTTTAAACTTTTAGTTTAAGTAACAATCGGAATATCATTTTTGTAAACTTGGCAAGATTAATATTATAGATTAACAAGTCGAGTGAAATTGATGATTTCCAAATATACAAATTTTGCATATTATCATAGTACATATAGTTACTCGACTTAGCAATACTGATTTCTGTACAATATAGTCGTTAAATGTACTTCCAAGAAGTTGTAAAGTTCCACATGTAACGAATTCATCTTGAAACAAGTCAATATATGCAAAATTTGTTATATATACACACCTATCTCTTATATATAACTAGTAAATACTCTACATTTAGGAACTACAGAACTAATAATATCATTGTGCATTTAAAACCTTCCGTGTAAATTCATTTTACGGATAATATTGTAACAAACGACACAGGTATTTCATTCGACATTAAGAATTAGTTATTCCGCTCTCCTTGGTCGCTGCTATATGTACTAGCAGTTTAACCAGTCCTTTACCCTGCATGAAGTTAACCATTCGCAAACAAACCAATTTCAATGTGGTATACAATTTAACTACTCATTCTTTTCCATTTCATTATTGCTTTGTCGATATTTTAATATAGCTTGCCATATCCTCAATTCAATTCCTCCTCTAAAAAGTTATAATACTTATTAAATATTCTCTATATATAGTCTAAAGAAACCTTCTTATCTACCTGAGATTAAGTCTGCGAATGTCCTCACGTGTAACGTGATTTAAGACATCATCCAGTGTGTATTGCTCGTATAGGAACTGTAAAAAGTGATATCAATTAGCACAATCTTTTAGTCGCTAGGAGAAAAATATCAATATAAATTGTAATATTCACCCTTTCGATCGACATTTCATCCACCTGAAGACTTTGTAACCACTCGATAAGAGCTTGGTCACTGCATGAAGTTGTACTAGAAGGTGCATCGCTAATAACCAATGAAATTGGTTGTTGCACTATGTTTCCAGATATTGATGAATTATATCTGTAACAGGGACGCAAGTTAATTGTAACATATCGTACTATGCATTCCAAATTAAAATTACTAACACAATTAAATCTTACCCTGATTCTTGTCTCATAGTTCGTCTATTTATACCTTCGCAAAGTCGTGTTAAAGCATTAACCTGAGTTCTTTGTTCCTCAAGAACCTGTTGTAATAAAGCTTGATACGATTTCTGACTTTCGATCAGTTCTTGCAGCAATCTCAAATTCTCCATTTTTAAAGCCCCCATTTGATCTCGATATTCTTTCCAGTACTTGTTATCCAAAGAGTCACCGGTTTTCTGCGATTTTACAGAATTTACGGTCGATACACCAGATGTAGATCCTTCTTCTGGACCTTGATCACCAGATTGTACGCGTTCTTGACCAAGTAAATTGGCGCCGAGTTCTGTAAATAATGTATTAAGAATTTCTGTAAATAATATATTACTGTATAAAAAGATGTTAGAAATATTTACTTTACACAATACTTTACACAATACTTTACACAATACTTTACACAAAAAAAATGACCATAATATTACCAGGGGAAAGTACAGTGATAGCAGCTTGTACAGCATTTCTCACTAAATTATCCAATGCAAACATCCAATGAGGCTTTATACTATGCATTCGTAGAACCTCGTTCACCGCCGTTTGAAATAGATAAATTGCTAAGTTGAGATGATTAATGGCGATAGAATCAAAATCTAATTCTTCTTTCAATGTTCTAATGGCTGTCACGATCACTCCTTGATTTTGTTCCACGATATAATCTCTCAAAGCTCGCATTAATAATATTAGATGATTCTGAAAACATAAAAACTCGGTATTAATTAAAATACGTAGTTTACATTTATGGAAATTTAGAAATAATTACCATTTGAAGAACAGTTTGACCTTCCGCCTGACATATACCTCTCATCCATACTTCGCAAATTTTTGCCTCGTCTTGATTAAGAACTCTAGTTAATGTCATTCTTCTTTGACTATCTTTTTTCAGCAGATAAAAACCCTCTTGTTCTTCGCCAGTCTTCTGACCGGGTTGACCTATTAGTAATATAAGAACACGTTAAAGTTAAATGATTCTCAAACACATTACCAAATTAATTATAATTATTCACCTCCTAATTCAACTTCTGGTGATAATAAACCACCAGAAGAACTTCTCCTAGTCATGGAGGCTCCTGCTGTGTCACTTTCACTTGTTTCTATAGAAGGTGTATTTCCTATTGTACTGAAAATACGTTAAATCGATGTTATATCTAAATGTTATTTACATTCGCATCATTGTGCTTTGAATCTAAAGTTTGCATTATACACGTGTCACAAGGGCAAGAATATTTCCTGGAAGATATTTTGATTGAAAATAAACCTGAATACATAGGGCAATCACTGAAGCTATAAGTATATTCTACAAGCACTATCTCAAAAATAATTTTAAGAACTTAAAGTTGAAAAGCATATGAATAGTATTACATAAATCAAGTTTGTAATAAATTTCCATTGAACTTGTTTAGGACATCAAACTTCAGTTCACAGTATCATTAGCTTAAGGACTAGTACAAGGAAGATTAAAATGACATAGGGATCTTAGTCTTCCTCCTTACTACATAGAAAAATATACCGAATTACACATATTACAATTAAACAGGAAGCTCCATTGCCCACAACACATGAACGTTTAGCAACATAAAGCAACACAAATATTAATAAATTATATGGCCTAACTACTATTAATCATAATTAATTCCTTGCTTGTATGAAGATAGATTTTTCTGTTTTTTGTCAATAACATGTATCACTATTATTTGTTACATTTTTGACAAACAGCTATAACCATCTATAGCGTTAGTACCATACCTGTTAAAAGAAAGGGTTGCAGTGGGCATTCTAATGGGGGACAGAAGGTGTGCTGGACTGCGCTCCCTCAGTGGGCTTGACTTTGTTAGCCCTCCACTGTACGTGACACTTTTCGATTATATTTCATCATAAGAAAATGGAATTTAATGACAAATAGAAAATAAAGAAGAAAGAAAGTTAAACCGCTAACCACGTATTCAAATACATTGCGTGCAATGTATTCAGATTTATTACTCGAAAAAAGCTATTTACTAACTGCTACATATTTCTTTGAGACGCAAAATATATCTTTATATAAAAATTGCTTTCAGCAGCAAAACAACAAAAATCGGACGACTCATAAATAAATTAGAACAGGAATATTTGCATATAATTACATTAATATAAATGACATATTTACGTTACCTATCATCTGACTGTGAAGTTTGAATAGGAGAAGCAGAAACAATATGATTATTATTGGTTTTATCAGATTTCCCTAAGCGTTCTAATCTGTCAGCAGGTACTGAAATGCTTCTACTAAAATCAGGTACTGCGGCCAATCGATTGGTTTTCTTTTTTCTATGCACATAAAAAACAATATTATTGTATCTATTTACTTATGTAATATGGAGTTTTTGCGCGCGCGCGCGCGCGCGCGCGCGCGCGCGCGCGCGCGCGCGTGTGTGTGTGTGTGTGTGTGTGTGTGTGTGTGTGTGTGTGTGTGTGTGTGTGTGTGTGTGTGTGTGTGTGTGTGTGTGTGTGTGTGTGTGTGTGTGTGTAAATAAATATGTATATATCACGTACTCATTTAAGAATGGATCCTCTAATAATTCAGCTGCAGTTGCTCTTATGTCAGGATTGGGTTCAAAACAGCGTAATATAAAATTCTTTGCCCTTTCAGATAATTCTGATGGAATTTCAGGGTGTATTTTGTAATACCCAACCTGTTAGAATGAATTTTTTAAATATATATAAGACTGTCTTCAGTAGAAATTAACTAATATTTTACCTTAAACACTGCAGCTTGAGGGGAACCTAATTCAATGAATGGCGGTTTACCAGTTGCCATTTCAACTATTGTACAACCCAAGGACCAAATATCTGCCTACATCATATATCAGAATATAATAATTTTCCTAATTTTCATAAATAAAGAATATGTATAACTTACAGGAGCACCATATCCACGCTGTCCTTTATCAATAACTTCCGGTGCCATATATTGCAAAGTTCCAGTAAACGTTTCTGTACTTGGACATAAACCAGCTAATCGTTTCGACATACCGAAGTCTGAAATCTTTACTACACCACTATACGTATTGACTAAAACATTATCGCCTAAAAGCAATAATTAAAGTAAAAATACTGAAGATTTCATAAATAAAATATTTCGTACATTATACTTTACCCTTAATATCTCTATGGACGATTTTTTGATCATGTAGATATTTGAGACCTTCTAGGATTTGTTTAGTGTAATAAGCAATTGTAGATTCATTTTCTTTCAGAGGACCCCATTTTGACCTTAGTAAGGCTGATAAACTACCTAAGAGAATTAAAGAAGAGAATAAAAAGAAATATAGTAAATATATACTATTCCTTTTTATACTCTTTCATTCTATTTATTTACCTCCAGGGACTTGCTCCATGAAAATTTTAAAGTATCCTTCTTCACTTACAGAACCTAAGTATTGCACAATATTTCTATGCCTCAATTGGCTATGTAATTTAATTTCCTCATGTAAGGGTTGCACATCTCCCAAATTCCGTTCTCGAATTTCTTTGACGGCAATTCTAACTTGCGTGTTTAAATCTCGAGCAGCATAGACAATCCCGTATGTACCTTTACCCAGCATTATTCGTTTGTTTTGGTCATCCAATTCATATTCAAACTGTGAAGAAATAAATGTTAATGAAATAAATTTATTTAAAAACTGATACTAACTAACAATAATTTACAAACCTTCATCCTATCATCAGTCATATATGCATCCAAATCTGTAACCATACCCTCCTGATCCCTGGTCATTTCCAAGATTAGATCATAAAATCTTTGTCTGCATTGAACAGACGGGAAATACATTTGGAAATCATCAGAGTTTTGGTGGACGTATAAAAAAAGACAGCGTTCGTCTCTTTTGTACAAGCTTACACTGCGTATCATGTTCGCGGTAAATAACCAATCGTGAACTTGTTTACAACTATTCTTCATATTGTCCAAGCAAAGATTCCAAATTTGCACCGATTTCTCTTCTGCCCCAAGGTTAACGTTTACATAGCTCGGCATCAAGATCTTCGTTGGCTCCAACACTAAGAGCTAAAATAGAAAGATTAGTGACTAATCCCTCTTTTCACTGCAGAAAATCGTAATAGAATCTTGATTCATTAAAGTCAGTCTAAGAACCTGCACTAAGAGCAGTTTTATATTGTTCTTACTTTGACCCAAAATGTACAGAAGTAAGCTGGATTGGTAACACAATATTATAAGCCATAGTCTCCCGAATTGGAAACTGGATCCTTTGTAGAACGATTCCATTTATCAACTTACTGGAAACCGTATACTATCTCCAACTTCCGATTTTGTAGCTTCAACAAAGTAGTCCATCCAAAAACTAAATATTTGCTCCTCTGGCGAAACCTCGGCTTCCTCATTCTTTTTACGAAACCTATCTATCAGCGATATGTTCCCTATTGTTGATTTCAGGTACCTAATTAAGAAACAATACAATTAATATTCTAACACTTTTTATTTTAACATACATATAGCTTCAATGATAACAAGTACATACCAGTTTGGCGGCTTCAGTTTAAACATGCACTCGGCGGCTTGGATAGCTTTCGAATAGTCTTCAGCAAGTACACTGATTTCAAAAAACGTTGCCACATCCCAATAATCCTTTAGACTGGATAAGCTACCTTTCTTGCCAATGAGATTATTTAATACCATGCCTATGTGTTGTAATTCTTCACTTTTAGAAAATTCGTTCCCTGCTATAACGAGTAACGTAGCAAGATTGATACCGGCATATTCATTTGGTTGCACCTGAATATAGAAGTTGTACTTAGAAGAAGTTGTGTGGTTCAAGTGTTTATTATATTACAAAATGAAGAAAATAATATACCTCGAAACCTTTTCTATACCAATGAATAGCATTTTTTAAACTTTCTTCATCAGTGTGTCTACTTTCTACGAATTTATCTTTATATATTCTTCCACACAAACATAACATATCAGGAACATGGTTTTCTTTCTTCTCTAGTGCTTTTTCTATAACTTTTAATGCTCTCTCCCTATCACCTTCTTTATTTCGTCGATTTAACGCAAATGCGTATAGATACCGAATAGCTGGCGTGTTGATGTAATTCTTATGAGTCGGTATCGTTCTTAAATCATCAACTAATTGTACCATTGCATCGTAATCCTACACATACATAACTTTAATTAGTAAAGAAATATTTTTCGAAACAAAAATCATTGCTGCATTACCTGTATTTCACGGAAGGAAATCAGAACGTTCAAAACAACCTCTCCAGACAAAACGTTTGGGTCATCTAAGCGTTTACGCATATTGTTCAAAGCTTTCGATAGTTCTTCTCCAGAATATGTTTCACGAGCTTTCCGCAAATCCGCGAGGAACTTTTCTTTCATATGTGCTCTAAAAATTGTATAATTTATTGTGGAAATCGATAATGAGAATGACATTATTATCACACTATTGCAATAAGTTCAAGTTCGTTACAAACTGTTAGCAAGATTCTTAAATTATAAATATGCTCGAATGCTATAACTCAATTTTATGTACAAAATGATAAGATAAGAAAATATTCACTTTGTTACTATGACATAATTTGGGTAAGAGAATGATGTACTTTGCTTTCTTATCTATAAAAATAACATATGATAACAATGTAGTGAAAACTCAAAACATACTTAGATTGTACTTCAACATCTTGAAATAACTTTTTGAGCTTTAATGTAAGATGTTGCTTTGGGTCTATGACTTCTTCGCCAGTGATCCTGGTAGTAGCTGGATTAGTTGCCACACATGAACCACATTCCACCACACGGTAGGATACAAATGTATAGTTACCACATGATAACTGCACATTGTGAAATTATACGTTAAAAGATAATTTTTAAATATAATATGTTAAAACTATATAAATGTACCTTTATTCTGATTGTTGTTTCTGTATCTACGTCATTATGTAATAGAATATTTTCTTTCATGCCGAAACTTTCCCTGACACCAAGGTGATAAAACAAGGCAGACTGTTGCAATTGAATACTTAAATCTACAACAGCTACATCTGCATTATAGAATGTGTCAAGTACATTTGTTTCGCCAAAATCCAACTTTTCAAACTAGAAAAATAATAATCAAAAATATTTAGAGATTGTAACTTTTAGCAATAAAAAATATTTATACCTGAATATGATGCATGTTGGCATTAACTAGATTGCAGGCTTGTCTGACTTCCTCTAAGGCTCTTCTTCTCTGAGCCAAATGTTCTGGTTGTTGTAAGTCTAAAACACAAGCTACATCCATTCTGGGTCTTCCCGAAATGGTGGTATGCCCCGAAATATCACTATATGTACCAATGCTGTCAGTACTAGAAATACCTTCTGCGATAGTTGATTGTGCAGTCACTGTAAAATGTTATTAATAACTAACAATACCAAATACTTCCTCAATGAATTGAATATAACAAGAAATTACCAGTCATGTCAACTGTATCGCCACAAATCGATGGCATGTTGTATAATTGTTGAATGGAAATGGTATTCTTAATTCTTACTTAATAAGTGTTTGGAGGTATCAACGAACAAAAGACTTGTGAATTCACCTGTTTGAAAAAATAAAATACAGAGCATAGTAATAAATTATAAATCTGTATTATTATACCATTAAACATATTTTAATTACCATAAAATATAAATTTATAACTTTTCAGAACATTACGAATTATATGTAAAAACTAAACATATGAAGTTTTAAGAAAGTTGTACAATTCATACAACTTTCAAAGAATGTTTTAAACAATTGTCGTAAGGAAACATTACTAGTCTACAAAAGACTTTGAACTACAACGAAATAACAAAACGTAATAAAATCTTGAACAAAAATTCACTTGTAACATTGGCTCGCAAAAAATTAATGCATAGTGAAAATAATGCACGTCGCTTCACGAACGCTACCATGGGATTCTCGTAGGGGAATTATTGTTTAATTGGACCAGGATACGCGAAATACCTTTTACACTGCACATTATAGATACAATCTTCCATTTCTTCTAGAACACACAAATCCGGAGTCGAGGTCGTGCTCGCGCTGTACAACTCACATAAAGAAGTTTCTTGTTAGTTCACAGATGGCAGAAAGATCAGTCGCTCTACCGGTATAAAAATAGAAGCTCTTAAGATAGAACGCATTATAATAAGAATGAAATGATAATTGAGATTAGAATCATAGAAGTAAAAATCACAACCACGCAAATCATTTAATAATTCTCGAGCGCAATAGTGGAAATAAATAATAGAAGCACACAGTAATCAGATTGACTTTAAGTTATTAAAAAGATAATTTAATTCGTGGAATACATGATATTTATAAAAAAATGTGTACAAAAAAAAGAATTTAATTAATTTGTATGTCAATTATGAAACATCTTCCACCATGGTTGCCAACATAATATTAAATAAATTAATCTTCAAATGAATATCTTCGATGATAAAGCGTGGTCATTGTTCACGAGATTTATACTCTGTAAAGTTAAAACATCCGACGCAAGATAGCCCGAATGCTACTACCGCAAAACACTTTTGTCGATCGACTAGAATCGACCATTTATTCGGAGAATATACTAGCTGAAGAGGTTCAACACACGCAAATGCGAATAATGAGTTTGTAGGTCATTCGGATTCGATTGAACTGAATGTTACAGTACAGAGCATCGTGGAAACGTACCAATGAACTCCACACGAGCAGGATGTTAGGAACAGGAAGAGCGATCATAGTTACGTAGATTGTCGGAAGCCACGACTTTTCTACTCGCGTGCTTATGACTGTTAACTGCTGTTAAATAGAATAAGAGATCTCAATTTCGCTCCTTTATTCATCAGAGCAACTTTGCCCATCAGATTTAATATCTGGGTTAATATGTAAAGACTACTTCTACTTGTTAAATATAAACTTCCTTATTCTTTACTTAATCACATAGAATATTATGCAATTGGATAGGTCACAAATATGATCCCAATGCAAATAGTAAATGCGTAAATGCATTCTTTATTTGCTCTATATGTATATTGTTATATCCTGTCTTAATTTATTTTTGACAAAATTTATAAATAAACTCAGTCTAACTTTATCACTTAGTAAAAAAATGTTATATAATAAATAAAATAAAATTAATATCTAGAAATTTAAAAAGTAAGTAATTATTACTATCACATCGTAAGTTTCTCAGTGTATAATCAATATCAACTTACTTGAATGATAGGAAATCAATATTCCCCGATAAACAGCAAAGTTGTAGAAACTACATGGTCCTATCGCTGGATAGTCGATTACGTGATCCGTATTGAAAACCAAGAGTAACTACAATAACAGCAGAAAGGGTCCAAAAGGTGATCATGATTCGTATGTACGCGGTTTACGAGTGCGTGAAGAATAGTGGGGTGCAGTGATGCGCGGAGCGGCCACTCCGCAGCGCTCCCCTTTCATTAGGAACACAGCAGAAGCAAGAAGCTATTGTCATCTTAATTTAGAAGTATTCATACCCCTTCTTTTTATTCAATCCGCGTAATAAACCGTATTTTGTAACTAGCAGCGTAGAATGCAAGAGGGCCGCACGATAACAGTAGGCAATACATGTACAACAGTATTATTATACTTCTTTGTAACTTATGTTATTTTATCACAGGGGGACCCCAAGAACTGGCCTGCCCCACGATCGCGATCGACCGACAAGACAAATACGTCATTTCTCACGATCAAGAAGCGCTGAGATTTTCTCTCTTCGTTCCATTTTAATTGCTCTTTACTACACAGGAATTCTCAGAAATAGAAATACAGAAGGAATAACAAATGTTCTTATTCAATATTATTATAATTATGACGTATAAATATATATATTTATGATTATAAATTAGGAAAATAAACTATCTTATAACATTTAATAATAATAACCTAATGTGTATGAGTATACCTATTACAAGCTATATATACAAGTACATATAAATGTATAAATTTTATATAGTATATAGTACCTAATTTTAAGTAGTACCAATTGAATAGTGTAGATATATAAAATGTTTATGTGTATTGATATCCAAGTTTTCTATCAGCAAGTTCTCTTCAATAACCAACGGAGCCGTGTGTGAATGAAACAAAGAAGGATAGGTAATGGTCCATAGATATCCTAACTCGAGATACTTGCCTGATCATTGGGGAGCCTCGCGGTGTAGAAACCGCTCGAAGAATGCGTGTAATGCGTGTACATACACGTCACGTCCACTTATCGTCGCTGTCACGTACGAGGCTCATCGTCATGTATGTGCCTCTCTACCTGCATATGTCGCCAGTAAGTACAAGTACACTGTATGCGACTTTACGTGTCGATCTTAAAAATGTATTCGTTCTCGGACATATCTACATTGATGTCTTGTACCAATGTATATAAGTACTTACTCGCGTACACAAATTCATGCGAAACTGTGCAAAAAATGTTGGATATGTAACTTCAGGGTATTAACACAATCAGATGAATTTATTAAATTAGCATGTTACAATAAAAATTTTTGTTATTTTATATTACATCCATGAATCTTATTAATGACAATTATTCGTATCAAATAATTAATCTCCACCTTTTATGCGCTATAATCGATTACAGTACACAACAAATTAAGGAGTCCAACATAATTCTTTGTTAATACGATTAATTATAATTTGACATCTGTTCTAAGACATCGATGAATATTCTGTTTAAAATTAATTTAAAACTATTTCTGAAGAAATCTTAAGAGTATTAGGAAATACTATGTAGAAATATTATTTTCCGAGGAGAATCTTTCTTGTTGCTCCAAAGTTTTGACCAGCTTGAGTCGCACCCTTATTGGTACCAGCTTGAAGACCAATATAACCTTCGCCAGCTCTTAGTTGCTCCTCCGTGAAATTCCGCTTATTCTCTTCTGCTGGTCTTGGTCCTAGCCATGGTCCGCGCCATTCTGGATGTCTATATGTCTGCAAATTCATATCGTTTTATTATTTTTCCTACAATTATATACATTTAATGATAATGGAAAATAGGCGTATTTGATCAAAATTATTACAGTGCGTCCAATGGCAAAAATGGTGTTGGTCACTTGCGCGATATTTTTTCTTTCCATAAGATCAACTGCTTGGAACAAGTCTACATCAGGTACTCCGTATTTCACGCAGGCCTTTTGGAATCTGAAATAACGATACATTATAATAACATTGCTTGAATAAAGTATGTATGTGTCTATTTTCTCAGAATACCTAGGAATTAATACGTCTCGTGTCTTTGATTAACAGGACAGCAGGATAGCTTGATCGACTTTTGAATAATTGGTCTAGACATGCACGATGATCATTGAAATCTCTTTAATCCGTAAATAGCCGTGGTACATCAAGCAATAATAGGTAACAATTTTCAATGAAATTTACAGTTAAACAATTAGAATGCTGAAGTTAATAATGCAAAACAAAATAACCATATTTCTATTTGATTAAATATCATAAATTACAAGCATGAATTTAGCCCTATAGCAAACAATAAACATATGCTCAAGAGCCGCCATTTCGTTGGTTGTGATGCAACGTGCCACGTAACGCAAGAACGTGAGGCAGGCCAGTATTAATGAACTCTCTGGATATTAGGAATGTAAGAACGAAAGAAGTGCACACGATAAATATTCTTAACCTCTACGTTACTCCTGCTTTCCGCATAAAAAGGGAGTAATGCGGAGTGGCCGCGCTGCGCATCGTTCACCCCACTACTGAGGAAAGCGCTCTTAAACATTGAAAACGCGCCAATTGTCGACATGCGCACGCGATATCACGGTCAGATTGTCAGATGCCGCAGATGTCATACATGGTTACTGTACTTTGCAGAAAACCTCTTACTAAATACCTTCCTTATACATTTCGTCTTGAATGACATTTTGTTTGGACATAATCTCGTTCAGCTCAAACAATAATTTCCAACGATAATAATGTTCAATTTTTGTAATTATCTACGAAATATGACATATACATATAAGTACATATGATAAACACAAAGCATTCTTATCAGAGTGTATTTGATTAATCGCGTTTATCATTAGTATAAACTATATATTGTTATGTCGTCAAAAATTTTTTGTAAGATGTCGAGTATAGGTAAAAGATAAGGTTCTTTGTTTTATTTTTATGAAATGATTGTGACGATCCCGACTTAGGACTTTCTTGATACTTATTTATCAGGCTTTCAAATAACACGAGGAACAGTGACGCAATCAAAATTTGGCGGCAGTTGCGCCGGCGATTCTAAGTCAATAATCGCGTATCGTTTGATCTCTCGATCTCAACGACTCCGTGACTCTTCGACTTCGATAGATTCGAGTCGAGAGTCGTTCCATAGTAAAACACTGTCGATTGCGTAAACTTGACTACATAGCAGGAAAGCATGAGATGAAAGAAAGTTTGATAGTAGGTAACAAAAATTAGCGAGTTTGCCTTCTCTACAAGCATTTACGTTTTGTTCCATTCTTGTTTTATACACGGATATCATAATATGGGGTGTATTTACTAAATATTATTATTGTATGTGCAATAAATGATATAATAATATTTCGTCAATGAAATAATACAGTTTACACGCAATTCACAGGTAATGTTGTTATTTACAACTTACACACTAATTATGTATTCATGCGATATAAAAGCATTTCTTGCGATACATACTGATTAAGATTGTCCATCATCTTATAATCACCACCAGACGTATTAATTTTGGTGATAAGTCCCGGCTGCAGTTTGTTCATAAGTTTACAAAGCAATACACCATTCCGCAAAGCATCTTCATAACTCACATCTAAAAACATATCATTTCCTTGTGTTAATAAGCGTAACAAAAATGGGAGCCTGTAATAAATATAATATTTATTTTGATTATAAATCTTTTAATATAAAAAATATATTTGTGTACGTGTTACACGAGGTATTAAAAGGTTAACTATTATGCAATTCCTTAATCCATCGAACCCAACCAATCATTCACCTAAGACCTAAATATCCTAAAAAAATCGTGACAAAAAGGAGAGCTAGTGAGTGAGCAATGAAAAGAATGCCAAGTACTACAGTGGCATCAGGATAGCAGAAAAATAAATCTGGCTTCCCTCGGGATAAAGCGTTGCTTTGAAAGTTTCGCGGTCGAACGACATGCGCACTCCATGTCGACCATTGATTTTCATTGTCAGGTGGGCTATTATCGGTTCAAATGAATGACAGCTGTCGTTTCTCTTGTTTTATCCTCCTCCTCCCTGTTCATCGCTGCGGACGAGATTGCCGCGAAATAATAACAGAGGCTGCGTGCACCAGCACTCGTTTATGGCGCCCCATTATGCCAAGAGGCGCGCCAAGGGGGCATGGCATTTTTTGTCAGTCGGTCGAAGGATCAGAAAAGACCGCCTCCGTCTTCCGTTGCTCGCTTTTTTTCTACTCTTCAACTCTGGTGTTTCTCGATCAGCGCCATCATTGTCTTGCAGTCGTCGTGACTCGCGGCGTAGAAGCAATCCCGTCGCCATTCGAAAGACATGCTGCATCTCAAATTGCCAGGAGGCCAGCAACCGACAGGAGCTCAACATCGATGTCAAGCATGTATCGTTTATTGTCAAGTTCCTCTCCCGGTTAACGTTTCGATATATTGAACGTATTGACATGTCACGCACTCTGGTGAGCGACTTTTTAAATTGTATCGATACGTGAGCCATGAGCGGAAGCGCTGCGGTCGACGTACGGCGATGTGCGCAACGCTGGCGCTCTTTCTATATGCGTATATTACTTACATATTTGATCATATACATATAGATATTTTCAAAGCATCAAGTTGTCAAAATGATTTATATATTGGATAAAAGGTATCTTGAAAGAAGATAGAAGTAGGAATGCCAGCAATGGATGTTTAAATAGGTAAGTGATTTATCAAGGGTTTCTCAGCCAAGTACAACTCAACGATTAATATATCATTCTATAGGATATGTTACGGTTACGCGTGGTTGTACCAATGGATAATATATGCAGCATCTATGAATATGAAAGTTACAGAGTTACTAAGAAAACATACTAAGCTTCAAGTAGTTTTCCAGTTGTGTCTTTTATATGAAACTATATAATTTGTGAAACCCTACGTACTAGGCTGAAATAGGCCATTACAAAAAATCATGAATAACGATAATGAACTTATTTTCTAACTCTTGTTTTGTAGTAAATATTACAATATAAATACGTACTGTTTGAAACTATATATCTATTTGTAATTTGTTACATATTTGTTATAAAAACCACTAGTTATTTTGAAACATTTTTAGATAACGAGACACGGACTAACCGTTCAAAAGACTACTATCCTGATCCTGCAAGGACGATATGTCACGTGGTTTTGCAATAGAGGGGATACTATTACATGCTTACCCCAAAATCTGCTCGCCTAATACAAAACTGGTCGTCTGCTTGAATTTTCGATTGACGAGTATTCGACAGCCGATCAACAGCAACTAATATATTCTTTAAGTAATTCTTTATTAATTCCTAACTTTCAAACAAAAATGACAACTATCAATTATATGATTAAGAGAATAAGTATTATTTAGAACAATCATGAATGTTACGAAATTAGAATCAAGCAAGAAAAAATTTCTAATAAACAGTTTGCATCCAGCATTTAAAAACTTGACCTAATTTATTTAAGAAAAGATATATAATTTTCTGTGGCCTCGATTATTATCAAAGTCACTAAAGAACTAATTAACTTATTAAATAATTTCTTTGAAGGAAATGAAAGTAATATTTCTGTCTTGAAAAATATAGAAGAAACTTGTTCTTTACAGAAATAATTATATGACAGGGAGCGATACTGGTGTACGTGACTCAGCTACGCATGTCAAGCGAATCGAGCGAACCAGTTGCTTTTCCATAATATCCAGGCAACAGGCCGGAGGCTACAGCTTCCAGCATCCACCTCTGGATCAACGCGGGCATATGGAGTAAACAAGCATGACATGGTATACATTCCTGGTAGCATCGAAACACAATGAGATGTCGTAAACGCAAGAAGATGACAGAAAATCGATAGGACGCCTTCCAGATCTGAACCGACTTGCTCCTTACGATTCTTCGCTGCTTTCTTTCATGCTCGAATAAACATAGTAACGTGATGCTGACCTGATATTTTTCAGACGTTGCGTGTCTTACTGCTCTCTTCTTTCATACTCGACACTATGCGTCAAAAAAATATTGAGTCGCAATAATATGTATTGGTGAATTGGAAACTATTACTACCCTCGATACTATCCTGTTACGGTGACACGTCATAGTCGTCATGTCTCGACAATTTGATGTGAAATCGATAAATTGCTCGAGGCCTGTTTCCTTTACAAATACACATTGTACACATGTCTTTTATCCGTAATTCTGTGCAAGAATATATTATTGCGTATATCAAACAGGTGGATAAAACCCATGTGATTGAAACAGTAATATTTAAATAATAAAGTGCAAAGAACGCATATCTTAGTATGTATTTTTTTTTAATAAATATCTTTATTAGCATGTACAGAAAAAATTATAGATTAAACAAATAATTTTTTAGAGTGGGAAAGTATATAACATTATGTAGTACAACGATATGAAGAAAAGAAATCTTGAGACGGAATGGTTCACCCTAACTTCGACAAATACGTTTGCGTGCCTTAGTATCGATTTCACGTCAGTTTCATGTCATAAAGACGTCAAACACACGGTTTTCATCAGGACAACATCCTCGGCTTGAATTTACGACCACTGGCAAGCAACAGGTCCCGCGGGAACGAGTCCTCTCACATGCAAAGAGAATCCAATTTCCCTTCACTTTTGTCAAACTAAGACTATATCAACAATTTCTTTTCATATAACGCACTTGTTTGTTAATAAACCAACACTCTGTTCCATAATTAAACTCTTAAAATTTAAACAACACCAATGAAAAATAGAAATTAAAAAATATGCGATAAAATTGATATTTAAAATAAAATTTCATTTTTAAATGTGTAAATATATTATAATTTTGTATGTCCCTGTAAATCTGTCCTATTTTAAGCAACCTATATTAGGAAACAAGAAATTTACATGAAATTACAGGATTAATAAAAACAAAGAACACACCCTTTACGGGCATCCCAAATGAAACACGACCCGAGGCAACAACTTGTTGCTTTCGGTCGTAAATCTACCCTCGGGCTGTAATCCTGATAAGCTCTTCTCAGAATGACGTCATTGACGATCTTTTGATGGACAACTGGCATCCGTTGACATATCTCCAGAACCTTTCGATCGTACGAATATCCAATACGCGATTTCTTCCGAAGGAAATGCCCTTATTCTTCAAACGAACACATCGAAGTCTACGCGAATAATAGGTGCTGCCCTTCGTCGGCAAGAAAGCCATAAATTCATCTACTGACCCTCTTTGCTACCCTAGTAACTGCAAGCTTTCGTGACGTCACGCAACGTTTCGTGACGGGCAGTTCGACATATCGACATTCTATCACCTGAAGCTACTCCTCGAGAAGGAGAGGAGAAGACTGCGAACTGTGAAAAGCTTAGGGTTCAAAGTGCACAAGGATCGATACGTCGACGTTGACGTCAACGTGGCGGGCAAGCCATAAATCCCTCAAACGTCTGCTAGTACCCTGGTGCAAGCAAGCTAGTTGTGCCACCGTGACGAACAGATGACTGACACTTGCCTCCCTCGTAACTCGTAACCCTTCTTCCTGACGAGCTTTAAGGAGCGTTCACAATAGCATAATGCGATATCATAAAATTTCTGCAATTAAAACAGAAAATTAATTGCGCTGTAATTTGTTTAATAAATTTTGGCGAAGATCATTTATGTATAGAATAAATTGTTTAAAAAAATATGAATATTACAAAAATTGTAATTAAAGTACGTACGGAGAATGAATAACACGGTGTTAGATATGTACTTTGTGTAAATTGATAAGTATGATATTTGACATTTTGTTTTAATAAATCAGTCGAAACAAGAAAAACTTAGTTGGATGAATTCTTAATGTAATTCATTTCATGAGAAGCAAACCGGAAGGTGTGCAAGAAAGAGGAAACAAGAAATGACATAATGCGATATTTCACTTGACTATCCGGACTCTCGTATGCGGCCCTGATACGTTGGCGTCCTTACGACGTAACATGATGAACAGATGACGCTAAATCAATACGTGTCGTCGGCAAAAGATTGCTAAAGACCGTTTGACGATTTTCTCAGCGGAGTTTTTTCCTTCCTACGGTATTAACAGCAGAACACTTCATTCTCACTCATGTAAATATTTCTAATCTTATAAAGAAACTACTTTTGTCATCATTTTAATATTTTTCAATTCCATCTTTCACTAATTAATTCTCAATTTTTTTTTATCAAATAAAAAACTAATCAAGTTTCTCCAAAAAATTTTGTCATTTAAATATTCAGTATCTTTTACTCAAACAGTCATGAACGTTTCTAGAAATTGTATGTGAATGCGAATATTTAAATAAAATGCAATTTCCTACCCTTGTTTAAGAAATATTTGGTAGTATGCAAACTGGTATACAAAGGTCGTGTCCAGCATGCCACGCGAGCTTCCAGGAACAGGCTAACATCTAGAATGGAAAGATTCGAGGATCCTGAAACGCATCGAATTCCAATTGTGCATCATCGTGAAGGTGAGTGACGTTAAGGGCGAATCGGAAAAATAGGAAAGTGGGCGGTAGCGATCGAACGAGGCGGTAGCTCAAGTTCAATTTTAAATGAGTCAATAACATCAAAAGCTTCATATACCCGGATCGCATCATCGTGTAGAGCTGCTGCTTGCTGTGGGTGGAACTAACACTGCGTAACGCTCAAGGGATAGTCTGTAATATGACATAAAGTCTAACTATATGATGCTTGAAGTTTAAACACCCTCCACTTATTCTAACATGAAAATCTATCATAGAGATCAAAATCGCTCAATAAAAATTTCGACTGAGAGAATATAATTTTTTAACTTTGATAGTATTTTAATAGGGTGCTATATAGTATTTTAATAGAGAAGCGTGAAGGATCATTTAAAAATATTAGTTTGTCTTAATTCGAGTACTGTTCTGTGTCGTTATACGATCGTTCGTTCAGCACAGCGATTGCGTCGACGCCTGGCGTATTTCAACAACCAGGGGTACACGTTGGATGTAGGGGGTCGCTACCCACTTTTCGTTCAATAGGGTGACTCGAATGACGCAACAAAGCGCGCGTTTTATTAGGAGAACATCGGCAGCAAGAAGATAAAGCTACCCCTAACAAACACCTACAACCATTCACCCTCCGCACTCTACTCAGGATCTTACGTGCTTCAGTATCAGTTTTTCACAACCAATGACCTTTCACTAACATTTAGATTTATAGATATTAGGTATAACTAGTAAATTTATTAATTAAGTCATCAAAATTACTACATTTATAAATATTAAACGTACCATTTTTATTATAAGTGACAATATATCTAGTTGTCCGTCTTCTTCGCTCTATTAAATTTTCCTCAAATTTCCAATTATCCTTTCCTTTTACTCGTCGACTTGTCGCCTCTCATTACACATACCAATAACTGACCTAGTCAATAAGGTTAACCTTTGCGACATCACGCGGCCTGACATTCGTACCCGGGAATTATAGGATCGCAGCTGGCTTTTGGATGCGTTGCATTGGTCCTGAACGGGGGTGGTGATATTGACACGCTTTTCGAACTGCACCACCTCCGTAGAACAGGAGTTCATATACGAGAGCACGTGTATCAAAGGAGTAGTAGTATCATCGATAAACTTTAATCAATTGTACTTATGGCTGTCCCAGCCAAATTACACATTTATAATACGTAAATCGATGAAAATCAAAGTTAGATATTGCGAGCTTCATGATCATACCTGAAGGAAATCTCTCACCGACCACTTGCTCGATCCATTGCTGAGCCTCGGCTTCCTGACTTGGTTCTCGTTTCCCAGCAACCTACGATCAAAGAACTATTTTAATACGTGTTTTTTATGTTATCAGCAAACTTCACATATGGCACGCTGATAGCTGCTGAAAGTGATTAATGTCGACCAATATTTTTTGTGGACGATGAGGTCTGGAAATAGCTATTACACATGTGCGCCGTATTCATTAAATTCGATCTTGAAAGCTCAAGTCATAGTCATTACACTTGAAGCACTGATAAAGCTCAGTTCATATATCGAGCCGATCGTGCGTATAATAACGCTACACTTTCTCGCTAAAGTTTAAAAATGAAGTTGAAAGTCTCAAAACTACTTTTAGTTACACACAATAAGCTCTCTAACCTTCTAACAATATCTTTAATGATGAAAACTTAATTGTGTCCCAAATAGAACAACCTAAGCGTATTTCTGAAATTCTTAGTTTTTGAAAAAACTTATCAGTTTCCGCAGAAACTTTCAAAAATTGCCGTAGCCGATGGTATTTCACATCGTCATGGCGGGGTATTGGTAAAAGTTTTCAACTAGCAATAATCGCACCTCGGTAGAACCTCATTGGTTACGATATCGCCACTGCGCAAAGCTAACGATACTATGTTCCACAGTCCTACTAATAACACTCACGTCATCTTTCGACAGTGAGAATCCTTTCTTCTTCGACACCACCTAGTGGCAAGTCGACGCACTAACGCATCGAGTACGCGTAGGTACAAACTGGTACAAAGTAAAGTAAACTATTTTAAAAATGAGATATAATTAAATAAACGTATTAAAATCATATAAAATAAATAAAAATGTGTTAAACGTTAAGAAATTAATAAAAGTGCTTTTTATAATATACTACTATTGCAAATGTCCGTCAAATAAATCCACGAATCGTCTAGAAAGCGATGCTTTCTGAGAATTCAGTTTTCTTTTAGATACCACCTACATGTGAACAACATTTACAATTGAATGCAAGTAGAGATGCATTAAGTATTTGCTGGAAATGCATTATCGCAGGAAAACAGGAAAGTAAGAGGTGATACGTTAAGTTCACGTGGAAGGACGCCACGTAATGAAGTCTTACTCCAGTCAGTCCTCTTCGGACAAGTATGTAAATACTTTTTCTATCTACTCGTTGCTCTCAAGCCCTAGTAGAACGAAGCGATTTAAACATCGATTAGCTAATTTGTAAAATTTCAGAATCAACGATATTTGTGTCGCTAAAAATAATTACGTTTCAAATGAAAATGAGATACACAACCTGATAAAAGATCGTTTCATTGATCGATCATCGACTAACGACTGCGTAAAGGGACAACCTCCTCGTTAACGCGATTAATCTAATTTTTGTTACGTAATTCGATCTCGATGTATCAGATGCGAATACGTATTCGCTCCAGCCGTCTACGCAATTCCGTAGTGTTACGGTTACGATAAACTTGGAAACAGCGTCAATTGACGGAATCTAAACTCGGCGGTGGCCTCACCCTTCGAAGTGGCCAGCATCCAGAAATTACGAGCGTCTTGCTTATCGGTTTCTTTCATCTGGCGCCCGTCCACGGATCGGCTAACCATCGTTCGTTGGGAAACACACCCACTTGTTCGAACTTTTCCACTTCGTCCACGGATTTCCCCCGTTTATTTGCGACGTCAGCATTCAACAATAAAAGACACATCATAGCTGCGGCCAACGATACGTACATCCGCTTCTAACGTAACTGATCCGTGACCTATTTTTGACATCTTTCGTCAAAAGCAAAACGAAACAGTTGAAAGATACCTCTCCCTAGAGACATCGGAGCTTTAATTCGAGTTCCAGACGATCCCCTCTCGTATTCACAAAATTGCACATGCTATTTTCGATGCTTAGTCACGTATTTTCGGAATTCTGTAATTAATTGCCTTGGGGATGTACGTAATGTTGCTCGTGGCTACGAAGGATTGTGAAGCTTCAAAGGGGGACTGTTTGTAAGAAAGTTAGGAGGTGAAGGAAGAGGAAGAAGAAGGTGCAAAAATAAGCAGTCTGCTCTTGTGCACGAGCAAAATTGAGAAGCAGTTATCATGTATGGCGAAACGGTCTTCGAACCTCAGGAAGAGGCCATTAGACGAATTATTATAACTAGATCGCGAATATTTACGCAAATTGAGAAGCAGTTATCATGTATGGCGAAACCGGTCTTCGAACCTGAGGGAGAGGCCATTAGACGAATTATTATAGCTAGATCGCGAATATTTACGGAAATTCCAATTTTTCTGAACACGACTAAAAAAACAGAACCTCAGCGAAAATTTCTTTCATCTACTAAATATTGTTACACTAACGTGTTTCCAGAGAGAATTAAAGTAGCGTAAATATTTAACCGTCGATAGTTTTGAAACGCAATTACATCAGAAATGAGAAAATCTTTAATTTTATCAATGGCAAGAAAATTGCAAGCTATTATTAATTCTGATGACGAATCAACAAGATATTACTCTGATATTAAACCTATTTCTCTTTACTTGAACTAGATTTACTTAAATACGATCACGAAAATCGGATCGGCGGTGAACCTACATATTAAACCTGTTGATCGTACTTTGTAAACAAATTATAGCTTACAATCGTATAAATATTTTATTTAAATCAAAAGATCGCGAAACACGCTAAAACTGCGATCCGAAAAAAATATTCACGATAGCATAGAAAAAATTTTGCACGTTTACTAAGAACATTACAAGCACATTTCTTGTTTCTTCTTGTAAATAGAGCTGCAGTGTCAAGATCTGGTTACGGGCGGGGGTGTGGGAATACCCACTGGGCACTCAGCCAAAAAATATTCGTTCGTGAATGTCGGGAAATGATACGGCGGAGGGGAGACCGGCATATAGCGTCGCGACGCACGGCGTCCGACTTAGTCTCTAGTCAGCGTCATCGTTCAAAAGTCGCTATCCTAAACTACGGTAAAACTCAGTCTCCGTGGCAACGTCTACAGTGTCGAAGGAAAGAAAAGAAGAAGAAAGATGCCGGTACGTGTTCATTATCCCGTCGGAAATCAAGTGTTCGTTGAAAATAACGATTAATGGAGGCTTAATCGCGTATACATTGATCATACCATGCCAATTAACGATAAGCGAAGCTATACTGATTATAAATCTGATATACGAATAACTTCTTATTGCTACGTTAGCGGGCGAAAACCGTGGTTATTCGTAGAATCCTAATTACGATAGACCTTGGGCTATTTCGTTTTGGCGATTTTCCCAGATTGCTGGATTAATCTTGACACGTAACAGTAACGTTCGAAGTTGCAAAAGAAAAGACAAATGAAAATAAAAAGAAGAAGAAGAAGGATTTTGTAAGACACGTAGGATATTCGTTCTTAGTTTTATTTAACAAATGTCGGCCGCATTATTGACACGATGGAACTGGTAACTACGAAATGGCAATTTGTACCGCTGATCGGCTTTGACGCACATCTCCTCCCCCGTCTCATCCGGAGTCGGAGTATTTATACCCTAAGATAAATATCCTTACGTAATATATCTTGACGATATTTTCGAGAGGAAATGCCAATTCGAAAAATTAATAGATCGATTTCTGCGACAAGATTAATATTGTGCTATTAGATCTTCTTTCGAAAAGATTGAACTGTCGACTTTATTACAACACTCTGCCAATTTCCCAATCATCGTCACCTATTATATTTACATAACATTGTTTGCTCGTTAATTCCATTTCAAACCTTTGACACGACTGAATATCAAATATATTAGCAAAAAAATTATGAATTTCCAAAAGCAAAATCTTTAGCGCAGACGTTCGACTCGATCGGTGGCCGAATCACTGGAAGAAAAACTCGAGAGGATTCGATCAATTTAACTTTTAATTTGGTGAATCGTTGCACCAGGTGTCACGTTCACGAAACGTCCTCGAAAGTTGGATCTGACCTGAACGAAAACGCCACGTCCTTTGAGAATAGATAGCTTAAAATACATCTCGAGAGCATTCGAGGAGGAATACATTGCTTCAAAAGGCTTGACATTTCGCAGACATGTTGAAAATTTCTCTTCGGCAATATCATTGATCTTTCACGAACGTTTCTCAACCAGACATAAGATAATGCACTCGTTGAAATATTTGAGACAAAACTGTATATAAATCGTGAAGTAAGAATTTAGTAAAGCTTAGAAATTTGTTTACGAACATAGAGTCAGATTTCATTTACGCCAATTGTTCGTTGGCATTTTAAATCATCGTAAAAGGATTTTATAAATTACTTATACTTATTACGAAGCAGCACGTTCGAAACATGTTACGCGTTGATGCTCAATATTCATCCACTTGTAAGTCGTTGAAATATTTGAGGCAAAACTGTATATAAATCGGCAATCGTAAAATAACAACTTGATAAAGAAAGCTTCTTGTTACTATAAATACTAATTTATCGCGAACATAGAGCCAGATTTCATCTACGTCAATCGTTCGTTAGCATTGTAAATTATTCTAAAAGGATTTTATAAATTACTTGTATTTACTACGAGGCAACACGTTCGAAATATATTACGTGTTGATTGTCGGCATTCGCCCATTTGTAAGTCGATTCAAAGGAGAAAGATGTCGAATGAAATAGAATTACCTTTGCGATGGAAAGTAACTATTCAACGATCCAGTCGCGATAAAAATTAAAATATGAGAATAGTTTACATGTTCATTGGGAGAGTTTTACTCGTCGAAAAATTCCAAGTTGACTCAGTTAAAGATCACAGTTAAAGGTCACAGAACTACTATTTTCTAGTCACCCTGTTTCTCTCGACTAAAATCTATGAATTGTTTATCGATCAATTGTCGACAGCAGTTACATCTCGTAACTTCGACTAGGTCGCGAAAATGGGTCTCTCGGTTCATAAAAGTTTGGAAAGCCCTATCCTAAAAAATAAAAGATGTGTTTCGTCGATACAGACGCCGTGAGAAGGGATTCACGGAGGTGAAAGAATTGTCAGGATGCCAGAAGCATAATTTCGTCTTATCGACGATTTTATTAGAAATCAGTAAAACTCTGGATTCACACGGCACGGAAACAGGTGGCGGAAACGTTGCTGCTTCTTGCCAGTTTTAATAAAAGCCAACAGATCGGTCGTCGTATTTTATTTTCGACGTTCGTTTTACGGCCGCGGTAACATAATACCGTCGCGGTCTATTTTCGTTCCTGACATTTTTAAATTCCCCGGCAACACTTTGCTGGACCATCCCTGACTCTCGAGACGACATCGAGTGTTGTACCATCACGATTTTAATTCCGCATCATGCAATTGACGGAAAAACTTCCGGTTTCTAGGCCCGAAACAAGGAACAAGAGACTGAAGTTATGGTCTGGATCGAAGCTGTTTTAGGAGAAAAACTTCCACCTGGAAACTACGAGGATATTCTCAAAGATGGGGTCATCCTGTGCAAGCTTATCAATAAATTGGCGCCTGGCTCGGTGAAGAAGATTCAGGCTAAGGGAACCAACTTCCAGCTTATGGAAAACGTTCAAAGGTATTTTATAAATATAAAAACAAAGTTTCTTTAAGAGATATTATAATTATCAGTTAAAACGTTGCTAATTCTAAGAAATTAGAATTGCGGTAGACCTTCCAAATTTACTCATGAAATTTACTCATCGTTTTATCCTATGGTTGTCTCTATATATTCCTTTTTCCAAAAAGCCTCTTCAATTGTACTTTAGTCTAGATACAATTTCGTTTTATCAATTTGTAATCAGTTGATACTGTTGTGGATTCTTTTCCGGGCAGATTTCAAGCAGCCATTAAAGAATATGGTGTCCCACAAGAAGAAATCTTTCAGACAGCTGACCTCTTCGAAAGACGCAATATCCCACAAGTTACATTATGTCTCTATGCCCTTGGAAGAATTGTACGTATCTTAAAATTAAGCAGAGATTTTGAAGTTTAAAGAAAGAATTAACAGACTTGTCGTATGTATCTCTTTCTTCTACACAGACGCAGAAGCATCCGGAATATAATGGACCGCGTCTAGGACCAAAAATGGCTGAAGAAAATAAGAGAATATTCACGGAAGACCAACTTCGAGCCAGCGAGGGCCAGCTCAATTTGCAGATGGGTTACAACAAAGGAGCCAGTCAAGCTGGTCACGGTGGATTCGGCAACACTCGACACATGTAAACATTCTACAACACGTAAAACACGTGACATCGAAACTTTATCTAGATCTAAATAATAATATACTAAAGATCTTCTACTAAATTGTCGATTTCGAAGTACTCAAAGAACGCAACTATCGACCAATTCGAAGTATTCTAGTCACGAGTCTATGACGCTGAATTCGACCAAGCTATAAAATTGCTTTCTCATCGAATGTCTGCGAAAATATATCCTAGATACATTGCGATAATGTAGTGACCTTTTTTCCCTAGGATATGATATTGAAACGTCGTTGTACTCTTGTATACGTAAATGCGAAATCATGTCGATAAACCATAACTATTAGTCAAAAGCAAACACTTAAATACACTACACGTTACGTTATAATCACACATAACGTATTACGTACACACGTTACATTCACAAACAGTTTACCTACACACCTAGCATACACACAAAAACAATAAACAATTTTGTAAGATAATGACACCTACACCTACACTATACATGACACGACAGACATATAACTACCTATATAAATAAAATGTCAAAAATACGTTTCTTAACACATCGAATATCAATCTATCTTTCACGAGAATTTATTAAAGAAAACAGAAAACATGATACAGAATGCCGACAAAAGCTCATCAATTATATCATATCGCGTAACACGGGAAAGATTTATATATATTACAAGCAGGACTTCCTAGTTATTTTAACATGTAAATGTAAGATTTTATCCGAACCTCTACGTCAAAGATTATTTTATCAATTCGAACGAATAGTCTAATGTCTTTTCTAAGATTTGTAATTGTCCTCGCACAATTTGCTAACATAATGTACAAATTAATAATGTATAAATAACAAATGTACAAAATAAAAAGGCAACGCTGCTATTTTTTATTATCTGTATTATTGTACATTGCTGACATCTGTAGTCGGAATTATTAAGAAACATGTACCTTAAATCAATTACGAGAATGGAACATTTTGACCATCAATTATTACTATTTTCTCTAAAATGTTAAAAGCAGAATGGTCGAGGTATATTGAAAATTCTACTGATGTCAAGTTCTTGGCAAACGTTAGCACAAATAATAAAACAATAGCGAGTGTGTCCTGAAATATGACATATGATGGTAAAGTCGATTGCGAATGTTTATGCAACTAAAGAAATGAGTCCTAAATAAAAATTTATTTCACTTACTAAATATTATGGAAGCAGTATTACTATTATTACTGGTAGCAGTTTCAAATTTCATTCTAATGAAATTTTCCTATTAGTAGGTACTTATTTTTTATATTTTATATATTTGTGTACATATGTGTGTGTATATTATGTGCATTCTGTATTTACCTGTCATGAATTTTTATCATTTCATCCTAATCGAAATTTGTTTTAGTATTATCGTCCTTTAACAATATTATCGAATATTATTATTTATATCCTGTGCAAACAATAATTTTTTTTATTTCTCATTTAGTATTAGACAGTAACAAAACGTATATGATTCCACTTTGTTAACTGTATTAATCTTTTAATTTAGAAAAAATATGTTGCGGTGAACTTTCATCTGTAATAGTCTTTAAGGATAAATGTTGATTATTCCTGTTCTTAATTTTTAAAAACAGATAATTTATTCTGACTGCTGAAACTGTTATTTAATTTGGAAAATCATTCGACTTTCCAGAAATCTTATGGTGAAAATCATTTGAATCCGTTTGGTTTTAAGCAACTTAAACATGAAATTAATTTCAGATCAGATGCTAGAATATTCACGACTTGTTTGTAAATAAAGTTTGCACCATACTTGATGTCGTCGTCATGACACAAATTTTTCTTTCTTTTACTTTTTCCTCCTTTTAATATGACCATACCGTAGGACTCGATTGAAACTTTCGCTTAGCTTGGCAAGTCTTTACGTTATTTTTGGAAGTCGGCGGTATACCAGCAGACAGCCAACACTGGTCTCGTGTTATGATATCGCATTAACATACCAAATATTTATATTTCACGCTACGATATCATACGAAATATTCTATATCGTCTAATTAGTAAAAAATCCTATGAAAACTTTTCTAAATATCCAAAATTTGTTTTATTTAAAACGAATGATATAACGTGAAAATGTAATCTCGTTTACATGAAAAAGATATGAGTAATGTAAATTAAATTAGTGTAGATGACGGTGCATCGAATGATTCATAGTTTATAACCTGTACAGAATTAGAAGCACTTCAACGAAAATTTGGAAAAAGTATTGCAAAAATGTATCCTGAGTCAGACGTTTGAAATAGATGGATTTTCAATATATAAAGCAGTCAATATTTCTCCTACGTCTGTCAAGACCATCTATCAAGAATATTCCATTTTTCGAAAAAAATTGTTTTTGTTATCTATTGATCTATAATGTCTTGCAATTATAATTCATGGTGTAAACAAATATATGATATTGAACAAACACTATGAATCGCATTATTGCATGACGCAGCATATACAGTGATTTTGAAATGCAAGTTAATATGGAGAATATGCAATTAAAAGAAGAATACTTTGAGAACTTTTACAACATAAGATATCAAATCACTTGATCATTAAAAATCAATAGCCTAATGTGGGCTGCAATTTACAGGTTATACCAACTGACGCGAGCAACTCCGTAACGTCCATACTTGAATGGCGCGAATCTATATAAATATGTTAAATGCGCGACAATATCAGTAGGTAAAAATTAAAATTTTTCAAACGCAATTTACCTGCCAAAGCGGACGTCCAGGCATGATGAACGCTGATTGTAGCTGTTATTTTGCAATACTCAAAACGTAGAAACGTGAAGCCGGCAGAGCTTAAGCAACTCAAGCTCAAAAAGTGTGCGCCTCGGCCCTCGTACTGCATATATATGCGTGACAGGTGTGCGCTCGTGTTGGTAAATGTGGGGGCGCTTCTATATATGGACCACTTACTCACCACCCACCCTAGTTTACCCGCGAGCACCTCCGCCGGTATCTTTTGGAAAGCATTCTTAAAAGAATCACGTGAACATGATATTTCTACTAACTGAAAGCAATTTAACAGACTTTTCTAATTCTCCATAGAAATACTTCTCTTTGGAGATACTTTTCATACATCTCTGTAAGCAATGATAATTGATCATTAAACAAATAATGAGAAAGGTCGAAGTTTGATTTGTGTCACATCAATTTTGTAACCTATTTCTTTCTCATATGATAGTTTTTGACAGATAGAGTGGACAAATTCCAGTTTTAAAACACGAAGATCATTATTTTAGAAGCATATAAAGTTCACGCATAATTTATTTGGATACTACAATATATTATAATATAAATTAAACCTAACCTAAACCAAAATCCATTCTGTTAATCGAACTCCTAACGATGCATATAAATCATAAAACATGTATGTATGTATGTCTAAGTTAATTGTATAATATACGCCAACTTTAAAAGTAATTTAAAAGTAAAAAGTAAGGCACGTATAACCTTTAAAATAATGATCTCCTTAGAATTAGTATTCATGAATTCTTCTTGTTAAAGACTGTCATGTGTTATAACAAAAATTAACAGGTTTAGAGTGCCGAATGAAGACCAGCCACGGAAACATGACAATAACTTGTATTGTATATAAAACATGACTTTGTTTTAAGAAGGTTATTAAGACTGTTTATGGTATCTACGTGAGAAGTGTAGTCATCACTGGTAGCGTGGCCGAGCGGTCTAAGGCGCTGGTTTAAGGCACCAGTCTCTTCGGAGGCGTGGGTTCGAATCCCACCGCTGCCATTTATTTTTGCCTTCTTTTGTAATACTTTAACATGTGATAAGTTCGTGGATTGTATTTCGACCAACCTTCATAAATCAACAACGCGTAATTAATGAAGAAGACGGTGGTAGCAACTCCCTTGAAGGTCCAATGGGTTGCGTCGGCACGCGGCGCCGTGGTTCACACCTATTAGGAAAGTATGTATTAGAAGGAGGTTATCTCCTCTTCATCACAGTCAGCGACACCTATGATTTCTCTCATGTACTTTCTTACTCCAGATAGAAAGATGGCCGCTTATCTTTTATGTCACACGGAGTCTATTTTACCGATGTGACTAGGATGTGACAATGCTTCTGAATAATATGATAGCCTAATAAATGTTTCATTCTGAAGATGCCACCACAAGCCACACCCAATGAATAGATACAAAAGCTTCAATACCACCATTTGTTGTATTTATGCGCGTAGAATATAATTTAACAGAAGTTGTATACATAAACCCTCTATACTTTTCCTAAAAATGACAGCCCTCACATATTTTTATTATATTTAATTATTGCATTATATATTGTTTAACATTTTGTAAGGCTGTTTCTTACTGAAATATTTATTAACTAAGACATCATTTATTAAGAACTAATATTCAAATGACTCTCACAGTAATTGTATATATAAAAGACTATGTTATTCAAAAATCTACACCAATAAGTCAAATTTCGCTATAAAACACTTATTACGTCAATATATGTTAATATATGTTGCAAATCCTCGACTAAAGAACAACCGGTCAGGTCAAACCGATCGGTCAATATCGCGTATCTCGAATGAATTAACGCTCAAGGTGGAGGAGGTTTAATAGATCGAGTGTTAGATTAATCTAGAACTGTATTTGCACTTGTATAAAAGTAACGTGTGATGTTATGAACACGGCGGTGGTAGGATCTTGTGGTAGGAACTGTCCTCCTACGTTGCTGATTCTCCCTACCAGCCATTGGGTTTTGTCTGCCCTTCGTGCCTTCCCGGCTCGGGTTTTTCCAGGAATTTGTTACCTGACCTCAGAGTCATTAAGTTTACAGCTAGGGATATAATTCAGAATTTTCTAAAGAAGAGATAGGGACCGTACGAGCCATAAATGAAACATTCAAAATTCCGAACAATATATTAATACCAAGTATAATCAAGAAAAATGTACAAAAAATTTTCTCTGTGTAATTAGATAAATAGGGATTTACCAAATTTTATAACATAATTTAATTATTTATGCTGAAGTTAATTAAAGATTACTCGAGCAACAGTTAATTTTAATAGTCATCGAGATCAGTTCAGTTCCGCCTGGGCAGGCGACCTAAACGGACGTGCGAAACAGTGCTCCAGTGAAAGTGCGGCAAGAGGGAAGAGAAAGGGACAAAGTAAACGCCCATCGACAAAACGTGGAATCATGCAGATTCCACCAATAAAAATAGTTAATTCAGGAGAAACATATTTCATAAATAAAGCTACAGACTCTACATATGTAGAGAAAAAAGACGATATTATGGAAACAACACAATTCGACGGGGAGGAAAACATACCAATACACCAGGAAGAAAGCTGGACGGTGACAACCTCCTAATTTAACTGTTAAAAAATTCCACCAAATGTCCAAATTGGACAAATTGTGAATTTCAATAAATAAATAAAAAAAAAAAATCTTAAACACTTAACTTATTTGATATGTTCAAAGTAAATATACAAGATTGTGATATTAATAGTTATTCTGTTTGTTAACAATTTTTTTAGGCAAACTCATCCTCACTTGCACTTTCACAGGTCACACGTAGTCCATATTCATCTGTAATAAAAGTGTTCCACAGCTGAATAGCGCCAAGCTAAACTGATCTCGATTTTTTTTTTTTTTTTATTTATTGAAATTCACAATTTGTCCAATTTGGACATTTGGTGGAATTTTTTAACAGTTAAATTAGCATGTTGGTGGCTACCCCCAGCGGGGTACCATCCTCGTGTTTGCTAGATTATGTCCTTTATAAGGTCTGCTGGGTGCTTCCTTTTTAGTCTTCTGTCCATGTTTATGGATTTGTACGTTTCCGCAGCTAGCCGGTTTGGGTGTGTTGCTATTCTTGATTTGTATTTTTCTGAGTATCTGCTAATTTCTTCCTTGACCGTTGGGATTCCCAGGTCCCTCCGTATATCTTCGTTTCTGACGTACCAAAGTCCGTTTACTATTGTTCTACGGATTTTAGCCTGTATTACCTCTATTTTGTTTATATGGCTCATTGCTGCCGTCCCCCATAATGGTATTCCGTACTTCCAGATTGGTTTTATGATCGTTTTATATATTTTTAATTTATTTTCTATGCTTAATTTGGATTTTCGGCTTGTTAGCCAATGCATTTGTCTCCTTGTTTTCTGTATTTTTTCTACTATTGATTTGATATGTAGTTTTCATGTGAGTTGTGTATCTAAGTGGAGTCCTAGGTATTTGACATGCTTTGTTTGTGTTATATGCGTACCGTTCAATAGGATGTTTGGTGGTATCTTTTTTCGTAGCGTGAATGTAATATGGTTGCATTTATTGGGGTTTGCTTTTATTTGTTTTTCTTGTAGCCAATTTTCTATTTTTATGATATGTTCTTGTAGTATTTTGACTGCCGTTTCTGGGTTAGTATGCCTGACTAGTATAGCCGTGTCGTCCGCGAATGTCAATACTGTGCTGTTGGTAGTTGTTGGTATGTTTGCCGTGTATAATGTGTATAGTATTGGGCCTAGGACGCTTCCTTGTGGTACCCCGGCCTTGATGTCTTTAACTTGAGAATATGTGTCCTTGATTTTTATTACGAAGGTTCTGCTGCTTAGGTGGGATTTTATTAATTGGTGTATAGCAGCACTCGACAGCAAACTTCCCAACGGTTTCTGTCTCGTGCCTCGCTACACAAGAACTCTACCTTTCGAACAGATGATTGCCAGATGTCGATACACTCTCTCCGAATATTTACAGCGAGCCTAAGGATCCGCTATAAATCTTAGGATTCATGCAGCTAAGATTCTCTAAAGGAACAAATAGTCTTTGTCTCAATAGTCCCTACACATACCACCCACTACGGGAAATCTGCTTTTCCTCACGTACGACGCTCCTCGCTAGCAACTTTCTCTCAAGGGCAGTTGTCATCCCTTTCCAACAACCAACTCACGATTTAGCCAATTAACAACGACGTCCATTTCCCTCACTCTCTGAACTAACACTTTTCTCAACGAATCCGATGATCCCGTATCCTTAGACACACCCAAACACAGTTTTCCTAAGGAGCATCATCGCGACACAAATTCATTCTGTTCTATGGCGAGTCGCGAGGCAAGTTGGAAGACGCCTATCTGAATTGCTCGTCCGCAGTCGTACGTAATAGCGAATCTGAATTCCTCGACATCTGTGCAATCGTCTCGACTTGAACCACCGCGTAAAGTATCGCGCCGAGCTTGAACTTGTAATCTTGAACCGATAATTGTACCGGGCTTTCGGCACGCTAGTGTATACCACGGACACAAGCAAATAAACAGTTATTGTTTAACAATACCGAGTGATTCTTCTATACCTATCACGCACATCACCTCAGGTGTATTTGCTCCGCGAATTGTTTCCTAATTATTTGTAGTAGACTTTCATGGTTAATTTTATCGAATGCTTTCTCTATGTCTATAAAGAGGGCTGTGCAGTATTCCTTGTTTTCTAGTGCTACTATTATTTCGTTTATAAGCCTGTGCATTTGCTCTATCGTGGAGTGTTTGTTTCTGAAACCAAATTGGTGATCCGGTATTAGTTTTTTTGTCTCTATTATTGTTTTTATCCGGCAATATATTATTTTTTCCGGTATTTTGGAAAATACTGGAAGCAGTGATATTGGTCTGTAAGATGCAGTTTGGTGCGGGTCTTTGCCTGGTTTATGTAACATTTTGATCTGTGCTAATTTCCATGGTTTGGGGAAGTATTGAATTCTTAGAATTGCATTGAATATTATTGTCATTAGTCTTATTGCTTTTGGCGGAAGGTTTTTCAAGATTTTACCATTGATTAGGTCGATTCCTGGCGCTTTGTTGTTTTTTGTTTTATCAATTATGTTTCTAATTTCTTGTGCCGATGTTTTAGGTATGGTGTATTCCTTGTCGGCTGTGGTAGTAGTGGTTTGTGGATCCTCCTCCGTATGACTTTTGAGGTTGCTGTTGTTGATAATGTGTGGTGTGAATGTGTTGCAGAGGTGGTTGGAGAATTCTTCAGCTTGTTCTTCGTTGCTTCTTGCCCATGTGTTATCTGCTTTTCTGATTGCCGGGACAGGTATTATTGGCTTCCTTATTTTTTTCGTGGCTTTCCATAGTAAATAGTTGGTGTTCTCGTGTGTGGAGAATGTCCCTATGAACTTTGCGAATTCGTTATCGTTGTGCTCCTTTATTTTGTTTTTTATTTCCTTTGCAAGTTTGTTTAAGTGTTTTTTGTTTTCTCGGGTTCTGTATTTTTGCCATTTTGCTTTTGCTTTTCTTTTTTCTTTGATTTTGTCGAGTATTTCTTGCGGGATTGTTATTGTTTGTCTGCTGGTTGGTTCGGGTGTAGTGGTTGTCCTTGCTGCTTCTTGAATAGTTGCTGTCAATGTTGCTACTGCCTGTTCTATGTGTTCAGGAGTTTTTAACGGGATGTTGCAGTTTATTTTGCTTTCTATTATTTCTTTGAAAGTTTGCCATTTGGTGGTTTTATTGCATAGTGTTTCTGGTTTGCTATAGTGTATTGGTTTGTTTCTGTATTCAATTATTATGGGTGTATGATCGGAGCTGAGCTCGAGGTTGGGTATTATTTTTAGTTTATTTGTGTTTAGTCCCCTTGTAACTGCAAAGTCCAGAAGATCTGGTTTTTTGTTCAGGTCAGTCGGCCAATGTGTCGGTGTTCCTGTGGATAATATATTGAGGTTATTATTTCTAATGTATTTTTCCAGTGTTCTGCCTCGAGGTGTAATGTTTCTTGACCCCCAAAGCGTGTGCTTTGAGTTGTAGTCTCCCGCTGCGATGTACTTGTCCCCTAGGTCCTGGAAGTATTCTTCCCACATTTGTGTTGTTATTTTGTGTCGCGGAGGCACATATACTGCTGACAACTGGAAGTAGTTGCTGCTAGTTTGAACTGTAACAGTGGTTGCTTGTAAATATTCTTTGTTAACTTGGCTGTGTAGATAATGTTTGATATCGTTTCTGACTATCACTGCTGTCCCTCCGTGAGCTTTTCCTGAGGGGTGTTTGGTATCATATATGGTGTAGTATGGTATTTTCAAGTAGCTTTTTGTAGTGAAGTGTGTTTCTGAGACAAGTAGTATGTCTATATTATTATTGTATATGAATGTTTTAGTTTCGAGGGCCCGTTGCTGTAGGCCGTTTGAGTTCCAGGCTGCTATTTTTAGAGTGTCCGTTTTTATTTTTTGCTTAGCACGTTTGTAATTAGTTGTAGCATGACTGTGATTTGTTGGGTTTGCTGTTTGAGTACTGCGTTTTGTTCGCTTATCATTCTGGTTAGCATTTCGGTGTTCTTTATGGATTGTTTGAGCAGTTCTTTGATTTCTGCAGTGTCATTGTTACTATTGCTGTGGTATTGGTTGTCTGTATGTGTCGATTGGCTGGTTACTTGAGCGTAGCTTAGACCACCAATGGTGTTGGTGCTGATGGGTTTGGTGTTTGTTGCTTGCTCTGTATTTGGTATTATTTCGGGTTTTGTGCTGTCCTGTTGGGCTTGTGTGTTAGTGATTGTCCTGCTTCGTAGGGGCGGGAACAGTTTACGTTGTAATTGTTTTCTGACTTCACATTTATAGCTGGCTGGGTGGTTTCCGTTACAGTTATAGCATTTAACTTCTTCTATTTTTCCAGAATATGGGCAGTGTATAGTTAAGTGGTTTTTTGCGCACTTGACGCAAGCTGGGCTTCTGTTGCAATAATTTTTAGTGTGTCCGTATTGTTGACACCGCATGCATTGAGGTATATCTTTTTTGTGTCGTGGTGGTTCCACTGTTACTATTGTGTTTAGTATTTGTTTGATATCATATATTTCCTTGTTGTTGTTTCTGGGTTCCAGTTCTATTAAGAATAGTGGTAATGGTTGCTTTGTGTCGAATCTTGTTATATTGTTTATTGTTCTTGTTTGATGACCAATTTTAGCTAACTCATCGCTTAGTCTATGTAAGTTCGTTTTAGGATGCAATCCTCTTATGACGATTTTATAGCTCCTTTCAATTTTTAGCTGATACGTGTGGTAAATAGCATTTTTTTTCTTTTAATGCTTTTATAACTTTCCTAAATGTTTTTGAGGTGTTTGTTTGAATTTTTACTTGTTCCAGTTTTGTTTGCTTTATTGTGTAGTTGTTTTTCTCGTCTAAATTATTTAGTAGATCGATGAGCGGGTCTATTATTTGGGCCTCAACAAAAATTGGTGGTGGTTTTGTAATATGATTTGTTTGGATTGTGGTTTTATTTGTGGGGTCAGCGTCTGTTTCTTCTGTTAGTGAGCTGAAGGAGTTGCTTAATGGTAATTCTTGCAGCCATCGCTGCTTTTCTGTAGCTGGGTTTCCTACGGCACTTATGTCTGGAGTTGTTTTGCGTTCTTTGCTAGCCTTCGCTAGCTTCCAGCTTTCGTCCTGATAGTATCTTTCATAATCTGGATTGCTCTCTTCTTGTCCCCGCTGTTCTTTTGTTTCTTCTGTCTCCATTTAATTTGTTTGTTTTTTATATAATATGTTTCTCCCTTTGTTGCTATGTTTATTGTTGGTATCTGCATTACTATTTTATTTCCTCCTCACTATCACTTTGCAGCACTATTACTTTGAAGCATTTTTTCCCTATTCACTTATACCTGGAGAGGACGACCGTCTAGACACGTCCGTCCTCCTCGGCTGCACGAGCAGGAGTGTGTTTAAGATTTGAAACTATATCTCTTCCGAATCCTCTGTTTACTTGAATAGTAAAAATCTTTGTAAAATCGTTTATATATGAAAAATTTTTTGCCTAGCAACATGAAAAATTTTGATATAATACAAAAAAATGTTGATCTTTGTTATATACATATTTTACTTGTTATTTTAGTAAATAAAAGGGAGGCAAAGCAAAGACTCCGTGGCGCAACGGTAGCGCGTCTGACTCCAGATCAGAAGGTTGCGTGTTCAAATCACGTCGGGGTCAATAAATCGTTTATCTTTTCTTTTTTTGAATTTAAATATAAATTTATCTACTTTTCAACAATTTACTTGAAATATTTAAAAAGTAGGCGCACAGTTATATTAATATATTAGAATCCTCATAAAACAACTATTCGTAGAAATAAAATGAAATTTTTGGTTACAATAAAGTTCCTTAAAAATTTCCATTCATACTCCATTTTTATGTTCTTTGGACAATTTTGCTCTATTAAATTAGAATTATATACGTGTACTACTTTTTATATGAATTTCATAACGTATATGTAAGTACTTACGCATTTTCTTTACATCAAAATGCGGTGCGTGCTCACATCCCGCACACAAGACGTGAAATATTAGGATAACATGAATGAATCACCTTTCTCCTCTCTCGTACAGTTGAGCGACATTCGCGCGGGCTGTCTCATTTAGCCCCTCCTAAGATTAGGCTAACATGTTAGTCGAGGAAGCTACTTTAGCGTGACTAACCCGCTTCCTCTTTCCATATATTACACGCTGCATTCTGTTCTCGAGTTTGATTTTTGGTTTCCAAAATAATAATCAATAAATATCTTTATACATAACTACATTTATTGTTGTACAAACTAATTGTGTAAAAGTTGATAAGTTATTTTTGCTATTGATAGCAATAGTTTACTGCTCTATGATTATGTGCAGTGGCGATCGCTCCATGAGACCAGCTCGAGTTCATTTGTCACGCAAGTACTTATCGTATGGGACATTAGTTACACATGTATGTAGAGTTGTATGAATATTAAATTATTTACATTCATACTTATAATCCTCCAGTAAATCTGTAGTTAGTAGGTAGAATGGACATAATCAACAATTTAACCGATTCATGAACAGGAACGCATGATCTCCGGTAGATATCAAACGCAGTGGATGATACCTCTATGCGTATTATGTTAGCCGCGGATTGGAAAGACACAATTTTGAGGAAGAGCCGAGCGGGCCTTAAGCACCTCTGTGACGTAGCAGTACTTCATTGGGTCACACAGCTTCTTTTCATTGTTTATTGATTCGTTAACCCTGTATGGTTAGAAATTTTGGTAAATTCGTGGTTCCAATATGTCTCCAATGTAGATACGCATCTTACCGCTTTAGAATTTTGCTTGATAATGCATTGTGCCAATGTCCTAACCTTACCTGAACGATATAAAGTGCAATCACGGGACAGTGACACCGTTTTTCCCCAAAATTGGAATTAATAATGTGTTTCTTACGTGTGCGTGTACGTACAGACAAAATTCTTCTGTAAATCTTAATCATTTCTTCGTTATATTTCATAAGAGTAATATGTAGCAATACACTTCCAGCAGGTATTCGTGAATGGATCAAATCTTATTACGCTTTCCCCTAAAATTAACATGTGATTCGGAACACTGGTGGGGGATTTGCCTCTACATACATAGTTAAAGCTTTCAATATGTATATAAGAACCTGCGTATACACATATACAATTCAATGCTTACACTAGCGCTTCTATCGGTGGCGTCATGAAATTACTGTTGGCTGCATGCGTTCCTGTTGAAAAAATTCCTCACGGGCGAAAGTCAAGGTATGACGGAATATCGTAACAGCATATGCGCCGGTAACATTGCAATCACTGCATGATATCCTGATGCTAGGAGGGGCTTTGTGAGACAACCCGCGCGAAACTCTTTTCAACGTAGGGAGAATGATAGCTTCCTGGTAGATATGTTTCTCGGATAATTCGAGGCTTGCATGCGGGATGTGAGCACAAACCACGTGCTTATTAAGAATTAATATGTGCATATAAGAAGACGACATCAGAAAGGTTGAGTTGTTTGAAGATATTTTCAACAGAATTTGTTCTTTTTCATAAATATATAAGAAAAACTATATTTCGTTCCCATGTTTCGTTTTCATGCTTTCATTCATGTTTTAATTAATGATCTTCAAATTTGTTCTGTACAAAACGTGCATACTAGATCATATTCTATTTAATGCATGATACATATAAATAAATAAATTATTATATCATATGCAATATTAATTGTTCAAAAATGACGTATTCAATTTCATTTATATTTCTATATCAATTTTATATGAAAATTCAATGTTCTGTATATATATCATAAAAGATAACCCATTGTATTATGTATTGAAGCAACCGATGACACCAACGACTCCGTGGCGCAACGGTAGCGCGTCTGACTCCAGATCAGAAGGTTGCGTGTTCAAATCACGTCGGGGTCAAAGAATTTTTCATTTTTTAGCAATTGTAATACAATAATTATATTTATATTATTAACAATATTTAAACAAATTTTAGTGTTGTAAAAAAAGTACGATATATTTTGCTTTTATATAGAATTAATTTTACAATATTCTTCGTCGACAGTAGTCTTCGGCCTTTCAAGTCCGCGCACGACTGAAGGCAATGTCCCAAAAGAGAACCATGCGTCGCGTTATTTCATTTTCCAAATCTCAACCGATGCTTTCAAGTATCTGGAATCTGGTTATTGTTATAAGACTCGTTATAAAACTGTCGTCAGACCTGAACTAAGACTAATCTGACTGTCCATGCTGTTTCGCATATTTATGCTTTTCCGAAGACATCTGGTAAGTATTCGCTACCCTAAAGTATTCTAGAAGAGAAAGACAGAATAATAGACAAAGAACGTCGAAGGAATTTGCGATACCCAAAACATTTTTGTAGTAAAGTCATTCTTTCTCATGATGGAGAATGGACTGTATCGTATTACAGTCAAAGATTAGCTGAGCGTCTTAAAATAGCATCAGGAAGCGTAGTTGTAATTATACGTACTAAATATAGTGCTTTGTAAAGCGTATATCTCTTACCTTTTAAAAGAAAAATTTTAAAAGAAAAGGAGAAAAATTTAATTTTGAATCCTGAATGTTGATTTCTGCAATATAATAAGTTTAAACTCAAGCAGTCGTGGCCGAGTGGTTAAGGCGTCTGACTAGAAATCAGATTCCCTCTGGGAGCGTAGGTTCGAGTCCTACCGACTGCGTTGTAATTGTACAAAAAAGGAGTACTCTTTTGCTTTTGCATGAAATTAAATATGATAATAACAAATAATAAAAATGAGCTCTTTCTATGTAAATTTTATATCTAAACGTGACATCATGTTATTTTGTTATGCTTTTTCTATTTATATTATAATTTTATTATATTCCTACATTTAAGCGGAAAATATAATTCGTAGAAAACAATATGGAAATATATTTCATTGTATTAAAAAAGAAACGAGATCACAGTTTATGATAGAAATTCCATCAACCGTGGCGCCGTGGCTTAGCTGGTTAAAGCGCCTGTCTAGTAAACAGGAGATCGGGGGTTCGAATCCCCCCGGGGCCTTTGTGTTTAATTTTTCTTTTGCTATTCAATGAAATTATTATAATTCTATAAAATACATAAGACCTATATAAGGTTAATAAGATAAAGGACAGGGAATAAAAATGATATGAATATTTTCAGATCAATTTATTTAGTTGCTGTAACATACAAAAATGTTCATATTTGCACTGTAAATAAATAAATAAAATATGAAGATATAAAATATGGAATCTTTATCATACAATGCACTTAAGCCTTATGCAGAGTAATTAAGTTATATGAATTAAGCAACTTGAAATTAAATAGCTAATAAGGAAGACTATAGAAACTTAAAGAAATGTTTCAAGTTACTTCAATTCACGTAATTCGACTAATATGAAATGAAATTTTATATATCTTAGAAATCGAATTTATAGCCATTTCCGGAAACTTTTACCCGAGCTACTGAAGGTGCTGCGGAATAAGAAATTCCTAATAAATTCTGAGCTTGGTGTTGTTGTTCTTGTTGCAACTGAATCTGTTCAGGTACCTGTAGATGATTACTATTAAACAAAAATCATATTTAAATTTTATACAATGTAAGACTCGATGTAGCTTTAGCATATCATTCTTACTTGTTGTGCTTGTGCTTGCACATGTTCTTGAACTTGAACTTGTGCTTGTGCTTGTGCTTGAGCTTGAGCTTGAGCTTGAGCTTGAGCTTGCCGTAATGCAATTAATTGCGCTAATTGTGCTTGATACGCATTAGGTGCAGGATAACCATGTAACTGAGCTTGCTGATATTGCTGTAACTGTTGATAATAAGCTAGTGCAGAAGTTGGATCAACTGAGGTTTGATAGTGTAGCGGTGCAGGTGCAGGAGAAACAAAAGTGGGTGCAACTGGTGCAGTTGCATAACCATGTGCGACAGGACCAACCGGAAATACACCTGATATGATAAATGTATGCCAGTTACAACTAGTTCCTAAAAGTATCTAATATTTTGAATGTGCTACAAACCTAAGCCAGGATTTTTGTAAGCAAGTGCATTAGCAACATTTGGAAGAACCCTCTGTGCTAAATGAGGATTTCCAATACTGGAACTAAACGATTGATGAGAGCTAGGGCCACTAAAAGCGAAGGCTGTTTGTGTTAAACCCGGTCTGATAAAGCTGAAAGATGCATGCTGATCAGAAGTGCCAAGTACATTTGTTGGTTTTACACCTTGAATGGGTGGTTCGGCATATACCGAAAGAAGCATAATATAAGAAAGTACTACGTATTTCTGAAAATAATAACTTTTATTAAAACATACAATGAAAATAGTAACATAGCGGTACTTACCAACATTTTGTAGTTTTATAAGAACTTTCAAAGTTTTTCACTAGAATAAACGATAGTATTATCACTGACGAAAATCAAGCAGCTATTCTGACGCTAAGATACTCTGTGGGGAGTTATATATCGCGGAAGCAGCCTGGTTGATACGTGAGTAGCATAGCATCGGCACATTTTGAATACATTGAATCACACTTTCTCCAAAATACCGAGATGGCACAGTCCATGAATAACAATTATTCGATATAGTTTTCCCTTTTATAGAACATAGTGATTTCATGCAGTATATAATAATTAGGTTTGTAAAGAACAAAAGAGACAGGAAGAAAAACTTTGTTCAAATTTATCTAATGGTCATTAGAGATCACAAAACATGGACGATAAAATTATCAATTCTTGTACATAAAATTTTAATGAGCACTTTGTACAGAAATATATACAAAATTTTAATTAAATACTATTAAAGCGAATACGTACAAGGCAGTAAAATATTTCTGTTTGATCCGCTTATGATCGTAACATTATTGATGAAAGTTACTTTCATCTAGCCTAACGAACTGATACGCAAACGATTTATTAATTGTAATCAGTTAGTCGTTCGTCGAATATTAAATAGGTTATTTTACTGGCAGTGATTCGATTCATTTATGTCTCGTACTTATTCGGAAGCCTCACTTATTTTTAATTGTAAAACACTTTTAAATTCCTTTTCATTTTTTTAAATTTGCAGTACTTAGTATGATAAAATGTTCTAAATTTTTATATAAATATTATATATTATATACAGTATCCAATAAAAAGATCGCAATGCAAAGACGTAGTTATCTTAAATTTTATAATTTCGATATAGCATTTATACATATTATAATTGTAAGATTTTTATTGCTATGCATATTATAAAATTTTTTAAATTAGCATTAACATTTCCATTAGACAGCCAGTATTGTGCGTACCTTAATGTAGGTACAATTTTCAAAATAAGTCATGTTTAAGATACATTTGTTAAATAATCCAATGGTCTTAGTATTGATAAACCAACTAACGACATAAATTTGTGCGAAGTGACAACAAATGCTGCCTGCCATAGATTTGTTTTACATATTACAGAAGTATGATTGATAAAACATACCCATAGCGGTAGTTGCAAACAATGCAAAACAACTCCACCATGTTGCTAAACCTAATAACCCTCTATACACATCCACAGTGAATATCTGTTGTATAAAAAATATTCTTAGTATACATATTAACATTATTAACACAAGAACTACATTGCAACTGTTACCTGCTTTAAGGAACTCAGAGCAAGTTGAAAATCCTGCGCCGTTTGCGCAACAGTTTTTTCATTATCATGGGCATTCATTATGTTTGATAAAGATTTTGGTGGCTCATCAGCTGGACATTCTTCAAGTGATGGTCCTTTTAAAATCCCTTCCCATGTATAACCACCTGATATATAAAAGTAATTAGAAAATCATAATTGCAATTAATATAATATTCTAGTGATATCTGTATTACCTAGAGTTTTATACATGAATGTAAAAAATAAACATATGATTATCGGAACAATAAACTGCAAAGCCACAACGCACAAATAGTAGAATACCGCCGCAATCTGAAATTAAATATAAGAAAGGTATTTCGTATCGAGTAATCAATTATATTTTCTTTTACTTAATACTTAGCCAACCGAATAAGTAGATCTCCCCCCTGTAAAGTACATCGCTGCGTGACCGAACGGAGAGATTTCCCTTTTTGACTTTTGTAACGCGTTTTCCTTTTTCTTTTTTTTTTGTTATTATCTGTTATTATTTACCTGGAATTGTCCCCAATTAATTGCACCACTTTTTCTGCTTTTATAAAGTACAGTATATAATAAAATACACCAATTTAGTGGTGTTAAAATTAATTAAAAAGTTACACTATCAGTTATAACTAAATAGAGTTATAATCGAACGACACCACATTGTAAAAAAAAAATTAAAATATATTATGAATTTTTAATTTCACGTTCAATTCGTGCTATTTATCTTTACTCATCTTTAATGTTTTTAATTTTACCTATATTTTTTTATACTTTTAATATATACTATTAATTTGATGTTGTGTATAAACAATATATGAAATCGTTAAATAAAATCATTACCGTAAAATATAATGGACCATTTAAATAATTTTTAGACTTCTTTGTTTTTTAAGTAATGAATATTAGTCCTCCATACTTGGAAAAATGTGCGGTGGACAGCGTATAGGTTGGCTTGTTCGAACACGGTGGAAAATGTATACCTCACTGTAGCGTGCACGGTTGGCTAAGTGTTAATATTATATATCACTTAATTTTGATACCTTTTTCTGCAAATCAACATTTGTAATTCTACCAGCTTCTTTCTTTTGATTCTCTAACCGTTGCATAGCTAAATTGAGATATGATTGCAAGTACATTGGCATTAATACAAATTTTAACAAAACTGCAACAATAATTGCAATTAATCTCATACTCTCAAAAGCCGAAGTTGTCATCCTGCAAAAATACATCTAGAAAGAGAAACTTGTATGGATAAGTGTATTGTAGTAATCATTATTTCTTAACTTACAATGGCCCATTCATACCACTAAATATTCTGACTGTAAGGTAATCTCTGCTTACAGGCTTAATCCATAAACTTACTAATAAAAGTGGAGAAGCATAACTGATGTTTGCTATTAACAGCAACAACTTTTGATCTTTATAATATCTGAAATATATAATTTTTCTTAAATTGCATAATTTAAAGATTTATTTAATTTTAATACCTCAATGCATCCCAATGCATTCTTGACACTCTTAATCCTGGGAAAGTAAACAAAGAACCAAGTAAACCACACCACAAAGCAAGGAAGAACTTTAGTACAATTTTTGATGCTGGCCCTCTATGAAAGAAAAGTTATTTCATGACTTTATTTGAATAAAATAAAAATACGATAATTTACAAACATTCATGCATGAATTTTATAAACTTACGTAGAAGAAAGACCTTGATTATCTAGAAAAAGAGATGCGCTATGATTGAAACTTGCATAAGCTTTATCCAATCCAATTTCAAGGTTGTTTTCATCAACAATAAGAACCATCATAGCTATGAGAAGATAAGCAAATCCAGTTACAATACATGTAGACCTTTCACCTATACTCTCCTCTCCCTTAAAGTATTGCACCCAAAGAGAAAGTAACACTTTACTAAATATTAAATAAGGAACATACTTTTTGAAGAGATCTATGTGCTATTATAATAATATAAATCAACTATAAAAAGGATACAATGCAAAACCCAGAACTAGTGAGCACCAAAGCATGCTTAGATTAATTTCATCTTTGATTGGATATAAATAATTATATATCTGTGAAATGGCAAATAAATACAACTACAAATTATCAATGGAAATACAGGTATGGAGGAAAAGAAGGTATAATTACCAACCTCTGTCATGATATAAACTGCAGTAGCATAGATAGAAAAGTCCAATAACCACTGACACTCTGTATAATATTTTAAATGCACTACATCTAACGTAGTTATCTTAGCACTCTCAAGGGTGATATCCAAATTTCTAGGAACATGAAAAATATCTCCAACCTTCCCATTCTCAGTATGTTTACCTTTCTTGGGTTTCTCTTTAGGCACACCAGCAAGAGTTCTAAGCTGTTGATCAGTTGGATACAAGTAACGTGTCAACCTATTAGTTATAATATCTTTCGTTAATTCTAGATATCATATATAGTCAATATTCTCATTATTTAAAGAATTACCCAGTAGAACATAAAATCCATCTTGCCAAAGAAAAATGTGGAGTTACTTTTTGGATAACACTGACCATAATCAGTGTTATAACTAATTGAGCACCTAAGAGAGCCTAAAACATTCAATTATTTTGAATATAAAATCTTTACATATTTCTTAAATGTTGTATAATTACATATAAATTACCATGATTGAATAGAAGAAAATTGAAAATAAAGGTGGAATCACCGATTTCACAAAAGTATTTGTTCCATCACGGAATTTGCAATTTCTTGGTAAATTGTTAATTAATGCTGAAAGACACAGCAATGAATTATCTTATATTTAACGAGGTTAATGTGCACTCGACCATTTTAAATGGCACATAATGGAATAGTTCATTTTATAAATAGTTGTAACCCCAAAAAACCGAAAACATCATAATCCCTTGCATATGATATGAGGTTATTTCCAGCTTCACCTATTCTATCTATAGAAAGGGACAGTTTGGTCTGTGTTCGACGGTAGTAAGAACATCTAGCGGAGGAGCACCGAAATATATTAACGTTACCAAATCGGTCAGGACCGAATCGAACTTGTGCAATCACTAATACCCGCAGGTGAACACGAATTATGTAAATTGTTTGGAGGAAATGCTGGTCCCACGATAACATAAACTAGAAAATGAGTAATCAAAAATGAGGAAATACTTAATAGCAGTTTTATGTATAAATACCAATGTACAAATAACAATTTTACGTACAAGTACCTAACATGTTTCACGTATCTCTATTTAACTAAAAAACATCAAATTAAACGCTAATTGAATGATTAATTTTGTATATTTTTTTACGAAACTTGATCTTTTTTTAGCAAATGTCAATGGTACATTGTCAATATTTATGCACTTTTGCTGATCGACATCATCGTATTAATGCGAAACAATAACACCATCAATTATCGATCTACGTATGTTTTCAGGATCTGATGCGATCTTACGTCTTGGAATTTCCATTCAATTGATTACGTAATAACATAATTATAAATAGACGATCTTTTGTTGAATTTATCATTTACATACGTCGATTATATGATTCATATCGCATTAAATTTATTAAAAGAAGATCGCAGAAATTAATTACGTATTGCGTATTTTTTTATGATGTCGAATTACTTTGATCGATAAGTTACCATTTTTTAATATTAAAATAAAATACTCTGTATCACACAATTACTTTTAAAAATACATTTTCACAGTATAATGCAATTAATTTGACACATGTAGGGGCGCGTCAAACGGAAGTCTTATTTTGATCAAAAATACGCGCGAACCGTTCGTTTGGAGGAATAAAAGAAGCGGAGAAGCTGCTGATATAAAGAGAGACCATCGATTTGTGCGATCAAATGTGAACAAGTGTTTGCCGACTGCAGACTGCGTGCAAGATTCGTAAGTGTTTGCGCATATGTACTTACATACAGTTTTATAATATTTTCAATTCTTTTTTTAAACGAAAGAGGAGGAAAGCGAACAGGAAAAACTGGTGTTCGCGATTAAAAAGTATTTCAGATTAATTAAACGTGATTACGAATGATTGTATTCGTAAACGTAACATTATAGACTCGCTATCTTTGAAGTTTGTAAAAAATACTTTGTCCATTGCTGCTTTGTCCACTACTTTTGTAAAAACACTGTGATCCACTGAAATTTTAAACACAACTATTTAACTAAATTAATTTTCTTATTAAAATTTTCTATTATAATTGTATACAATTCTTGTACAGTAGTATTTGTAGTAACTGTTTACCCTATATGAAATTTTTACGATATTGCCGATATATTTGTACGATATTTTAATTGTCTCGAGTGCAATTTAACGAATTCCAATTCCATTGTTATTCTGATTTCTAATTTCAAATCATTCACAACTTCATGCTTCGAGTCTTGACACATCACGATAGCTGTGAACAATTTAGTTTATTACACTATTCACAGAAATTGTGTAATTTATAGTGACATATTATCACGAATGAAAGAAAGTTGAAGGTCGCGGTAATCAAATAACATAATGCGATATCTCTGGAACATCGAATTTAAGACAAGTATTAAATACAGTTTTGAATACTGCATCCTCTATCTATATTTTAACTTTACGATCAACGCGTGACTATCGTGACTAATCGTGAAATTCTGACAAAGATAGCTCCATATAAGACAATCCTATGTAACGTTATTTCCGTAACTTCCTAAGATATATCATTCAAAACAATATCTAAAATTGTAAAATTAAATCGTGCATGAAGAATGAAAAAAGATATCGCGTTAAAATAATAGGTACGGTCGATCCTACAGATAATTATTTTTATTAAATTATATGTGGCTTGTATATAATATTGAAATTATTGTGAATAATAAAAAAAAAGGAGATGCGTTTTCGTTGCAGGAGTCAGCGAGCAAAAATAACAATGATGACGCCAATTTTTGTGATTTCTGTTTTTTTATTCGCATTGACATGTCCCTGCAACGCGCAAGCTGATAAATCGGATTATATACGTTGTCAGAGCAATGCAGAGTGTCAACCAGGCTATTGTTGTACCATAGGTATTTATTGCTTTTCAATAAGATGTTAATAAACTAATCAAAAGTAATTATTAGTTTAAGAAAAAGGAATGTTAGTGATCAACGTGTAATTCTAGGGCCAATGAGGTATAGTTTACCACAATGTAAAGCTATGCAAAAAGAGGGAGAAGTTTGTAGACCAGGTAACGTTTCAACGCTTAACGTGACCCTTGGATATCCAGATGGTTCTGAATTGACATTAAAGGATGTCTATTACATCTTTTGTCCTTGCGCCGACGGACTATCGTGCGATATCAAAGAAGGTGTTTGCAACAAATTAAGCGAAAAACGTGATCCAAATTGATTATCCGATGAAAATGAAAAACAAGATGGCTAATACAAAACTAAAAGGAAATATGCAATCGTTTATTATGAAGAATGACAGCAAAGAGTTGACTATAGTGAATGGTGATAACAAACAACCAAATTATGGGAAAACCCGACTCGTAGATTGTCATAAATTGTATAATTAAATTATGTACCAAAGGACTAAATTATTTTTCTAATTAAAACTTATTGATAATTTGACATTTCTTTAATAAATGTAATCATAAAAAAAATAATTTTAAACAATTTAAATAATAGTATTATTAGTACAACTAAAATTGTTTTAAGTACCTTAATGTAAGAATGTTGAATAAAAATAAAATATGTATGCATTTTAATAAATTTTGATACATAATACCAGAGAGGAATATCCTCTCTGATAATACTACTTATTTCTTGATCGTGAAATCTTCTTAATCGACGGTAGCAGACGATAGCAACATTTAGTGTACGATCTTAGACATAGGGTTGGCTATCTTTATTACGTTATGACAGTGACAAAGATTTTTCAATGTTATTAAATTTATTATAATTGATAATCGAATATATTATTTTGTTACTTTGTTTTTATATAAATAGAAGAAAATATTGAAAAAATATTATATTTTGCGTTATGGACAGTCAAGTGTGCAGAGATGGTAGATTATTAGATTTGATTGACGAGATCTGGCATAAAGAACGTTTGCCTATTGACGATATTGTAGTGCCAAATCAAGAATTACCTGATCCTGAAAGTGACAACGGTGATTCTCATATGACACTAAAGGAATTAGAACAAAAGTGGAATAATCTAGCTTTAGGAACTCTCAGTGAGAACCATTTACATTCACCAACGCCGTCTCATAATTAAATATAGGTAATAACTTATTATATACATATAACGACTGGACACGAGTAACACACTAATAATTTATTTAAATTATTTTTCTGCTATAGTGTACGTATTGTACGTATCTTGTATTATAGATTTAAAAATGGAGTTTCCAAATGTTGGGGAGAGATGTTCAATCAAAGATTGCAAACAATTAAATTTTTTACCATTTGAATGCAATCATTGCCATGACTTATTTTGCAAGGAGCATTTTCATATAGGTTCTCATAAGTGTCTAGGTTTGAAAGATAAGATCACATACACCAAAATAAGGGCACCAAATTATACATGTTCAGATGAATCCTGCAAAGAAACTTCACCCATCGAAATGCAATGCATCAAATGTAAGAAACACTTTTGTCTACAACATAGATATCATGGCTGCTTGGAATATACTAATGAAGAAAAAACAACAAAGTTGAAAAAATGGCAAATTCCAAAAAAACAATTTGCTGAAGCAAAAGCTATAGTAGATCAAGAAATTTCAGATACTTTGAAGAAATCCAAAAATACTACAATGGCCAATAAAGTATGTTATATCATTTAAATAGTTAACAAAAGATATTACATATTTGTATATTTAATTATTATTTAATTAGGTAAGACTTATGCGTGTAAAGGGTTCTGCTGTTGGTTCAAAAAATGTACCAGTAAATGAAAGATGTTATTTTCTTGTATATCCCCCAACTACAATATCTAACAAACATATAGGACCATCTAAAGGTATTTATGTGAACATGAACTGGACAATTGGGAAAGCTATAGATTCAATAGCTGATATATTAAAAGTATCCAACAATAATAATGTAGCAGGAGCATCTAAACTGCAATTATTTCATCATATAACTGGCACACAAATATGTAATGAAATGGATACACCATTAATAAAATTGCTTGAAAATTCGGAACTTACAGATGGACAAAGTGTTATTTTAGAATATTCAGATAGTATGTTTGTAGATACTACTTTATATAAATAAATATTTACAAAAAGTAATAACAATTTCTTTCCTTTTGGTCTATACATTCTTAAAATATGATTTATAAGTATACAACAATTTATTGATAGTGGTAAGAACACAGTTTTAGAATAATATTTGTTTATTACAAACTAGATGGTTTTATATATATCAGTTTTACATTTACTCTTGATAAAAAGACACACAGATGTACTATGTATGTACTTAATAAACAAATCATTTACACCAGATTATTGTCAAGTTTGTTTCAAATAAAACAATGATGATACTTTGACTTTGGCACTGGACGTTCTTTCCTTTTTTGACTTACTTCAATTACACTAATATAGCATAATAAAAGAATCAACAATATCGATTTAGAAACAACTATATACTTACTAATATCTTGTAATATGCTTATATAAATGTTAAAAAAGATAAATATAGATAGCAAGAAAAATATTGAATAACATTTTTAACCATGTGCGTGTTTTAACCGTATCATTATTTTATTACATTTTGGCGAATTGAGTAATTGATACGTTATGAAATTATAAAAGTTTCATGTAGTGACACACACGGTGAAATTTTTCACAAATAATTATGTAAATATATAAAAAAAATATTAATATAAAAATCATGAATCTCTTATGAATTGAATCTACTTCTTAAACTATTTAATGTAAGTCTTTCGTAGGATATTTAAAGGCTTGATATTTTTAATACTTATAATATTATTACATATAATGTACGAATAATGGTTTAAAGTTTTGATGCAAAAATTACCAACATATGAAATTTTGTATTGTAGATACATATATATATAATAAATTATGTATAACGAAAGAATTAATATTTTTATACAATCAACTCCGTCTTATACGTGATTAATAGTATTAATTTAATTAATCTTATGTCAATTAAAAATTCTTCATATGTGAATAAGTTTTGCAACAAATTTTATATGTAACTAAATGTGTAGACTGAATAATATTCACTTTCAGATATCCTACTTTAGGTTGAATTACTGTACTTCAAAAGTAACCAGCCTATGATTATGCAAGTTATATAAAATTTCGAGAAAGAAAATATATAATTATCACTTAACAATTTATCGATATAGATTCGATAAAGATATAAGATAAGTTAGTAATGGAGATAAAAGAAAATAGTTATAAAAATAGAATAATATATAAAAGAAAATAAAAGCTAGTCGTCGATTAAATATACACGAATATAGTTTTTTAAGTAAAGTACAAATCTGATCAAAGAAAGAATACAAAGTATGTATAGAGAGATTGCAAAAAGAACAAGTAGAGTCATCCGGACATTTACATTTGTTTCATTGTCTTGGCCTCTTATTCGGCCACTGGCCACCTGCCTGCTGGGAGGAGAATGAATCTGATAGCGGTAGGTGGCCTGAAGTCAAGCTCAGGAATGCCAACGAGACTTTTGCAATTCGATTTGACCTTCCAATGTCTTGGCAAGATAAATGACAAAAAGTTGACTAAGAGCTATACCTAAAGCAATACCAGCTATTGTGTACAAATTGCGTTCTGCCCAACTTCGTACAATTTCAATGCAACCACTAGTCCATACTTTCTTGCCTGCTTCAGATACTGGTAACATTTGCACTTTATAGCCACACATTATATTCACAAGACCACTCTAAACATTTCAATAATGTTTTAAATTCCAATATGTTCTCATTAACAAAATGTAAAAAATATGTACTTACTGATATGTCTGTAGCATTAATGCAACATGAAAATGGTGCACCACAACGTTCAACACTAGGACTGGAGCAATTAAAATATTCATTCTTTCCCCAATCCAAGTATCCTTCTTGACTTAAACCACAACATCTAAACTGTTCATGAAAATATAGATTTTTAAAATATTATTAATTATAATAATATACCTTAATAAATGTTTGTTTATAAGAATCTTTACTTTTTGTTGCCCAAAATCAATAAAATTTTGTAGATCAGGATCTTCCCTATATGTTTGTATGATTTTATCTGTAAACGACTCCTCCAATAATGATTGCAATGTATGTGGGAATACAAAACCAACAATTGCAATGCCCATTTCAAGCAAGAAGAATACCAATAGACATAGTGAATACTGCAATAAATAAGTATTACTTGTGTGTTAATAAACTGCTTAATATAACGATATATTTGATAATACTAACAAATTTAAGAAGACAAGTATTTTCGCGTAATGCTCCAACACATCCTGCAAAACTAACAACAAAGACTACTCCTCCAGCGATAACCATCACAAGTGAAATATTAAGGATCACATCATATACATTTTCTACTCTAACGGAACCAGTTGCTTGCCATTTATCCACAAATGCATATAAACCTACTCCAATTAAAAGTCCTCCAAATAACTGTACAACAAAATAAAACATTTAAAATTTCATTCTCATAAGATTTCTCTACATACAATAAGATTTTTTCTTAAGATTTATCTATAAATAACAAATACGTGTAATACATAATTTTCTGCTTACTGTCTGCTTATATTCTATTGAATATGCTGAATTGCTTATATTATATTCTATATGAGAAATATAAAACATTTACTAACCCAAAAAACAAAATTGAGCATAAATATCATGTACTTCACACAAGAACTAACATAAGTGAAGTTATTTGTTCGCCGCCGATTATTCATCATGGTAAAGTAGAAATTGTTTTAAGAGTTATTAATTGGTATATACAAGAAATTCTCACTTTTAGTTATATATACAAATTACATAAATTGCGTTACTTATTTCATAATTTCACTTATTTAACGCATATTTGCTACCTTCTTACTTAATCTTCGATGAACTATATTTAATCGTTCATGAAAAGAAAAAGTAGAATGCACCATACTTTGACAGCTTACTTTGCATCCGCCATTACACTTCTGTTTCTCGTATTCCTCGCATCCAAGTTTAAAATCAGCTGCCCGCGCATTCCACATTTCCACGTATAAAATATCAAACGTAAAAAATTCTAAACGAGACAAAATTTCTAATGTTTGAATTGTTTAGAAATTTTCGATATTTATACTATACGTATTCGAAAATATAAGATACTCGCTTTAAAAAATATGACGTCAGTGCAAGACAGTAAGTTTGTTATTGTGTACTATAGTTCATAATTTAGAGGTTAACAGGATTATATTAATACATACTTTTATATTTAATTAATAATAGGTTACCGTAGTGTCACATTATAAATATTTTATCATAATGATAAATGATGTAATATATTACTATTTACTTTTATATGATTACATAAAAAATAAATCGTTGCTTCTTAATCTATATAATGTAAACAACCAATTAATACTTGAAAACATAAATATTACATGCTTACAATAGTATTGAAAGTGTCGATTACATAAAATTTAATTTATTAGATATTATAATATTTGCAGGATTAAAATTAAAAAAATCATATGATACTTGGAGTACTCGTGAACAATTATGTTTAGCTTCTAGTGTATTGAAGTCAGGAGATCAAAATTGGATGAGTGTATCACGATCATTAAAAGCATTTGTTGAAAAAGAAACATTAAGACCACCTGATTGGTTTTCTCAAAAATCTTGTGCCATTCAATATGCACATTTATTGGAAAATGCAGATACCCCCAAGAGGAAGAAAAGGGAAAGTGGAGAAACTACTGGTGAATCAATAGTTAGAAGGTTAACGCAAGAAAGGATGGTTGAATTAGGGCAAATATTAACTTTTCAAAGGGATGAATACCAACAGCTTAAAGCTGAAATTAATATGTTAAAATCTGGATCAATATCAGAGGACAAGTTACAAAAAATGTGGCTTGCAATGGAACAAGAAGAACGGGAACAAGAACAAAAAGCAAGAGCACATTCTGCATGGTTAGCAAAACGACAACAGAAGCAAGAATTAAATTCATCACAAACAGGAACTACTATAATTCAACGTAAATCTACTGAAAATACAATGGAAATTCAAGAAACAATAGAAAATACAGATGAAGATGAAAAGAAAGCTAGGGGGGGAAGGTCACCATTGTTAACAAGTCTACTAAAATCACCAAGTCCAACAACACAAACTCAAACCACGACTACTACAGCACAAGTAAGCTCTCCTACAATCACAAGCCTACTTAGTTCTAGTCCTAAAGTACCAAATTCTCAATTGACACAAAATGTATCTCCACAATTGCACCAGTTAGTTACTTCTGCAATTTCAAATATATCATCAGAAAGACCATCAGTTGGTGCACCAACCTTATCTATGTTATTAGAAATGCCTGCTAATGCACACAGGGGCCCTCTACCTAATTTACAATCAACTCCAAGTATGGTGTCTCAACAAAATCCTACTGAAGTTCACAGTCTTCAACCTCAACCTATGCATCAAGTTACAATACAAAATGAAACATCTGTATCTGCTCAGCCTCTTACAATTAGCACTCCAAATATGCCATCCACAGAAAGTATGGTACAGATTATAGATCATATAGATGATGTAATACGTAAAGATATAATGGCAGATGTAATAGACAAAGATGAAATCAATGAAATTATTGGAGATATAGAAGAGTTGATAAAAGAAGAAATTACTGGTAGTCCACAAACTATAGATACAACTACATCAACAATTAATACCCTTACTGTACCTCAAATTCAAGAAGTACCAGTGGTAACAGAACGGCCAGAACCCAGAGATGTAGATGAAGTTGTATCACTTTCTAATTCACCAGAAAGTGAAATGGCTATTGAAGAAATTGATTCCAGTACATCAAATATTGCAGAAATTATAGGTACAGTTGCTATTGAACCACAAGAACATAAAGTTATTGTTGCGGAAGTATCTGAAACCATACCAAGTGCATCAGAAGAAGTGAAATCTGAAGAAAGTACATGTTATGAAAGAGTAACATTGAATGAAGAGCTTGTTCCTGAATTAGACACTCAAGATGGTGAAAATAGCAAAGATATTCCAATAGAAGAGAAACAAATCATTGAGGAATTTGATACTATGGATTCTACTTCAAATGTAGAAACTGAAGAAAATGATTCGAAAATACCTACAAAAGAGTTAATAGAAGAAATAGCAGAAGATGAAGTTGAAGAAGAAGAAGAAACTGAAGTAATTGTACCAGAAATTAAAGAGTCACCTACTAATAAACTACAAAGAGTGTCCTCTGAAGAGTTAGAAAACAAAGGCAATATGGAATTGGATCAATTAGAAATGCATCTTGCTAAAATTACAGGTGAACAGCAAGATGTTCCATCAGCAGAAGTTGTTAGTGTTTCATCTGAAGTAACAAATGATCTTCCTAGTACCGAGGATACAGAAAAATCACAAGATATTAGTTTAATTTTAGAAGATGATGAAAGTAGCTCTGATGATAAAAAGAAAATAACAGAAGAACAAATAATAGAAAATACAATTGAGAGCACAGAATCTATTGATCTATCATTCAAAGAAGACCCTATAATTGTAGTCAAAGAAAAAACTATTATAGAAGTAAGTGAAGAATCTCCAGAAAAATCTCAAGAGGAACAAACAGAAGAAACATTGGAAATTTATACAGATGAATTTAAAAAAGAAGATACAAAAGATTCTTCGGAAGATACAACAAGCTCTATACTGCAAGATATAGAAATAAAAGAAGAGGAAATAGAGGAAACAGCAATTGTGGAAGATTGGTCAATCAAGGTCAAGGAAGATCAACTGGTATCTCCAGAAGATATAGAAACTTCAAAAACAGAACCTGCAGATCCTATTAAATCTGAGTTTGACATTTCCATTGTAAAGAAAGAAGAAAATACATATGAAGACTCAAAAGTCGAGGAGGAAACAAAAATTCAATTGGAAAATTCTGTAATATCAGAAGTTCAAAAAGACGTTCAAATAAAAGAAGAGAAAGAAGAGAAAAAAGGTATAGATACTGAACAAAATGTAAAAAAAGAGCTAGAATCTATAATAAGTGCTGGAGAAGATACTGCTGAATTAGATGAAGAAGAATCATCATTAAGCAAGTTAAGTGGAGGACGTGCTATGAAAACTTATTCAAAAAAACAAAATGTTTGTATTGATAGTGAACCCGAAAATGAAGGTACTGGAGAAGGTGCAGATTATAGGGCGTGGAAGAAGGCAGTCATGTTGGTTTATAATCGACTTGCTACACATAAGTATGCATCTGTATTTTTGAGACCTATTACAGAAGATCAAGCACCTGGATATCATTCAGTTATCTTTAGACCTATGGACTTATCCACTATTAAAAAAAATATAGACAATGGAACAATTAGATCTACGATGCATTTTCAACGTGATGTCATGTTAATGTTTCAAAATGCTATTATGTATAATAAACATGATACATTTATTTACAAAATGGCAGTTTCAATGCAGGAAGAATGTTTACAACATATGCAGGTAAATATATATAATATAATATTATTTTCTATGCATAATTACTATTTTCAAGAAATCTAACATTATTTAATTTTGTTTAGATATTAGTACAAGTTACAGGGGAGGGAACACTCAGGAGAGAAACAAGAACTGCAGCAAGTAGTAGTAGTGACGCTAGTGAAAGTAGTATAAAAAGAAAAAGAAGTCACATCACTCCAAGTCCTCATGATACAGACAGTCCACGTTCAAAAAAACGTAGAAAATCAGAGAATGATTAAGGACATTTTTATATTTATGTATATAAATATGTGTAATGCGATACGCATTGAAGTTCTAAAGAACTTTACTGGGAAGGATGAAAGAAATGATAAATTTATCCTATCAGCATTAAAGGATGATACTGGACAAACAAGATGTTTGAGATGCATGAAAAAAAATACAGTGATTTGAAATTCTGTCTGTTAGAATTATTTTTAAATTATAGTAAAAAATGCGAAAATAGATTTTGTATTAATAATTACAAGGTTCATTCAATTTATTTTTTAAAACATTATTACAACTATGTACTATAGTATAATGAATAACAAAAATAATTATTTGTAATATATATATATATATTATTTTAAAGAAAATTTAACATTTTTATTTTAAGGAAGATATAATAAAGACATTTTATAAAGCATAACTTTCTCTTAATATTAAAAAACCAAAAAATGTATTAAATAAATATTCCAAATTATAGCTTATAATGCAATTTGTTCTATCATAATAAAAAAAGCCTGCCATTTATTTCCAATGGCTCTTCTAAACATTTAAATTTTAGACACAAAGTATAAAAAATCATCAGTGTAATCAAACATATGTAGAAAATTTAAATTTTATAATTGTATAACTTATCAAAATTTAAACAAAATTCATAATGGGTTATTATGCTAGCGGTGATACTCGTAAAACGATACAAAATTCCGAGGATGAAGGTTATGAAAATCAATCATCTTGTACCACAATATCTGTTGGGGTATTAAATCAATTAGATGTTAATGACAAACAATATTTTACATTTAGAATTTCTCAAGATATTTTAAGTTACTATTATCAAAAATATGCTTTTATTTAAAGAGAAATGTCTTTATTTTTAAGTCATTGGCACCAACAACATTACCAATATCCGATGACACTGATCGACCGTTTTGGGCTGAAGATGAATTAAGTAGTTCAGAATCAAAGCAGCAATTAAACGAAAAACAGAAACGTAGACGTAGTTTGTCTTATCGTAATCGTATTGCGATACACAGAAGCCGGTCTTTACTTTTTCAATCATCAAGTTCTAGTTTAGATTCGCTGTCTGAACAAACTTCACCTGGAGGTACTTATTAATATAAATATTATACATATATTTATATCAATATTTTTTATTTATTTTAATATTTTAAAGAAACACAAGAATCATAGGTTCTTTGTAATTTTAACATAATTATCATAGTTCTCAAGCAGGAACAATTTACAAGCCAATTCAGTATAGAACAACACGGCTACAATAATAGAAAGAAAAAATATGCACGTAAAAGAGGAGCTCCTTTTTTAAATAACGATAAAATTATTTATACAAAATGTAAAACTTCCGATCGAAAATAAATGCAGAAACATCACTCATTTTTAATAGATAAAATGTTTCATTAGTAAATTGTTTAACATCGTTTATATTATTTAGATTACGGCATATATATTTATCATTCTGTTTATTTTAACAAATTTATGATAGTAATGTTCTTTATATTTAATCTTTATATTTTTATAAGTATAATTATTATTCTACTTATATAATTTATAGTGACTATAAACGAAACTAATCATAGTACTCGATAAATCTGTTTGCTTCCGATCACAAATCAAATAAGAATTGTATGCATAAAATTATTTTGAAATATATATATAGATAATTGAGAACCTGAACAAATTATGAGCTACTTTATAACCAACGAACAAGGAAAAAATGAGTATGGGAAGTTAGACAAACTTCGAATCCGTAAGTTCTTTCATTGAAATTAATAGAATTTATTTTTAATAAATATTCGTTTTAATAAATACTCTTTGCATACATTATTTCTACACGCAATTAATATTGTTAAAATACACATGCTTATATATATAGTATATATACAATATTATCGCCATATTGCATGTTCTATTACGCATGGAATATTTAAAATTTGAATTTCTAATACGCCCAATGGATTACTTATTCAATTATAATATCTACACGTTCATATTCTTCTTTAAATTTCAGAATCAACAATACATCCCACTCTTAGTTTAATCCTTCTGAGTTTTTGTATGATATTTTTAATATTATCAGCATGGAATTTCAATAATACGATAAACCAGACAGTTAATAATCACGTTCTTCACTTATATTCAAGACAATCACTTTTACATACAGTGTCAGACAAATTTTTGTCATTCGGTCTTGATACATCATTACTTCGTGATATGAAAAGTCTACCAATAAAGGATAGCAAATTTATAAATTTAGCTCGGCTTCTTGGGCCAGCCTATGTTCGGGTAGGCGGTACGTCTGCAGATTGTCTACACTTTAATAAAGTTGGTATATTATTTTATCATTTATGAAATTATCATATATAATATATATATATATATATATATATATATGTACATATTTATTTAAAAACACTTAGATAATAATTTATATGAATTATATTGCATAGACAAAAACAGTTTCCGAAAAAGTAATTAATCCGGTAGACGGCCAAGATATAAGTAATTTTACTATTAATGAGACAGACTTTGAGAATTTATACAACTTTGCAACAGAATCAAAATTGCGAATGATATTCGATTTAAATGTATTAATTAGAAATGTTGATAACTCTTGGAATGATGTTAATGCTAAAAATATAATCTCATTTGCCAAAAATAAAGGCATGACTCTAGACTGGCAATTAGGAAATGGTAAATGTTTTATTTACTATTTTTTTTAAATATCATATTTTATTATTCAATCTGCTTATCTTTTAAATAGATTGGTACGTAATAATAATAAAATTTCAGAACCAAATTCTTTTCATCATGTATTTAATAGAAATGTTAATGCAACTCAACTTGCACATGATTATTGTCACTTGAGGGAATTATTAGATGAAATAGGATATAATAAAAGTATTCTTGTGGGACCAGAAGTAAATCATGTAGAAGATACAGTTCATATGGGAGAGCAATATGCGAAAACATTTTTAGAAAATGATAAAAATAGTGTAAACTATGTTACTTGGCATCAATATTACCTTAATGGAAGGGAAGCTCAACTAACTGATTTTATAAATATTTCAACTTTTAATTATTTGCCAAAGCAAATTAAATCCATGCAAAAAGCAATTATATCATCAGGAGAACTTATTCCTATGTGGTTATGTATGTAATCATATTAGTCTCTTTGAAATAAAATTTCAAATTTAAGTGATGAAGAAGAATCTTTTTGTAGCAGAAACAAGTACAGCTTATGGTGGAGGTGCACCAAAACTATCAGATAGATTTGTAGCTGGATTTTTATGGCTTGATAAATTGGGATACAGTGCCAGTACAGGAGTAAATGTTGTTACCAGGCAATCATTGTTTGGTGGAAACTATGCTATGATTGGATCTGATCTTATACCAAATCCTGACTGGTGGGTTAGTATAGTTTATAAGAAATTTGTTTCAGAAAAAGTTCTAAAGTTATCACCAATACCTCTTGAGTATTTACGATTGTATGCACATTGCACTCCAAAAAAAGCATGGACCGGCAGAGTTCCAGCAATTACAATATATGGAATTAATCTAGCTAATTTCCCTGTTCATGTTACTATTCAAGGAATTCCTGTATTTCACAGAAATGCTAAAGTTTATTTATATGCACTTACTTCTGACAAACTACAATCAAGGTATGTAATAATTATTTTACATGAAAATAGATTATGTAACATTTCATTTCAATTTTCTTTTTTAGGACTATAAAAATAAATGGAGAATTATTGAAATTGGAATCTAATGGAAATTTACCACCATTCCGACCTATAGTATTAGAACCTACGGAACAAATTACTTTACCACCTTATTCCATGATATTTATTATAATACATAATGCAAAGGTTCCAGCATGTTATACATAGATAATATGCAACAACTTCAATTAAATTATACCATATATTATGTATACGTTTTCTATACATTAAAAATTTATATTATAGAATCTCATTTTTACAATCATCACTAACTAGAATAAAGAAAAATTAATAAAAGAATTAAACAGTTAAATAATTTTTTATAAGATATTACTATATCTTATATATATGCATATATGCATTTGTGTGAACTCGTGTGTGCGTATTATATATATGCAAAAAACTATATTAACATTATTCAATATATGTATCTTATTACAATTAACGCATAATATATTATAATACAAAGCATGATATATAAGATTTTTTTATAAACCTTATGCATGTTTCAATCAACTATCAATATATCACAACATTGTTCTATTGTTGAAAGATACATATTTAAAGTAGTTACTTATTTATTCACTAGTACACGGTATTGTGTCCTTTGATAATTATAAAACAAAATTTTCTTAGAAATTATATATTGCAAATACTACAGAAAGAAATACTATAATACACAAAAAATATATAAATACTGAAAGTAGTATAATATTAGGTAAATGGAATGATTAAATTCACTATTATCTAATAGCAAAATGTTATTGCATCAATGTTATAATTGTTAAATGAAAAATTGATAGCATTAACAGCATTAATAAATTTTAATGTACATACATTTTACATGTACAAATTACCAACATGACACTGAAAATCTATTTGACAATTGATTACAATTACAAGATACTATGGTATGTATGTACATAATATCTTTAATAATTTAATATTATTATATTATTCCTGAGCTGAAATAGTAATTGTTTTTCCTTTGGGGTCATCAAATCTATCCATTGTACGAATATCTATAATCATAGTAAGAGCCCAAATCATAATTAAAGCTAATATAGCAGTAACAAATATTCCTGTCCAAATTGGAATTGTAGTAAAACCGACACAGTCATATGCATCATTAAATGCAAATATTTTTGTACCATTAGCCTTTTTGTCCGGTTGTGGATCAAGTTGCACTTGTAAACCTGTTATATTTAAGGCTGTATCGCCATTTTTGAATGTAATAATTTGTGAACAATGATAAGAGAAATTAAATGGAAAAACAATATCTGTATCTGTTGTTAAAATTTGTGGATTACCAGTAGAATTTGCATTAATATAATGTGAGTAATTAATTGTTTTGAGTGTATAATATCCTGCAGTTCTAACTTTAAATATAAAAACAAGTTCATTTTTGATAATAGCACCAGATCCTGTAAATGTCATAGTTAAATTATATGCAGATGTTTTTGAATCCGATTCTTCAGTAATTGTAGGCTTAAGTGGAAGATTTATTATAGCTTTGTCTTTTTCAGGCTATCAAATAAAAGAATTATTATTCACAAAGATGGATTAATTATGGTCATAAAGATCATTAGGTAAAATAGTAATAATTGAAATTACCTGTAATGATAATGATCGATTAGCATATAATAATACTCTTGTTCCTGAAATGACAAAAGATGTAGTAGTATTGTCTGCATCAATGTCCCTTTTTACTCGTTCAGAACGTCTATAACTACAGGCTTTCCCTGTGAGCATAGCTATCAAATTAGGGCTGGAATCCTTTATTGTCTTGTATGTATCTGGGATAACATCCAAATTACTAATTGGAACAATCAGTAATTGTCCATCAGATACAGAATCCACATAATCATTATAAGTTTGGTTGTACAAAGGTAAGTCTTCAACAGTATTCACTGCTTTCTCAACAGCAGGAAAATAACGTAAAGAATCACCATTAATAACTTCCTGAAGATGCTAAAAGATTATATAAATTATTTTAATATTTAAGTCAACAAGCAAATGAGTTCAACTATATAACATTATAAAGTATATTACAATAACCTGTTTGTATTTCACTAAATCTTCAATACACAGATTATCTTTTATATAAAGAAGAACTGGAGGTGAATTTTCTAATTTTTTACGCAGGTAAAGACCAAATTCCTCGCTGGTAGTCTTTAAAAAGGGGTTTACTGCACTTGTTAAATCAGAATTAACTGACTCACCCCATAGCAATACAGGTACTGCATTATCGGCGCGTGAAGGTAAAATTTGAAATGCAACGTTTAAGATAAAAACGAAACAGAAAACATTACAAAATTGTGTCATGATAGTTTTAGTCAAACACAACTGGGCGAGTCAGATAAGTACTGATTGACTCCGATCGAGCAGAATGTAAGGTAACAGAGCACCTGACTAGGCTAGAATCATATGACAGACGTCACGTGATAACTTTGTTTCCGGTTTTCAAATGAACCTTCATTCCAAATTAAGCCATTTCATTTTAAGAAGTTATTCATCAAGCTAGGTGAAATGTTAAAAATTATTTTGTGGAGATAAAATTTTTGTCAGTATTAATTCCTTTTAATATAAATTTGAACAATGGAGAGTACCAAAATTGAGGGACAACAAGAAACTGTTATGTACTCGGTTTGTACTCATGTGAATTTAAATAACAAATTATGCTACTAATTTATTATTTTAATGTTAGCAACTTCAACCATGGACTACGGTGGGTGTTCTACCATGTATGGAACAAATTATTGGTCCACCGATTCCGGTTAGAGTTGGAGAATTTCATAAAACTCCAAAACCACATGCATGGCGTCCTACTTTAGGATATGAAATCATAGAAACATCTCCGCTGTAACATTCTTATTAAATTCCATTCAATCTGGAAAATTCACTTTAAATCGCTTGTATCTTATTGTTAGTTTATCTTGAAAAATTATTTATTCTTTTGTGATTATTTCAGACCTGCACAACCTATGACAAATTTACTTGCTAATACCTGTTATATGCCAAAAGGAATGGCTACGGAACCGTTACGATTTCCCAATCTGGTAACTGGTTTCGATAGAAATCCTGCACACGCCGCACGAGCTGCACTTTTTACAAGATATGGCCCATACGAATGGGTGGAGAATCAGCTAAAACTTTATAATGAATCTGATAGCAACAGAAATTTCTCTGAAAATTTAAGAGCGGATACTGTTCGAATGATGCGGTAAAGTGATTATGATATTTTGTTATATATATATTTTTGTTACAATACATTACAAACAATAATTAATCTAATTTTAGAGAGGCCGATGAGAAAGTACAGAACGGCCAAACTGAAAGCGGTCGTAAATTGGGAGAAAGAATTACGGATACTACTTTTTGGAGAAATGAAGTAGCTTCAGAACTGGAAAGATTAATAATAGAAAATACAAGAATGCAAGAGTGCCGTCGGAACCTACAAACAACGATACAAAGTTTAGAGGGTCAACTGCACATAGCGCAGGAATGTTTATATTATCGTGAAGCTAGGACAGGTTTATAATATTTATCTCCATAAATTAATAAATCTCACCAATGTTCATAAAATATTTTATATCCTTTAAAATACAGGTTCTGATTTGGTACATGACCAAGCTGAGCACGCTCTTTTAAAAGAAGTCGAGGTAGTCAGAAATTGTCAAAATAAATTAGAACACTTTACGGACAAATGTGTTAATCAGGTAAGTACAAAATCATAATTTCATACTAATTATTGCAATCTCTTGCTTTATACTCAGCTTACAAACAGTAGAGCAGTACAAAATCAGTTAGAAATTGATATAAAAAATAAAGAAACTGCACTTGGAATTGATATTACTTGTCACCAAATGAATAATTTCAGTCGTGGGTTAAAATATTACGGTGGTATTGAAAAATATGACCCAAGGTAAGTTCATATTAAACTGCGATTTACGATCGCAATTTATGTCGTATATCTTAAGTGTTACAGAAGCCGAATCATGGGCTGAAGCTTCCAATAATGTAGTCAAAAAATCACAAAAAGAACGGGAGAAATCTAATCAATTACGAAGCGATATAGAAGTCGCGATAGATGCAGTTGGTCATGAGATGTGGGAAGCATGGGGAAATACAAATAATGCATTAGCCAGGAGAGCTGCAGAAATGCTTCAAGCAAAAGAAAAATTACAGATACATTTACATAAAGTAATTAAAAATATCTTGATCTTTAAACTTTTGTTGTATAATTGATGTATGTAATTACAGATCCAACAAGAAATTTTTGCAACTGAAAAAAATCTACAATTAATGCAAAAAGCCATCACAGATAAAAGTTCTGCTCTTAAAGTCGCACACACTCGATTAGAAAGCAGAATACATCGACCAGCTGCAGAATTATGTAAAGATCATGCTCAACTTAGGTATAGTCAAGAAATTTATGTAAAATTTAATGACAGTAATCGTAAACATCTTTAAACAAATTTCAAACAAATTTTCACTTACGTAGGATGATTGAGGAAGTAGAAACAATAAATACAATGATACATGATATGAATTTAAAATTACAAAGATTTGAAGCACAGCATCAACAACTTTTACGCACTAGGTCTAATTTAGAAAGTGATTTAAAATCCAAAGTTGATTCACTATTTATTGATAGGGAAAAGTGTATGGGCATGCGAAGAAGTTATCCGATTGCGTCAGTTATAAAGTTTTGAATTATATATGCAACACGTTTCTAACTGTAAAAATATCAAAAACGATGTCATTTATTTGTTCTGTTTATTCTTTTTTATAATATCATACATAAAAAACTTATTTTATCGTTCAACTGTTTTGTAAAAGTGTAATAAAAATAGCTTTTTACTCTTTTAAGTATATCTCTGTTTTTAACAATAACAAAAAAGTTATTAGCATTGAATTTAATAGTACATAAGATTACTGTATTAACGAAATAAATCTAATATGTTTATATATTGTAATATCACATTAGCCATTCTGCTATTGAATTCCTACATATAGTTAATGACCCAAATCAAAATTTTCTGTATTTCTGCTATGAATTTTAGAACTATTTACGCAGAGCAATAAATATTTAATCTACATATGTATGTATATGTATGTATTTAATGTATAAAGAGATTAACACGTTTGCTATCAGTATCATATATGTATGTGTTAATTTACATATTATCTTAACATGTGGAATAAATATTAGGTTGTCCGAAAAGTTTCTTTCGTTTTATAAGGAAATAATAGACGCACAATGTTTTTTGTTTTATATTAGTTTATTGAATTATGTACGAACATAATAGAAATAGAACGAAATGGATCATACCTAATTCAATAAAATAATATAAAACAGAAATTGTTACTCATCTATTATCACCTTATAAAACGAAAGAAACTTTTCAAACAACCTAATAGATATATTATATCTAGCATGCTTGGATGAAAAAAATCGCAATTATTGACCAGTGATGGATGTTTTGTTTTAATGCACTATAGTAACAAACGTGTTAAGTGATACTGCTTATTTGTAAACCACTATTTACAAAGTTTTTCATAGCAAGTTATTCGTTGATATAAAAAAGTAGTACATTATAGAAATTCATTCAAAATCATCTTTTTTTTTTCATTTGTATTTTTAGTCCATCTGAAAGCTGCTATTATATCGTAGATTTTCATTACAGCCGAATCTGTATCATATTGATCTTTCAGGTAGAAAATTTTAACATTCTCTTGTGGATAACATTCTAAGATATTCCATTTTTCAAATAATTTGAGGGCATTCTTTATTGAATCAATAGATAAACATTCACCTATATCAAAATAAAATTAATGATACATTACTTTATAATGCAATATATGTACATATATATATATTATAAAAATATAATTATTTGCCATTACTTACTGTATTTTATTATGCCATGATCTATATTCGCCTTTATGTCATTTAAAATTTTTTGAATTAAATCTTTCTCGCTTAGCGATTGACCTACTAATCCTTTAAGAGACAAAATAGTAAAAGTATAAACATCTACTAAAGGTTGCAACATTATGTGAAGATATTCCACACGTTTTGCATGTTCCGATATTAAATTTAACTAGAAGAAACAATTAAATTAGATCACAATCCCGTTATTAGAAAATATGTCTAAATTAAAGAATAACTTACTTTGTACCGAATACTTTTAGAGCTATTCTTATTAAGATATTCTTCATCTGAACTATCATCAAAATTTTTTGCGAATCTTTTACTCCATAGTTCCTCTTCTAAATAAGATTCCTATCAAATAATTTATATGAGTAACCTATTAGTAATAATGATTAATAATAATAAATCTATTAGAATAACTTTATGTTAAGTATACACTACTTCTTGTAAAATAATAATCTCTTTATGTGAGAGATTTACTACAGTGTCTATAATAACGCGTTCTAATTCCTGACATGGCTTGCAGAAAATAAATTCGTATTTAAAAATATCACAAAGTTTAAGTGATTTTTCTACCAAAAGATCTTGAGACACTATGATATTGTTTTGAGCAAGAGCTATAGGATCATTCATTTGTGATTGTATTGCATACAAAGCTGTTACTGCAAATATAATAAACAAATTATTAAATTGAGTAAATTAATATAATTTACGAAACAATATGTTCTCTTACCTACTATGCTATCCACAGCAAAACATGTTACCACTGTATTACTATAATAAGATAGTTCGATTACATTTGGTAGAAACGACATAGGACGGATTACGGTAACGAAATTTGATTGAGTTAGCTGACTATCAGCTGTTTCTATAATTTCTTGATTTTGTAGTTTTACTAAATCTGGACCTAAGATGTCTAACTAAAAGAATGAGTCAACATATATTCTTTTATCATAATAAAATATTTATAACATAATTATCTTACTAACAGCATGATTTATGATATCAATATTTTCTCCACAAAATGCAATGTTTTTAGTATGACTTTCTAACTGGTGTCTTATGAAATCAAATGCTTCAACTAATTCATCCAAGGTACAACCATCTCGAAATATATATAGAAGGATGAACGCAACAACGTTAGTCGACATTATTGGCATTGCATCACTACAATCTAAAAAATATTGTACATTAACATTGAACAAAGAAACAAATTAATGCTTTTAGAGGTGTTTTATCCTTACTATATACAACATGCCGTGCAAGACTGTCAACCAGTTGACGGTATTCTTCTGCAACTACATCTGTACCATATAACGATGAGCTAGATACTGTCGACTTTAAAGGCTTTTCAGCAGGAGATATTTTTACTCCATTCAATTTTGATTGATTTTGGAAAGACTTTAACATTTCCTTTTCAGAAAGCAATAAAATTATTAAATTTAGTGATAAATGTCATCCATGACATTAAAAAGAATTTAAATAACTTACCTTAAGTGAAAAGGGTTGACAAATATCAATTTTCATAATTCCATAATTTGTTAATAAAGTAGAAAACATGGCTTTCATTGTAGATATAAATGTTTCTTTCCTCTTTGGTTGACCTAGATGCTCTTGAACAAAATTTCCATCAATAAGACGTTCATAATTTGGTACAACAGGTACTATCATTGCATCTTCAATAATTCCCTCCATGTATGCATCAAGAATGACACTCAAAATGCCACCTTTTGGCATGCATGGTTTACCAGTTCTTGTACGTGTACCTTCTAAAAAGAATTCTATAATATGACCTTCTTTTAATTTTTGCAGTATGTATGTCTGAAGAATGGCACGATAAAGAATATCTTTGCGGCCTATGACAGGATCAATTCGACGTTTTATAAAGAATGCGCCCAAACCTTGCAAAAGCTTCCTGTTTGACACATAAAATTTCGATAATAATAACATGGTATTGTAATAAGATTTAATATTCTATATATATTTATAACATACCCAAAAAATGGCATTTTTAAATTATCCCCAGCTGCAATTAATGGACATTTAATACCATACATTACATGAAGGAAGGTAATTATAGAATAATCCATATGACTACGATGTAAAGGAAGTAATATCACAGGAAGACCAGTCTCATTTGCTTTTTTTAACATTTCTATTTGAGATGGTAATATTATAACAGACTGCATAAAACATGGTAACAGTACATAAGTAATCCATGATGTAATTCTAATGAAAAGATTGTTTGGTTTGCTTTCCATTTGTGTTAGTATGGTCTTGGCTCTCTCTTTTGCTTTTTCCAGGGCAACTGTTTCACTACAACCCTCATCCTTAATTATTTCAGAAGCAACCAGTTTTGTTGCTTCTTTTAAATTGTCACTTTCTAGAATCTATAAAAGAGGAAAGTTATGTACAAAATCAACAAAGAATTAAAATTTACTTCAATAAATATAATTATCTTAAGATTTATATCTTACTGATTCCCTTGAATAATCGTGTTCTTTAAAAGAACAAACGCGTATCGCACGAGGTAATATTCTATGGAATAGCGATTGATGTGACTCCATTAATAGGACATTTGTACCAAAAGGCGCATATTGCTTACTAACAGTATTTACTAATGAATTCTGTAAGAAATAAAATTAAATGAAACAATATATTTAGTAAAAGCTTATACTCTAATTATTTATCGATATGCTTTAATTGTATGTATTTTATATATTACATTTCCTCAATATTCATGTTGTTACCACAATAATAGTTGCTTAATTAATAATTTAATAAACATTATTTTTAATTATTACGCATTCGTGAAATTTATTTAACAGTGATAATCATTTATATATTAGCGATTACATTTGAATTTCGTTGATGTTTAGTACATAGATATCAAAATAATAAAATAATTAATTTAACTGTGAGGAAGATCAATTTTTATCATCAGAGATACATATGTGGCCTTCATTAATAACTGCCATTATTCGATAAATGTATATCGCAATTCACTTTATATGACTTCTTTTATCTAATTATACTAAAGAAAAACCAGAAACCAGTAGAGATAAAGAGAAAGAGAGAAACTAGTAAGTAATTAGTTTTATAGTTTCACGTCTGTTTGCACAATATTTAATATTTAAAATATACTATCAGAAGATTTTATTAAATATCACATAAAGATATAGATATTTTTTGTAGCCACAAATAATGCTCTTCTTTTAGTACTATGAAATTCAGGGCGAAATATATTGATTATCAAAAATATTACGAATTTTCTGAACAACACTACATATAAATCAAGCTATTATCACCACTGAAAAATACTTACTACAAATGATTCTAGATAATGATCTAAAATCTATACTAAATAAAAAAATGGTTACGCGACTATCTTATGACAAAGTTATAGCACATTAAAGATATTATAGATATAAGCGGTACGTTGAATATTTTCGTTAAAGAACGAACAATAAAATCATTTTATTTTTCATTTACATCAACGTTAAAGAATATGTAATATATGCAGAACCTACTCTAGATGATGGAGTGCAACTGTTGCAGCAATAGTGTAGAAATAAAGAGCTTTCTGTGACAGTAGGGATTAATGGTTCAGTCTCCTTGATTTGAAATAAAGAACTTTCCCGAACTTTTCTTGCTTGTTCTTTATCTTGTAACTTTTTTTTATACATTTGTTGACCAGTTCGCCGAAGTTCTAAACCATGTGAATATTCGATTAAAATCCTTTCTTAATCAGTTTTCTAACTTTGATAAAAATTCATGTATTTTACATCCTTTATACACTGAATGAAAGTCTTACCCTTTGTCGAAAACCGAACTGTATCCGATTCTGGGTTTCGCTTTATCTCCGTTCTGCGGTTCCATTTTGCATACACTTCTTGCAAACGTGTTGAAACTATATCAATCATACTGGAAGCCCTGTTAGTACAGATACTATTTAAAAATATTATCTTTATGAAGTGCAAAGAAATTTTCTTCCATAGAATTTATTACATTTTACTGCGTGGTAATTAAAGGTCGCGGTATAATTTTTGGTAGAATCTATATTAAAACAAATAAATTCTATGGAAAATAGTATAACGTAGAACATAGCTCGAAGCTTTGGAAAAGGGATTGAACAAACATCAGTCAACATTATGGTTTCAATGAAAATAATTCAATGTAAACTTGTGTAAATATTACTGAATAAAATTACAATAGAAATGTAATTCATAATGTTGGTAATCACGAACATAATTTCAGGGTTGTTGGACCATGCACTATTTACGCTCCATCTCCGACGCTTTTAACGGGTCGATGCAGTCGAGCGAAATTGCAACTAACGGATGAGATTTCCTTTTTTAGAAACGTGTCGCCTTAAGTTCAATACCAGTACATTCATACATGATTCAGAGATACATAAATAAAAATATATTAATAATAAAAGAATTTCTCAGCTTATCACAAAACAGATAATTACAAACATCAATAATAATTAAATTAACAATAATAATTAATACTAATAAATAAAGTTTCTCAATAATACGTAGAAAATAAAAAAACAAAAACGACGACCAAAGCAGCTAAGTGAAGTTAAGAAATTACAACCGTTTATTCAAGTTTCAGCTTATTATAATTACCATTCAGCTTATTAATGCATTATTCATTCTTAACTTAATCCATTACGAACGAAAGTTAGCGCAAAATTTCACTTGCAACTTTCGTTTTACATTTATTTTACATATATTTATTAAAATTCTAACTACAAAAAGGAATTCCAAGGATTCGCTTAATATTTCCTTCGTCATTATTTCTTTCATTTGGATTCTATAATTTTATGAAATTTAAAGAAACGAAAGTATTTATAACATTTTGATAAACTATTGAGCGGTCTTTAATGGATTAAGACATTTTGACGCAGATAAGGGAACAGCATCACAATGCTGATGTCACATCGGTTATCGCCTCTTGATATGATAATTTACAATCTTACCATTTCATCATCAAGAACTTACATTCAATCGGAAAAAATTCAAGGACCCTCTTCATAACTACATATAAAGGGTAGGTCATCTAAATTATATCACCTACATGCTTGGCTTATTTGTTGCAATAGGAAAAATTTTCTCAAGACAAAATTTCATTTCATTTCAAGACACATGTGTAAGGGTAATATTTTTCATGGTCATTTGTTATACGAGATTTCAGAGCCATTAGTATTTTTATTTATATTCGTCTTCGATATCCTTGTAGAACGTGGAAAAAACAAATTCAAGGACTTTAACAATCATATTATTCAGATCATTTAATCTTGAAATATTTGTGTCTGAGAACAATTAAAGATTCACAGGGTATTCGGACACCAACATTGACATATTGTTATCCGAAGATAAGCATTGGCTGTTATTTAAAATAGATACGATAGCAGAAGATACGTTTCTCATACAATTCATTGACAATTCCTAAGGCTGTAGATGCTCAAAATGATGGCCCTTTGGTTCAATACATAGTTGGAATCTTTGAATCTCGGCTAACGAATGCAGGTTCATTTTAACCCAAATCTGTTTTTTGTTTTAATCAATTCTTCAATTTTCTTCAATCAATTTTCTATTTCCTGCGATTTTATGGATGTACATGCAGCTACAATTCTCTGCTTGATATTCTCTGGCGTTGTTTATTTGTTATGATACGCTGTATATTTTAGTTTATCTCATAGATAAAAATTTAACGAAAAGAGGTCAAACAGCCAACGGTCTCACAATCTTCTGTTTAATCACTGTCCTTATACATATCCAATAATGTGCTGAATAGTCATCATGTCGATACTACATACATAGATAGCAACATTCGAGCAAGATTACAGTATATCATATATTTTCTAATACATCATCCATTCACCTCAGTATTCCTTATACAAAACTATTAACCTAATTATATCGATAATTTATTAGCCTAGCAAATACTTTAATTCTAACATTTCTGTAATGTCGTACGAAAGGCAAGGAAAGATGCGAAGAGATACCCTTATCTTTATGTTTTAATGTATGAAAGACAAAGACAACATTCGTCATACGACAAATTAAAACTAAAATATCTGTAGACTAATAGTTTTTTGACATAAATAGATTAATACCTTTTTATAAAGAATTCCAAGATGTATGGCTAATGTATTACAAAATATATGACTCCATTTAACAAAATAAAGTTGACCTTAAAACCCCTGCACTACTCTAATCTGTAAGAAATAATTTCAACCAGAAGATGTCATCTTTCGAATCAAGCAGCTTTTGTTACAACATTTTTTTAATAACTAACCCCTTATGAGATATTCCACTGTTCTTACTTAAACGGAACGTCCTGTATACATGTTCTTACATGTTCTTCTAAGTCTCTAGAATAATTTTCAAAAAATGAAAAAAGATTGCGATACTCGTTTCTGTTCTGAAAGTATGAATAAATATCTAACAAATGGCAAAACTATACAATCCGACCGAATAACATGTAAAAGCGGGCACATAAAAGCGTGACAATAAGTCGAAAATGTAGAATAAAATTCTTTCATAAGGAGCTTTGTTTCCGAGAAAAAATGATTTGGAAATTTATCATACGCAAATTAACACATCTTATTCTATATTTTCGACTTATTTTCACACGTGGAACGAGCTGCTGTCGATTATTTAGTCCTGTCCAGTCCGGAATAAGCCATATTCAAGAATACTTGATAAATCTTCAAACTTAATTTTCTCAAAAATTAAGCTGAAAATGAAAAAATTTTATTTTATACTTCTTTCTTATTTTTACATAAGGAATCACGTTGTGTTTGTTTTTACATGTTATTCAATCTGACCCTGTAAGCACAATAAGTATCCGCACAGTTTTCGCTTCATAGGATAAAGTATACATCGTAGATGTTTTAAAAAATAATCTGTATTAAAGCGCAGAAAAAGTGGCTCTGAACAACAATTTCATAATGATGTAAGATAACGATCCAATGTTACTAATACGCGATCGTGGATCTTATATAATGTTCGGAAACAGTTAAAAGCAGTTTCACAGTCTCCAAATACAAATATTATAGAAAATGTATGGGACCACCTGATAGAAAAGAATCGGAATCATCATATTTCATCAAGAAATGATTTAAAGGGAACTCTTTTAAAAGAATGAAAAAATATTTCAAGTAGACAACTCATCAATTTGATAAATTTAATTCCATAACAGTTTCAAACCATAATAAAATCGAAAGAAAGCTCCATTAGGTATTAATATAATGAAACCTAGCAATTTCCTCTCCAAGATATTTGTTGTGTTATTAGTTTTTCCTATTAAACCGTGACTATACGAATACTTATTACACATATATTTTTAGATATCCATCATTTCATCGCATCCTCTAGGTATTTGTTAATATTTTCCCAAAGGATATAGATATTCCATCTTTTTTTTATGAAAATTATTTTGCGGATTTATAAGAACATATTTCTTATTTCTTTAAATTTTGTTAGTAAACGATCTATAATATTTTTGTTTAAATTAATTATTGTACGAACATTTTTTACACTGTAATTGCAATTTTCACAATTATACGTATCGCCTGAGATAATATAACTTTGTCCTGAGAAGATTTTTCATACAGCAATAGATAAGGAAGCAATGGATAAGTCCATTTAGCTGGTCCACTCTGTATAAAAATCGTCTTGAATAAAACAAATGTAAAGTAACAAAACTGAATAAATCATAACGTGCAACGTAACGCGGAACTTATTGTCCGGAAGGTTGAATATTATAAGCTTACGAAACAATCAAATCTATACCACTCAAGAAAAGAGATACTTGCCATATGATCTAAACTGCACCTATAGCCACGTATCATATGTCGGTTATATAAATAAATATTGAACGTTATGTTTCACGTTTAATATAAGCAATTTTATTATTTTGAATATTACGAGCACTATTACAAGAATAGTGCATAGGTTTTCAGAATAAATAATTAATTCTATGTTGATAATGGACTATATTATCGAATAGTAATTCAACAATGGCACAGTTTTGGCCACAGTTTTCCCAGGTAATGCCGCATATTGCTCAGCGAGTCTCGCATTATATTGTAAATATAAGAAGATGTATATTGTAAATGTAAGAAGATCCAGTAATAATAATCCGGTTAGGTTATTTTAATTTCTTTTTACTATAATTGTCAAAGTCCATGATGATAAGACAGAAGATTCAGAAACATACAGATTAATAAATGATTAATTCATCGGAATTATAATAAACTACGCACAAATGATTATGCGTTTTATCTTTTCTGTACTTTTTGATTTGCCTCGTGTAATTTACTAATGAAATTCCAAATAAACAGCATATATACGTATTTCGCAACTGTGCTTTTGAATTAAAAATATTAGGAGAAAAAGATGAGAGATAAATTAGACTAAAAATCTAAAAAATAACTCAGAATATCTTCACATCTTGAGTATCTTCAAAATACGTATTACGGAATTGTACGGCTTTTACATTATCCATACTGTTTTAATATGATTGCGAAAATTTGGTTAAGTAATTAGATTACATATATTACATGTCGTTATTAGATTATATATTTTTATGCATTTATAGAAAATTTGAAAGTGAAGAAATGGATATAAGTAATATACAAAAATATATAAAACACTTAAATACTCTTTATGATATTCAATGGACATTAAAGTTTTATCTTTTTTGAGAAATACAAGCATATGACTGATTGAATTATACAACGCATACTACTGTAACGATAATTTACTTTTGTTACTCTTTCTTCGTAATGAAATTTTGAACAACTTTGCACATCCATCATGGTTCATTATATTATCATTTCATTTCATTCATTATATAGTTAATATGTCGAATTCTACAATTTATTCAATGATCATTCTATGATAAAATAATTCTAAAAATATTTCTACAAAGATGTCAATCAAAGTTTCAAGATTAACGATAAAATTAATTAGATTTAGTAGATTATTATATTTATTAGATTTAGTCGATTTTATTTAGTCGATAGATCTGTTTTTTTATATCGTTAAACTTACATACGTATGAATAACTAGGTTTGCAGGAACAAACACGGAAGAAAATAATTTGCAGGATGGAACAGTTCCGTATCGTGCATGTCAGTAACGAAGAAAATATACGTTACCCAAAATTGAAGAAATAGAAGAGGACTCCGAAGAAAAGGAAAATTTCAATAAGACCACCCATTTTCCGCGTGAAGGGAGACCGCGTGGCTCTTTTTCTCACCGAACGAAGACTTCAAAACAATGCTAGAATTCTCGTTTAGATTGTTCCTAAAAGCGTAAATGATCAACTGCTCGTTTTCATGCTTTTAATCACCATTTATCTACTTCGTTTGATCACGGATGTTAATGTCGTGCAAACTTTGATCCAACACGTCAATTACCGTGAGAGAAAATTCACAGATCACTTCATCGAGATCCATAAATTCGATTAATTCGATTATTATTATTTTGACGCCGTTTCTGCTTGTTGCGCTTTATCACAATTTGTCGATTAGAATTTTTGTCAAACCTTATTATAATAAAAAGCGATGTATATGGAAAAGCTGCACTCTTGCCGCGGCAAACGCCAATTTTCTACTGCAACACGTTAAGTAACCACGAGCAATATACGACGCTGACGACGGTTCAATGACTCGCTTAGCTAATGATGTAGTACATCGGGATGTTCGGTGTGTTATAACAACAGGAATATGTTTTTAAGGCCAAATCTAAACATCTAGTATTGCATAAACTTCTAGATCATCCGGAGCGTTTACCTTTTTGCAAACAACTTCAAACGGTATACGTGTTTGAAGGTAACATGGCAATCATTCATTCGATTTTCTTTCCTTTTTTCTTTCTTCTTTTGTACTTAAAAATGCAAATTCTATATTGCACTAAAATAATAATTTAATAATTTTCTTACGAATTTTTTGCTCGCGATCGCGATCCACTGAAGTAACAGTAACTTATAACTGCCTGCTTAAGATTCCTGATGTTCCAGAGCTATATTAGGATAATTAAACTGACCGGTAAACGAAAGAGAAATGATAATACCTGAAACGAACATCACGCAATGAAATTTTAACATCGATTACGATCTATAATATCTGTTTCTACGAATTTATGAGAACGGCAAAGAATAATACAATGAGTTGCGAAAATATTTGGATACATACAGAAAACTTTTATGAATATGTTATACGTGCCATACGAAACATTTTGAAATTTCATTAACGTTGTAGCGAGACATACTATCGTGATTACATTAGTAAAATTTGAAACAAAATTGAAAATTTACACAAAAGCTATATAAAAGATATTCTGTACAACTGACCATCCACTACGTCAATAAGCTTCAATATTTAAAGATATGGAACATTTTCGACACTAATTATGCACTTAGACCGACTATTCATGCCATTACGTACATATATATATATTAATTTTTTGCTAAATACATACTTGTTCATAACAAATATCTTGCAATTTCTATTTCAGTTTTACTTTTACTTTGGTATAACCATGATGATTTGAGATTTGGAAATGTTTTAAATAATACATAAAATATACGTAAAAATTTCCTATGACAAGTATCCAAATACTTTTCTGAGCCACTGCAAATGAACAAACAGACTCTTATAAGGACGTATATCGTATTTTATGAGATGTAATCAACCTCGACATCTTCGTGTATATTTTTTCTTTTTGTAATTAAGATTCGAGTTAAAAGTGGAAAATTAACTCGTTAATGCGTGTAGGAAGAGATACCTTAATTCCAATGACGTTACAATGACGTTGACTTGGTCTATTTTAATCGAAACAATTCGAATTTTACGAAGAGAAGTATAATTCCACTTGTTGTGAAAAAGCATAAAGACGAAGATCGTATTAATTATCTCTTATGAAATCTGATAAATGTTCATGTACAGAAAAATATTACAAAGAAAACAATGAAAATATATATCCACTTCCAGTTTAATCACTGGATTATCAACATAGTTACCGCAAAGGTCGAAACATAACTACATACATATACAGAACAAATACAGAATAATCAGTTTGACGGTGCCAATTCTTTTTGCCATAAAACATGGTTGTTGATTAATGTTAATTTAGAAATGATAAGATTAAAATTTGAAAATATTACATAATCCTTCATAAAATTGCAGATATAGTATACGATAGCCAGGGCATCTGTGGCGTTAGTCTAGAGCAGCCAATAGCATCCTCGCGGTAATTTTACTATTTAAATTACGACATAATTAAAATGTCGTTTACAAATCCATCACTCGAGCTTTACGTAAATAAAACATATACCATAAATTACACTTGGAATGACTCCATGCACACTGATTTATTATAATCACATATTAGTTCGGTGAAAAATTTTGGAAATGTAACAATTACATGTTCTAAATGCTGATGTAATTTATAAACAAAAAGACATCCGATATTGCTTTATATGTATTCGGTACGTTTACACGATGCACTATATGACAAACAGCATCTTGAGCTGCAAAATCGGTGTGACCTGAGGCCCGGTTAGTTCCATGCAACTCATAAATTAATCCTATTGAAAGCCATTAACGTTTAGTGTTGGATTTTATTGTACATCAATTTGTAAGAGTGCATTAAGATTCTCTGTCTGTATATTCAGGGAGTTTCATTGGTAGTTCAAGTACTTACGAAAGAATGATTTCATGCGTGACTTATTGTTACACACTTTCTTTTTTGTAATGCGCGCTACTTTCACAAGATGGAAATAGCACATGAAAGGAATGACCGTTTTTATCAACATTTAATTATAAGCATTGTCTCCTTTCCTATGTATTATTTTTGTGCTTTTTCGTGTTTTTTTTTTCTTTTATTGTGTATTATTGTTATAGTTAAGGTATTTTTAACTATTTAATAACATATTGTTTAATATGCGTACATGTGCGCACGCGCGCTTACATGTATGTGTTTATATATAATTATGTAATTTAATATATAATAATAATTATGTAATATATTGCTAAATATTACTTGTTGTCAATTTTTTTTTATATATGTAAAAAGTTGTATGAAGGCTAACATACATACATATATGAATGTATAACCTGGTATAACCGTATAAGATTTATAGATGTAGCGAAAAATTGTTAACTTTATTTTATGATTATAATAATAATTACAATAAATTATTAAAAAATTCAGATTTTATTCAGTAGTCTAGTTCACCTCATCTTTACTGCGATCTTAATAGAATTTACAAAACATAACCTTAATTTGTTAAATACGTTGAGTTTAATTGATAACTATAAAAATCATAACTTACCCGGTATCAATATATAAAGAAAGTCGTTATATTAACACAGAATATTACAGTAATTACTTAATATACTAAAGTACAATATGCACGATATCACACGCCATTACGCTATGCCACATTTGTATACATATTAACCTATTTTTTGAACTATATGTATGTGATAAAATCATTGTATATAAAAATATAATTTTAGATATTTAAAGGTTCACTACTATAACAAAAACGTAATTTGTATTATTAATTTGTATTAAAGTCTCTTTAATAAAATATTTGAATTATAAACGCTCCATGTCCGTGACATGCTTTGTAACCACATGTATATGTGTACATATATATGTATGTGAAGATATAATAATAAAGTATTCAAATAAGAAGATTCTTCAAAAAATCGTAAAAGTTACATAAAGACAAAGTCATTTATTTAAAATTAATTTAATATCTATCATATAGAAAAGATTATTATTTCTAATACAATATATATATATATATGTATGTATATACAGTATATATATATATACATGCAATTATGTTAGAAAGAATATGGCGCGTGTAACGTGCGTAATATGTATAATACAACACGTGTAACTTAAGAGGTTATCTTAGGATATCGTATAGGAATGATTTTTTGGTTGTAGGGAAACAATAATTGTTTAATTAGTTTGACAAATACTTTCATTTGGAGTAGCCTAAAGTAATTAAAACTACAGCAAAATGGTGGTAAGTAAATATAGTTCTACTTAATTGAGGACTAATAAAATTGTTAAATTATGAACATGTATATGTCATATAGTATCATCTGTTTTAAATACAATAAAAAATATTTCCTTAATTATGTAATTCTTCTATTAATTTTAATTATCAATATATGTATTTTCTAAATTCTTAATCAAATAGAAAAAACTAAAGATCAGTGCAGTTAAAAGAAGTAATCAAAAAAGAACCAAACTTACACGGCAAGGGAAACTTAAAACAAAGAGACATAAACCAATGAAGAAACATAATCAAAAAAAAGTAATTCCACATGCAGAAACTGTGGAAGAAGAAGAAAGTGATCAGGGTGAAGACCTCATGGACATGGTCGAAGAAGATGATTTAAACTTTTTAGGAGAAGCCATTTCTAACAAATCATATAATTTGCTGAAACAGATACATCTAAATGAGTATGTATATTGTGATAGGTAATGAATATATTTTAATTCAAAATGATTTAAATGATATGCATATTTTTTAGAACAGCTGATGATAAAGTAACAAATAATAAGAAGGAAAAGAAAAGTAATGACACATTAGAGAATAGATATGAAAATAGTATATCAAAAATAGTTGAGATAGAGGGTACGAAAAAGGTTCGTATGTTACTTCCGATAAAAACTCAAAATGGAATTATAGAGAAAAGGATAATTCAAGAAGATCATGCAGTAGATAATGAAAACATGCCTCATGAAGAACATAATATAGATAAAAGTAACATGGAAATAAAATTTAATTTTCACGTAAGATTTCATTGAAATTTATGAAACACTGTTGTAAAAAATCTTTTTTTCATGTATTAAATTAATTTTTTAGAATGAAGATAAAGATAAAAAACCTGTGTCTATGATAGAATTTTTAGCATTTCGTGAAGAAGTATTAAGATCTAAACGTTTAAAAATTGGATTATTATCTAGCAGTCTTCTGGAAACACCAGAAACTAAATGTGATAATTTTAAAATACTATTAGAATTAATGGAAGAAACCAATCCAGAAGTATATATTACCGTGAGAAAATTGGCAACTATTTCTTTGTTAGAAATTTTCAAAGATTTGTTGCCATCTTATCAAATTCTTCAAATTCAACAAGAAGGTGTAAGATGTATGTACCTGTAATAATATGTAAATATCATGATTATTGTAGAAATTATAGGTTTTTTATTTTCTTTTTAGTAAAGAAAGAAACACTTGCTTTACAAAATTATGAAGCTACATTATTAAGATATTATAAGCATTATCTACAAAAGTTAGAAAAAATGACTAATATATTAAGAAGAAAAAAGGGAGATACGCGACAAATAAAAGAACAAGAAATTGAACTAGGAAAAATTGCATTAACATGCATGTGTGATCTTCTAACAATTCACCCATACTTTAACTATTCTATTAATATAGCAAATTTTCTTATACCATTGTTAGATAATAAACATGAGCTTATAAGGCAGGAAGTCTTAAAATGCATTTCCCAAGTATTCAAGGAAGACAAACGCGCTGAATTATCTTTAAAAGTGAGACATTTAAGTGATTGTATTTCATTTAACCTGTATTCTAGGAATATAATGTTTATTAATAAATATTTCAGATAGTACGTAAATTAAACCAATACATAAAATTAAAAGCTCATTCCGTTCATTCTGAAGTTCTATCAGTACTTTTATCACTTCGTATAAAAGATGTAAATTTAGATAAAGAAAAAGAAGAAGAGACTAAACAAAGAAAGCTTATGTCTCATAAACAAAGAATTCTTGCCTTAAGTAAGCGTGAAAGGAAGAAAAATAAGAAACTTGAAGAAGTAGAGAAAGAATTACTTGAAACTAAAGCAGAAGAGAATAAGCAAACTAAACAAAAATTACTCACTGAAATAACAAGTGTAGTATTTACAATTTATTTTAGAATTTTAAAACAAGCTCCAAATAGTAAGATTTTATCTATTTGCTTGGAAGGATTAGCAAAGTATGACAGATTTTTACTAAATTTAATTATGTATAAAATTATATGATATCTAATAACATCTAATTACAGATTTGCACAATGCATAAACTTAGATTTTTATCAAGATTTAGTAACTGCCATAGATAAACTAATGGAAGAAGGTAATTTAAATTTGAAAGATCAATTACATTGTATTCAGTGTGTATTTACAATATTATCAGGACAAGGTTCAGCATTGAATCTTGATCCTTACAGGTTTGTATTGAAAAGGAATAAATATCGTAAACAAAAAAACTAAAATTAAATTTATAATCACATGTTATATTTATACAGGTTTTATGCACATTTATACAAAAATTTATTAAATATTCATTGTGGTAAAACTCATATAGAAATGGAAGTTCTTATAAAGATATTAGTTCAAGCTCTAATTCATCGAAGAAAAAGAATTACACAAAGGCGTTTTATAGCATTTATCAAAAGAATAGCTATTCTAGCCTTACAATTGCAACATAATTCAGTACTTGGCATTCTCGGTATTATAAAGCAAAGTATGCAACTTGGAAAAATGCTAGATATTTTGTTGGATACTGATAGTACGACTGGAGACGGTTTTTATCAAGCAGAGCTAGAGGAATCTGAGTATTGCAATGCACACTGTTCAGCATTATGGGAACTTACAGCTCTACAAGTACATATTCACATATTGAGTTATATGATCTTAATATACATAATTATTATTAAACATACTTTTATCTTTCGTTACTAGCGACATTATCACAGTATTGTACAAAAGATGGCAAAAAACGTAGCTTGGAATGTGCCACCAATAGGTGAAGGCAGTTTATCTCCAGAAATTGCTAAGCTGTAGGTTTCAATTTTTGTAATATTTAATACAATCATACTTCTATATTGGTGATTTACTGCTATCCGATGAGGAGCTTCATTGTAAAATATCTTGCAATAGCACATTTTTTCATTGCTCACAAGCAATAAATGAGCTATGCTAGAATATATTTCTTTATTTGTTCCAGTTCTCCAGAAGAACTTTATACTGAATTTGATCCTACTGGTGTCGTATTTAAACCAGCAGTACCAGTTCCAAAAAATACAAATACTAAAAGAATAATAACAACTCATCATCTTATAAATAGTGAATTCAAAGAATATATTAATACTATATATAATACTGAATTATTTGCAGATGGATACATAGATTTTTATAAAGCTTGTAATAGTTAATACTGTATGTAGCACAAATTATAGAATGGATTGTAAGAATAAAACGAAATTTAATATAAAACATTAAACACTGTACGTATTTTCTAAATAGTGACAATTATTTCTTATAATCATTTTGTTACTTTAAATAACATATTAGATTTACAACGCCAAGTATCTTAACTATTAAACAGATATTATTCTCAAATGAAATGATTAGAAAACGAAATGTTAGGGTAATTACGATTTTTAATCAGAAAATGGATATCTGTATCTACAATATTTATCATTTGTTCTGCATTTACAATACCAAAAAGATTGTTTTTCTGGTACAGGTATACATCTTCTGTTGAGATGAAACATTTTATATTTGTAAATTTATTACATCATCGATTGCAGTACATTCTGAGTTATCTTCTTTTGTTAGATTTAATTTAGCTTCAGTCAAACTTTCTTTTGCCTTGTCACTTGTCTGTGATGATAAGTCACCTCTTTGCAAAGGTATATGTTTACGTTCTATAATATTCATTTTTATAGCATCTTCTATTTCTAATGCCTCATCTACTATATTATCTTCATTCTTTGCCGTTTGCTTTATCGCGATTTGCGCATATCGATGCTCATTTTTATCGAAATTTAGCAACTTAGATGCATTAATTTTGTCAACTGTCTTTGTTACAATGACTTGTTCATTTTTATCATTTTGATGTACTGATTGAGAATTTCTCTTTGCAAGAATTATCTTGGTGTATTTAACAGTGGGTTGATTTGAACGAGTTTGTATTGTAGTTTTAGTTTTAGACAAAGTGGAAGTTTGAGGGTTTGTCTGTAGTATCACATGATTTAAATTTTGTACAGCTACATTAGGACATAGAACAGCTTGGGTACAAGGTGTTACAAATTTATTACTTTGTTGTAACTTATCTTGCTTGTTACTTATGAGAACAACTTTGGTATTACTGTTTAATTTAGGTATAGTCTTTTCATGAATATCTACAGCCATTGTCTGAGATAAAGATGAACTTTTCTCAATAGAGTTTAAATTATCATCATCTTTTGCAAAAATTATTGGTATATCTAATATATTTCCCAATTCATCATCAATCTCGTTTACAAGAGAATTCTTCTGTACTGTTTGAGATTTATGAATTCTTTGTAAATTAGATGTATTGACTGTTATCTTTGGCATAGATTTGGTCGATTTTTGAGTAACTTTTAGTTTATTAGACAGTGGTAAAATAGTTCCTGAATTATGATTACTTAATGGTACTATTACGGATGAACAAGTAGGTTTAGTACTAAGGGAACTTTCAACCATGATTATATTTCCACATACTGCATTATGAGAAATATCATTGTTATTACAAGTTGTTACTTGTCGAGGTATTTGTGACATCTTGAATGTGTCCAAGGAATGAGTAGAACTGAGCATCAAATGTGAAGAGCTACTGGTTGTTGCCATGTCGTCCATCACTATAAAACACATATACATGTTTGAACAATTTTCTAAGATATAAATAAATTCAAATAATATTCATTGCGTTGTTATGAACATCGTGTAAAAATAAACGTCTTTTTTTCTACATGAGTTATGTAAATATATCTTTGAAACTGGTTATAATTATAACAAAAACCATGCATAAATCTATTATATGTGATAAAAAAATTTGGTTTTTAAATTTTACTTTATCTATGTTGTTAAAAATAACATAGGTAATTGATTAAGTAATTACATAATAAAAATCATAATAATTTATGTATTTTAAATCAAAAAGATTCTCAGACTATATTAATAATATTTAAATAATATTTTGTTTGACAATGTAAAAGATGTAATAAAAAAACATTAGATGATAAATGTAAGAAACAAAAGTTGTAATATCTTTAATTTAATTTCAAATTGTTTGGACACAGTTAATATCAAACAGGATTGGGGCGAGGAAACAAATAAATTCAAATCACATGGAAAAATATTTATTTAACACAAAATAAAAGATAGTAGTGATATATTTACAACATATTATTTTAGATGCTTCTAAATATAAACTTATATTAATTGTAAAATAATATAAATACATGCTACATTTGGACACATGTTACATCACATGCTAAACAAATACATACATTTACTGATGACTTAGTCTAATGACTTTTATATATAACAAAAATAATATATAAAGAATATTTTGTATATATACAATTGCAAAAGAGAATACAAACAAGCTAGAAATAAGAAAAAAGTTTTATGGCTAGAAAACATAAAATCTATTAGGTTTATTAGACTATTTTAATTATTCTACAATAAAAAACATAATTAAAATTAAGTTTAAAATCCATTATTATTAATCTATACAGTCTCAAAAATATGAACAAAATGATTCTTTTACTTAGTGGATATATTTTCTATAAGAAACTTATTTTGTCATATTAATGATATTCATGCACAATACATTTTGTTTTTGCATGTATGAATATGATCCACATGGTTCCATATAAAGATGCATGTATATTTTGAAATCAAAACAGTAAATCATAAAAATATGTTAAATACTAAGAAATTTATTTGTTACTTAACATGTTATGCTTTGTTATTGTATTTATGTGTAATATTCTAATTTTTTTCGATCATGTTTAGTTTGAGATTTTAACAATCCAATATTGTTTCCACTTTTCACGTTTTTTATGTATGAATATATTAAATATATTTTAAATATATATGTTACAGCTGTATAATTTTTATATACATATATATACAAATTGTGTTACAAAATTTGGATAGTAGAATTAAGGCATTTTTAAGTTTAAAAAGTTATTTTATAAAATACGAGATTTCTACTATTCAACATCCCGAAATAATAATAATTTGGATCAACTTAATAATTTCCTTATTGTTGATGATGTACCTTTCGTTCGTAAAAATCATATACATTCGATCAAGAAGTAAAAAACGATTACGGTGTAGGTAAATTATTTAATAGCTGATTAGATAATAATATTCTACCTTTTGGTATTATCGATGTAGTTGATGCTGTATTAGTTGCCACAGAATTGTTTGGTGTTAGTAAAATGCTGGAAGCGGCCGATATACGCGCAGACGATGAACTAGTAGTGAGTGTAAGAGAAGTTTTACCATTTTGTAAAATATTTGATAAAGTTCCATTTGATGTACCAATCGTAGATTTATTATGCATCGCTATAAAACAAAGGAAAATGTATATTATACAAAATATATGAGAACAAAAAGAAACAAAAAGTAATTTTTCATGTAAAATGTACCTGCTGCAGTTGAAGTATTCACTCTAATCTGATTTCCTGATGATGTTAAAACGTTAACAAGTTTTGTATCTCCATTTTTGTCAGGAATATTGAGATGCCTATAATTGTTTGATATTACTTTAGAAAAGCCTTTACCTGATGATACAATGGCTTTCATTTTTGGCATGTTCTGTAACTGTACATTCGTTGATACAATTTTAGGCACTTTAGTTGACGCAATCGAAGATTTAGGAATATTTTTTATTGTTGTAGATACACCTTGACCTGATGATGCTGGAGCTAAACGTATTGGTCCAATCGGTGCTAAACTTGCCAATGAGCCAATGTTTAATGTTATACCACCATTATCTGAACCCGAGTTTGGCTAAAAAATGCATATATTATTAGATGCTTCCTCTTTAATAAAAATTAAGGTTGTAACTTACTTGTCCGGAAAGTCTAGATGTTATCAAGTGTTCCACAAAATGACTTTTCTGGTTACTAACAACTCGAGGTTTCCGTTTCACGCTCTGCACATGATTTGTATGTATTCCACTCACTGCGATTATATTCTGTTGCGTACTAAATGTTCCTACTCGGGAAATCGTAGCTGATTGTGTATTTTGTCCAATAGATATTACTGAAGAGATTGGTGTATTTGGTCGAGACTTTTTTATTGTAGGAGAATTTGGTTCACTTTCAACAGAGCTACTTGTTGAATTTCTTCGCTTCCGTGATTCTTTTCTGTTATTTTTATTTTCATAATTTGACAATGATGTTGATCTCAATGGTAGTGGATGTGGTTGCAAAAGAATAGTTCCCACAAAATCTCCAATTTCATCCAAGATACATCTATCTACCATGTTTTGTGTAATACCCTCTGATATCTTTTTAGCAGTAGAAATTCTTAAATGGTCATCAGCAGTTCCAACCACTACCAAACTTGTTTCAACCATCATTCTTTCTCTGAGATCCTCTATATCATCAGGTCTTACAAGTGTAGCATTTTGTCCAATAACAAACATAACTGGGCATCGAATATCCATTAATGTATCATCAGGTGTACCCCTTTTTCCTTCAACTGTAAGAAATGAAAATCCAAGACAAACAACTGCAGTTACATGTTCCATTTGTGCTACCTATAAATATCAAAAGATAATAGTGAATATCTCAAATCACATTAAAGTTTTCTAACTACTTCGAATTATACTGATGCGTTACACATCATGTGTATATATGTACATATAAATACTATACCTGACATGCAAGAGCAGCACCAGTATTAAATCCAACAAGAATAATTGGTCTACCAGGACAATCACTTCTAATATCCTGTATCTTAGTTCTAGTGGCTTGAAGTAATTGATCGATGCATACCATCATGGTCATTCTATTAGCTGCTAAACCTAAGTGTGTGTGAACAGTAACAACCATTCCTAAAGCTCCTAATTGTGAAATCCATTTATGTTGCCTTGTAGACATACTAGATCCCACTCCGGAAGGAACTATTATTAAGATTGGATTTCCTGGTAATTTTTTCTGCAATAACAATAATTATCTATAAGTAGATATATATATGTAAAATATATTATAATAAATTATGCAATAAAATATACTTACAAGTCTATTACTATTTAAACTAGGAGTAATTGGATCCCATGTACGTTTAAGGAGTGATCCAAGTGTTTCCCATGTTATAGAACCTGTTTTTGCATTAATATTTGGTTGTATAGCAATCATTTTATCAATAAGTTGAGGAATTTTCAGTCTTAAAGATTGTAATATATCAAGATAAATCCCAAGATACTCTTGAGGAAGATGGTCAAACAATAAATTATGTAACCATTGTGCAAGTCTCCAATCCCACCCAACTGAAGCTAATGTTTCTCGAAACCTCCTTGCTGCTGTGTCAACTGATGTTCTTCGATAAATTGGTTCTATTGAACTGTTTACTTTAGCTAATCTTGTAAGTCTCTCTGAATTTAATATTTTAAGAACTTTGGTGAATATTCGATTTTGAACTGGTGTCCATAAAATTTTATCAAGCTTTTCTTCCCAATCTTCATTTTCATCAGGTCTAGCAAAATTTGCTAACCTTTGTAATTCATCCATTTGATGTCGAACTCTAGTAAAATCTATTGGTGGTACTAATGGCTCATTATTAATTTCTTCTATATTAATTTCTTCATCCTGAGCAACTTTTTCCCTAATATATAAAAAGTTGTAATGTAGTTTTATGTTTAATAATTATATTTATAATTTACATTTACATATATAATTTATTTTTATTACTTACGTTAATAAATTTTTCTTTGAGAAAAACAACTTTTTTATTGGCTTTACATAAACATTCTCTGGTTTCCAATTCCATGGACGTGCATAACAATGATCTTTTGCAAGCACATTAATTTCAGTTTCATAGCACCCAGCAAGCTGATGTAAATATGTAGTTAATCTACTAGGATTATCATCAAATGTATCACTGATGGGACTTGGAATTCTAGAAGTGTTTATTGATGTGGATGGCATTGTTAATGTTGAAGTTAACATTACTTATACTCAATATATTTATAATTATAATTAATTCTTTCAACAAATAACACTGTGATCATTTACAGTTTTCCTCACGTGGCTATCACTTCATATCTTGAATCTGTACCACAAAAATTAATAAGATTATTATATAATTAACAAATATGAATTATTTATAAGAGTTGAAACTACTTAACATTTTACATAACTATTTCTAACCCTTTGCGCTCGAAAGGCTACTCTCAGTCGCCACTGTGTTTTGTGTGGCAACTCCATTGGCAAGTGGTAGACAACAGTCCCCATTTATGTTAGATTTCAACATCTCCAATTGTTGAAACAGCAGTATTAGTTTGTAAATAGGTTCCTTAGCTCTTTATGGTCTTTGTTAAAAGATATAAAGTGTTACACTTTAAAATGGAAATAAAATATTTAATCCCAAATTCCTCTGTAACTATGGTTCTGACGTCTCTGATGTTAGTTTGGATTTGGCGATCATGGCAAAAGTATTATAATTTAGAAGCCCTAAAAAAAGGCTTTCGTAAGTGAAATTAGCTCAAATGAAGATGAACTTGATTTTGAACTGTTGAAAAATAAGATCAATTGTATTCAAGAATGCATCTTGGTGAATGCTTTATAAATTATCATACAAAAAAATACAGAAATTAATATTACAAAATCATATTTTCAAAGATGTAAGAATAGATTAATTATTAGAATATAATGTTTTTGTAAGTTAATTTGTATATAAAATCATTTTACGCTACCTGTAAGACACGCGTCATATATACGCTAAATCATCTGGAGTTGCTACTTCGTCCGACTGAAAAAGTCCTCGAACGCAAAGAGCTAATATATAACAATAATAAAAAAATTGCTAAATGATATATACAAAAATTAAATTTCTGAATATAAAATTTATACATATATATATAAATAATTGTTCCTATTACATAAATTATTTCTATGATGAAACTAACCTTTAAACTAGTTGTAATATCACAATAGTAATTATCTTGCAGTGATATACACCTCTGTTCCAAACAACAAAAAACGATGTACTGCGATTTAATACAAGATAATGGAAGAACACATGTGGAGCAAGGGCATCGTAAATGTATAGATAGGTACATACAGATGTATATTACATCAATTTTAGAATAATTATTTTATCGATACAATATGTTATTAAGCATTGATTTCCATGATATGTAATGTGACAAAATGCAAGAAATAAAAGAAATAAAATTAATAAGATTAAATGTAGGTAGGTAGATACATAGAGTTCCAATTTATGTAATACATAATATTCAAAACAATGAATGTTCAGTGACATCTATGATGTGCTAACCAATCAATCTACAATTGTAAGGTTAAGCTAAATTTTTACGTTTTCTTAAAATTTCTTCAACGATTCCAAAAATAATTTTACAAACGGCCTATAGAAAAATAACATATTTTACATGGAAAATATTCCAAAAAATTCAAGCATTCAATGTATAGTATAATATATTTTACAATAAAGTCCAATTTTCAACAAAGAAGCTTTCAATTTATAGCTACGCTACTATCATTACAAAAAAAAAATGATTACACCATAATATACATAGTACATAGCATATTGTACAGTGATATCAAATTGAATGTTAGTATTCAAATCGAAATAGTGTAGTTAAAGTTTAATGTTTTATATATTGGGATTGAAGTATTATACAGCGTTAACATATAATTTAAAAAAATTAATTAATGTCTTAAATTATCTGTAGACGATCGATTAATATTTACTTTTTAGAAAGAAGTGTCTCAGTTTCAATTCAATGTTGAAGGAGGTTGGCGATGAAACTGAATTGTTCATATATTTCCAGTGGAATTTCTGTAATAATTAAAAACATACACATTTTTAGATAATTTTAAAACCAATGAGTATATAATAACAATTAATAATTTATTCTATTCAAATATACAACTGTATACATACACATTTGCATACTTGTATAATGTGTCATCTGAATTTGTGTAATTTACTATTTGTTTGTATATATTTGTACAATATTTATACTGCATTCACTTTGAATTCATAATGGCTATAGCACGTGGTAAAGATTTCTTAACAGAATATTGGTTTGACATATTATTGCGAATTGTCTTAGTGGGATTATTTATGTAAGTTAAATTTAGTCTACTATAGCAATATAGCGGTTATACATATAAATGTACTACTTTTTTATATGAACAGTGAATTAGAAAATGCAGAACCATTTACTAGGAAAATTCATGAAGATGAATTATGGTTGTATAAAAATCCAAGGACTGAATCATACGTTCCAACTACCATATTATGGGTAATATATTCTATATGAAACAGCATTATTATACATATTTTGAAATTACAGTTATATTTTATATAAATTAATTAATATATTTATTTTTAGCCTCTGGTTTTTATAATGCCTGCTATAGTAATCTTATTTGTCTTTTTGGTTTACAAAGACAAAACTGACATTTATCAAGCAGTATTATCTGTAACTTTAGCATTAGGATTTAATGGTGTCATTACAGATATTATAAAACTTGTTGTTGGTAAGAATTGTGAAATGTTAATTCTGTTTTGGAAGTATCATTATTCTTATAGATAATACCTTTTGCTAGGTCGCCCCAGACCAGATTTCTTTTGGAGATGTTTTCCTGATGGACAAACAAATCCAGATTTTAAATGTAATGGAAATCCAGTTCTTATAAAAGATGGAAAGAAATCATTTCCAAGTGGTCATTCCTCATGTATGTTAAAAGATAAAGTATAAACTATCAAGTTATATAAACTATATAGAAAACCTTAAATTTTATTGAAAAATCTATTTATTTTTCAGTTGCATTTGCAAGTTTTGGTTTCATTGCGCTGTATATAGCTGGTAAATTACATACATTTAGTTTAATGGGTAAAGGACAATCATGGAAATTATGTGCATTTGTATTACCAATTTGTATTGCTCTCTTAATTGCATTGAGTAGAACTTGTGATTATCATCATCACTGGCAAGGTAAGCATATTTATTTATTGCATCAATAAATAAATACTTTAATTCAAAAAATATTAGATGTGGTTGCAGGCTCAATAATAGGATACATTTTGGCATATATGTGTTATAGACACTATTATCCACCATTAGATTCACAGGTATGCCATAAACCATATGCTGCCCTTACTCATCAAGTTCAGTTGGAAAATGCAAGAAATAAAAGTGAACAAATCAAATGGATTTAATGAATAAGAAAATCTAAAGTATTAAAATTATTACAATAATTTAAATCACATAATAATTCTATGATTTTATTTTTTACTTGTTGATTTTTCCCTTTTATGAGTTATTTATAAATACGATAAGTAATATAAATATATATTTAAATTTATATTGTAAATATACACCTTGTATTATTTAAAAATTTCAATTTAATCAATAAAAAGGGACTTGTTCTAATGGAAATGAGGTTTATTTAAAACAGTTCGAAATAGTGTTTTTGAAATATGCGCGGGTATAACAGAGATGGATATATTGTGCATATGCGCCATTTTGGAAATTTTGCGTATGGTGCGCCATCAAGTTGATTTTAAGTTAAACAGAAGCAGTGATCAAGTCGGTAGTGTAAAATGGTGTTAGTGCTTCTCGCGAGCTTCTTATCTTGATGGTTGGCTGTGCATATATCTTGATGAATTTTGGAATTCATTTGGATATTTCGTACGTTTCTGAAGGAAATTAACATTAAATTTCGCATATTGTTCACGTATAGGATTTTAATACACATTTTCCATATAAATCAATCGTTATATCAGGTTTCTTGGATTTGTGAAGTGACATAGTTATTTACGAGCTGTTGTGTTGGTGAAATGTTGTCTCAACTTCCTGTACATGGCGAAGACTCATGAGCGTCGTCAGTCGTGTTGAATAGTCAAACGCTATTGTTCAAACGGTGTTTTATCCTTTTTACAAGAACTTTTTCCAGCCAAATTGATCCGGTTGTATCATCTGAATCAATTATATTGTGCCAGTTGTGTGTGAAAATGATGAACATGGAAACGGATGAGATTATCGAAGACACAAACACGAATCTTCAGGTACGCAACACATAGTAGTATTTTTGACCTGAAACCTACCGCCATCTTATGTTTCCTTATGATCGAGAAATTCACTAATATTTTATGATCGACCGTTATTTTCTGCAAAGCTTATATCTGTTAATATGCACTTCCCAAAGAAAATTATTAATTGTAGAAATATCTTATGTATTGAGAGGTTATAGAATACGATTGTGTGCTGTCATATATGATCGTGGTTATTTCTCTAAACTCTTTTATATCAAGATATTTATGTACATCTAATGACAGTTACCTTATTATCTTGACGGAAATTAAGATTGCATCACTTTTAATTTCTTTTATTTGATCAAATCAATACTAGTATATATTATGTTATTTGCAGAATATTACAAATATTTAGATTTGATTAGAATCGCAGATATATCTTAAACAATATGATTCGAAATATTTATATATTCTTACAAGAATCATAACAAAATATAAATTATACTTACTATGCCATCGTATGATTATTATTAAATTTTTACTATAAATATTTCAATATTTATTCATATATTCGATTCATATTACTACTTTTGTTTAAACATACCTTTTCTTAAATTTTTTATTTTTGTAAATTTCTAACATAAAATAAGAATATTTACAGCATAAAATGTAATGATTTTATTTTAAGATTATTAGAAAATCGTAATATTAACTTGTTATTTACTAATTTATTTTTTAATTTGTTATGTTATTGTACAGTTGTTACATATATTTGATCGAAAAATTATTAGTTAGTTACTATTGAACTAGCATAAACTTGACCGGACACGATTGTCTTCGTTGTCAGAACAAAGGATAGATCGTTTAAACATAATCCTAATCTCCAAGCTTTGCAGAGTGGAAACAACTTACTACATGATCAATGTTTTAACTCCCTTTTTACTTTTTCTCTCTTGTTTCTCCTCTTTTACAATCTTTACTTTTTTTAACTCCCCTTTTTTAAATTTTGTGCTAAGTTGCATTACACTCATTGTAACGTATTGTAAACAATTGAGTAGAATCTACAGTTTAATTCCCTTAAATTTATTTCTTTATACGAGTTTACAATCGTTATAAAAATTAATGATTAATATTTATTGTCCATTTTTGTCATTTAATGTTACAGTGATATTGATTTGTATGTACAATTGGATATAAGCCAAAACTCTTTAACTGCTGGAGTAATTTAAAAAAAATTTGTTGCTCTAAAATTTGTACAGTGATCATATAGAAATTCTGTTTGATACGCGTTATTTGTTACGATAATGATTAATTATCTTCAAGATAAAATATAGAATGATTAGTTTATAGACGAATACAAAGATTTAACGATCTATCCGTATATTGTGTTTAAGTTAAACTATAACACGTGTACATCGAGGAGACCGCCAGAGAGAAAGAGGAATCGATTGCAATCCTTGCGTCAGATCTTGTGAATTTATGTAGTATCGTTTTTATCAATACATCTTTTACTCTGTATATAGATACAAATATAGGGCTGTATAAGACTGTATATATATACAAAAATATATAATTTTTTCCTATATATTTCACATTTACATAATTTTTAATAGAGTTTATATTGATAGAAAAAAACATACATGAGTATATTTGTATTATAATTAGAGTTATATTTATCAATATCTTATTAAAGTATGTCTGTCGTTGGCCAATGTAAATGAACTTTATATTGTGTTGTCAAGTTATAAGTACGTGACTTGCCGAAAAAAAGTATTACTCTTCTATTTAGTGCTAGTGACTCATCATTCCGGTTTCACTCGTTACTACATTACCATGCGCATTTTTAATTTTCTTTATCGTTTTATTCTCATCCAAATGTGTATAAAAAAAATAAAAGGTAATAACTACTTAAGATTAACGAGAAAGTGATGCATCGCGATTATCAATTTGCGATCTTTATAAAATTTTATAAACTCAAAGAGACGTGAATTTTTGTACATTTTATTCTAGAAACTTATTGTTCTTAGAACTTTCCTTTGTTTTATATTTATGGAGACAAAAAAGTGTTTTGAAATTTAATGCCGTAAGTATTCATAATCAAGGACAACAGGAAATTTCGAAACGTTCCCGTGGCTCATTGTTACATGCTTCGAAATGTACATTATTTTTCATGGGTTTTTTACACTAATAAACTTTATGTTTCTATTGATAGATGCGTCTCACTTTCACGTTTAAGGATACTTTTCTAATCATATGTGCATACACGTAAATCTATGTCATGCATCGATTTCAACATTCCTATGATATTTATTATTGATAAACAATAAAAAACAAAGCACTAAAAACCACAAGGTGTACGAACATCTTTTCCCACAATTCGTTCTTAATTGTCTTTTATTTATAATCTGGCGCATAAGCGAATGCCAGTGATAATAAGCTAGATAGTATTTCGAAGAACTACCGACTAATATGATTTGCTGTTATCGATATCAGAATATTATTTTTTATCCTATATACGACCGTATTAATCTGTAATAAAAACCAATAAAGAATGCTTTATCAGCATTCCAGTACAGTAGGTATTAGTATTAATTTCTTTATGAAAATTTTAAATTTATTATAATATTTGTATTATACATTTACTTAGAAGTTTTCTCGTTTTGCGTGACTACTTGCTAAAATGGAGAGAACACGTAAGGGGTACGAAGACAAAGAGATACAAAGAGCATAGATTCGACACGAGTTCGCGATCCCGTTATACTGGAACACCGTACTGAGAAACATTTTCAGATGATCGAGGTGTACTCCTCGGTCGCCAGGACTCTTCAATGTTGCTATGCTACCTTTTACAGTCGAGTGATCATGAGATTTCAAATCGAAGAATCATACTATGCACAATACACATATGTATATTTATATATGTAATGATATATATATATATAATTATGCATTTTATAGAGTTTCGTGTGTTGGTCTTCATAAAAAGACACATTGATGGATGTTTTATTTTTATCATTGAAGAAATGTGAAAAATCAAACTTCAGTTTCTGGTGAATGATATTACGGGGATACATCATCTTGAGACATTTAAAAATAATTTAAGATTGCGAATTCTTTTTATAAGTAATTAAAAAGTGAAAAATTCAGATTCTTGTGGATGATACAAATCTAGTGTTTAATTTTAGTTTGTAATTTTTTTTAAAGAAATCTGTTGCAAAATGGTGAAGTTATTTGTCATATTCGAGACCTCTTCTGCTAGAACGTTGATGGCTAGCCATCACTTCGGGGGAAACAAGAACATTTAAAATAAAAAATAATAAAGATAAATTCTTTAATTTTTTCAGTCAGCTATTGGTTCATATTGGTTTGAATTATATTTTCTTGTGGGAGACAAAAGATTGACTTGATTATCTTATTTCTTTTGCTTTGTGAAACTATTTTGCATGACAGGATTTGCCTATTCATCTCTGTAACTTCATCAGGAGCTTTAATTTTGATAAATCATTTTGGCACAATAGTTTACGTGTTTGGAATTTGAAGAAACTTAAAACAAAAAAGGAAGTTTCCTTTTCTTGAAACTATTAGAGTGATTTATGCCCTTAAAGGTAATGAGAGATGATATATTTCTTGACTATTGTCATTACGATGTTGCAAACGTGTTTCAATCGTTTGAATTTTCAAGTATAAACTTCTATTGCGAAATATTTAATAAGATATGCGTCTATTATGAGTTTTCGCTTCCAGAAGTAAATGGCAAGCGTTAACAAGTAGGCCGGACACGAAATATTGGATTAGTGCAGGTCACGGTCCGTTGATACAATTTTCTTTATACAAATCGTTCGCTAATACGAATTAAGTAGCAAGCTATTTTCTTTTCTCCTCTTTTCTTCTAATTATAAATTTTATTACAAATTTCAAATATTGCAATTAATTATTTAAATCAAGGAAAATAACAGTATTACTGTTCCGTATTTTGCTACAAATAATTGTGTGTTTAGTTAATAATTTTTAAATATTTTATTTGCGATTTTATTTTAAAGCATGATCAGCAATAAATTATATTTATAGAAAGTACCGTGATTCAAAAAGGACAAATTGCATGTTCGAACGTCAATTTCTGTGAGCGTTTAATATTGTTTTGTATAGTATAGTCTATCTGAGGTCAAGAACCTGATACCACATTCTATCTTAAAATACATGTGTCACCTAATAGTTTTGCTACTGTTTTATATAATACTTATAACTATTACGATTTAATTGTATTATGTATTAAACAGTTTTTAAATACACAATAAAAAATATATCTGAGTATCTTTATATGCATCCCTTAAAGTATATAATATTTACAGTATAATTGATCAAGGTATATCTTTGCATTGTTATCAAATTTGAATTAAATTTAAATAAAATAATGTTTTAAAAGTATACCTGTTCAATTAGGAAAATCTTTATAATGTGTACAATTTTTATAATGTTTTTACAGTATCCAATAACAATACTTTATGACCCTACTCGCAAGAAAGAACTGCCATCTGGGGTATCTGCACAATATAGGCAAGAAAAGGAAACTTGTATGAAACTCTTTGAGAAGTGGAGTGAACCCGAACAAGTTAACTTTGTTGAACAATTATTAACAAGAATGTGTCATTATCAGCATGGTCACATCAATGCATATCTGAAACCAATGTTGCAGAGAGATTTTATTTCTCTACTACCAAGTGAGTATTTCTGTCGAGATATTTTTATTTACATGTTGGAATATATATATATATATATATATAAATTTATATATTTTATATTATATAATTATTATATTTTTTTATAATTATTATATTTTGTATAATTATATATTTATTTATTATATATATATATATAAATTAGATCTTTTATAACTTATATTTCTGTTATCAGAAAAAGGATTGGATCATGTGGCAGAAAGTATTCTTTCATATCTAGATGCTGATTCATTAATTGCTGCTGAATTAGTATGTAAAGAATGGCTCAGAGTAATTAGTGAAGGAATGCTTTGGAAGAAATTAATTGAATGTAAAGTTCGGACTGATTCAATATGGAGAGGTCTTGCAGAAAGGAGAGGATGGTTAGTTAATACATTCTATGAAATCTCATTCTGTGGTATCTGTTTATTTATTAATGTTTTTAGGATTCAGTATTTGTTCAAACCAAGGCCGGGGGAAAGTCACCCAAATCACAATTTCTATAGATCTCTTTATCCCAAAATAGTTAAAGATATTGATAGTATAGATAACAATTGGAGAATGGGAAGATTTAATCTTCAACGAATAAATTGTAGAAGTGAAAATTCGAAAGGTGTTTACTGTTTACAATATGATGATCAAAAAATTGTCTCTGGTCTTAGAGACAATACAATTAAAATCTGGAACAGAAATACACTACAGTGCAATAAAGTGTTAACAGGACACACTGGTTCTGTTTTATGTTTACAGTATGATGACAAAGCAATAATATCTGGTTCCTCTGATAGCACTGTAAGAGTTTGGGATGCTAATACTGGAGAAATGGTTAATACATTGATACACCATTGTGAGGCAGTTCTACATCTCAGATTTAATAATGGCATGATGGTCACTTGTTCAAAGGTCAATAAACTTTTTATATATTTAGCTTATATTTTAATACATCATATTTCTATATTAAATTAATAAATTTTTATATCTCATAAATTGTAAAAAATAACTATTTGTTAATTGTATTTAGGATCGTTCAATTGCTGTATGGGATATGACATCACAAACGGAAATTGCATTAAGAAGGGTATTAGTGGGGCATAGGGCAGCAGTAAATGTTGTTGATTTTGATGAAAAATATATCGTTTCTGCTAGTGGTGATAGGACTATTAAAGTATGGAAAACATCTACTTGCGAATTTGTGCGAACATTAAATGGACATAAACGGGGTATAGCGTGTTTGCAATATAAGGATTGCTTAGTAGTTAGTGGTAGCAGTGATAATACAATCAGATTATGGGATATTGAATGTGGTGCGTGCTTACGCGTCCTAGAAGGACATGACGAATTGGTCAGATGTATTAGATTTGATAGCAAGCACATAGTTAGTGGAGCTTATGATGGGTGAGTAAAAAAATTTTTTAAATTGTATGTTATATTGTCTTTTATAGTATTACAATAACATGTTTATTGCTTTATATTATAGAAAAATTAAAGTATGGGATTTGGTGGCTGCACTAGATCCACGTGCTCTAACTAACTCGCTTTGTATACGTACATTAGTGGTGAGATATTTTACACACTTGATTTTATTCTGTTCTATAAAAAGGCTTTAATAGTAATAAGTTATATCTGCAATATAGGAACACACAGGTCGTGTATTTCGTCTTCAGTTCGATGAGTTCCAGATAGTATCGTCGTCACACGATGATACAATATTAATATGGGATTTTCTGAATTTTAATTCATCAAATGGATCTGTATCATCTTGTGGGCCTGCAGCAATAAATGCATCAGGTGTGAATCAATCTGATACTAGATCTCCATCTCGTAAGTACGATGAGAAAGATCTTTGTTCCATATACTTGATATTTTCTAACGTTATGAATTATTTTTATAGCATTTGAGTGACGCATCCCTATGAATATTCCTTCATTGTGATATAATTGTAAGTTTAATATACTGTTTAAGATAGAAGATAAACTCATATATGCATATATAAACTTGTGTTCCATTCTTTTTTGTAATTATAAAATATTTCTTGCTTATTACTATACTTTGTAGAGTTATGTTAGATTCGTATGTTTGTTTCAGACAAGTGATTAGTGAGTGAGTTCAATGTGTTCACGGTAGTGTACGCAGAAAATGAAGAATCAGTGTCCAGTGTGAACAGCGCCTAGAAAAAAAAGAAAATCTCAGCAAAACACGGTCATTGATTTTGGTTTATTATTTGCTGTGAAAAGCAAAAGAAATTCTCTCAATAATAGGATATATATGGGGTGACACATAAAACTACGAATTAATTTATATGCGCTTGACGCACTGCGTTTAGTAACGAACAGTATAATTAAAAATCACATAAATACATCCCATGGATGTAAACAATTGTTTGCTTTGGCCATATTTGGAATTCTTCTACGCTCTATGACATGATAGAAGTTGACCACTTTCCTACTACTATGAAAAAAAGACTTACGATACGTAAAGAAAATGAAAATGTTTTTAGGCTGGATACACTTAATAAGATGGTAGCTGTATTATAGTAAATTAATAATTTCTTTTTTTTTAATGTAATTAATTTATAGTAAGGAGATTGTAAAATGCCGTTTGATTGGAGTACTTATCTGGTGTGAATGTGGACATTCAAGTCTTGGTATGTGGAAGGATTATTATAACTATCATATTTCATTACCTTTTAAATCTAGCTAATGTGAATTACTATACCCATGTTTAGTATTATAGATGTACAGCCGTTAATCGAAGACATAGTAGTTTCCATGGACATTAATTTTATGAAATTTATATTATATATTGAAAAGTAAATGGAAAGCTAATAACCTCTGCACAGTCATTGATATAAAATACCATTTGCATTTAAAATATAAAGTTTCATTATACCGAGATGTAAATATTGATTCATAAAAAAGCAATATAGTGACTCTGAGGTAATCTTAGCTGCTGTGAAGAAATTATTGTGTTTTGACTAATGATCTCGGATCATATGTTTCAACTTTTGTTTAAGCTACATCACATTTTCAATTATAAGTTATAAGTGTGCTCTGAACAATATTATATGAGTTAAAATATAATTGTCATTTTCGAGATTTTATAAATGCTATCAACGACATTATTTTTATTCCTATGGTAGTAGTAGCACTAAGAAAAATATGTTTACTTCTTGATATATTGAATAATAGAATAAACATGATATCTTCTCAAATTTTTCACGAAATAGTAATATATATATATATAAATATATATACATATATATTTCAGTAAATATTGCGACAGTGATTCGATATTTTGACCACATTGAACAATTCAAAGCCAAGCTTACAAATATGTAATCCTTGATATTAATTTCAATACATATATTTTAAATTTTATACAACATAGATTTTGCATGAGAATTAAATTGTGAATATGTGCTTAAAAGAAGAAAAAAGAAAGGAATTAAATATCACAGATAAAATATGTCAAGTTACTTGACTTTTGCATTACATAAGTAACAGATAGTGTATTTAGTAGTACTTGTACATTATTCTAATATTATACAAATTTTTACATCAAAAGTAAAAAATATTATGCAAAATTATGAACTGCATGTAGTCAAATCGGGTACAAAGAATTGTGATTTTTAAGCTAGAATGATGGCATGAAAAATTTTCTATAACTTTATGGTATGTATATATGGGACTCCAGTGCAAACATTACTTTTGTAGTATGCAGCATCTTCTCAATTCATAAAATTTAATGAAAAACATAGTGCATAATAGAGAAAAATAGTGTAGCTGTGACAGTTATTAAGATAATCTCTTTGTAAGCACATACTTCATTATATTACAGCTATCTAAATACGTACATATATAGGTAGTATTAATTATATATTGCTGTTTCTTGGATTCCACTTTGGAATGTAAAAATATAAGTATATATATTTTTTATTTAGATTGGGGTCTTAAAATACTTCGGTGAATCCAATATGTAAAATTTCTTTATACAAAAAATTGTTTATTTCATAGTAATTATGATAATTATTTAGAGATAGAAAATACAAAACCCTGAGATATTTAATTTCTAAAAGTTTCGTAAAGAGCGACAATGTGTCTTATACATAATTTAGTTTTGATCATAACGTAAATGTTACATTTGTTCAAAATAATATTATGACAAGAAGTATCTTTAAGAAAACATTGTGATGTTTATTGTTAATATTAACATAAAGTTTCATGTATGAAATTAATTACACAAGAATAATATGAAGGCTGTGGAAAAGCTATACTTGAAATACAATACCTATGCAAGAAGATGCAATTTTAATGGAAACAGTATCCATCACTATCCCTTAAATTTAACGTACTTTCGTCAAAATCAGATTGTGATTAATAGAAAATTTATTTTGAAATGTCATATTTTTTATAAACATATTGAAGCTGTAATCATTTTGAATTTAAACGTACAAAGTTTACTGGAAAAATATGTACTATGCTAGTATTAATGATCAAAGCTATTATATATTGATAAAATTAATATTTGCATTACAGATTTAGGTAACATTTTCAATATTTATGATCGATCTGTTACCTGCATTTAATTATTTTCCGTTAAAACTAGTATTTCACGATACAGTTCCTGATAAATTTTGTCAGATTATTATGATTTACATTATTCCAGATTTGAATACATTATATATATATATAATATTACAGGTTTTTACCTATAAAATTACGAGAGAAGGTATTTCATATATATTTGAAGTTAATATATTAATTTTGTATGTAACAGCACGAAATAACGCATCGCTTTACAATAACTCGTTTTACAGAGATAAAGTTTTACAAAATTTTATGAACATTTAGAAATTACTTTGGCAAGAAAAGGCCCCAATCTGAATATTATATTTTCATTTTATTATTTATGCATTATGTATCGTCATAACACAATGCTACATAGTATACAAAAATAGTCAATCATAAATCATCATTAAGTCACTTTTTATCCAATCTCAATTGTTTCTTATTTTATGTCATTATACTATTGCAAAAAACTCAAGCTGAAACAAAAAATATATAACACAATTATCAAATTATTTATGTATAATTTTGTTAAAAAAGGAACAACGATATCTATTTTATTATACATCTTCCTATTATTTGAAATATTGGAAAGTTGTTCAAAAAATTATTTAGTTTCAAGAAGTGCATTATATCACTTAATATATTTCATGTTTTGTCATTTTTAATTTTATAATAATTCTTGCAAATTGTAAATTTTTATTTTTGTAATGAACGTTTTATAAAAATTATTCAAAAAATTATTTATGAGATACATATATCCAAAAAATAAAACACTAGAAATCTTTTATAACTATATATTAAAAAGCTCCATAAAATTATTGTTTATTACAGCATCTTTTATTTGAAAAAATATACGCTTGTATTTTGTTTTTCATCGAAAATTTTGTTTAGATTTCGCGCGAAATAACTACAAATTGCTGACTTTTTATCCTACTTTTTTTTATTATGCCGAAGAATACTATAATGTCTATTATAAAATTTTATTCTTTATTATTTTATACAATTATAAATACATATAAATATCAAATTTTTATTGTTTATAATAAATACTAGACAAAGACAATGATCAACGACAGAACTAGTTACCAAAGTAGTTTCTTCGATTGAATTACGAAACATAATTAAATATATTCTAACATAATATAATCGGTAATTTATTTGTAATTTCTACAATGAAAATAGTGAAGATTTGGCTTAATTTTTCTTCCATCTTTGTAAGGTAGGCGGGTATGAATTTTATTTCTTTTGTTAATAAAGGTGGCGTTGTTGATGCTTCCGATGTAGGAAAACGTCGCTTCTACATAACATGTTGTGGCAGTCGAGTTTAAAGCATGTGATCCTGCCTTCATTGTAGATAATACAAAGCTGCGAAAATGGCGGACGAACAGGTGAGTTACCCATCAAAATAACGTGCAAACCTCAACCAAAAAAGTGGAGTTATTTATGATGAAGTGATTTCAAAAATCGTGTGGTAAGCCAGCCGGTGGTAAATCTGTTGCAAGTTATGTGGTGTCGACGTGTGTCCCAAACATTTTGCTGCTGGGAAACTTAAGTATTTCTTGGAAGCTACGTTGTTTGTTGCCGGACCATAGTGATAATTTTATCGCACTGTCAATAAAAATGCAATCATAAATTAACAGATTTTGCCGCTTTAGCTTTATTGACATCTTGTTGTACGAACAAAATTATGTAGCCGATATGTAAAACTTTAACCTTGTTTTCGTAAATACTATTTTGTGTAGATATAGTTCTGCAGTTTCAAAAGATAATTAATGGATGAGAATATCATCTAAATCTTGAATTTTAAGTTTGAATATTATTATTTAAGAGAAATTTTGTTTGTTTACATCGTAATGATATCAAACTATTATTTGAAATTACTTACAAAAATATGGCATAACCTATCCACTTTAATTTTATAACATAAACTAAGATGTTTTTTCTGTTACTTTATACTTAGCTCGTACTGTTTATCTCACGTTAGTTATAAATGTCTTCTTTATTAATCATAATCTTTTGATTAAATAAAAAATAATACGAAAATACGTTGGTATACGTTTGTAATTTTTTTAAGCAAGTGGCGGTTTGGAATTCCGATAATTAATATGTGCTGTACATTTATAAAATTTAAATAAATGTGTAACCTCTAAAATGCCTAAAAGTTAAAAACATTAATTATCACATTGATTTTATAATATGGAATAAAACTGTGATTGTTATAATCCTATCTAATTTCTATTTATGTATTTAAAAAGTGAAAATATGTATAGGTTTATAATTATTATATTTACTTGTATTGTTTTAATTCTAAAAAATGTTAATAGATAATAATTAGTTTAATATTTTTATGCATCTTTTTAAAATTTTAATTTGATACATTTTTTTAAATATTAATCATGTTTGTTGATATTAGTAAAAAAAAATATATTATAAATAAATTATATGATTTTAAAGTATTGCCTATTTGTTATAATGTAATTGAGAAATATTTAAATGACAGTTTTTATATATCCAAAATAAGTGATTAAATTTATTAAAGAACTTGGGAAATAAAATAATATTTTTGAAGTATATAAAGTAAAAATAACTACACAGAAATATTGTTTATTTGGGATGAATTATATCATTAAGAATGGATCACATACAGGAAGTACGGCAGCTGGAGTTGCTATGCAAGCAGTTGTATGAATCACAAGATTCTACACATCGTGCAGAGGCTGAAAAAGCACTTGTTGCTTTTCAAAATACTCCAGATACGCTTACAAAGTGTCAGCTTCTACTTGATCGAGGAGATTCTCCATATGCTCAATTATTGGCAGCCACCACCTTGACAAAATTGGCTTCCCGTTCATCAGGACTTAGTTTACGACAGAGGCTTGACATACGTAAGTGTATTTATTCTATCATAAAGCAAAACAATACTTGAGTCTAATATCTATAATTTTATTTTAGGAAATTATATTCTCAATTATTTAGCAACTCAGCCAAAGTTACCAAACTTTGTAATACAAGCTTTGGTTACACTGTTTGCCAGGATATCAAAGTTTGGGTGGTTTGATATTGATAAAGAAAGAAATGTGGTCAGTGATGTAACAAAGTTTCTTCAGGTTAGTTATTATTTTCTTTATTCCAAAATGTTTATTTTTCATAATTATACCATATTTTGATATAATATACAGGGATCGGTAGAACACTGTATGATAGGAGTCCAATTACTTTCTCAACTAACGTGTGAAATGAATCAAGTCTCGGATGCAGATGCAACCAGATCTATTACAAAACATAGAAAAATTGCTAGCCACTTCAGAGATACACAACTTTTTGAAATATTTAGGTTATCGTATACTTTATTAAGTACAGCTCGAGAAAATTGTAAAAACTTAAATTTTAATGATGAAGCACAGGTATATCTCTTGCTACTTTTTTCTGTAATAATATCCTAAATTAATATTATTATTATTGTTTTGTTTTTTTTTAGCATGGTCTAATCAGACAACTTTTAAAACTAGCACAAAATTGTTTGACATTTGATTTTATTGGGACTTCAACGGATGAAAGTTCTGATGATCTTAGTACAGTACAAATTCCGACCTGTTGGAGACCTGTATTTTTGGATTTTACGTCATTGAAACTTTTCTTTGATTTATATCATAGTTTACCTAACTCACTGTCATCTTTGGCTCTTTCATGTTTGGTCCAAATAGCATCTGTTAGAAGGAGTTTATTTTCAAATCCAGAAAGGGCACAATTTTTAACACACTTAGTTAGCGGTATAAAACATATACTACAAAACCCTCAAGGTCTCAGTGATCCTGAAAATTACCATGAATTTTGTAGACTATTATCAAGGCTAAAGAGCAATTTTCAGCTTGGGGAATTGGTCTTAGTCAAAGACTACCCAGAAGCTATACAATTAATTGCAAAATTTACAATCCAAAGTTTACAGATGTGGCAGTTTGCACCAAACAGTTTACATTATTTACTAACATTGTGGCAAAGAATGGTATCATCCATGCCATATGTAAAAGCAGGTGACCCACACCTGTTAAATACATATACTCCGGAAATTGTAAATGCATATATTACTTCAAGACTTGAATCAGTTGCAATAGTAGTTAGAGAGGGTTTAGAAGACCCACTTGATGATTTAGGAATAGTTCATCAGCAATTGGAGCAAATATCTGTAATTGTAAGGTGTGAATATCAAAAGACATGTACTTTGTTAGTACAACTTTTTGATCAGGCTGCTAGGACATACCAAGAATTAATGACACAAACAGCATCTCCAACACAACGAATGGATATCACTATACAAGAGGGTCAACTCACTTGGCTTGTATATATCATAGGTAAGTAAATTTGTAAATCATACAGAAATGAACATGTTTAATAGTGAATTATTACATTGATATTTAAAAAATAGGTGGTGTTATTGGTGGAAAAGTAACATTTAACAGCAATGAAGAGTATGATGCAATGGATGGTGAATTAGTTTGCAGAGTACTCCAATTGATGAATTTGACTGATTCAAGACTTGCACAAGGTGGCTGTGAGAAACTGGAATTAGCAATGTTGAGCTTCTTTGAACAATTTCGTAAAGTTTATGTAGGTGATCAAGTTCAAAAAAATTCTAAAGTATATAGAAGACTGTCAGATGTTTTAGGAGTTAATGACGAATCCATGGTACTTGGTATTCTTATCCGGAAAATGTAAGTAGGAAGTTATTTTCAGGAATATTATTTACACTATTTCAAGATTTATGATCTTAATTTTGCATTTACAGAATAACAAATTTGAAGTATTGGGGTCGTAGTAAACAAATTATTTCAAAAACATTACAATTATTAAATGATTTATCTGTAGGATATAGTTGTGTCCGTAAACTTGTAAAATTAGAGGAAGTACAATTTATGCTCAATAATCACACAGTGTGTATATATAAAAATATGTAAAATTTACTTACAAAAAATTAAGAATGAAACTGTATATATTCTTTTCTTTTTCACTAACAGAGAGAGCATTTTCCATTTTTGGGAAACAATGTTGCTGTAACAGAAATGCGTTGTAGATCAATGTTTTACACATCCTTGGGTAGATTATTGATGGTAGATCTAGGAGAAGATGAGGAAAGGTTTCATACATTTATGTTACCTTTAACAAGTATGGAAAGCTTTTTTGTACCTAAAATTGTACTACATACTTATTTAATATTTACATTTACGTTTTCCACCTATAGATGCATTTGAAAGTTTAGGACAGTTAATTGGGCCAGCTGACCCTTCACTTTTTACAGCAGAAGAAGCAAAAAAGGCATTGATCGGATTAGCAAGAGATTTAAGAGGTTTAGCTTATGCATTCAACACAAAAACATCTTATATGATGCTCTTTGATTGGATGTATCCTTTTTTTTTTTTTTTTAAATATAATTTGATAAATGATTAAGAGTCATTAATACATAATAATTTGCCTTAATTTCTGATAAATGTAAAGTACCTTAATTTACATATAGTTATCCTAATTATACACCGATTTTATTACATGCTGTGGAATTGTGGCATTATGAGCCACAAGTTACTACACCCGTCCTAAAATTATTTGCTGAATTAGTACAAAATAGGAGTCAACGATTACAGTTTGATGCATCTTCTCCAAATGGAATTTTATTATTTCGTGAAGCTAGTAAAGTAATATGTAGTTATGGTAATCGTATATTAAACGTTGAAGTTCCAAAGGATCAAATATACCCCTTAAAGCTTAAAGGAATAAGTATATGCTTCAGTATGTTAAAAGCAGCTTTATGTGGAAGTTACGTAAATTTTGGTGTGTTCAGATTATATGGTGACGAGGCATTGGATAATGCACTCAACACATTTGTAAAATTACTTCTTAGTATACCACAAAGTGATTTATTGGTATGCATCAATTAAATTATGTTCATATTCAAAAGATGTAAAGATAGATATCTTACAACTTAATATTGTTTTTTTTTTTTTTTGTAGGATTATCCGAAATTATCTACAACATATTTTGTGTTACTCGAGTGTTTAGCTCAAGATCACATGGTGTTCCTTTCTACTTTGGAACCGAGAGTATTCTTATACATTCTATCAAGCATCAGTGAAGGGCTTACAGCACTAGGTGCGCAAAAAGACTACTATACAGGTCTGTGCGGCTGATTCTATTTTATTATCATTCTCTTATCCTCTATGCCATGCCACAGGATTATAAGACCCAAATCATTTAAAATTTCTTTTTTATAAGAAAAATGTTTCTTAAATATTTTGTATTCTATTTCTGTAAAATATTAGTAAATTATGAATAATTACTTATAATTGAAGTATAGTAAAGATTTCAATCGCAATTAAACAAAATTTAATAGTATATTTATATATATCGGATTTGTTTTTAATGAAAAAAAATATATATACATAAATAATCTTGTATCATGCATGTTCGAATTCTTATTTGGCGATATTAATACAATTTTATGATTTTAAATATGAAGCATAAAAAAATCAGGAGAAATATTAGTTAATAAGAATGTTTAATTTTGTTTATGTTTATTTGCTTTTTGCATTGTTGCTTGGAATGTAAACCTGCATTTAGGTATATTAGTTACTGCTATAGTTTCGAAATTACAGAAATAAATGTATGCTGAGTAATATTTATGCATATAAGGAGAATGATTGAATCACCATAATCATATAGGCAATGAGAGGATTGGAGTTTGTAGAATCTAGACCCTAATTGCTATTGTTCTATTGCCTTTTTATTTTTCTTCCTTTTTCAAATTTTTATTCCTATTTTTAATGTTGTATTAAACAACTTATGAATTCTTCATTTCTTTAAAATTAAATTACATAGCACAGATAGGGTCTAGCACACATAGTCAGCCGCACAGCTGGCATGCTACTAAAATATATTACTATTCATAGTCATAAGTTCTTAAGTTACTAATTTACTAATCTTTATGTGTTGTTTTCACATTTTATGCTTTGTTTTCTATTCAATATATGACATGCAAAATTATGAACAACAAACGAATACTTCAAATATGAATGATTATTGTTTGTTCATTTACTTTTTCAAAATTGATAAAAATTATGTTTTGATCCAATAAGTCATCATAATGACAGATTCTTTTAACTTTTTTTATATATAAGTAAAATTGTGTTCTGATAAATTAACTAGCCAACATAATAAGTGAACAAATAATTTTACAGAATTTACATTATTTTCAAGGTAGGTTTCTATATTAAATTCCACGATAGACACCGATTATATTTATATATTTTTTATATTATTATTCTTTTAATGGTTACTTTTATTTAACAGTTCCTATTTTACTACAGATAAATATAAAATATGAAATATAAATAATAAAACTTCATTGCAGATACAATGGTCTGTACTGGTTGTTGCGCAACACTTGATCATATTGTGACTTACATATTTAAACAATTATATCAAAAAGGTATTTATCTTATGTATCTACTACTATTTACTATTATTTAGCTTATATATCTACATTAATGTATTTGAATACATGTACTCATTTTGTTAGGGGGTTACCCAGGCAGGAAAAATACGGTAGTTCCAGGAGGTGGAGACTTATTCTTGCAAGTTTTAAAGCAACATCCTGAAATTCTTCAACAAATGTTAAGTACTGTCTTAAATGTGATAATGTTTGAAGATTGTAGAAATCAGTGGAGTATGTCGCGTCCTCTCTTGGGATTAATTCTTTTAAATGAAGAAGTAGGTATTTTTCATTATAAAAATTATGTTAAGACATCACAAAAATTTTATAATTTTACACCGAAACTAAATATTTATTGTTACAGTATTTCAATCAGTTACGAGAAAATATTATTAGAAGTCAACCAGTTGATAAACAAACAACAATGGCACACTGGTTTGAACATTTAATGGAAGGAATCGAAAGAAACTTACTCACAAAAAATAGAGATAGGTAAGAGGAATTAAAAAACAAAAAATACGAAATTATATATAGACATTTATCCACGTTTATGTATGTATTTTTCTTTTCTCAGGTTTACACAAAATTTATCATTGTTTAGAAGAGATATAAATGATATTTTAAAAGGACCTAATACAACTTCAAATCCTATTGGTGATATGATGACCTTAACCTTCAATTAGATTCTCCTAATTTCTTGCCTGCCAAATGCTTGAATGTGTGTGCGAGTGAATTATAAATTATGGTGGAATTAAAATTGATTTTAGCTGAGTATAAAGATAATAAATTACATACTGTTATTTTACAAAAGCATTATTGTTTGGCTTCCTATTCTTTTATATTTTTAACTTTTGTTTTTTCAATTTTGTTGAACATAATTGTTTCCAAATTTAAGATATTGAAACCTATTTAAAGTGTATACAATTCATTCTAAAAATTCATAAACAGAAAAGACTAAATCCTTCTTATTACCTTTATACTCCAGTTGCTTTGATTTAATATAATATTGGAACATAAATATTCGTACACATATATTTTAAGTATAAAAATTCATTGATAATAAATATATTAAATTTCATAAATCAACGATTATTCGATATCAAGCAACTTTGTATGGATAAAAAATTGGATTTATTTTAATTGCCTTTTGCAAACGTTTATAATGTTATCAATTTAAGATTACAATATTTTTATCTTATGTTAATATTAAAGCATGTATTTCAGACATGAATGATTTGTTTCATACTATATTATAGTAAAAATTTAAGTTTGAGTAAAAAGAATTACCTTTTTCGACATATTATTCAATATATATATATATATATCCACATTTTATTTTAAATAAACAACAAATTATTATTTTGATTGCTAAATAATATGTTAAAGATACAGTGTAGAATAGGAAGCCAACTTCATAAACTATTATCGTAGTTTTTATTCCATTATTTTTACACGCAACCGACTTCCATTTATATGTTAAAATGTTTCATTATCAATATTTTTTATTGTAACACAAATTATAATTTTAAGATTTTTTTATAAAATTCAAAAAATTGATAAGGCATGAAAAAAATATTAATCTTCAATTATTAGTAGTATTCTTTAACAAAAAAATTAAATTGTTTAAATCAATATTATTGAATAAATCATTCATAATGTTAATGATATTAGAAAAAAACATCAAGCTAATAATGCATAATTTACTTAAAATAATATCTCATTATTATTATTATTATCATCATCATCATCATTGTTATGAAATTATAATTTTCATTAATGGTTCACTGAAACAAGATTGAAAACTGTCAACATGCATTTTTAATATTCATTGTAGTTTATATGTTTTTAAATTGGAATGAAAAAGTTTCTAACAAATTTTTGTATTGTATTCATAAAAAAAATATATATGTGTATTATTAGCACATACATATAGTAAAAAATATTCATCAGTCAACATCCTATCATTCATTTAATAGAATGCATGTTAACAGAAGAAGAGATTAAAAAGTATCAATATTCTTAACTAATGTTAAATATACTACACTTAAACTTTATTAATTTAGAATCTAAATTTTCAACCCGAAGTTTTAATCACTTTGCGCATGCAGTATTTTATATTTTATTACGATTTATCTTGTAATATTTACAATATATGACACTTTCAAAAGAGAGTTTGAAAACAAAAAATTAACTTTCCTTTTTTTATTCAATTTTTAAAGTTATTTCAAATTTCAAAAAATTTAGTAATAATAACAATTATAATATATCTTGATATGCATATATATATATATACACGTAAATGTGTGAAATTTTTATCAAAGCATCTGAAGTTTACACTCCCGATTAAACCAATCGTCAAACAAACCTATATCATATATTTTTTTTCTAAAAGCTATTTGTAACATTAAACAGTGAGAATCAAATGTATGAGGAATGCGTGTAAAAAATTTCATGTGAGAGTTATGTAATATTAGTCTGTATACAGTTAATAATAATTTAGTGGAAGTTATATTGAATATTTACAAACAATTTCGTTTAGATTGCATTTAATCATTTATATATTTTTTACTGTAAGATAGTAGAAAAAGTTGATATGAGGTGGTTTGAATCTTTTTTCTTTTTATAACAAATTTTTAGATATCTTATGTTTAATAAATACTTGTAAAAATGTTAGAAAATTACTTTTATTAACCGACTATCATAGTTGAATTTGCCGTAAACAAATGTATTGTATATACCTTTGGTATAGTAAAAATGTTATATTTCATATCATATAAGATATCCAAAAATATCTAGCGCAAAATTAGACTAAATAAATAAATTTAAGGAATGTATCTGTATAACTATAAAACAGTTTTTGTCATTCAGTTGTGTTTTTGCATTCAGTCAAATTGTGCGCTAGATTTTTAAATAATTAATACATAAAAAGTTATTAAAGCTTTTATATGTACTTAATATTATTCATTTGTACAATATATAGGTACGAATAATTTCCTAGTTTTTTGTATTCATGAAATAAGTAGAAAACTATATTATTATAAAATAGTTAATTTATTATTATTTTTCAGTTGGACATTAGATGAATGGAAATAGAATAACAAAGAACCATCTGCTAACTATAATATTTCTATTTGTACATTTCTTGAACTTTGTTAAAAATATAATTCAACTTAATACATTTTCACCATTTTTAGATGAGAACATTAAATAGACTTTTTTACTTAATTCTGGGCCAACTTTACGTACAGTTGTAAGAGGTCCAGCTGCTCTTCTAATCTGTAAAGTGTTAAAAATATATTTATGAAGTGTAAGTAAAAATAACAGTACTAAACTATAATCAGTCTTTAATTTATTGTATAGATATTATTTTTTTGAAAGCTCATCTTATTTAAAGCATTGTAATAAATGTTTTTTATTTACCGGAATATCTTTCAACAAATTTACTCCTTCAGTATCTGTACAGTTCATATAAGCCTGGAAAAAAGGAAAAGAAAGATAGGAAAAGGAAATAATTCATATCTTTGGTATATATCAATATTTACTTCTATCAAATTTGCAGGGCTTGGATACACAGAACAAATTGCTTCTGCAATTTCAAGACTGCTCAAATTAAATTGACAAAGCTGCTGTTGCCATAATCTTTTCAATCCATTTCCACTTTTATCTACTTTAACAGTGTTTCTATTATCTCCCATTACATACCAATCAAATTTATTTGTTAAATTTTTATTCTTTTCTGATTTATGTGGTATCTCTGCTATAGCTTTCGTATATTGATATATCATTAATGCTAAATCTTGAGAGTTGTTAATTAATCTACTGCTACAATCTGAAATAATTTGTATTTCATTGAGACATGTTTCAAGATGTTTCCTTGATATTTTGTGAGGATATGTAGACATTTGATGATACTTTTCGATGTAGGTTTTTTTTCTTGTTCTACTTTCCTTTGAATTTCTTCTTTGTTCTCTACATGCAAAATAATCCTCTATTCCAAAAATTACGAGTGTTATTTTGTAATCTGGTAACGAAGATTTAATGCTAGAGATAGATGTACAAAAGCTACCATCTGTTACTTTTATTACTGCCTCATCCCAATTCCAAATTATCAATATTTGACCAATTTTTTCAACATCAGTTACTGTACATATTTTATTGGTGTCATCAATATAGCTATTTTCAATACTTCTTTTCCATGTAATGCTATTTGAAATAAATTCTGTTTTAACAGTATATTTTACACCAGCATTTCTCAATGTATCTATTATATCTGTAATAGGAACAACATTTTTAATATCGTTGTCAAGAACAACTTCTATAAATTTCATACATTCACCAGGTTTTATATCTTTTGATTTTTTAACTGCAATTGCTTTCAGTGCTTTTTCTCTCATTAAGCGCTCTTGTTTTTTTAATTTTTCTTCATTTAGTTCAATTCTACTTTTCTTTCTTATAGTACCTTTACCTTTCCTTTGTCTTTCTGTATTGCTACTCTTTTCATCTGAGTCAGATGAATTAGAAACATTGTACGAAAATTTTCTAACATTATATTGTTTGAAATTTTTGCTATTGGCAGTATGTTTATCATCAGTCTGATATGATGAATCATTTGTGTTAAAATTAGATGAACAGCTTGTAATATCAATATTTCGTGATTTACTTACATCGTCTTCGTTAATAATATGATGAAAATTTATTGCAGGAAATTCAAGATCACTTGAATTATAATTAGGAGATAAAGATCTACTATTCGAATTCGATTGAACGGATAAAGAAGATTCGTTTGAATCGCTTAAAACAACAATATCTGTAATCATTTCATTAAAGTATCTGTAAGAAAATTATTCAAAATTTCTATAAGATTCAATTCACCTTTCTAATTAAGATTCAAATATCTGTATTTCAGAGTGTATATCATACAAACACACGTAACAAAACGACTTATATGAATATATAGTGAATATGATAAGGATAGATACAATCACCAATGAAATAATCTGACGATATATAACTCTGTGAAACTTTAAAAAAGATATTCTTTGATTGGCTACTGTATTCTCACGGCAAGTTGCATGCACATATACATATATGTATGTATATGTACATATAAGCATCGCTTTAGCATTCGTGTTTCGAGCTTCGGGCGTAGACCGGTTCTCTGGAGGTGTCGTTCATTTTCTAACTTCAGCGGAAATAATGACGTCATGAATGAAGAGTAGATGGCAAATAGGTGATACATCGAAGTGATATGGGATTGTTTGTGTTGAAATTTTGATTTCCAATGTGACTGATTTTTCAAACAAACGTGTTAATTTACGTGGATTTTATTAACGATCTATACATTTTATTTTCAACTGTAAATTTTTCATGAAGGTAAGAAAATTGTTACAGTTAATGCATTGTATCGTGAGTAGGAATTCTGCCTTATATTGTACGCTATCTTCACCATTACTTAAAACTGCTTTCGTACAGTGAGAGTTCTTGCAATATGTATCTAACATAAACAAATGTAACCGCCAGTACCGCCACTGACTCACTCTCACTCTATCCATCTATTTCACGCCGAGGCAGAATTCCTGGTATAGACCCTCCCTTGCATTCTGGCCAGATTCGGCCCCGAACTGTGGCCAGAACACAAAGCAGTAGTGTATCTCATACTAAATATTTTCTATGTGTGAATCTTTTGTGAATAATCAGACCTGACGCACCCTGATTTTTTCAAATATTTATATCTTCTAATCAAAGTTATATCGTCTAGTCGCTTTCGTTTTATAGATAAGTAAGTGGAAAGGTGGAATTTTATTCTATTAGTATTACATATTAAATAAATGTCACAAATATAATGATAATAAAAAAATAATTGATAAGAAAAAAGGTTAATTTGATAAATTATCTGTACTATATTATAAGAGCACAGGTAATGTTGTATTATACTATTATTAATTATGTATTTGTGTATTATTATTCTGGTTTACAGAATTAATTTATTTGAAATAACAAAAATGTCTGATCACTTTGGTCCAATAACTTTGAAATGGGATCCCAAGAATTTGGAGATCCGTACCATGTCTGTAGAAAAAACATTGGAACCCTTGGTTCTACAAGTTACTACGCTTGTAAATACAAAGGGTCCTAGCAAGAAAAAGAAAGGAAAATCAAAAAGAGCTAGTGCTTTAGTTGGAACTGTTGAGAAAGCAACTAGCAATTTTATTGAGAAAGGTGAACAAATAGCTTATGAAAATCCTGACATTACTGCAGAAATGTTAAGTGCTGTTGAGGAAGTAAAAAAGACAGGTGCTGCAATGAGCATTGCTGCTAGGTACTATATTTGTTTTATATTTTCCTAGTATATACAGAGAATGTTAATTAAATTTTAACGTTATTGTTAATTAATTACAGAGAGTTTTCTGAAGATCCCTGTTCTTCTTTAAAAAGAGGGAACATGGTTCGTGCAGCAAGGAACTTGTTATCTGCAGTAACACGTTTGCTTATTTTAGCAGACATGGTTGATGTGCATTTGTTGCTGAAATCACTTCATGTGGTAGAAGATGATTTAAAAAAATTGAAAAATGCATCTTCACAAGGAGAATTATTAGAAAACATAAAACAATTTGGAAGAAATGCATCAGAACTTATGAATCAAGCTGCAAAACGTCAGCAAGAGTTAAAAGATCCTCAATTAAGAGATGACTTAGCTGCAGCAAGAGCTGTTCTTAAAAAGCATTCTACTATGCTTCTTACTGCCTCCAAAGTTTATGTTCGACATCCGGAACTAGCTGCAGCAAAAGCAAACCGTGATTATGTTTTGAAGCAAGTATGTGAAGCTGTAAATACCATTAATGACGTAGCACAAGGAAAGACTCCAGTTGATAGCCAACATCCTTATGAAGGACCTGGAGAATTAGCTGCTGCATTAGATGATTTTGATGAAAGAATGGTAATGTCTCCACTTGCATATAATGAAGTACGTACAAGACCTAGTCTTGAGGAAAGGTTGGAAAGTATCATCAGTGGTGCTGCATTGATGGCGGATTCTTCATGCACTCGAGATGAACGCAGAGAACGCATTGTTGCAGAATGTAATGCAGTTAGGCAAGCACTTCAGGATTTGTTGAGTGAATATATGAATAATGTAAGTACTTTGTGGATTTTTGTACTTCCATGACTAAAACATATACTTCGTATGTATATAAGTTATGTATACATACAATAACACATATTTAACACATTAACGCCAGCGCGGCCCATCGGCGGGTCGCACGTATCTATTCCGTAAGGCGCCGTGCCCCATCGGTGGGTCACGCGTGTCTGTCCTGAGGGACGGCGATGGGTCACACATGTATTTCACAAAATGGGTAGTAACCCAGCGCCGCCTCACGAAGCAGATAGTGAATTCGGGCGCCGTCCCACGGAGAAAACCATGAATATCGGCACCGGCGTCAACGTGTTAAATAAATTTTAATAATTGCAGCGATGTAGAGAAATTTAATATTATATTTACTTTATATAATTTATTTTAGTTTGTATCTTACTCTGTAACATATAGCATTTAAACGTACAATACGTAATGATACATTCGTTATATGATGCATTTATAAGTAAATATATACAAAAACAAATATATTCAGAAACACATTTAAAACACATAAATAAATATATTATTATTTATCACAATTGATTTATGTATGATTGGTATGTTCATTTTACTCATTTGTTTTTTATTTTTGATGACTGCAGTTACAGCTTGCTCGGGGTGGGAAACGGGTAAATATGAAAATCTTGTGTTTTCTTATTATTCTTGCGTATAATTTACAAATTAAGCAAGAAGTTTTTATGTTATTAAAATATTGTACTTTTCTACACATGATTTATATATTATTTAACAATAAGCACTAATCAAATAATTTTTAATAACTCAATATACATTTTGCAGTTATCCTCTAAATTGCACAATTGTATATATTATGTAGATATATAAAATACAAGAAAAGCACCAAATGTAATATAATTATATATTCATAGAAATTAAATAAATAAAATAGTGTAGACAAATAGTTTATAGTTCAGACATAACTTAAGATTTGCAATGTAAAATTAAATAGATATAAAATTATTTTTAAATTGATTTTAACTGTATACACATATATTTTTTATTTACAAGATTCTTTTCACAATGAAGCAAATCATTGCTTTCTTTATATCATAATACAATGTACTATGGTATATTATTATACTATATTATTTTTTTATGTTTGCTTATGTACATAGCTTCTTTTGAGAAAGATTTATTTTCATTAAATTAAATAGAAGTATAATTTTCATAACTAGTATGTTAATTTGTAAGATATATGTATATATATATTAAAATACTTGCATTGAAAAAATACATCTTCTAAATAATAAAATAAAATAATCTCTTAGCTAATCATCATTTATCCTTTTAACAATTATTAAAAAAAGTGTTCTATCTTACACTTTAATGCTATTAGTAAAGAAATAGCTTAGATCTTACTTGAATGCTCATAAAACATTTATTTTTATTGTTTATATTTTTAATTGTACATGTATTTTAACAGATGGGTGTCAAGGAACAATCCGAAGGTTTAGAGAGAGCAATTGATCATATGTGCAGAAAAACTCGCGATCTTCGTAGACAATTACGAAAAGCCGTAGTAGATCATGTATCTGATAGTTTTTTGGAAACAAGTGTACCTTTATTGGTCCTCATTGAAGCTGCAAGAAATGGTCGTGATAAAGAAGTGGAAGAATATGCACTTGTTTTTACAGAGCATGCCAATAAGCTAGTTGAGGTATATTATTAAACTATATATATCTAAAATATTAATTTTATTATAATAACTTTAATATGATATTGACTATTCAGGTTGCCAATTTAGTATGTAGTATGTCCGGAAACGAAGATGGTGTAAAAATGGTTCGATATGCAGCAGCACAAATTGGGAACCTGTGTCCACAAGTAATCAATGCAGCCCGTGTTCTTGCAGCTCGTAATCGATCTAAAGTAGCGTTAGATAACATGGAAGTATTTCGGCAAGCATGGGAGAATCAAGTAAGAGTATTAACAGAAGCTGTCGATGATATTACTACCATTGATGATTTCTTAGCTGTATCTGAAAATCATATCTTGGAAGACGTAAATAAATGTGTATTAGCATTACAAGAAGGTGATGCTGATACTTTAGATAGAACCGCGGGTGCAATCCGTGGACGATCTGCCAGAGTGTGTAACGTTGTTCAAGCAGAAATGGATAATTATGAGCCTTGTATCTATACGAAACGAGTTTTAGAAGCCGTGAAAGTTTTAAGGGAACAAGTTATGCCAAAATTTGCACAGAGAGTAGAAGTCGCGGTAGATGCATTGGGTAGTAATCCTGCTAAAGATGTGGATGAAAATGATTTTATAGATGCTTCGAGATTGGTTTATGACGGTGTTCGTGAAATTAGACGCGCCGTATTGATGAACAGAGTAAGAAAATGCAGTATAAACTTCTAGTTTGTATCTTTATTACTATATTCGCTTTATTTATATATGCTATATTTTAGGCGGATGAGGATTTGGATCCAGAAGACGTGGAACTTGATGAACATTATACATTAGAAACTCGTAGTAAATCGAGTGCTCAAACTGGTGAACATGGTGTTGATGAATATCCAGAAATTAGCGGAATTACTACGGCTCGTGAAGCTATGCGTAAAATGCCAGAAGAAGATAAACAAAAAATCTTACAGCAAGTAGAATACTTCAAGAGTGAGAAACTAAAGTTCGATAAAGAAGTTGCCAAGTGGGACGATGCAGGGAACGATATTATTGTTCTTGCAAAGCACATGTGTATGATCATGATGGAAATGACTGATTTCACTAGAGGTCGTGGACCGTTAAAGACAACTATGGATGTTATCAACGCTGCAAAGAAAATTTCTGAAGCCGGGACTAAATTAGATAAATTAACGAGACAAATAGCAGATCAGTGTCCAGAAAGTTCTACTAAAAAAGATCTGTTAGCATACTTACAACGCATAGCATTATATTGTCATCAAATGAATATTACAAGCAAAGTTAAAGCAGACGTACAAAATATTAGTGGAGAATTAATTGTATCTGGACTTGATAGTGCAACTTCTCTCATTCAGGCAGCTAAAAATCTAATGAATGCAGTTGTACTAACTGTTAAGGCTTCGTATGTTGCTTCAACCAAATATCCTCGACAATCTACAGTAACTGTAAGTACCTTTCACACATTAAAATTACTTCCTTGATTTCTGTATTTTACGTTCTAAACAAGTGAATTACATATATACGATTCATATATTTAATTAATATTAATGTTAAAACTTTCTTACTGACTAACTATTGGATTTTGTAGTATGTAAGTATCTATGTAACAAATATATATTTACTGTTTTAAACATCGGAGAAACTATAATTATTATCTTCCTTATACATTCGTAATTGATATTTGTTCTGTTTATACAGTCTCCAATTGTTGTATGGAAAATGAAAGCACCAGAAAAGAAACCATTGGTACGTCCTGAAAGACCAGAAGAAGTCAGGGCAAAAGTACGTAAAGGTTCACAGAAAAAGGTGCAAAACCCGATACATGCACTTTCCGAATTTCAGAGTCCTACAGAAAGCGTTTAAGATCTTATGTGTAAGTAATTTAATAAAGATAGAGTCTAGTATACAGCATCACCTTTAAAATATTGTATGAATAAAATATTTTATTTTCTACTAAGTATAAAATTAAAACACAGAATCTATGTTTATTGTTAATTTATTGTCATGAAGTACAGGGTGCTCCAGCAATCGTGGTATAACCGGACAGGAAGTAATTTCTCATATAAAAATAAATTAAAAGAACAGAATAAGATTCTTGCATGTAAGGCTACATTTTCAAGAAAAATGACCTAATTGTACTACCACTGTTGGAATATCTCGTATTTTTTTGCAAACGAAATTTACAATTTGAACATTTCTATAATATTTAATTGTACAATAAAATTTGTATTATTGATTAAGTATCAATTCTAGAGAAATGTTATCCTTTTTATCATTATTTATAAAAGATAAAAATTTACATTTTTTAATAAAATTTTATTAAGTGGTATTAAATGATGAGCGACGTATATATACTTACGTACATACATACATAAACTTATCAAAGATCTCATATTTTTGTTGTAATATCAGAAATTTGTATTGGACTGAAATTGGTAATTATTTTTCTGTTTTGTTAATATATAGATCACCCTATTCAACGATTTTATAACCAGCACACATTCTTATACATATCCAGCAATAAGGTCTCTAACAATAAAAAGATAAGGCTGTTATTTTAAGTAATGTTAATAACAATTACAGGCCTTGAATTTTTGCTACTATGTTACACGGAGGTCAGTTTCTTACTATAATGAATTTTTTGACAATAATATTGATAAATACTTTGCTATGATTTTACAAAAAGAAAAAAACAACTAAGATACAAATAATAATGTTAACATTCTTCCAAGTGGTAATTATATTAATAATTCCAAGTAATCAATATGAAAGTATAAGAATTCATTTATATAAATATATTTGATGTAACAAATTATATTTTTTCTATACATAAATCTTTTACTTATATAATTTAACTTTATATATCTGTCTTGCATACATGTTTTAATGTATTTTACGTTTTCCTAGAGAATTTGATTAAAAATTGGACTTTTTGTTATTCAATATCATATTCGTAATTAGGTGGAAGACGTGTTACTGTGTGTCAACAAAACTTGCATAAAAGCAATATAAATAAGACAGTATTGCATTGGAATAAAGAGACTGCAGATCAAAGTATTTAATGATTGTATATAAGTAAATATGATTATAATTATACATTTAAAAAAAATCTTCTTTATGATGATTTTATATTACCTATAGCATATAAGAAATAATTGTAAAAAAACTGATACCAATTTCATACTTTATATAATGAGTGAAATATTATATTCGAAAAACGATTGAAATTTATTACATTTACAAATTTTGTAGCAAATATTAAATTATGATTCTCTGGTTATTACAAAAATAACATGTTGTACGTGTGGCAAATACATAATAGAAATATATAATTGTGCTTAACATTATAATATGTATTGTTTTATTTATATTAGTATAGTTATTGTAGTAAATGTTGCATTGGAATATATTAAAGAGTTTGCAGAATATATGGAATAAAAACATTTCACATTTCATAGTTTTTAATGCAATATGTATTGGTATCAATTTTTTACTATTGTAAAACTGATACTAATTTATATAGAAATAATTGTAAGATTTAATTGTAGTTATATATATACTGATATGCTGCCAAATACAAGGTGATGCTTTTAACAAATGTTTCTTTTTTACTATTACTAATATTTTGTGCATTATATTCAGAAATAAATTGTTTATTCCATACAAAAAATTATAATAATCACTATTATAAATCAATAGGAAAGGACATCATAAATGCATTACATAAATTTATATTTTATATAATTCATTTATATACTAAATATTACAGAAATAATAATACAATACAGGAAATTGCAAATGCAAATGATTAATGGCAATGATATAATTATAATAATACACACTTGCTTAAACAATATAATTATTTTTATCTTAATCCGCTACACGTTACTTTTGTAGTGGCACTTAAAAAAAGATTTATTGCTACAAAAAGTTTATCTGTATTTTTTACATTTTAAATTTTTTGTTTTTTTTTTCGTTTTATACTAACATAAAATTGAAAAAAATATATATCCTGCACAACCACATAAATTAAATAAAAGCAAAATAGTATTTGTGCTTGTTGATCTAGATATTTAAGTTATTCATACTACTGAATAATAATTTTTTTTCATGACTTTTAAAGTATTTTTCATCGTACATAATATGAAACGGTTATAATCGCTCACTTCTTAAAATTTAAATTATCTTATTATTATTGGTATGAATATAATGAAACACCAAATAAATACAGGTACTATTGAAATAACTCATAAAAAACGTGATATTTATTTTCAGACATTATTTAAATTTGAGATAATTTAAGTGTTGGAAAACACGAAGTATTATGCAATAATATATTATATGATGTTCATATAGTTATATAGCATAACCAGATGAATTTTGTTATATTTTTCTACTGATAAAATACAGCTTTTATTGATATACATGACATGCTACTAAAAATGTTAATAATATGATTGATATAAACATTGCATGTCATTTGAATTGACACATATTTAATGACTACAAGATATATATTTATATGACTATTAGTAATGTTTCATACTTACATTTTTTTTTTTAATTTTATCGCAGAAAGTAAAATTATATAAACTAAATAGGTGCTTTTAATTGATATATTTTACCGATATTATTTAACAAATTGGTATAGAATTAAATATACATCAGATCCTGTTAAAGAAATAAGCTTAAATCTAGAAAACAGTCTCTTTTCATACTAAAATAAATTTAAAAGTTAAAAGAAATTGCTGTTTCATATGATTAATGCACCACTAAATTTGAATCTTTTAAATAAATCTATAAATATCTGTTTCTTCACTCTACTTTTAACTAAATATGTTATTATGTTTTTCATCTATTTTTTTTACTTTTATTTTTTTTATGAGGATCCATAAGTAGAAGAGACACATAGAAAAAGAATTAAAAGCAGAATAATGTGAAACATCATGAAATCAATGCAAGGTTCTTTAACTGTGAACAATCTATATGATAAATCTATTTAATTTGCTTCATAATCACAGTTGCTGCATTTATAGTAAAGTATGTTGTGACTAAAGTAATACAAATTTAGTTCATGCAATCTTATAAAATCCTGATGGTATGTATCTATCACAATGCAAAAAATATTAATAGAATTTGTACATAAATACGTGTATCCAAAGAGCACATATAAGTGGCGTGTATAATTAACATTATTAAAATATAATTTTATTCCTTAAAAGTTTCAATATTATAGAATTTATAAGGTGGTTCACAAAATGTAAACAGATAACACGGTAATGGAAAGGGTTGAAAAATTTATACTTGTACCATTTGTATCAGCTGAATTTTGGTTAACAATTGAAAATACAATCACCACTTATAGTATTTTTCAATAATATTACATTTCATATATATATCCTAGTCAGTTTCAAAATATTATATTTTATAGAAATTTTATTACTTAATTAAAGTAAGTAATACATCGACTCTCAACATTATAAAAGAGAGTCAGAAAAATTGTCCTTCACAGCCTGTGTAAGACTTTCACTTGAGATCTTCAAGTCTTTCAAGACATATGCTGATAGAGGACGAGAATTATGACATAGGTATTTTTAAATAAAAGAACTGACAATAAAAATAAAGATTAAAATTGTTCTCGTATAATTAGATGCGTTAAGTATTGTTTTATCAACGAAATATGTATTGGATGCAATACAATTTTTAATGCAACATTTTACTTACATCAGTCTTAACGACTTCAGTATATATTCTTAATTCATGTTGATGATTACAGAAGATGTATACCAGTATAAAATAAGTGTTACAAAAGGAACTCTTAGAAAAGTGTTTCATTCAGAAACGCATACTATAGTATATAAAAACTCTCAGATCAGAATAAAAGGAGTATTCTGAAAGTATTAAAAAAAAAAGGTAGTGTTCACTTGGATGCAACAATTCATTGTTGAATGTGTATACATATAACTTATGAAACTTCGTATATGTATTCTTTTCTTCCAACCAAATGTATAAATTATATAGACCACATTTGAATATATTTTTCTTCAGTTAAAAATAAAAACAATAAATTGGAAATTTTCATAACAAGTGATTTTGGCATGTCACGTTGTTCAATATATCGCCGAAAAATATATATGTAAAATTAAATGTTTATAATATTATGCAATATCTCACGACTATAAAAATTTGAATATATATTTTTCAATTTATGGTTATGCAACTGACTTCATTACTCGTAAATATCATATAACAGCATTATGTATTATCTGCTTTGATGATCATTATACCTTTGTACGTGAAGGGACAGTCATTTAACTTTTAATGCAATTCAGTTAATACAACTGTGTTACTGAAGTTGGTAAACATTAGCCATATATATAGCCTATGTTTTATTCAGTTAAACAAATGAATATATGGCTTCTATGATGATTCTGCAGTAACTTCTGGTGGTGTACTTACAGATGTTACTGCCGATTTGAATGCTGGAACAAATTCAGCTGCATTTGGATTCAATGTACTCTGAAAACAAATTACCTGTATGAAATTCTGTATATATAAAATATAGTATGATATTCTTTATCTCTACAGTATTCGTATGTAATTAATTTTTATTAAAAGATAAATTGAGATATACCTGCTTAGCAAGGTCATCATGCATTTTTAGATTGTTAAGTTGCTGACAAAGTTCCGCACCATTCTCAGGCATGCTAGTAGCAGTGGACCAAGCAATAGAATTTGTATTTCGTTCATGTTGTCTTTCTTCTTCCCACATTGCTTTTAAACATTCCTCTGTCAACTCTTCTTCCATTAATTGTTGGATCACCTATGATTTTTAATTACTATCATGTTATCAAAATCTTATAAAAAAGAGTTTCATGTCTGAATATTTCAATCATTATTGAAACAATAGTTACAAAACCTCTTTATCAAATTCTTCCTCATTTTCCATCCAAAGGTATTCAGAAAAATCGCTCTCTTCAGTTCCTTGTACATCGATTTCAGATTCAAAACTATTATCCATATAGGAAATAATCCCTGTTTCATTCCCATAATCGTTCCCCGAACGATTGTTTGGAATCTTCATTTTCATTCCAGATATGTGTTTAACAATACAGTGAATAATCTATAAAAATATCAATTTACTTCTTAATTTTTTATGAAGATTTCATATATATATATAGTTATATTTACATTTTTTTCATAAATAATTCTTCCATATTAGTTTTTAATAATGAATTATTTAAGTAATTTTATTAGCTATTATTAGCATTAGCACAATATTTAAGAATTATAAAATGTTTATGAGAGAGAAGCTTGAACTCTGTTACATGAACGAAGCTTGTGAACGAAATAAATATACAATAGCTTCGTTTACGCATATGGCAGCATCAACCACGAAATTACATTTTATATCATAGAAACTAATTAGTTCTTGCATTTACTTTAAATTTATTGTTGAACACGCTGACAACTAAAAATTTAGAGTTATGGTATTTACTGCATCGTAACGATCGGATATGGTAAAATATTGCTTGACAGATCTGTTACAAGGCGACCATTTTTAACTGTCTACTTTTAGTATCGACAAAGCAATATTTATTAATCTTTATTCATAATTATACCGCCTATCCGTTGTTATTACAGGAAGAGATGATAATTTCACAAATGTAAAGTATAGATGTACCTTTTAATGGTGTAGTTTCGAACAATTTGTGATAGAAAATACGATTTACGCAGTTCATGGATAAAATACGTGTCGTGCAACACAAATTAACCCTTGAAGTAAAACTGGGATAGTGCTGCCACCACATATAAAAGGAGCAATGTGCTTTGTGCTCCAAAACTTGATAAATATATATAATTTTCATAATTTAGTCCGATCTAAATGTTATAATGATTAAATATACTTAATCAGATCTTAAACCTTTTACTAATCTATGTTCTTACATTTTAGGTAATTTAGATGATTTATTATGATTTTATAATAAATTTCTAGCAGACAGACTAGATATAAGAGAATAATTTTATTTCATCAACAAATAAAATATCAATCGGATAAATTTTATTCTACAATTCATTTGTTATTTTTTGTTGGCATATGTTTGTATCGTATCCTATGAGAAAAAGTAAGCTATACTATCATATAATATATGTAACCTATAGTGAATGCGTAAATAGAAAGATTATTAAAATTTAAATTTTCCATTATAGGAGGAAATGCGTACTATGAATCCTACATAGCTAAATTCAATGTTTCTTAAATTCAAATTTTAAAACAAATAACTTGGTTAATTTTTGTTTTAGATTTTTTAGATATTTGCTCAGAGTTCCAGCAGCAAACCAAGCGATAAGAACGTGTAGTGAGTCACGTAGTGGTTGCTTTGACTCACATAGTTGTATTTACATTGAAGCCGCATATCGCGTGATTGGTCGGCTTGGTTGACGTACGTGTGTTGATGTTCCATCAAAACAAAGCACAGTCGCGCGTCTCACCGAGCATTCTATCACAGTGATTCGTTGTGAATGCGTCGTCCTTCGTTAACGTGTCTCGCGAAAGTGTTGGTCAACCACTCGTGTTTGTTTTAATCGTATTCTAAGTGAGTTAATGTGTGGATCCCAATGTCGTCCACAGGAAAATTCACCTCAGACGAGATCCTGGGCGGTAAGTAAATATTCGTTTCTTCGAACGACGCGAGCAGCTGTCTATCGAACGTTGCGGCCATTTCGCATGCCGCAGCTGACGCATAAACAAATGCGATCTTCCTTCCTTTTACGCTGTAGGCATATTTTTCTTTGCAAGGATACCTTATCTCAGATATTTTCTATAACAATAGCTGTTTTCTCTAAAATGAATGCGAGCGTATTATTGCATCGTTATCAATATAAAATAATGTAAATTTCAAAGATTTTGGCGCCATCATCTATTTGACTTTAAACTGGTCGTACCGGTGTTTTATTACAGAGCATTATCCGTGCCTAAAAATTTCACACGAGTCAATTATTTGCATTTATTTATCGTATGCTATTGTTTTTTATTGTAACTTGTATACTTGTAACAATTTCATCATTCGTAATTTTATTTTTATTTTGTTTAAAAAATTATACATATTTAAGACATTAACTGATGTTATATCATAGTATAAATACTTGTACCTACATAACTAAGGATATGGGACAGGCAGAACAATTGTGCCTCTTAGCTTAACTGACTCTTAAAAAATTATTGGACTCGAATGCGTTAAACGATACAAATTTGATATTTGTGAGGTCTGATTATGTTTTCATAATGAAGGAAGATAACTTCTGATCAATTTTATTTGTTTTGTATGTGTACACAATTTTATTCTAATTTTCAATAAAATCGGGGCGATTTTAATCAATTCAATTGGCTTAAAGTAAAATTTCGTTCATAAGAAAAAGCCATATATGAAAATTCTATTCTTCGGTGGACATCCATTAAAAGTCCTTGGAAAATGAATCGCTTTGTAACATCTGGTTGGCTGCTCACTTTGTGGTACAAGGGGGAAGCACAAAAGGGAAAGAACACATCAAGAAACATATTTATGTTTCACCGACGCTTATGAAGCTTTTGAACTCGACTTGGCCATATTTTAAACTTACTTTCAAAATATATAATAAATCAATTTTTCTTAACAATAAATTATAACAATTTAATTATATCAAACAATTTTGTAACAAATTAGAAATCGTTAAGAATTTTGGTTTAGGTTAGAAAAATCATGACTATTCCAACACGGTGTAAAATCCAAAATCGCGTTTCCATCAGCTCCGCTTAAAAATTGAGTCTCCTTAGTAATTCTCCAACGTCAAATCGCGTGGCGAACAATTGGGTCAGTGTTCTATAAAACGCTCGAGTCATTTAAATCAGTTCAAAAAGATTCAAACGAATATGACAGGCGGTTAAGTTCAAGAACATCTCTTGACTACGTATTTTCTTCCTATTCGGGATCGTCTATATATTATAAATCCAAACAGGTTGCTTTCATATAATTAAAGAAACGTGAATGTGATCGATGTTAGGAAAGCGTCGTCAACTTATTATCGTGACATAACCTCTTTTTCCCCGTTGCACATTCGTACGCTCAACAGGTATCTTTGTGTATAATTGAAAAGAAATAGGAATAGTTGAGACAAATATAGCGGATGTAAGTTAAAAGAGTTCATGGGACGATTAAACGCAAAACGAACAGCCGATACGGTATCCCGTTAGTGATTATCGCATCCTACAAAACAGTCTTTTCCAAGAACATCGAATGGCTTCAGACTTGATGTTATAGTTACGTGATCTTCCTCAGGAACGCAGCTAAGTGACGTCAGCCGTTCGATGCCACTTTCCTTGAAGAAGGTTGACCTGCGTTAAAAGCTATCCTAACATTAACAGTAACGTTCTGGAACGTGACTCAGCTCACGAGCGCATTGTCCCTACAGTGGTGAGCGTGACTGAAACTTTATACCTAGGAATTTATCTTTTCATCTAGGTAGGGTCGTCAGATAGGATCGTTCAGGTAGGACATCCCTCGATTAGTTTGTCTCTTATTTTAATTTGTACATTGTTAGAAATATGATTCTTATGCTTTTTTAACGTTATAATTTTTTTTATTTTTTTTACTATCATATTAAATTTCGCTTTAGATTTCTATGAAAAATATTATTCTAACAGATATCTGTAAATCTAATAGATATTATTTTATGTGCAATTTAGAGTCGAACAATAATTTGACAAAAGAGTATTTGAGACAATCTAATGCAAATTTATTCATTCACGAATAAACGTGCTTACAAATGGATCTTTTATTCATCCATATATAAACGTTCACTGTTAATTGTGAAAATAATAAGTATTATTGCATCCTGTGCATCAAGTTTTCTTTCGAACACAGCCCGAAGGAGATTTGTAATCGAAACTAAGGGTCTGTTCGTATGTAGCGTCGTTTGACTTTAGACGTTTGATTAAAATGACGGACCGATGAAAGGGGGTCACGTTCGCTTCTATTTTTAACCATAACGCTCGTTGGTGGACTTTAATTCAATTCATTAAGACCACCTACCCGCCGTGATTTCGTGGCACGTGACGCTTCCTGGCCATTTTCGTGCGTTCGTCTGGTCACTATCGGGATCCCTTTGTCATTTATGTTTTATATAAATTGACACGTTGTCGACATATTAATTCATTCTATACTAGTCGATTTTATTCTATGATTTTCTTACTAGAATAACAGTCTTTACTTTTAATAAGAGTACACCAGACATTAAAGAGAGCTGTCATGAAATATTGAAATATGGAATATTCATGGAAATCTTCTTAATTACAGAACTGAAAACTCAAATGAGTATCTTACTATGTATATATATACATTTGTTTATTTATTTATTTTGTTATATTACATATATAATACTACATATTATATCACACAATAAATATTACATATAACATAAATATATGAAAGAGAAAAAATGAAGAAGAAATATATAATCATTCTTTAATTTCAGTGAAATTTGATATTAATTTGACAAAAATATCAGATGTCCATAGACAAAGAAAGGGAAATTGAAACCCGTCATTTTGAGAGGTTCATGTCGCGGCTTTGTCATTAGTGTTCAGTGTTAACCCTTGCATTGCTTTATTATACCTATGTACACGATGCGAACAACAATTTTGTACTTCGATATACAAAAAATGCATTTTTTAATTTCAATAATGATATCAGATTAAATAACAAACCAAAATTGTCATTATTTATATATTTCTATTTCTATATTAGTTCTTTACCATTGTCTCAATCTAGGGAGAAACAAATTAAGTTGGTAGAAGGCAGATAAGGGTCAAGTCGGAAGCCATTAGCTACTCTTAATTGAACGTTCACTCGTCTTACGGAAGTCGAAGAACGATATCAAACACCAGTCGTCCCGGAAACGAATGAGCCTTTTTAAACGATATTTCTCAAGTTGAATATTACCGCGTCAACTGGATTGCGCGCTAACAAACATTAAGCTGCGCGCGCACCCTTTGATGATTAATGCGGTTCTCCGTGCAGATCCATCTGGAAAAAATTAATTCACTATCTCACCTAATTATCTTATCAACGTTATTTGAAGAAAATAGTATGACTGATTGTTTTATGACGTGAATGTATAGAGCTTAAGCGTAAAACGTCGGGGTATAAAGTCGATAATCGAATGCATAAGTAAGCGACTACGTCAAAGAGAGAGCATTTGCTTATCGTGCTTTAACTTCAAGCAGCAGCTTGTAAACCTTATCGTCGACGTTTGTTGACAAAAAATATCCGAGTGTTTTGTAAATTGGTCGCTCGGAGTACGCTAACAGGCGTCTTCTTTCGGTCATTCATGCATCTTTTGCCGTCGTTATTATACAATAGCGAGCATATAGATAGGGAAAGACCTTACACTCGATTCTGTTTAAATTAGTTTGTAATTATTCCCCGAGATACAAATTTGAAAGGTTTTTTATATTTATGATACTTTAAACTATTGTGAAATTTACAACAAATGTATTTTTAAATATTGTATTATAGAAATGAAATTTTTTATAAAGCAATTTGTTGGATTTACAAGAAATATATTTTTAAATTTTATTTTTTATATAAATATATAAAATACAATAGAAATGAAATCTTTCGTAATACAATAGAATACAATACAACACGCTCGTTGCTGCATCTTTCAACCATTTTTGGTACATGAAATTGCAGAAATTTTATTCCTTTCCGATATCAAAATTATCAAACAGCAAAAGATACACAGGGTAATAAACGCATTGAAATTACCAGATGTTTGAAAACGTAGATACAAAGGATTATATAATTTCCATATTGAGAATTATTGAGTTTTGTCCAACGATTACGTTATGCGAACGCTTGAGTAACGTTTCTAGAAAAAGTTATCCAGAGTTATTGTAACATAGTCAGATGATTTACATGTTTAATCGCGTATTATGATTACTATTAATATTCTTCGCAAGTGAATGTATTTGCGCAGGAAAATATCAAGAAGAGAGGCGGAGAAGAACCACGTTATTCTTTTTTGCGCGGTACATTCTGTAAAATCATCGCGATGCATTCGCTAAGTCAACACGTGTGACCTTGCTTTGCACGTGCTTATTTATTTCGATTAAACAGAGTAGCTTCTTTATGATACGTCTTGTGAAACGAATTTGATCGTTTTACCGCCTTCGTTGCTGTTTCTATATCTGATACTTGTCCCTTAAAGGGAAGCTTTCCAAAGTTTTCCAAAAGTTCTGCATGAAACTATCGATGGTTCTCAATTGAAACGTTTGCGGTAATAAGCAGTCAGCTACAATATTTAAATGTATTTATTGAAAGAAAAAGAAAGATATAGATTTGATATTCAAAAGGGCAGAAATTTATCTCTAATATTACTTGACTATGAATTTGTAATGCGTTAAAAAGTAATTTGATTTTTATTGATTTTGAATTGGTTCTTGTTGGTTCTCACTTCTCATTTAAATTTGGGAGAAACAAAGTTGCCTCCTTATTGCAGCAGTCTCTTTAATCACGTTCAGTGTGGTAGCTTGATGAAGCTATCGATCGTTCTCAATCGCGTTGGTAACTGAATTGCAGTATTAGAGGTTAAAAAAAATAAGTTAATCATATTCTGCGACAGCCGAGCGACGCTTCTTGTCCAATTTCTTCCTCCTTTTTGCCCGTAGTCCACTCAACTTGCTATATTTCGCTCGAATCTGGTGTCTAATGAAGTTCGATAACTCGATCAGCTGCCACAATCTGCTCATATTTATTCGGACCAGATCACGAGTATATACATAACGACAGTTCCTTATTTCTTCCAAATACACCTTATTCTTATAACACGGTTTAATCGCCATTTCCTCCCCCCCTCTCTTTCTTTTTCTTTGTTTATACATAAAAATTTAATTCCAATTAATTATAATCGTATTGACGTTTCAAGCGAACGAGAACGTGTGAACATTGCGGAATAAAAGACGATAAGAGAAGCAATCGTCGATTAAATTTGGTGTATACACCGAATGCAAAAGCTTTCGTTGTACACAAAGTTATCGTTATACATATTTGCCATTGGTGATAAAACGGATTATGCTTACATTGGGTTTATACTTGTACGCGTTTATGTATGCCACGATTTATCGCGTTACCACACACGCCTGGCGCAAAGTTAACAAAACAGAGTAGTAAATGATGTCATTCGATGACCGCCAGCTCGTCGCACTTTTTTAACCTGATAATTAAATCAGCTGTTTAAAAATCTTGCCGCTGAGTCCATTTACTATCGTTTTGATTTACACGTTGATTGAAAAATTAAATTTTGTGGATGATTTTTCTATAGCAAACATTCACATTCAGGTAAGACGAACAAATGAGAACGGATGAAAAAGATTTTGCTGTATGATTTATATTTCTACTTCTCGTATTGATTTAACAGATACTTGAGTTTTAAGAGTTCATTAATACAATGCAAATGAACGTTTAGTTTCTCCCTTCTAATTTCTGATCTATAACTAATTGAATGAAAGTTTTACGCCATATGATAGAGAACATAAGATTCTACAATTCTACTATCTTTGCTATTTATTTTTAGAACGTTCATAGTATAATAATAATTTATTGGTAGCCTTCTTTTATATTACGTAGAAACATAATTTAGTAGAATAAGAGGTTCTTCGTTATTGTGAATTCTGCTTCACATAGAACAATGTTGTAATTTGAAGCGTATAGAATTTCTCTTGTTTTCACACAAGATTTGCAATGCGTTATATTTTATCGGGGATAATAGGTAATGACTTAGAATACTCTATATCGTGCAACTTTGCTAAATTTCAGCAATTTCCTTGGTAATTTCAACGAAACATTAATTATACCTATATGAAAACCTATATGATCGTTCAATATACAATTTATTTCGACGATCAATTGAATTGGTATTTCACTGTAATTGTCTACCATTGCGTGAAGCGGTTGCGTTATTCAAGAGGCGTTCCTGTAATTCACTTAATTGGCGCATGCGGAAATGCGGATGCTGAGGAGAATTCACTGTTCCTTGAAATTCAAATAGACGACCCGTTAAGCGGTTTTAAAGCGGATGCATAGCGAAGAACAAAAATGTTGGCCAAATATCGACTTATTAAATTCGACGCGTTAATATTAGGTTGGCAACTAAGTGATTGCGGATTTTGTCAATACCACCTAATGACAAAATCTGCAATCACTTAGTTGCCAACCCAATACGTATTCTCGTTTATCGCTGTATGTTTGAAAAAGTAGATGAATGAAAAAATAGGACAGAGACGCTTGACGTTACTCTTTGAAGCTGTGCAATTAAGCACATTGCGTATAGTGCGTACAATCCCCGGTACGAAAATCTATCAAACGATCGAACGTAGATTTCACTTTTGTGAAAGCTGTGATTCTGGGTCCAAGAAATTTTTATCTTGTATCGAATATCGCGATTCGATAATTTTCTTTGAATACATAGAAGCGTCCCGAAATTGCATTGACTAAGAATTGGAACGCTGCATATCGTACCGACGTTTATATATAATTCATGTGTAAATATAATTCCAGTTTTTATTCTTTCTTTTCTTATTTGAGTCATAGATAAGGAGCAAAGGAGTGATGATGATTCACTAATTGGAAAATATACATACCATACGAGAATGTTTCTTTATTCCATCGTACACGTGACATTGTCAGCTAGTTGCGTAGAAACTAAATGGGAAATGTGGAAGAGAAACGTATTTCTAATGACTTACGAAAGTATCCGGTCACTTAGCATAGACAATCTTTATCTACATATTTAGTTATATAAAACACTTTGAAATGTTAATAGCATTCTAATGAAATGCGACTATCATGATTATATCGATAAGGTTCTGTTTTATCGTTCGTTTAATTACTGTGCTTGAACTTTCGAATTCTACGATTCTTATCCTATGTTCGTTATGAAGGTATTTAATAAATACAATTTTGATTGTAGAATTTGTTTCGAAGATAAGTTAAAGTGTTAAAATTGCAAACGCGAAGGAAAAGTCTAACATTGCCAATTTCAAAAAACAAGAGAAAAATAACGTGTAATCTTTCCATGCGTTTAAAAATATATTTCATCGTTTATTTGCGTTCAGTCACGTTCGCTGGAGTAGGTGCACGTATACGTTATTACTTCTAAAATGTTCTTCGTAATAAAAATTGGTAATAAAATTAAGTTAAATAAAAAGATTCCAAAATCAAATAATTCAGTTCTGGATCGTCATGGTCTTTAATGGTGCAATGAGTAAAAGTTAAATTATGCACATATTCTGTCGAAGAGGAACGAGTATCTAAATACTTTTGAACGATAGAGCACACAGATCCTAGAAATTGTCCGTGGCTTTCGATCACGGAATCGCTGTTAGATTTGCAAACAAAGAAATTGCACCCAGAAGATATTGTAGACTCGCCGATTTCCAGAATAATTGATAATAAATTACACGTTTTTTTCCGGAAATACAAGATAAATTTTGTATTATGACTGTGTTAAGTCATTCATGTATTCGTGTTCTCTAATGACGCAAAACGCTCTATATATGTATATATATATATGTATATACATACGTATACGTTAGGGAACGTCAAAGCTAACGAACCTTGGCCGTCAACCTCCTTGGTAATCGAGTCGATGATTCTTCGACAAATATTATCGCTTCATCGCGTTTTACATTTCTATAAACACTGTATCGACCAGGATATGTTAGACTTGTACCCGCTCTTACCAGGAAATCCTGTTTCCTTTGTTTTTACTGTTAGCGTGCGGGTTTCGATGGAAATATACGATTCTACGCCAAGTATCCTGTTTTCAGACTTTGATACTGTTTCAACGAATGTATTGTGTATCATGCAAATGAACGTTAGTATATCAACAAATAACTACGCAACAAGGAAATATCGTCTTTAAAGATCGATATAGGGACAAGAATATTCGTATGTATAGTAGGCAAGAATGCTTGCCGGTAAGAATATATGAAACAAACTCAACATTTAAAATGGAAAAGAGATTTTTTTATTTAATTTAAGATTAATCGGGAATATGTGAAATTTAACCCGTTGTCTTTTTATCATTTTTATTTTTATACAATTTGATATCGTTTTTCAAAAATAATTCTAGCTAATTTGGTAAAACGATTTGGTATATAATATGGTAAAACGAAGTGCCATAAAAATTTTTATACCTGTCATACGGATTTATTTCATGATTTTTATTTGTCCTTTTACAGAGTCATGGGTGGAATTGAATCCCGTGCCCGACAGGGTAACACCGTTACCGTTCAGTAGTGGCGGAGAAGAATATTTGCGACTTCTTAGGGAAGCGCAAAGGGATTCTCTGCCTTCGTCTGCTAGGCATTCTTTGGCATCTTCCCGTAGAGGCACGCCGAGAGATAGGTAAAATTATTTACTTTATTACTAGATTGCGGATATTTCTGCCTATTTATATTTTATAATCGCCAGACGCAATGTAATGTAAATTAGAACTTAAGCTAAAATTTCTGTTACAATTTATCGCGAGGAGTTTGAAAGCAACTTCCGAAAATTGATTATTTAAATTTTTCCATTGCAGTCATCAATATCTAATCTAATCTGATGAATACCATTCAATACAGGAATCAAGCAAATTTGTAATTCGATTAAATTTAATCTAAAAACTCCGAAACGTTGCTCGAGATGTCTAAAATTCATATTGTTCCTAATATGCTCCGAAACTCTATCGTGTTACGAATCTTTTTTTCTGAGACGACAAATCCCAACAGCCTGCGCTTGGGTCCTCGAAAAGGGCCATTAGAACAAGCCTGGTTTATCTTGTTCCTTGTGTACAAGTACGATGCAGCCGAGGAAGAAAAGAAAAAAAAGCATGAGTCAGATGCCGGTTCCGAAGAAAGCGAGGGAGAAATCTTTTTCTGGCCAGTTTCTTTGTGCTCGTAGGCGTTGGAACGTCTCAAGGACTATGGGCTGAAAGAGGAAGGAAAAGGCAAATAACCGCGTTTTCATCGTGACTCTGACTTGGCGTATAAATGAATTTTCCAAATCTTTTGTACGATTTTTCCTTGATGCCTGCGACGTTAGAAATTTGCACATTAAGGCTTTTCAAATGATTTAACAGTATTCTTAGACTCAGAATGAATACGCGGTGAATATAAAGCCGTGCTACAAATCAAATCAGGAAGTTTCTAATCAAATCATATCTTTGTTAGAAATAAACATACATCTAAATACGTTCAAACGTTAGCGTGTTGATTGTATCCTTAATCTTTACTATTTGCGACGTTCGATTTGAAGCGTGGCGCAAATAATCGATAAGCTCATCTATTATCATTTGTAGTTCCGCGTGAAATATAGAAAAAAAAACATGATACGATGCGGAGGTCATATGATCGAAAGTTATATTAGTGGACATCGAGTTATATTACCGATAAGAAAATCGGAGTCGAAATAAGTCAAGAAAATTCTTGTTATTTCTCTAACTTTCTATCAGAATAACGCTGTTTATTATATTTAATTCTTTCACGTTCAATATTGCGAATACACGACATCTTTACTTTAGTAACTTTCGTAGAAATCATGAAATAAATTTTTAGTAACATCTCTACTTTACTTTAGTACTTTAGTAAATCGTTAATTAATTAAGCAAAAATATGTATCCATTTTCGGGAAATTTGCTCTAAAATGTTAATCTATTGCACATGAAAATCTATTTTTCGTAACTGATCAAGAAACAATTTTTTTCACGGGCTAAACAAAAATTTAATTCTGCAAATTTATGGATCTGTCTTGCTGCTAAAACTTCTTAGCCGAAATCTGTTCAATTAAAAACTCGGAGCGCAAAAATATTGTGAATGCTCCATAAGTAATAAAAAAATGTGTAAAATTTGTGAAATCTTTTCTTACAGCCCAAAGAGTCCTCCGAACAGTCCGAACACAGAATTATCTACCGAAGATGAGCTCAAAGGAGTATATATAAATTACTGCTGCAACAAGGTCAGTTTCATAATCGATTTCTAATACCGTGTGCCTGTGTGGTTCACCATCACATAGGATTTTACGTATTCGTATTTCGTTCGTTCAATTGATCAAACTACATTCATCGTGGAATCGAGTCGAGTAATCTTTATTCAACAGCCAATTATACATCTAAACCTTGTTACGTAATATTCAATATATATCGTTTTAAGAATAATATAGCACGAGCGAAAAGTCATGTAAAAGAGATCGTGTAATTGTTACACCATTTCCTCTATGGCGCATGACTAAGTGAAGTATGTACTTCGAAATGGAGACCTGTGCAACTGGTTTTATCGAACGAAACAAAACAGGGGCTACACTTTCCATATAAGGTCTACGGATCAACGACTCTTTTAGCGTGCCCCTCCTAGCGTGCATTGTGGGTCATAGAACACGCGAGGTGCTTTATGCGAGTTCGTGGAAAACCGCGGTGTCTTCGTGTGCGGTGAATACCGAGCCTCTTTCGCATCGACGAAACTACGAAACGTAATTGAAGAGTTTAACGAGAAAGTGCTAAAGTTGACAGTTTTAAGAAAACTTACTCATCTTCGAAAAAGATATATATTTATACCATTTTACCACTGAATTTCTCAACTATAGAACACAATATGTATAGAAAACTTCAAGTTATTTACATGTTTATTATTTTGTTCATTCAAATTCTATGTAGACAAATCTATGTACAATCTATGTACAATCTATGTACAATCAATGTACAATCTATGTACAAATCTATATTCAAATCAGTACGATAACTGCAGCGAAGCTCTTTTTTATTGATGGTTTGTGCGACTTATTTATCCACGTCGATAAGGAGTCCTCGTGAAAGAACAGCTAACTATATACTATACTTTGCTATATTTTTCGAACTACGCGCAACTCGTTGGGAAAACATTGTTAATTGACAGGTATGCTCGCTAATTCGTCCTTGAGGAGGGAAATCAGTAAGGTTATCAGTGAAGTAAGATAGTGGAAAAATACGGAGTCGACGATGAGAATAATGACAAAAACAATCGGTGCGAGACAAGGGCAAAATGAGTTAGGTCGATAACGAGTCGCGAGAGGCGAGGATTTTCCATGAGTCAGTTGCCGGACCGTGTTTTTAACGCAAGCTCTCCGCCTTTATGTTCCACCGTCTCTCTTTGTAGAGACAAGGTCTTGAAAAGCTAAGCTGTGTTCTCGAGTCTTCTTTGAGAATCCTCGGTTTCTCGATTCAACCGCTTAGATAACGCATTAAAAATAGAATATCTTCAGAAGCTTCTGTTTTCCAGGCTCTGTACGTCTTATCTCCGATGCGACAGTCTTTTTCGTCTCCCGTTGTTCTCCTCGCCGAGTTTCACGATCTTTGAGCGTGTTGATTCGTTCGTCTTCGTTTCATTTCTATCAACGATCGTGTTGACAAGTGATAAAGTCAAGGTGAACGAACGACCTTGATATTCACAGCGACGAGAAAAATAATAGAAGGAAAGGAAATTGAAGAAAACATGCCTCTGTTGATTGGTACTGAGTCACGGAATCGAGACTCGACAGATTGCGCATTATTCGTAATCATAGGCAAGCGTTTTGCACCTACTATCGTAATCCACTTACAGATACCCAAGGATACCCGGATTCGAGACACCGGTTATAGTTTCATACTTTCGCAACTACGTATGTTTGTATACCGTTGGGAACCTTGGCAAACTTTTCATCGTGTCGTTATCGATCCTACTTTGCTTTTAAAGGAGAGACACGAGGAACGCATAGAAAGCATATCGCCAGTTTAACTGGAAGAATGACGCACGTAGAAAATCGTCACTTTTGAAATATTCTACAAAAATCAATCAAAATTCTAAAAGCTGTTCTGCAATTTTTGTAGCTATTATTTGTTGTGTAGATCGAGTATGATTCAAGCTGTTATTTCTTTTTTATCTAAATGCTATAATTTCATGAAATTTGTGGGAATTGAAATACTTTGTAACATCATGCTAACTATTTCTTTTTTTATTTTATTTTTAAATTATATAACTTCTTTTTGTGTCTCCAGTTTGAATAGCGAACTTCTGCAATGCATGCGTTGCTTTTGTATCCATTACTCTTTCGTATCGTGATAGAACAGTAATACTATGTTTATTCAATGATTCAGCGTCTATGCAAATTTTCTTATTGTCAAATGATCGAGTAATTCATAATTTCCTATTTTGAAATTTTTGTTATAAGCGTTCAAACAATTTAATGAGCTATTACACGAAACTCTAATGGATGCGAAGTCAAGTGGAATCAACCCGATAAACTAAACGCGTAAAAAGTTTCACGGTTTTACCAAAGAAAGAACACAGAAGTATACCGCTTTGCTGTGCTAGTTCGTTCACCTGAGTTTGTGTTTATTGATGTAACGCGCGTGTTCCGCTGTTACCGCGGACAGATCACGCGATCACAAACGAGCGAATCGGCGGCGTTCTCTGCGGTTACGCTTACGTGTCTCATCTTGGACAGAAACCGGTCCTCTCACGCGGTGTGCATTGCATTCGAGAAACGGGTTCCACTTCACGGTGAGTTAGCGAACGAGAAAATCACGAGGAGTAAGAAGGGAGACACTCGATATACGTAGCCGATGTACGATGTATTACGCTTCTATTGGATTAAGTCGAACAGCCGTTATGCTCATTCCAACCGAGCGCATTCGCGCTGTTCCGTGGAATGCAATAAATACAGGTATAAGCGAACGATTACGTATTAGAGAAATGCTCAATGATGATCTATCGTATGTAGCGTCGAACAGGTTTGCGCATATTTGACTTGCAATAAAAATAAACGAATAGAAATTTTAATTGACGAATCCCTCCAATTATTATGTTATTTTCGTTTTAGAAACAACGTAGGAAAAATTACTTTGTAACGAAGTTAAAAGATATTGGTTTCAAATAATTTCTTTAGTTGCTTTACTAATTTTATTTTAGATGTAACATAGGAAAAGAAATAGTATTTACATATGAGGTACTTCTGACTGTCTGTCTTAAATTACATAACTGCTCATTAAGTAAAATGTTTGAATTCTTTTCGACAAAAATAAAAATTCCTAGAGAATGAAGTTCGATGTCGAAATTCTGTTGCAAAGGATTCATGTTATAATGAAAGCGCTTCGAAAGATCAAAAATCCCAAGTTTCTTATGAGCACCTCGGTAAGTAAACTTCCATATATATATATTCGATTGTTCGTAAAATAATTGCGTAGAAAGTTAGCATTCGTGAATTCTCAGGAAATATAATACGGAAACGTGACGCGAAAAGGAGAACGTGCGATAAAAACTTCTCTAGAATTTGTTATGCGAGTGTCTTGTTGGTGTGTCGATGTGTTTTACTTGCAAGTCATTTTAAAGAGAAATTACATTTCCGAGCAGTACGATCTTTATCTAACTCCGTCAATCGTTCTTAAAATGAAATTCTAAAAGGTGTAAAATTTCTGTGTATGTAATTCTATAAAATGGAACAGAATTGTAAGTATTTATTTAGATCTTAATGCCTAACATAAAATAGCAAGTGTTATTTCAACATACCAATCCGTCTGCTGAACCGCGCACGTTCCACGGCCGTAGTTTATTTATATTTCTACTCTCGTTTATCGTGTACGAGCAGTATCCGTTTCGCTTGCTAATAAAAACCATCTTTCTATCCAGTCACCCTGTTTCGCGAAATAACTCTTCTCATGCTATATTGGGATACCAACAATTTCGTCATGGTTAAACCGAGAATGCAAATTCAAATCTTTATAGTTGTAACTAGACATGATTACCGTTTTAACCCAAATTAAACAAGTTGTATCTACCGTAAGAATTCATTTTTCTAGTTTAAATAACTGTAGTCCTTCTCAATGACATTTTACGTAAGAAGCTTCAAAATAATTTATTCTTGATTCCTGGTTTCATCCTCTAAATATTATAATTCTTGCATTCGTTATGTATTCTGCACGATCTTGAACATTTAAATTTTCAACAAATGCACAAGTATCTGCAGTCTGGTGGCACCGCATGATATTCGATCGTTCTCCATCGACTTCTAAAGTTTCCCCAGGATAATTTTTAATGGAAGACGAATTAGATTCCGGTTTGATTTCCAAGAGATTGCCCCGGTTGTCGCGATTAATTTCAAAAGAACCATTTCCAAGGTCTGCTAGTCGTTAATTGACTATTTCAGTGACGTTCTTCCTCCAACATTTTCTTGAAATATTACCAAAAAACTAATATCATATGAGACGAGCTTAGACGAGAGGAATAGGAGAGTGTCGATACTGTCTATAGTTATCACTCCGTTTTCTATGTGTACGATTTATTCTAAACATAAGATAGTTCTCGTCTTGTTCCTGGATTAAAACTATTTGATACTAAAGAAAAAATAAAAAAAAAAAAAGATAAAAAAACATCGTTAGTATTAAAGTGACGAGAGTTGAACGTTAGTTATCGAATTCAGGATTATGTTTCTCGGATTCTACTACCATTTTGCACGTTCTGTTGGCATGATATATGTACATTAGAAAAAAAGGTAATAAAGTAGATGTTTGATTTCGACGTTCGAAATAAAGCGACTTTCGTCGTGTATCTAAAAAAAAGTAGGACGTTCTGTTTTTTTCACGCTGCCGAGAATGAGCTGGATTTTACTCCTCTTAACAATGTTTTAATCGACAGTGACAAATTAATCCAGATTGCGATATACAGCAGATTAGTCAGCACAAAGGCGGTCAATTATAAGAAGGCGATTGAAGAGGAGGGATAAGGACCGTGCCAACTGTCACGTATACCATCCTGCACGATCGCATAAAATATTGCTACGTATGCGATCCCTGTCACGTTCCCGACAACGCATCGGTTATATATCAATGCAAATCATTTTTGATATCTTTTATGTTTAACGACAAAGGAAAAATTGATTTCGATAAACATGCAGCGTTCATTTTTATACCTTACAAAGATAAATGTTCTCGTTACCGATAAGATCAAATATATACGTTGCCAATAGATGTAAACATCAACTTTCTAAATTTTCTATGGGTCAATATCCACTCGAAGATTATTCAAAGTGCATTTGCTGCCGAGAGTTGATTGATAAGCATTTTAAGCTTCATTTGATATAGACTAGGAGCTGGCAGAAGCTAAACAGAAACAGTAATCCTCTCGTGATTTTCAGCTGAATCGACGTTGAATCATTCATACGAAGATTCACGATAAGTAAATTTTAATATTTAACGTGATCCACCTAAAATCAACTTGATAGTGGAATTAATCTGTAAAATACACATTAAACTTTTTTCCATGACTACCTGTCGTGTTAGATTTAAACGAAGAAGAGCTAGCTTGTTCTTATTAGACTCTGAAATTGCACGTAGCATAGTCTCGAGACAGAATAGAATAATGGAGCTATATACAGAAAGCGTAGCTCGTCATTGACCCTCTCGAGCCAGCGCTGCAAAGCTACACAGTGAAATGTTGTCGGTAGCTAAGGGTTTCCTCGTTGAATGAATCCGAAACACGCCGGCAGTGGACGTAATTCCCTATTATTACGTCCGCCAAAGGGAAGTAAGGGACGCGCCGAAGAAACTTATGGGCAATTGCAACTAGAAAAGACCCAGATAAAGCGTAGATCGCTTTTCAACGTCGCTGGTCAGTGGTTAGTGGTCTGTCTGTAAACCAATCCGAAAACGTTCCGACATAACGTGCTGCGTGATATCGAATGAATTCTTCGAATTTGGCCAAGCCAACTGCCATCCGCAGAGGACACAAAGTACGCGTGGCCTGCTTTTTCTTCGACCATATCGTACGTTCGTATTGATCCTTTTTCCGTTTCGAACTTGTACATCAATTGGAGTGTCGAAGTTTGATGCGCAGTTGCTTGAATTTTTTTTTGTTAAGTTAGTCTTCATTGTGGATTGAAATCATCAGAAGCTTTACGAATGGCTATTTGATTAATTTGAATGTAGAAAAAATTAATTTAGTTTAATTTTTTTTAATTAAAAAATAAAATTGTTTGTGTTTTATAGTACTTTACATTATTACTGCGACGTTAAAAATATTATAAACTATTATTTAATTTATTTATTTCGATTAATTCGCTTATGGTCAGCCATGTTTTCCCTTACTTCATAGCTTCAATAACAAGTCTAATGCCAGTCACCAATAAAACCCCCATAGTATTCAACGTGTTAAAGCAGGGGGATCGAAATACATTAATTTACACTCTATATAGTAACACGTTGTAGATTCTACAAATGCCGGAACAATGAAACGGAGTTTCCGCTTGAATCATGTTCTTAATTTTCAGCCATTAAGTATTTATGTATGCGAGAATGAAATTGGAGAAGCGATGCTCAGGAATATCTTTCGTTGCCACTTCTTTGCGAATGACCTGAATACCAAAGAGCACAGAGCGGCTCATATTGGTCTAAGCAGCACGGGGGCTGCCAGTCACTTATGGATGTAAATAAAATGAAATTTACTTTGGTTCAGTTTATTTTCATATGTATATTATCACTCATAAATATTTAGGTACCTAACATAATTTAATAAAAAAAGTCCATTATTATTACACTTTCAAAGCTATGGATTGCAGAACATTTTTCTACTGTTATTTGTTTATTACCTTTATTGTATGTTAAGACAAATATAATATTACAGTTAGTAAAAATACATATCACATACACATTGAAATAAGAAACAGTGCATTATATATGCCCAAATTTTCAAATTAATACGAGTCACCGTATATACCGTAAGCATTACAACTACTATAAAAATACATGCAGTCTTTTATTATACAAAATCGTTATCCTGAAGCCCTGAAGTATTATTAGCCATTCTTTGATTCGTCAATCTAGCTCAAGTCATGCGTGGGAAGATAAACAGTTTCGATTGCTTGTGCCATGCGATTATTTCTCGATGAAATCATCCGACGAAGACCCTTTTAAGGTCGTTCCTCGTGAGTCGTAACCTAGTTATAAGTCCTTGGTTCGCTTGCACATTGCAATGTTTATTCCAAGTGCGTTGAACTCGCGAGTTAACCTCGTATTTAATCATTTCTCTATCTGGATTCTATTTTTATCTCTAAAATAGAGTCACTGCATCGTTTACTAAATTCGGCTCGGTTCACGATAGTTTTATGTCTTGTGAAGTAAATTGTGTTTTTTTCGTGGAGCAATAAAAAGATCAACGCGAAGTTTCTACGAATAATTCTGCGTTCTAAATTAGTCCAATAGAAGGACAGAACACATTAGCACATTCACGAGAATTCAAAACTCTGGATCTTGTTTAGAGAGTAACAATGTCTTTGAGCGTAAATCTGGTTAGTATGAGTTGCGCTTATTCACATTCGAGATTTATTACGCATTACCTAAAACACTATTTCGAGAAATAGAATAGACGGTGCTTAGCAAACTCGTTGACGAACTTGGCAAAACATTTGGATAATTTGGATTTTGGATCATGGATAACAAACGCAAAATATCTATTATTATTTAGTATTGAAATATCTAGTTTTCGTCGTTGCTGCATGTCTTAATATTTCGTAATTTCATATGACATGTATCCATAAAAAATTTTGTGCCAAGTGTTCCAATATTTTTATGAGTCATTCTATGTTCCAACAAATTGTTCCGACAATATTTGTCCGACGTTTGTTTGAGCGAGCAAATATGGATGTAAATATGGGATGAGCATCTTTAATTTCAGAAGTCGCCTATATATTTAAATTATCGTATTATATGGGTTAGATTAGGATATACTATCAATCCAGTCGCAGTTAGTCTTTAACTCGAACTAAAGCTAAACTAAACCCAACTTAAACTTAACCTAAATCTATTCCAAACGTTAGAAACCTAATATACATTTGTACATGACTTGTCACGTAAAGACGAGCGGGGGACATATGTAAATAGATATACGAAAAGATTACTGAAAAGAGTATCGTTGATAATATACCTTAAGTCGATGAAAATCCGCGAGGCCACATTTTTGCATAATTACCGTAACTTATTGCCACAATGAATATATAATTATATATTTTGCCACAACATAATTATATTGATAGTAATTCAAGTGTCATCCACTTTATTGCATGATTCATTCGAATGAATGCGCAAATCACTTTCCTTTTTAAAGTAGCTGAATTGTTTACAAACAGACGTACGCCTTGTTTGATACGCATTATAGTATACATATGTATATCGTAATATAGTGATACGACAGTTGCGCTCGTGACGTGATTGGCTGATTGCCTGGCAAGTTATCCTTGGCTATTCTTCGAGTCATTCACAGATAAGCGGTGTATAAGTATTTCACTGAAATGTGAATCGTGACACAAGTACTTCTTCCATTTTTATTTCCTCTTATGTTTCAGTAATTCTATAATTTTATTTACTCTTGGATAAACATTTTTAATTGAAGCTAAAATTATTCAAGTACCCGAGTTTTACGATAAGACGATACTCTTTTGCTTTTTTTTTTTACACTGATATTTAATATCGTATCAACTACCAACTAACGACGAACATTATATTTAGTAATTTATTGAGCAATTTGGTTTCCTTGATGAACTCTGGTAAATCGAGGTCTTTTTGTGTTCTAAATTATCTTCGACGTTGTATTTCGGGTAATTTAAAATCAGGTCATACTGTTAGCAGTAAGTCGTATTGTATGAAACAGGTTCTCTCGGCAACAGATACGAATGTATGAATCCGAGAATGTTCTATTCTGTAATATGCGTATGCAGATGATAGTTACTTGATCCCTCAAGGTAATTGTCTTCTGTCATTCCCGAAAAGGTTCTTATCTTCGAATAATAGACAATAATAGACAATAATAGACAATAATAGACAACATCGATAATAGACAACCATTCTTTAACGTTTGTCGCTGTTTATCCCTTGTTGTTAGAAATTTTTTCTCATTAGGTTATTTTCTCGTAGGGTCGTTGACAACGATCGTTGGATAAATATACTCTATTTTTTTCATTTCCGCGACAATGATTCACTGCGACTGTAAAGCAAAAGTATTTGATCCGCTTGTGCAAGGAAAGCGTGATTGATTTATAGCGGTTAACGAGTTCTCATACACAGATACAAGTCTGATCTTAGTGATTTTTGAATTAGATACGTTGCGTAGTGGAAAATCAAACATCTGGCATTATGTTGCTCGTGTGAAGATTCTCGTTTGGTAAACTGATCCTCGGCTTCAATTGACGGTCAACGTAGAAGTCGCGAGTATCTTCAATTTCATCATACTATAGAGGATTCATTTGTCTGTATTGCTTAAACACTTTTAAATCGGATTACCAGGGATTACTGGGACAACTCGTAGTGAAGCCAGATGCGACGCTCTTTATTCATAAGAATATTCTTTTCGTACGACCAAAAGATTCAGCAAATCTTTAAATATCGTCCGTTCCTTTTTCTCTGCGCAGGAAGCTGCTGAGCTTTTGGAGAAGAACACCGATTGGATTTACGAATGGAGCTCGCGTCCAGATCAAGCACCGCCGAAGTAAGAAAATATTCGACTTTTGACTCTTTGACAGTGTAATGAAATAACGAAGAATTCAGAATGAACGATTTATCTGTTTATCTTTGAGATTTCCTGCATTTAAGAGTATGACAAGAAGAATATACGGTTATAAATAATTTCATAAGAAATAAAAAATAAATAAAAGTATTATTAAATTAAATAATTTCATAGGAAATACATAGTTTAGATATAATGATGTTTAAGATGTTAACTTGTATTATATTTGATTGCTGACTCGAATCATTCTCGGGTTACATTGTTAAAGTTACATTGTTAATTAATACTTGAGTGACAGAGGACATTCGATCATGCAGCAGGTTGCTTATCGATTCTTTTTTTTTTTACTACAGAGATTGGAAGTTCAAGCATCCTCAGGGAGTGAATAAAAAGAAATCTTATAGCATTCGTACGACAAAAGTGGGCAAGGTTGGGTTGTTCTCAAAAGAGGTCCTTTATACTCTTTTTATCACAAACATTCTCTCTGTCTTGGTTGGAGCTGGCCTGGGGTAAGAGAATCTTCCTAAAACATATATCTAAATCTTTTCCCTAAAAGTAAGCATAGACAAATGGAACACTTTTAAAACGATGTATCGTTGTTTTAGGGTTTGGTTGTCCAGGCGAGGATCGATAACGTCCAGCGTAACCATCGAATGAAAGAAAAGAACAGTTCAGGGACGCAAGAGTCAGGATTGCTGCGCTAGAGTTTGCAAGAAAACGGAGTAATGGATTGTCGTTTATGTGGAGCCGTTAGAAAGACTGAAATGCCAAGAGATAAAGGGTCGATTGAGCCTAACGAAACACGCAACATATTGTTTCGATTACCACAATTTAATATTAGCACTTTTTATTCTATTCTTCCTTGTCCGAAAGAATCTTAACGGTATACTTATTGAAACGCCGTATTATTGTGTAAAGTATAAGTCATTTGCGATTATATGATTAAACAAGAAAACGATAAAAAAAAGAAAAAGATACGAAGAAAAGAAAAAAAATTATAATATGATTTATATATTTAGTGTTGTTGAAAAGGTGAAGAATGTCCATTTTATACCGTTTGTAATGCGTTTCTATCAGTGATAGTCTATAGGTATAGCCTGGGTAGTATTTATCGATAATAATAATTATTAGTCGTTAATTGAACAAAAAATAAAGGTTTGAAAGAAAGAGAGAGAAAGAGAGAAGAACGTAATACAGAATGTTTGCGCAAGAGATTTATCGTTTTATGTATGAAAATAATCCAAGAAGATTAATCTATGAAACATAAGAAAAAGCAGGGAGGCTTTTTGCAGTGAGAGAACAATATACACATAGTAACAGATACACCTCCGTTTAGATTACGAATGTCCTACTGTATTGAGTTTTGTGTTGGTATATCGAATACCATTATTTTTTGGGCGAATCCGAAAAAGTGTCTTTTGCCATTTATTTCGGAGCGCAATGTGATAGAAAAAGTAGGCGTTGTATTTAATTAATGGAAATTCATCTTTTTATAAAATTGCAAGCAGCGACTTATAAATTTTAATAACGTATGATACAGTTGCTTAAGTAACTGAGAAAAGTTAATAATTATCGTTCGATTCTCATACCTTTTGATTTTGTAAAGTTAAGATTCTAACGATGGTGTATAGGAAAGAGTATAATACAGCATATTCTTAGTTTTTAATTATCGGTTCGTTACCAATTAAATGCCGAATTGATTATTTGAATACAATCATTTGTTGATTGGTATTTCTTTGATTTTAGGTATGTATAGTGTATGTTTTGAATATCTGACGGTAATTTTATACGGCATAAATAATTTGATATTTAACAATGGATAAGGATTTTTGGAAAATGATAATAAGCAGTAAAAATGATAAAAAAAAAGAATATAAAAATAAGGTAAAGTGTAATATTGTATGATTCGATAAATTTTATTTGTAATCGAAGAAATCGTCTGTAACTTTCGTATTCCAAGGTCTTTAGAAGGGTTTGAGTTTTTATTTCATTGAAAGATAAGCATATTATTAATTCATAATTTTATGTGTTAAAGAAAGTTACAATTTTTTCGTATAGTTAATATACGAGTCGCTTTGCGTAATAGCACAATGTGTGATTTGTATTCGACTATTACGAAATAAAAGACTCGATATTAATCGTATCGCGTTGACGATTTTCCGATATAACGTTTTTCACAGAATATGATATAAATATACATATATACATATGTATTAAGTGTAAGATGCTGTATATTATAAGAATAATACGTAATCAATGTAAGTAGAAATTAGAATTGCAAGTCTTTTGTATTTTCAATATAATTCTATATATTCTACATGCAAATTATTGTTTTTGAAAACCCACAAAACTGAAATTACACAAGCATATGTTATTATCGGTTTTTTTTTTTTTTAAATATCTGTCACAATATGTCATCAATTACCTTCCATTCGTTAGGGTTACACCAATCAACTCTACAAAATGTAACGGCAAAAAAAAAAAAAATAGAAATTCCCCGAAAAAATGAATGTCCAGAAGAAATTTTTTAATCATTCATAACTTCGCACCATCAACAAAATAATCGTAACGCAATAGCCTCAAACGAATAGCTTTCTCTTGAGCATGACGGATTACGATGATGCGAATGTTAACGAGAAGAACATGAAGATTTTCATCAGAATTCTTCCAGTTGAGAGACCGTGTAAATCGTGCGTGAGAATCGACATGGGACGCAAGGTAATGAAATTTCTCTTCCACCTGAGATATGACTATTCTCTTCGATAATTGGATATTAGAAAGGAACAATTTTTTCCTCACTCGATGCAGAAGGTCTACGTACGATGTCTACAAGAAATGCAACCAAATAGAATAGCCGTTTCGAAGAAACCAACTTACTGGTGCTTTCAAACCGATGGGATATTTTGTGACTCTTCGCAAGAAGAGGTTTACCACGTTACAACCGAAGACCTTGCGCCAAAGTAAAGAAAGATGTACAGCTGCTCATGAAAGTATTTAGACATTTATCATAGAATCATTTCGTGAATATATTACGTGTGTTTCATAAAAACGCATTAAAGGTAAAATCCTTATAATATTTAATAACTAAACAACCTTCTACTTAAACATCATTTTTGTAATTATCTTTAAAAAAAAGTATGAAATTGCATATAAATTACTAGTTTAGTGATCATGATAGTCGTATCATGTATACGTGTCATAAAAGTCTTTTATATAAGATACATGATACGTTAATATGATGTTTCTGTTAGTGTTCCAACACTTTCACGAGTCACTGTGTTACCTTCTGGTTAATGCTGTTCGAGACTTCCGTTATAGACTATCGAGTTAATAATTTTTCAAATAACGGACGTCTTAAACGGTATCGATTATAAACAAGAAGTATATATAATATATAGTCGAAGAACCGCAATTTAAGAATTTTAGACGGTGTGAGCTGTATTTTGATGGGCTACGGACAAAGTGGTTCAGGAAAGAGTTTCACCATGAGCGGTCTAAGAAACAACTGGGAAGTACGATTATGTCGAATATTTTGTATTTTCGATTTTAAGGAGCTCTTAACAAAGACAATTCTTCTCAGAGTTCATGACTTTTTACATAATTTTAAATATGACGAATTTAAAAGAGAGAAATTAAAGATCCTAGAATATTCTTTCTCTTTCCCGAAGAAGAGAAATCTAGACGAGGATCGTTTTTGCTATGAGTTCATCAAATGTGCAAACACAGTGATGACATTCGTTTTCTCAGCACAGAGGCCTGGTCACTCGACTTCTGTCCCGAATGTTCGCTGAAAAAGCGAACAGAACGGAAGTCAGCAAGATAGAGTACCGTGTCAGTTTTATCGAGTTGTACGGGAAAGAGGCGAGAGATTTACTGGTCTCTGACACGGATAACAATAAAGTCAAGATAAACGATCGAGAACCCTTCAAGGTGTTATAAAATATTTTACGAAAAAATGCGACGAGACGTCCGATAGAATTTTAGTGAGAAAAATTCCAGGATATCTCCGTGGTGTGCATGGATAACGAAAGAGAAGGTTTGAAGAGGATTTTCGAAGGGGAAGTCAGAAGATCGATTGCGAAACAATCGGCTTATCCGGCGTCTCATTTAGCCACGTCTGTGATTACTTTTCACGTGTCTAACACGAGCCTAATTACATCCTGGGGCATTGTAACCACAGCCAAAGTAATTGTTCGACTCTGATCCGACTACAAACTTTACGAGGCGAGGCATTGAGAGTCGTAGAACTTCAAATGCTTGCTCGTTAATCTCGCTTTAATCTTCGAAAGTCATCGTAGAAGGAAATCGCGATATTATCGATGAAATTTCACTGCATTTGCATTTTTTCATTTTAGATATCAATAAGTTCGATCGAATCCAATTATCCTGTAGTATTGAGATATAATTTTCGCACGACGTAAAGTTTTAACCTGACGATAGTCTTTAATGATTAACCCTTTGAGTGCTGAGTACTCGCGGCCTATGTCGTCCGTACGGACGGCGCGCGTCTAGCGCTGACGATCGCTGTGGACGGAATACTTTTTCGCTAGACTGAACTCTGTTGATTGACTATTCAAAGCGCAAATCGTAATAAATTATAGTAATTCTTTTGCACGAGATTAAATGATTCAAGAGCGTTATTTTTTAATTATTTTTAATTATTTAATATAAACATTGAAATTTACAGTTAATTAGAATTTGGGTAATAAACTAGAAAACAATAAACTAGAAAACTAAATTTAGTAAATATAACACAAGTTAATAATTTAGTTGTGTGTGAAAAATTCATTGCTTGAGAAAACTAAAAAAACCAGATGTAGAGTTTTCTTACAAGTGGTGACCACTTCAACAATAACGAGGCACTATTGGCATTTGTTTACTGCCGTAAGAAATGCATTTATATTTATTTCACACAAACGTAATAGTATTACTTCTGCGTAGGTGCTCGGAAAAATTGAAAAACCCATACATGCGTCCTTAGTCCATGCCGGGCACTTACAGAAAACGCATATATATGTCCTTAGTCCACACCGATAGCTTTCGCCAGACACCTATATGCACCCATAGCACTCAAAGGGTTAATTAGGGATTTAATTAAAACGTTAGGTACATATCGTGGAAACAGCTGGTACAGGAACAGTAGGAAGAAATAATTGTGGAAAACCGGCCGTGGATATAGGTGTGGCGAATTTAATGAAGAGTGAGCTCGAGCAATTCTTTTCGTATGTAGGAAGATCAAGATCATCCGTCGTTAACGTAATACGCTCCAGTAATTTGCTGAAAATTTTGGGAAATACTCTTTTGGTTTCTTCCATAATACGGTATTCAAAATTTCATTTGTATCATAAATTTCAAGCCGCGGTATATAATGTAATTAAAATAGGTTGATATCTCACATTCGGATCACAAGAGAAGATCTTGACATCACATTGTCGACTTTAAAATTCACTGCTAAAATTGCAAGATTAAAACCGGTCAGGATAAAAGAAGATATTAAACATCAATCAGATTTGATAGTGCATAGGCTCCGAGAGGATGTTAATGCTTTGAAGAAGGAACTGATGTTGAACGATATGCTTCTGCATCAAGAAGCATACATGAATATCTCGAAGGCCCGGATGGAACAGATTAATCGGAGTATTCTTCTATTTTTAAACGGCAAGATTTCGGATTTTACGTTGTTTAGTGTATCTCAGGCTCAAGTATTGCTAAAGAATATCAAGGATCTATATAACAGGTTGCATGATCTGTGTTATCTATGGGATAATTTTGGGTTCGATTTCTAAATGATTGAATTGTTAGATTAAGCGTCAAGGAAGTTGAAGTTGACAAGTTAAAGGAGACGTACGAGGGTTTAGTGAAAAGTATAGAGGATGCTACTTCAGCAGAAAATCTACTTAAGGTTTGATTATGAGATTAATAAGATTGCGAATATTTATGCAACAATTTATAGTTTTTAAATATAACTAAAGAAATGAAAACACACGACACAAGGAACACACAAAAACATGATGTGCGCATCTTCACACTTTTTCAAATTTCAAATCCGTAGTCTATTAATAAATTATTTTTTATAGTTCATTCGTGCTATGTATATCGAAATATTTACAGGAAATTGAATTATCCGATGATGAAGTCAGTAAACGGAAACGAGTTAGGAGTTCCGCAGAAGATCTTAAAACTGAAGAAGATACGAAAAAGTTAGAAGAAAGAGTTGGTAGTTTAGATAAATCTAGTAAGCCAACACTTACTAGGCTAATATAATTTTAAAGAATATTCATAAGAAAACTAAAATTTAACGTTGAATAGCGATAGGCGTGACCTTAGGCCCTTACGCAGTTGCACTCTCTCCCGACAAAAGTCTAGAATACAAACATTCAGCAACGTCTAAACAAATTCTGAAAATTGATAGCGAGAATATTATGACGGTTAGACTTTATTATACTATATTTCTCCGAACCACTTGCATGTGTCACTAATTTACATATATTGAAAAAAGGTTCGACGTTTATTTGACTCTTTCTTAAAAAAGGAACTAAAATATGCAAAAATTAAGGAAATATTTGATAGAAACGAAAAGACTCTTGCCGTTGTTCGACAAAGATTTACAAACATGGTTGATAAATATTTCCAGGTATATTGTAGTTTACTATAAATGTTTAAACAAATTTTCTCCAAAGATTTGAAATTATTAATTCTTCGAAATTATTCGTTAGGCAAAGAGAAATTTAGACGATGCACGTGATAAACTTAGCAAACATCAGCAAATTCGACAGATAATGAAATTAGAAAGTCCAGAGGAGATCAAAACAATATATGAAATCGAAAGAACGATCGAACGAGATATTTCGTGTTATCAAAAAGTGTTAGTCAATTTAGAAGAAGAAGTCGATCAAGCTCGTCGTGAAATTGTCACGTTATCCAATCAACACCTTGAAATGAAATCGAAATTAGAATCCGGTTTTCGAGACTATAGTGAAAGAAATGCCTATTTATTGCATTATACTGATAAATCGATGAAAGCATTACTAAAATCTGAGAAAAAATCTTTCGATATGATTCGGCGCAAGTTTAACAAGTTCCAACGAGAAATATTGCGTAAAACAGAGGTAAATTTTTCTTTCTAAATTCAAATATTTTGCAATTAATATTATTATTATTTTCAAAAATTTATCTTTTTGAATTTTTTATAAATTTTTTAAACTTCCATATTAGGAAACAGAGAAAAGGAAGAAAGCACGACTTGACAATAAAGGGCTGTGCACTAGTACTAATCTGTAGCTACCAAAAATATTATCTTCTTAGCAATAAGTACTAATATTTAATAAATCAATAAACGCATTTTTTTAGTAAATTTAAACTTTACTTCGAATTTAAAACGAAAACGATAATTTGCCGCCAAAATGAACGAATACCATCTATCGATATCATATTGAACTACGTCAGTGATATATACCGGCAGGAACAAATTCATTTTTGCCGGTTAAAAGTCACTGTTTACGGTAATCATCAGATTTTCATCGATATTGTAAAAATTACACCATATTAGGAAATTTTCCGTACAGAAGGTAATTTATAATCATTTACTTTAATGGCACATTACGTATAATTCAACAAGTACTACTAATATCAATTTAATATCTGTTTGTCTTCGACTTGATCTATAAGTTTTATTTTTTATATACAGATTATATCAATCAAAACTATCATGATTAATTCAGCACATAGTCTAAAACTTAATAATCACATGTATATTAACTGTCTCGATACATTTCTATTCAAATACAATTGATTACACGTTGTTATGTACATATAATCACTAAGCATCACAATGTTTCTTAAGATTATAAATTCTAAGATTAATCTGATCATATAAATTAACCAATTTCTATAAGACAGAAAAATTTACTATGTTTAGAGCATTAACTTATGAGTAATAGGAAAAGGGGCTAAGACACTTTACTAACATCGATTTGATCTTCATATTCGTGGACCGTTGTTAGCCAAATGGTCTTATCTGACTGTTAGTGTCACGTTACAAAATTGTAAACAGAAATTCAGTTAACCGTTCGACAGCAGACGGAGATAGATTTTATCAGCTGTCAATTGTTTCAGTTGTGAATAGTGTATGAAACATTCCGAGAAAATCAAAGGCATGTAATCGGCAGTGTCGGTTGTATCACTTGTTTTGTATATGCTTAAGTTACTTTCAATTTACGTGTAATTTAAAAAGCTTACAATGGAATTTGGGTTTTGTTTAGTTTTATAAAATATTTGACTCTAGGATAAAAACTGTGTGCACTTAGCGCTGGTGTCCAAGAATATTAACGAAAGTTGCCATACTCTACTGGTTAGAATGACAAGTAAAAAGGTAGTAAGTACGCTATATACAGACTGTCACAGCAATCATGGTATAATAGGCGAGGAAGTAATTTTACGTGGAAGATACGGCCCTCCGTTTTCAAGAAAATCGAATTTGAAAATTTATTAACTATACTCGGATTTGACCTATTCTTCGCTGAATAAGAATAAATAATCGACACGAGGTTATTCTACGTGTGAGAATTTGAAAAAATCAAATCAAAATCAACTTTGAAAATTTATCAAGTACACGTGTACCAGGTCAATTCTTAACTTCTTTTTTCGTTATTCTAATTTGCGTGCTTACAATCTATCATGCAATGATAATCAGCTCAGACTATGATAACTTAAATTATAATATAATAATATTATAATAATGTTATAATAAAACGATATTTTAGATGGAAAAATTTTATTCTACATTTCTTACTTGTTTCTGCATGTAGAATAACATTCTGTTAATTGTTCATTAGTATCCAGTAATTAATTAACCAAATTTACTTATGCTATAAACGAATGTTATACACTATTATAAATAAATTTTCAAATTCGATTTTAATGAAAATGAAGTGCTATATGAACAAATTTTATTCTATATTTTCTACTTATTTTGCCATGCAGCATCGTCTGTCGATTGTATCATGATTATGACTAGGGTACCCTATATAAAATATTTTTCTATCGATTCTTCATATCGAAAATCAATTTGCGTGTCTGTAGTTAATACGGAAGGAAACATTTCTTGAGAAATTATTAAAGGAAGGAAAAAGATATTTCTTTACAATGGAAGAATTGCACGCCTGTTTGAAAAAACATTCATGCGAATACAAGAAGATGCTATTCGTTATAGATCGCTACTCTCGAGTAAGTTTAACATATAAAATAACGTACATTCGTGTTACTGGTTTATGATGTCCTTTGAAATAAAATGTATCAATAGTATTAATGAATTGCAAATTTTTGTACATTTGTAGAGAATTCAAAAATACAAAGCATGGTACTTGTTATAATATTTATTATAAATAAGATAAGAATAATATAATAAAATGAATAAGCCATTCTTTAACTAAATTCCATTATTGTAATTCCATTCATGAAAACATGAATTTTTAATTATATTCATAAAAATATTCGCAGTTATTCTAGCTATACTCTAGTTATTAAACAATTCTTGAATACTTCTTAAATTTAGTATAAGACACAATTAAAGGAGAATATGGAGGATTTGATAGTGTACGATAGTGACATTCTGGATGATAATGACGAAGATATAGAAGATGCCGATGAAATGGAGTATATGGACATAGAGATGGAAGGATACGAAAATGAGGAAAATTTTGTACTCTTCGAAGAATATTTTCACAGTTTTGATAGTATTGCATATCAAAGGAATATTCTCGCTAACATGGAAATGTTAATTTTGCGCATGTTAATACTGGATGGATCTCTCATAAATATTGAATTTTCGGTATATTCGAAGTTAAAGATCCTTTTGAAAAATTATTATCAAAGAGTTGAAAAGTTTTTGGAACGAAACAAGATGCTCGTAGAATTCCAGGATAATTCTGAAAAAAAACAACTGACCAAGAGTTTTGAAAAGAAATACAACCAACTGCAGCAGCTTTTACTTAAGATTAGCGAGGTATGGTTAAACTATTACAATTTCATCTGTACTACTACGATCGATGCTAATCGAACTTTATGATTGTTAAAAATAATTTTTTTGTAATATAGAAAGAAATATTTCTTGTGGAAATTATGGTGCAACCTTGTATGGTTAAGAATAACGGGGAAAGCAAAAATAATTAAAATTTGTAATGTGATGTCAGTATATGTATGCACATAAAAAAGAATTTAATTATTGCATTTTTACATTTATATCAGTTCGATGTGTGAAAAATAAATACGTTTTGATTAGAACGTGAATTACGTTCTTTATTTTGATTAGTATATATTTTAGATATTTAGTATGTATTTAAAAATTTATTAGGACTGAGTCAACAAGCAAAGTTCTGTCACAGACGAGTTGCAAAATAGGCGTGATATATAATGCTTTTTCGTGTCTCATGAATCTCCATTATCATTATTATTTCCACTTCACCATTTTCGTGTCAAATGCGATGTTACCGATTCAGTATGGTACATACCGGATCTCATCTGTGTTACTGGCACAGACGAGTTTGCTTCGTCTGTGATGTCAATTTATCCTGTCCTTGGCCAATGGTCAGTAATCAGTGATTCAGTGCACAAACATATTTCAAATCGTACGTGCAGATATCGCAAACACTCCGATAGATGTCTCCAATTTATTTTGTACTTGCGCTATAGATCGTTTAGATCTCTACCGACGTTCGATGTCGGCAGATCGCGCATTTACGATATTTGTTCTCTCTTGCTTCTATTTGTGACATATATGTTAATATTGAAAATGTTTGTTTAAATGCGAAAAAGAGTACTAAACAAAATCTAATTCTTGGTGTCTTTATTGCCGAATGGAAAATAATTGATGTAATATTATGTCGACGTTAAATGAATATACTTGTCAACTATCTACGGAGGAGAAAGCGTACATGGCGGCTAATTTGAACGAAACAGACGAAACCAGGCCAATTAAAATTGCTGAAATAAGGCAATGGATAACGGAGAATGAAGATTTACACGCACCTACTGGTATTCATCATTCGCTTTAAACATTCACCATTAACTTCTCTTTCTTTTTATTACTTTGCTATTAAGGAAATATCCATTTTATATTTTCATAGATGATTTTTTTATTTTACGTTTCTTGAGGGCATGCAAATTTAATATCGAGAAGACAAAATCTAAATTATGGAATTATTATAAGCAGAGGGCGAATCTTCCAGAATGGTACAGCAACAGGGATCCATTTCTACCAGAGTTGCAAGAACTCTTTGATTTGGGGTAATGTCTATAAAAATATTTAAATATATTTTTATATATCTTCATTGACAATTTTTATATGCTTTTAAATGAATTAATTTAGGAAATTAATATATTTCAATAACGTCTCGACTTTCTTAAATATTTCTATTTCTGAAAATTAAATATAGTGAAAACAAAGCTTAATATTTATGTTATCGATATCTCTAACCTTCTTGGTCACATTTAGCATTATAAATTGTGAGTATCTTTTCATAAGCTCGAGGTTGGGTATAGTGCCGATGTTGATACCTTATCTGAGTATGATAAATCGTAACATGCGCTTTGCAATTGACTATTGTTTCAGTTTCAATTTTGTATGTCAACCATACTTACTTCAAACATTACTAACGATGTAGTATGTATATACTTCTAAAATCACTTCTTTGAAATATTTTTTACACGTTCATGTATAACGTACTAAAGTAATTTCTTTGTAATATTTTTTATACGTACATGTTTAACGTGCGATTTCCATAATATAATTAAAAAATGCACTTTGTGTGTAAGGAAAATTGTTTCTTTTTAAGCTTAATTTTTCAGGGTGTTTTTGCCTTTAAGAAAATTAGATAACGAGGGCAGAATGGTTGTGATAATACGTGCTGCAGCACATTCTCCTAATAGACACAAAATGTCAGACATGTTAAAGGTATAAAAGACATTGAATATTAGTGATCGTAGGGCGGAATTGCAGCTTGCAAATGAAATAACGAAGTAGTTGCATTTGATACTTTTGCTAAATTCGTAGGTATAATCGCGAACGAAATTTTTGCTTTGTATACAGGAACGAAATTCAAAATTAATTTATTTTGTGAAACAATAAAATAACTTTTCTTTTTTCAGGCATCGTTGATGATTTTGGATCTAGCGTTACGAAACCACGAATCCGTAACGATTCACGGTATAACGGCTATCTTGGATATAAGTGGAATTACATATGAGCATGTATTTCAATTACCACCGAATGTTATTAAAAATCTAGTTCACGCATGGCAGGGCTGTTATCCTGTTAGAATTTACTCGTTGGATTTTATCAATACTCACAAATTCATAAATACAGTCTTAAACGTTTTCAGAAGCTTTATGACTACAAAGTTGAAACAAAGAGTACATGTTCATGCACGTGATAAATTAAAGTTATACGAAACTTTGCCAGTGAATATGTTGCCAAAGGAATATGGCGGTATGAATGGAACAGTGAAGGAATTAAGTGGTATATTTTTATTTGATAAGGTCTTCGTATGTAGGTAGATAAGGTTAACGATAATTATGTCAGTTTAATTACATTTCAGAGTATTGGAAGCGTATGGTTATAGAGAACGGAGAATGGTTCGCCGAGCAAGAAAAATACAAATTGACATTGATTAAGTAACTAGATTGAGACTAATTTGCAATAACGAGGGATTGCACATGCAATTGTTCAGATGGTTAATAAAGAACTACGTGATAGACATCTTGAAATATTTTTTATTTTTTTTGTAAATGATTTTTAAACAGAAAATAGAGAACGGAAAACGGAAATATACAATGCTTCTGTTCTTTTGTTCTAAAACGTGCTTCCTATGTATTCCTTGCAGAATAATTTTATTCAAACTAACCGCTTCTCTAAAATACGAATAACCAAGAAGATTGATAAAGTATAAAATATAATTGCTATAATTTACATTCTACAATATGGTACATATTTTGTATCTTAGAACCGTATCGCACACTAGCGCATATTAATTGTTCTAATTATATATATATATATATATATATATATCCATCCGGTAATTAGTCAAAGTTTGCTTTTATACATAATTTCATATATTCCTCTCGTGATATACGAAACGTATTTCCATTCCACGCTTAGAGAAACGCTTTCTCCGTTTCCCGTTTAACTACATAATTCCTCTTGACGTCAGAAGATAAATAAAACATACATTTAAGTCATGGGCAAGTAAAACTGTCCTATATCTAATTTGCTATTCGTTAACTTAACCACTTACAACAAATTTACGACAAATACCAGGGCACATTGTATTGGATTTAAGTAAAGATCGTCTCATTCATCGCCAAGCAATCTGTACAGCATATTTTCTCTTAATAGGTGAATTTAAACGAGACGATGAATACTTGTGGATATCCATAGTAAAATGCATCGTCGTGCGAATAAATGTTATATTACAGACGTTGAATTAAAAAAAGAAGGATAAAAAGAGAGGATAAAAGAGAAGAAATCCCTAAGGATCAGATATACAGTCATTCGTTCCTGATTCACACGTAAAAGATACCAAGCGCACAAATAGCATCACATATATCTGAAGATTCACGCACAGAGGGTACTACGAGATCGTCTCGAGGAAGCTGTTGAAGCGATCTTTCCTCGCTTCGAGTTTCCACCGACGCGATGGCTGACTGTGGTTACTCAAGTCGAACCAACGTGTCGTTATCTTGATTTCTCTCTTTCACGTGGTAATAACGATATGAAAATGCTACGATCAAGTCTTATCCGCGCTTGAGCCTCAGTACCACTATGCTTATCGTGAGGAAGAGCACTATCCAAACGATGGTTGCGATGAAGCCGTAATGAACATCCGATTCCGACATGGACCAGCCACGTGTCAGCATTGCACGTAGTGATGTCGTTGCCATTGTCAGTGGAAGACACTGAGCTAGGACTCGAAGAAACTTCGGCATACCCTCTATCGGCCAAATCACACCTAAAATTCGATAAATAAATCAACATTACATATTGGATGTAAATTAATTGATACTATGGTAAATACAAAGAAAGTAGTGTCTTGGAATGAATAAACTGTGGATGTTTATGCATGAGAAACTCAAAGTTCCAAATACAAACAAAATGCATGAAGATGCATAAATATTTAAATTATAGTGTTCGCAATATTTAGTAGGTACATCAATTCTCTAGCAAGGATCTATTTTCTATTATATAACATAAAAATATGAATTTGCACAAATATTCGCAGTCTAGTAACGGCGAATTAATTTTTAATTATTGGACAGTCAAAGTCTAACATACGTTGATTATTCTTATATATTACAATAATATTCTCGGTAGGGTTAATGTCGCGCAACTGTATGTTTCTTAAATGTACGAATCGAGCATCTTTAAGTGGAACATAATTAAGAATGCGAATAACTTTCACTCTTACTAGCTAACACTTGATTTCAATGATCGTTGATAAATTCGTGTGTTTTTTACATTAAGAAATTTTCTAACGGAAATGTTGTGCTTTTCACTGTGACAAGAGGTTCCGCAGCTCGAAGAAAACATTTCATTGCATCATTGACTATATCTTTTTACTTCACTTGTTTTTATCTTGTGCATTGCATGCTTTCAATTTATATAACATACGTACCGCTTAACAGAAGCGTTGGATAGAAACTGCCCAAAGCCAGCTGGATTGCATTCCTTTCAAGTTCGCAAATCGCTGAAATTACAAACCCTAGAAACAAAAAGAAAAACATAAATGAATCTTTCTTCTAATTTGTTCCGTTAACTTATCTTAAGGAAAAGTCGATCAATATGTTTCGTCAGACAGACGATGTTGATATAGAAAATGAAATACAAGAACGATTTTAAGATGTGAATAATCCTCTCAGGCTAGGTTGTATAAACTTACTTTTATTTGAGCAAATAGCGACCAAAATTTGTCCAAATCTATTTTTAACCCTCGTCTAATAGAGGTCTAATAGAGGTTATTGTCATAAATATCGAAAGTTTTATTTTAATAATATAATACTTGTAGAAAGTAATAAATCTTCGAATGAAATGTCTGCACGAGTCAGCATTAATTCAGTTTTTGTTATCCGATGGTTGATCTTTGTACACAGAAATTTCAAGAATCAATTATGCACTTTGAACTTACCGAAGCACATGCCACAAAGGCCCTGAAGAATCGTCAATACGATCACCCAGCCAAGTTGTCCTTGACATTCAACATCAAAGACAGCGAGCATGAAAATGAGTACCAATGCAGTTTGTCCGCACATCACCACGAATTGTGTAATCACATGAGAGAAAAGAACCTCTGCCGGTGTAACTCCAGCTACCCAGCTTCTATCCAAAAGACCCTCCATTCTCTCGATGATCAAAACAGAAGAAGTGAGAGCCACAGCCAAGAAGAAGACAATACTGCAAGAAAAGTATTTTGATGATGATCTTGATGGTAAAATTAACAACGTGGTATATTGATTTTTACTCACGTTAAAATTACTCCTGGTGCTACGAAATCGGTGAAACTGGGCTCTTTAGTGCCATAAATTGGATCCTTAAATTGAATCGGTACGTCGCCTAGCTTTGTGTTCTGTTTGCAGGCTGATAGAAGATCTTTGGCAAAGTCCCTGTACGAATATTGAAATTCTCTGGCTAACATCAAACCTATTTGTTGATCTGCAATAATAAATCGTAGTAATCAGTTACGTCTTAAAATTTGGGGAAATAGAGCGGTATGCAAAAGTTTCTGGCTAGCTATATTTTTCATTTTGTATTTCAGAAGTGATACATCCAAGAGAATTTTGATTAATATTAAATTCACATTGATATAAAATATAGCTCTTGAAACACAAATAGTGCTGCATATTGTTCGAATGACTAGAAAACTTACTGGACATATCCAGCCAGACTCTGATCTCGCTTTGATCTAACGTTTCGTCGTCAGCTTCTCTTCCCAAGGCCATTCTCGCAACAAGAGCGTCGGTGAAGTTTTCTGTAAAATACAGAGTTCCCCAAGCGTCTCCATCGCGAACTGCCTCTCTGGCTGATTCCGGATCAGGATAATATTTCTAAAACATAAATGTTCCTTTTAGTAACTACAAATTAAAACCACTCTCTATTATATATATACACATATATATCTTACTATATTTATCATATCTTCGTCCAAAAATTTTAGATATCGACAACTAAGATGCGAAAAGTTACAATCCTCCGTTGTCGGACAAGATTTGTTTCCATAGACCATTTCGTGATTAACTATCGCTATTTGCAAATCTTTTGGATTCCTACCAATTGCCAAACAAAATAGGACTACTTGCATTACTGGCAGTGCAAAGATGAACAGCATCACTCTGTGAATATAGAAGACAGTTTTATTATCTTCATCCAGCAAGGAACAGAATATAGCGTTGTCTTTATCCCATGTAACGCAAGAAAAACTTACCCCACATTTCTCCACATGCGCAAGAAGTTCTTCTGCAATAACGCTTTCATTTTGCCACTGTTCGTTATACCGTAGCATTCGCTTATGTCGGCGCAATCGTTAACAAACGACGAGTTCTTCATTCCGGATAGCGGGCTTCCGTTTATCTATTTCATAGAAAAAAAGAAGACACACGATTCAAGGAAGTTCTAGAGACTTGCTTTAAATATCGTAGATATTGCAGACAAGCAGAAGTGCTCTTACATCGTAGTGGTTTCCGATACCATTCGTCGAGTCATGAATGAGGATCTCTTTACTTTGATGGAAGTTTAAGCCAACGACGCCTGACTCTTCCGTCACGTACACCGGCTCGTTCTTCTTGCCCCAATTCAAAGATGCCTGCAAATACGTGGTAAAGATTAGTTCTTTGCGTTTTCCGTGAAATTTGAAGGTCTTTTTTTTAAGAAATATAATATCTTTTTTCGTATAGCAAATAGTTTAGGTGATATCATGAATAATATTTTAATAACGTACGATCTCGTCTTTCTTACCAAACTAATATTATTCGTGATATTTAATTCTGCTGGTGGTTGGCTGTTCTGTCCTTCCTGTCGCGATAGTTTCAGGAAAGCTTCTTCGAGAGAAGTGCAGTTGAACATCGTGAGGAGAGCCCTGGGTGATTCCTCAGCTAGCAAGCGACCGCTCCTCATCAATCCGATCTGTTAACAGAGAATTTTTACAAATACTTTGTCTCTTATGTCTTTTTATGATTTTGCCTCTTCTTCGAACAAAGTCGAATTTTCTCGGAATGCATAAGTCGTTTGCGATTTTTATTAACAGAGTCTGTGCATTCTCGGAAAATTCGAATATACAAAAATGTACAAAATTCATAACGTACTATTTATCAACCAATTCGATTGTTCCCGCGACACTTGTCTAATTATCATTTCCTCGATTCTACTTCGTCTCTTACGTATTATTGTTATTTTTATTTATTATATTTTATTTTATATTATTTGGTAACCGTTTCGGTAAGCGTTTCGATTGAATTTAATTTTGAGGTAAAGCCAAAGAGAGTTACGTAAAACTATTCAAGCGACAAAAGTCTTAGGACTTACTATAATTATCATTGCAAATGATTTCATTGAAATTCTTTATTCGAACAGCGGGAATAGGATATTTTATATTGAACTTTGACAAATCTTGATGAATATTTCTTCTTTGCATTAACCATATAAATAAGGTGATAAAGCTATCCGTTTGAAAATGTAATAGAAGATTTTTTAACGATGCTGAGAAGCGTAAAATTAGCGACCAATGGATGTCAATAGCAAATAGGCATGTAATTTACATAATGTTCAAATAAATCAGCTATTAATTAAATAGGCATTGGGTGGACATCGTAATAATTCAATTTTTTCTTCATCCTTATAGAAATAACTGTAAAATTTTTTAAGAATACACGAACTATAAAGCACCAACTAGAAAATTCAACGTACAAGAATTTTACGGAAATTAATTTCAAATTACACTCTTAAGTTTCCAAAGCATCTTTCCCGCTTTCCCATCAATTTGCCTGATTTCTAATAATTTTTAGCAGAAATTTATAAAATTTTACTAGTTCAAGTTTCCGTAAAATCTTCCTCTCTCCTTTCTTTTTTTCATTTAAAAACGCGACGTACGATCGTCGAAAGGAAATCAGAGGATTGCACAATTTTAATATGCGATCATTATCGTAATCGTCGGACGATTTTGTTTGGCGACGACTCCAGTTGCATTGCGATTTGTATTCCCACGTATACACCGATATTGCGCTTCGAATATTTTTATTACGTAGCAACGATCGTATTACGTAAGTTTTGACGTACAGTGTGTGCCTGTCGGGCCTCTTCGATGTAGTGTGTGGTTATGATGACGGTCTTGAAGCCATCCTTCGTTATTTGGACCAAGTGGTTCCAGATGCTGTAACAGAGAACACGTAGTAGTCGCAAGAATCATAATACGTGACATGAATACAAAAGAATTAGCGATCGAATCGTTTTATAGGATCTTAACGACGGAACCTATATTCTAAAAACCAACTTCTGCGCTCTTCTGCTATCGGAAGAATATCAATTACTGTTAACACTTAACGCTTCAAGTGTGTCTCTCAAGTACCACCGATGTGCAACGCTCTACTCCAAATGTATTTTTTGGTCGTTATCGGTAATTGTTTACAAATAAAAAATAATAATACTAATGAAATAACTGTACTGTGAGACCTGTGAACGCAGAAATCCGGTTTGCATTCCAATGAATGTTTTACAAAATTCCACACATTACTCAAATATAATCAATATAAATACCGTGATCAAAATTATATTACTTCTGAGATGAATAAATAAGATTGTTTTGAATGACTTTAATATTATCATTTACACGTCATTGTAGCATTTAAAAACTGACACTTACAAACTTGCAAGTCGAAGTATGATGAGAATAAGTTGGAGTTGCCGGACGATATTCACAATTAAAAATCGGAGCGTCAACTAATTATCTGATAATTAGTTTATCCATTTACAAATACAAGCAATTATCCGATAGTTTATTTAATTAAAACTATAAGCTATCGTTTGATAATTACTTTATCTAATTGCAATTACATCGTTATTTGCCTTTCTTCGTTCCATTATTTTACGTTAGAAAATGATCGACGTTCGCTTCATCGGAGAAGCAAAGGAAACTTTCGATGAGTTGGACTAAATGTCAGCGTATGTTTTAAGAAACCACCGAGAGAACTAATTCGCCGATTAGTCAAGCTACTACGTTCCTATGAGAAAGCGCGGAAGAGGATCTCTTCTCTATCGTTCGTTACACACAAGCGCTTGAATTTCGAGAAACTATCGCGAAGAGCTCGTAAATGCCAGTGATGACGAGTATTTCTGGTGATCCAGGGAAACGACACTCGCCTTGTAGCCGAGCATAATCGCTTTGCGAACTTTCTCGCCGCTAATTAGTTCTTCTATCTGTCGTCGTCTGCTGTTCTATTGGAAAAAGAACAGGCAGATTGGACGCAACTATCGGAAGATGCGAGCAACGCCAACATTCACGGTAGTTGGCCGAGGTCTTTTTCTCTAAACGAGGTAGTTGAACGGCGCATCTGCTGGAAATTTACGAGGATCTTGGTCGAACTTTAAGCATCCGCGAAAGATTTGTTCGTACAGGGATGAGGTACGATAAATTGTGACGATAGTAGAGAAGATTTAGTCGACTAATCATCTGCTCTTTGTTTAAATAAATGCTCTACCTTAATCGTTGACTCTTTGAAATAAAACTACGTATTTTTGTTAATCGTTGTAAACACGTAGTTTCGTTTGTCCACATTCGTAAGAACTCGAAGTTGACTGTAGAATAGAAATTTTCCATTAAGATTAGAAATTTTTATCTACGATCGTCTCTATCTTTCTGATCAGAACGAATCACTCGTAAATCTCCAATGCTATTATGAATGAAAGATTCCATATAATCTGTGTCGTCGCAATGTGCAGGAAAGCGGTCGGTTGTGGTTCGCTTCAATTTCCTATTTTTTTTAACAGATTAGCAACGTCATTAAGTTCATTATGCTCGTATGTGCATAGATTGCGAAGTTTTTGGAGTTACGACACACGAAAGCCTCGAAGTAGATTAACACATTCCTCGCGTTTCAGACCGCGCTTTGATCGTAAATAAATTCTACCTAATGTAAATAAGTTGTCTCTTATAAGTATTTCTCTCTCTCTCTCTCTCTTAGTCTCTCTCTTAGTCTCTTATAAGTAAGTTCGGATACTGCGGATAATTTATATCAACAATATGTAAATTTAGCAGTACTTAAACGAGTGATGAATTATTAATTAGAAGCGACATTTACACTCTTCCGAGAAAGAAAAATTTCTCGAGTAAGAAAACATTTCCATAAGCTATGGCAATTACGACTCTAATTTTGTTATGGCCTTTTGACTTTCAAAAACAAATTTAATCAACTGTCGTATAACGTCGCACCTAGCTACGATCACTCGGAGGAGGAAAATCGTTGCGCTACGACTCATCCGCGATTTTCTAATTAAAATTTATCTTGTAAGAGATAACTAATTGCCTGGATACGTTCGATTCTTAAAGATATCGGCTCTTAAAAATAAATCTAATTCGATCACGATATATCACTGTCGTACGTAGCTGTGACGATTATGAAAAATAAACGCATTGTCGTTTCACTGGATCAGCAAATCATAATCAGAGCAAAGTTTGTGAGAAGCGTTCGGCTACGTCCGAACGATAGCGTAATTTTACAGCGAAATTTTACAACGAAAGTGAATTCTTTCAGCCCGGAGCTAACAAGATCATGCAACATAGTTTCACGTATATGAAAGTATATCGAGCATCGTAAAATATCGTTGAGAATGTAAATGTGGCCGATGTCGGTGAGAGTGGTGGTCAGTAGTAAAACGGAGCCAGTGTACTTTTCCACGTTCTTAGCGATGGTAATTGAAAAGCGGCCTGTCACCGCCATTTCATAACGCGAACGAAATTCGTTTGCCTGGACGGAATCGTTTCTCTGCTCTTTAATGTTCCTTTCTGGACATTTATCGCTACAGCCGACGGCTTCTTGGCAGACCATGACGCGCCGTGAATTTTCCTCGTTAACTCAGCGAGGACTTGAGCAGCGAAACAACGTATAAAAGTTGCTTAAACGTAACAATGTACGAAAAACATAAGTACGATGCTTTATACGTTAGTATATCGAGACAGAAAAATATATTAGAATAGTAGATATTTTATAGAAATAGACTGCACGAATCAGAATCAATTAAAAAATTGTTTAAAATCTATTTATCTATATATTTATCAATTGACTATGATCCTAATTATTTGCTATTATTTAATAACAATTATTACCACGAATTAGTTTATCACAGTGGCAGAAACACTTAAATTTCTGTAACCCATTGATGCAACATTTTATTTGTCATATTTTTTAGTGATTAGATTAACATTGTCGAATTGTATCGAATTTACATTGCACTCACGAGAGAGAATGTCAAGAACGTGTCGAATATATTTCGCGTTGCTACTTCTTCGTCCAGCCAAGTTGAACAATTTTACGAAATTCGAAGAAGTTGAAGTATTCTGCATCGCTGTGAGAAACAATCTTTTTCGAATTACACGAACCCTTATTGTACGTCCAATTTCTGTAACGAGCTTCTCTGACGCAGCTATCGTTCAATATTAAATTTAAATTCCAAAGCGGAGAATTATCCAAGAAAATGGTACAGAAAAATTCACGCGTATTTAGATCAATCCTTTTAAAGCGTTTGCAAATCGTTACGCGTTAATAGAAATTTTCGTTCGGCTGAATATTGTGCGCGGTTTAAGAAGCGTAATCTCCCGAGAGAACAGATATTTAAGGAGATTGTGTGGAAATTAGTTCCAGGGGCGTTCATGTTTCCCGTGGCAATTGGCACGTGGAAACAAAAGGTCGTTCAGATGCAAAAGTCTGCGTTCAGTCACCTCTGCTTCTAATTTCGGCCAGGCAAATGGTACTTTCACTTAAAAGCGAATCTTAGAAGCGTATCTGGCAACGTTATAGCTCTCCTGTTACCTTCTATTTACTCTTGTTATTTCATCCTAGCTGACGAAGATAAAATTCCTGTTTATTCCCTGGTCCTTCCATGCATTTCGATCCTCCAAGACCTTTTCTGTTCAGAGAATTCCCAGACACGCGAATCTGGTTTTACCGGGTATCGCCTGACTTTTATTCGTCATTGGGTCTTTGGCCTCGGATATCTTTCCGTTGAAAGCTCAGTTTAGCGATTGGTACATTTTTACGAATTCATTTTCACGGAACTGGATGCGCACTGTGCGCAAAAGTATTTTTAACATGAATTTGATATATCTGTATATAATATTATAAATTTTTACGTATTGAATATATATAAATATTTAACTCTCTATAATCTCTACCTGGTAGGTAAAACGATTTTCTATGAAAGTTGTACCTTTTGAATTACATTGTCAAAAATATGAACTTGTACAAAGATCAGCAGTGCGTAGATTATGCGCAATCACTTAAACGACCTCCTACTGTACCTTATGGTAGTGATTACCATAGCAGTACTCAGAATGGATATACAAAACCTGTGAGGCGAGCCTTGGCTATTGGATTTGATTGGAATTCACAAATACGTGATGTACTTGATCCCGTTACTGATATAGATTATAAAACAATCGTCTAAGTATAGTAGCACTATAACGGTATTCGGAACGGGCGTTCAAATCCTGCGAAGCGAACCTCGACTATCGGATTCTTGTTCCCGCTACTGATATAAATTATGGACTTGCGAAAGTCCTGTCGTTTAAACGAACAGAACTCAAATACTCTCTCGATATACGCTGAGAGGAACGAATTTCTATGGACGTCTTTTTCCGATTTAGCTTGTATGTCGTCAGACACTCACCTTTGTCGCAAAAGTGGATCCACACCTACTGTTGGCTCATCGAGGATCAAGAGCTCCGGGTCGTGCATCAGAGCAACCGCGAAGGATACTCGACGCTGTTGGCCACCGCTGCAATCAGAAAACAATTCCGTCGTTACTAATGGAAAATTGGACGATTTCGCAAGTGTCCACTCTAAACGTAAGGAGAATGAAAGAACTCGTTGAACCGATCCGAAACTGACGACGCATCGTGTGCGTCGTGTAAAGGAATTATTCGTATTTGTGTTGTTATTATCGGCAAGCAAGTCGTAGAAGCAGCCGGAGAAACGAGAGTATGAAACGTTGAGGAGATGGTAGGCGAAGAGAAAAGAATTGGTAGTTTACAAGGAGGATTACAGACGATGATGCGGTTCTACTGAATAAATTCATTACCCTTAACTCGTTTACTTGTCAAACCGTAGACAAGCTTCTTCCAAATTGATAGATTACCTCGATCGACTCTAGTCAAGTTCTTTTGATTCAAATAGACGATATTTAGAAACGATTAACGTTTCTATTAAGCATCGTCGATCAAGTGCTTTGGCGCTAAAATTTCAAAGATTCCAGAAAACCAAGTTTAAATAATCGTTTTGATCCGTGAACAGCCGATGTATCGATTGAAATTAATTACACTTACCTAAGATTCTTTACCAATCGGTTCTGCGTGGGTAGGTCCAGAAATTGCAAAAGGAATCGAAGTCTCTCTTGAATCTCCTCGGTGCACATGCCGAATATCCAACCAAAGTACATCATGGTTTCTCGAATACTGAATTCACCGTAGAGAGCAATCTCCTGTGGCATATATCCGACTCTTCTTCCAGGAACTCCTGATCCTTTGGTGCCTGGTTTACCACCGAGAACCCAGATCTCTCCGGCGTTCAATTTTCTTCGACCAACGATGCAAGAGAGCAGCGTGGTTTTCCCGCATCCACTGGCACCGAGGAGTCCGTAACTGATTCGGAGAAACAGGACGACAAAAGGTATAAATAGGATCGGATGAAAGAAAAAAATCGATATAAAGATTTGAAAAACGAGACGAATACGAGAAATTGGGTGAACGAGAAAATTCTGTTATATCGCGTTACACAGTGGCGAGTTCGATAAGTTTTCTCGTACACGTCTATAGGAAGCTTCAAAATGGAAACGTGCGTGAGATGTATATAATACGAAGAAATATGTAATATACGCAAATTATAGTTCATTGCGTAAACATCCGCATTCTAATTACGATAAAAAACGCATTTTATTTGTTTTTTAGTTCTTTACACGAGTTCAGCCAATAGCAAAGTCTTTCGAAGATTCTCGTTTCTTGGAATCACCATAAAAACGTACGCTTATCTGTTTCGCAAACAGATCGATTTGCTATGAGCAGGCGTGTCATTGGAAGAGTCGCTAACGCGTACAGTACGGCTCTGTCTAATGGCGAGATCGGCGTGACGATTTCTTAGGCGAGTTGGTTCGCGTAATCGGCCGCCAGTTACGTGCTTCCTTGGCATAAAGGCCGATATTCGTAATAGTAGCCAAGATAATGGCCAGCGTGCGTAATGAAATTACGCAACGACGATTTCGCGAATTTGTTTTATCCCGGAAACTTTGAACTCGATTAGAAATTCTCGCCCGAGTTTCCGTATACAAATAGAATTCTCTACTGGAGCGGAACCAATTTTACACCGAAGAGAACGGCACGAGGAACGTCGAACGTTAACGAGAGATGGTCACGTTCCGTTGATTATCTTTGGCCGTTGCTTTCTAAGAAAGCTGCCTTTCGTTTAAGATTCTTCTCCAACAAATTCGTTCCTCGCCATTTTGCTCTCAGAATTTTTCGTACATCTTGCCAAGAATTTGCTCTGTCGAGCGTCGAACTTTTCTGCATCGATCTGGAGAAGAAAATGTAGAAAATAGCCAGATGCAGTTGGGTTTATCGTTTCATAACCCAATCAATATATGTGTATAGTGGTGCGAACTGCGAATAGAAGCAATTTTGTAGTTTATATATTCATAGATCGCGACATGAAATTCTATGAGTCGAGGTTGCACCGATTTCGTCATAGTTGCAGCAATTAACGCAATCAAGGATTACCTGTTACTAGTCTTTTTTTGCATAGTTTCTCAGCTCGATGAATAAATAATTCAGTATCATATGGTACGTCGAGTGTGGAAAAGATTTTCTAATATCGATAAGTTCTAGCTATTGCTCGTAGTATCCCGATCGCTTTCACCGACAATTCAAACCGACAATTACGCCTTTAGGAAATGAGATCGACTTTGAATGCGTAGGCAGATAAGAACGAAAGCTTATTGTTCGGTGAAATTATTTGTAAAATTGCCACGATCGTTTACAGGTGTACGCTGTAATTTCGAGGAAGCGATCCAAGTTCCAAGTGAATTTTTTAAAAGATCAGATACTTTTTTTTTTTACAACGTTTTCTTTATTGTTACTTACATGGATCCCTTGGGTACGGTCATGTTGAGATTTTGCAGGATGTGGTTTGGATTTTTACTGCTTCCGTAACTTTTGAAGGCGTTTCTTACGCTCACCGCCTGCTGTCGGTTCCACGCCGGATTGTTCAAGCCTGGCGTGGCCAATGCTGGATTCGGTGGTATCGTCATGTCCACGCCGGTGTCTGTATTGTTCTGCATATTGTTCGCGTTTATTAGGCCACCGTCGCTTCCCGCTATTGCGTCACTGAAATAAAAAGAAGACAAAATTTTTGATAATTTAGATATTGTAGCATACATTTTTTTAACTTATTTATTTTATTATTTATTTATCGTACTCTCGCTTTCCAGTTTTACCAACTACATATAATTGAGACTAACGTAACGATGAATTAAACATAATACAAAGTTCCACTTTGCTTGGACCAGCATAAACGGCAAATCAAAAATATCTTTCGGCAAACTAAAGTTTCTCCAACTTTCTATTCTCAATATTTCTTGTATTTCTATATCGTATTTCTGTCTATCGTATATCTTCTGAATTCACGGTAACGATTCTTTGATTATTTTCAATATTTTCACGTCCGTTTAGATTTTCTGCATTCGAAGAAACAAATTAATCGTTCATAATGATGCAAGTAACGCAGGTGAAAAAGTATGTATTTTAAAGGCGATAGCACGCAAATCGGAGCATTTATGACGCAAATCATACTAATTGTGCATGACAGATGAAACCTCGAATTGTTAGCTTATGCGATGACGTGCACTTCAACTTCCGAGCAAAGAAACGTACGAACCAGGGTCCAAAGTTTTTCTACTCGACGTTCTACGTAAATGTATCTATATTTTTGCAAATTATCGCCACTACATAATAGTTTCTCAATCGCGTTCGAGAAGCAAATTTTCAAATGCTAGATATTTGTACGATTTGCATCTAACGTCATGAATATTCCAAAATCAATTCCAAGGAAGTTGCATTCAAAGGAAGAGCAACGATAAAGATTAAAGAACATTGGAACTAAAGTTAGAAACCGAACAGAATTTGGAACCGAACCATTGGAACCGAAGTTAGAAACTTTTGTTGCAGATAACGGGACAATCAACTGCACGAACTTGGTTAATATAGTTACGTTCGTCTGCTCTCCAAAGAAACATGAAAAAGTAAAGAAGAGATAGCCACAATAAGGAGCCAACTCTATTGTCCAGTGATTTTAGTAAAGCGATGAAAACCGACTCAAAATCCATCCATTGGTATTCGACTAACATTCGTAGTATCAAAGTTTTGCAACTCTGAATGCAATTTAAATGTCTCCTTAATCCTTTGCACTCTGAATTTTATTTCAATTTCGTTAGTAGCAGCTCCCAACGCTTTTAAGCGTTTTATTTGAAATTTACTTTAACTAAAAAATAAGACGATTTAAATAAATAAAGGAAGAAACAAATTCATTTAAATACCAGTTTTATTCACACTGTTGTTGTATTTTGTACTTCTTAAGCGTATGATATATCTTGAAACAATTTCTAGGATGCAATTCTGCTTTTCTTTCGCACGTTTCACAAACAAAGATAGACATGAAAGAATGTCGAGTGAGACTCGACAAAGTTAGTGCTGCAGACCTTTCGATGGAAAACGATCGACTTTCTCGTTGGTCTTTTGACTTCTGAGCAAAAGTTTTCGATTTACGAAAAATCGTGTCGGCAAGGTTCGTTCGAGATAAAAATGACGCATCGATCGAGCCACTGTTGTGTGAGAAAAGGAATCTGGACGATTCGAAATGACGAAAATCTGGGATAGATTCGTAATCGAGTCACGGACAGTGCAGGGTCGAGTCACGGTCGTGTCGTAAAAGCGTCTGCTCGAAAGTGTTCTCGAGGATCGTCTGGGTAATTTATAAAGAAATCATTGAATGCAGAGAAGAGAATGGAACGAGTCACAGGAATGTCTCGAAGCAAAGAAAAGCCGACTATGTGGTGATTAGTAGGCTCGCGTGCAGGTTAATCGGCCACCGAATTACGCGTCTTATTCGTCCGACATTCTAACGCGACGTTTCTCTCCAGTTCACGATTCTCCTAGGAAAATCTGACGTCCTTCTCAAACAAATTATTCCGCTAGACTGGCCGAGGTTCCGTAATTCATCGTTCGCAAGAAAAACATGTTACAACGACTTGAAACTACACTCCTCGTCAAAAAGATAACCCACGTGTGCTATCTTTAATTTCTCAATGACGCGTGCAAAGCTTTTCGTCTGTAACGTATAATATCAAAACATTATGAGCTCAGGATATGCGGTTTGTTGAAAATAATTAAAAATATGATAAGGTTTAGTGTGTAACAAACAAAAATTGTTTTATTTTAAGAACGAAATGAAATGAACACATGTACAATAAGAAAATAATAATCAACATAAATTGTAACTAACAATAATTACTTATCAAACATATATACTTGTTTAACTCCTTAACCTACAACTACGGGCATAGCCCGCAGTAGATGATCGGACCAAACGCAAATTCTCGAACGTAAATCATAAGTTAAGGGTTTAACAATGGGTACATCCCCCTTTATTTTCTATTGTACGATTTGGTATCGATTTATATAGTTTCTGGATATAATTTTGACTTAACGTATCCCATTCGCGTACAATTGCATTTTTTAATTCTTGCACGTGTGGGTACTGCTTTCCATTTACGTATACGCCGTGAACAAGTTCTGCCCAACAATTTTCAATAATATTAAGTTCCGGAGAGCGTGCAGACCACGGCAAAATAGATATATTATTTTCATTAAAATATGATTGGACCAATCTTGATGTGTGTATAGGTGTATTATCTTGTTGAAAGATTTAATCAGGTCCAGAAATGCGTTCTGCATGATTATCGATCTGTTTTTTGATTAAATTTATGTATCAGACACTATTCATTCTCGCAACGATGAACTTGATACTTGTCTTGCCGAAATAACCGATACCGGCCCAAACTATCACGTCGCCTCCTCCCATTTGTCGTCGAATTGCTGACATTGTCTCTTTTCTTATGTCATGAAAATAATATTTTAACCCATCAGGATCATCCAAGTTGAATCTTTTTCATTTGAAAATAGTACCCTTCTTCGTTTCTTTTTCCAATGCATTCTTTCTTTCTGCAAAACGTAAACGTTCTACTTTGTGTTTCGTTGTTAACGAAGTTTTCTTTTTCAATTTTAGCCTCTTAATATCTTTGCAGGATAGTAGAACTCGACGAACACTTGAAACATTGGCACTAACATTAGATTTTTCCATTATTTGCTTCGTTGTTAACTGCGAGTTGGAAGCTACACGCAAAATTGCTAGCTTATCATAATCATTTTTTAAGAAATTTTGTATTACTTTACGACTTCTCATTATTACTTTCGATATTTTTGCTACTGATAACTGTTGCTGTTTTAGTTCAAGAATTTGCTTTTTTTCAGACTCGTTTAATTTTTTTCCGCATCTCACATACTTACAAATTTCTATAATGTTGTACCGTAATCTTTACTCGTTGATAGATCATGAACTACTAGCAATTTCTAAACATATTAACAGAGTGTGTTATCATTTCGACCTTAGTATGGGTTAGTTTTTCTTTGTTACACACTAAAACTCATAATATTTTTAATTATTTTCAACGAATCGCATATTCTGAGCTCATAATCTTTCGATATTGTACGTTACAGACGAAAAACTTTGCATGCGTCATTGAGAAATTAAAGATAACACACGTGGGTTATCTTTTTGATGAGCACTGAAATTCAAAATTGCGAGCTCTGTTTATTCGACGCTCTACTCCGACATTTTCGCGCTTCGAGTTCACGGTCCCTGGTCCCTTTCAAAAGTTACTCATTTCCGAACAGATTTTAAACAGATGTTAATAACGATCCTCCATTCCCGAGTTAAAATATTCCATTTATAATTTCGAAATATTCGATACAATGAATAAAATCTTCCGTGCTATTTGTGTCATTTCTTTTTCTCATTCGATTTAAAATATTTCTTCCGTAATAGTTTGTACAAAGTAATTTTGCTTGAGAGACAAGAAACAATGGGAATTTTCCATATTTAAATATATTGAGATATGTATAATTTTGTGTGCTAGACTAGATTGATCGCGTAGTAGTGACACACATATGTGAATATGAGTATATGGGAGTATGTGTGTGCACAGCGTCTCGAAAAACAGATGAATGCAACTGTTCCGTTAGCGGTGTCGTACAGAAGATGGCGAGACAAAGAGAGTGCTGAGACGCGTGCAAATGTATATCGACGAAGATCCTGGAAATCGTTTATCAAATAAATCTAAAACTATTTTAATATGAATCCTAAGTGTAACCTTAGTGTTCGTTTACTTTTATTTCGGCGATTAAGATCCACAATTCTCAACAAAATACATCTCGAAAAATGGGAAAGTACTAAGTAGAATATATTGTCTAAGTAGGTTTATTACGCGCAAGTTGCCTTAATAGCAATACCAAATTACGCGTACCATTCTCTCTTTCAGTAATTTCCTCCGCTTCAAGATTCTCCAGGGAGACTCACGTGTCAAACGCATTTTCCCGTTAAAATTAAATTCTATTTGCGAGTTAAAAGAGAGTACTCCGGAGGTGGGTGATGGCGATAAAATTGAATCTAAGAGGAATAGGCAACTGGAAGAAGCCTTAAGATGCGAAATCCGCGTTAGATGGCTTACGTGCGTCGCGGCAGACTTGGGTCAGTCAGGATCGTTTAGAAAGAGCGAGTAAACTGGCTTACGTAAGAAAGCGGCTTTCTTTTCGCTTACGCTCGCCGGTTCATTGGGCAACGCGTATCGACGTAGATACCTGTTCACCGGCATGCGGCGATAATATGTCGTTTACACCGGCGAAATGTATATAACCCGTTTCTCTGAAACGTATCGCCGACCAAGGCCGTGCAAACATTTCTCCACGATTCTGTTGACGTTTTCTCCGGATTTGCGAGAGATGCTTGCTTCGCGAACCGAGTGCTCGCACAATTTTTCTTCCTTTTGCGGTTACGATCGGTTAAGACATATTCGCACGGACAAAATTGTTCGCCGTTGAACCAGTGAAATTTTGGATCTTAAAATAGATCAGAGTAAGTTCCACCAGATAATTACGTTTAGAGACAAAGCGTTCTTCCATGGCGTAATAAACCGACGAGAAATTCAAATTGCACGATCTTGCTTTTTTCATACGGAATAATCGAGCTGTTCCACGTTATTCGATGAAATTTTGCATTTGAAGATAGAAAATAGAAATGAAAACGAGTGGTAAATTTAGTTACATCTGGACACAAAATATTCTTCGATGATGTAACACACTGAGGAATAATTCGGACTGAACGATCTTGTTTCTTACGGGATATGGAATAATTGATTTGTTCGTCGTTATTCCATGAAATTTTAGATCTTACGACGGACTAAAACAACCTGGAATTACACGATTGTATTTAGGGACGCGTGTATATACAGACATATACCTATACATTAGCAATCCTTTAAGATCGAAGATGAACGAATATTTAGATACCTTGAGATACAAATAACCATCGCGAGTTATATTATCGGTTAATAAACGACGAATATATTGGCGCTGATAGGAATCGCGTATCGGCACGAAAATCACCGAAGCGAAGGAAGAATTGAAAATTCTATTCAAATATTATCGCGAGTTAAATACACGTGCTTTAAGAAAATTGATGCAAGACACCGCATAAAGAATTTGTTTACAGACTGAGCTACTGAAATTCAAGGGCTTGTTACTCGGATACATTCGACAAATCTTTGATCGACGACTTCAATCGACGATTGACAAGATCGTGGAGATCGCACGAAACAAGATCGTATCGCGCACCACCGCATGCACGAAGATTGTGTAGAAGATATGTTCATTATTTAGAAGAATACGAGCTTGCACGCAAGATACGTTTATTTGTGCGTTTACACAGAGCGTCACGAAAAAAAGTATTTGTTCAACCACGCGATGAAAAAAAATATTTACGCATAAATACAAGATGAGTCGTAGAATAATAAAGCGATATATAGTCTATGTTGATCGTTGCGTAACGTTGTTCGACCATGTTTTCTTTAATCCGCAAAACTGTAAATGTGTGATCGTAAAACGATGCCAATCTACTTAGAAACGATCGGCCGTCGAACAGCCAATAAATAAATCAGCGATACTGCTTTCTCGCGAATTTAGTCGATTTCCAATGTGGTTAAATTACGAGAGACGGCCAGCTCGAGGAATTGCACGTGCTGGCGAACGAGGAAAAGCCAACAAACCGTTTCGTAACGTCTCTCGTGAGTAGACATCGACCCGAAGAAGAAAGCAACTGCCGCGAAGACGTTTCTATGACTTTTAGTAGCCTATCTCCGACAGTGACCGATGATCGTCGAAGCAAGCAATGCCGAACGTGCCACTGAAATGTCATCGAACGACAAACAGTGGATACGACACAAGGTAACACTAAGATGATCGTTCGATGAATACATGTCGCGATGCTTATAATTCCTCGTAATTATCGTAGCATTCCTGACGTTTCTCTAAGTGTCCAGACGTAACTTTGCTATCTCCGCTCTTGAATCGTCCAGTTCATTAACGCACAAACTTCGTTCTGTCTTTATCGATGAACATTTTTTACGATAAAAATCTTTTACATTCACGACATACGTGCAGAATGCGTAAAACGTATTCTTAATAAGATACGCAGATACTTTGGTATGTAAAACTGGTCGTATTTTTTCAACTCGTATAAAGATCGAAGATCCAGCGATTTTACGGAGATCTTTGTTACGATACAGTCCTTCCGCGACATAATCGCGGGTGCGCTTGCAAGAGTTCTGCGATATAGCGGATACGTCGTTTGAGAAGGTTGGAACGCAATGAACGGAAACGAGAAATAAAAGTCTCTCGAGAGACATAGACGAATATAGATAGGTCGTTGAAATCGTTCAAATTTCATAATTTGTCTTTCCTTTGTAAACAAATTGCCCCGTTATTCGAACAACCAACATCGTGAAATTTCTTGTCGGACAGTTACTTTATGTGACGCAATACAAAATAACCGTGGATGATTATTCCAAGAATGCACCCGAGGAATATACGATACACATGATCGTTCGCAATTATCGTAGTGTACCTTTTGTCGGGATGTCGAGACGTGACTTTATTATCTGCATTTTGCGCATTGGTTGGAATCGCGCAGGTACACGAACGCTTTCGACGTTTCACGTAACTTCCTTCGAGACGAGAGGAAGTCGACGAGGCGATCCATCGAGGAAACGGTTATCGACACGCGTGTGCATACAGTGGCTCACGAAAGTATTTGAACACTTACCATAGAAACCTTTTATGTACATATTATGTTATATAAAGCATTTTCAGATTTTATTAACGCCATAATAAAATACGACTATGTACGTAAAACTTGAGGCCAATTTGAGAATATACGTACAAGTTAAGATACGTACACCGCGAACATATACTTAGAAAAAAATTAATATATAGCGTCTTAAACGCATAATGAGTGTTAAAGATCACCGAGCATATTTATTCATACGTTACATTTATTCCAATGTAATGGATAATCGACGGTCTGTCTGTGTGATCCGTGTAAAATATAATATTAAGTTGTCCGAAAAGTTTCTTTCGTTTTATAAGGAAATAATAGACGCACAATTTTTTTTTTGTTTTATATTAGTTTATAGAATTATGCACGAACATAATAATAGAAATGCGACAGAATGGATCATACCTAATTCAATAAAATAATATAAAACAGAAATTGTTGTTCATCTATTATTACCTTATGAAACGAAAGAAACTTTTCGGACAATTTAATACTTGATCATATCGAGACTGATAATTGCGTCTTATTAGTGAAATTGAAAAAATATAATATATCGATAGAAGATTTCCATAAGCATCGAAGAGGCACTGCATATCGCACATGCTGCCAGCAAGTAGCGGTTTAAAGCACAGTAACGTTGGGCGAACGTGCGATAATTAGCAGCCAGGAATTTGCCAAGAGGGAAGACAGAGAATCGGAGGTTCTGGCAGAAATTAAATAGAAAGGAGAAATGTTTCGCGGCTGGGAAAATGTTACTTAAGGCGTAAAAGTGTACGGCTCGTTGTTATTCAATTTCTTAGGAGGGTTAAGCAACGAGATAAGTATCGGACTTTTCGCTAATATTCGCGTGTTTAATGGTCTGTTGTTCGATTATGAACTATTTCAGATACGCTTCACTTTGTTACTAAAAATAATTAATCCTTGTACGATCGTAAAAGCTCGATCGTTATCGTTAAGAGCGTTGACTATTTTGTTTTATAGCGGTAAAATAGAACGAAAAAGGCTCTCTATTTCTGCGTAACGTAGCGATCGTGACGATTAAGCGTGAAATATCAAGATCGACCCAGTCTTCTTTATTCGAGAGTCGATAAAAAGGATTATTACGTTAAATTATTGTAAAGAACGCAATTGTTGATTTTAGAGGACGATGCGTGCGCGTCGATCAACGAGGCAGGAACGTGGCATTCGGCGAAGCAGACACGCAAGTAGATAATGGCCGTAGTAGTCAGACCGAGCAGCCTGAACTAATTTACGGTTAGATTACTTGATCTATCGTCGTTCCGAGGTGACGCGCGCACCGCTGTCGCGTCATATATTCTCTTCGTCTTTGAATGTATCAAAGTCTAACAACCACGACGAATGGTAGTTGTAGTCACTGTGCATCTCATTAACGCTATGAAGATTATATGCAACTTTCTAGCACTCGAGATGTTGCATTTAACTTCTCGAGGTTCGTCATTCGTTCCACTTCGTTAATCGCATAGAACGAATCGTTGCAGCGACTGGACAGATTCGTATTACGATCAACGGCCAAGCGCTATCGTACATAGATAATGGCGTTTAGTATTCGAAAATCGAAGAGATGTCTCGACGCGAGCAATTGCGTAAGTTGGTATTTCAAGGGACGACGTACCGCGAGGACGCGTGTGGAAAGACCTGACCACGTGAGTCTTCGTGTTCTGGGCCATGGTCGATGATCCAAACGCCGATTCTGCGCTCCTCCCATTTCTCTGTTCGTGCTTTCTCGAATGCTTTCGCTCGCTTCTTCTTTCCCCGATCGTCTTCTTTGTCGTCATCGTCGATGCAGTTTCACGACATCGTAGACATTTACAGACATTTTAAGATTCGAACTTTCGCACAATTTCGGAATAGTTTTGATAATTTCGTATTCAAATTTCTAGGATAGAAAACAGGATGTCGGGTCTTGTTTTTATCCTCTCGCTCGCGTGTGTGATTTGAGTATTGCGAACCTACGGATCAGAGGTACGCGAGGAGATCGTCAGGGTAAAAGTCGCTATTATCCCAGGACAAATCCCTGTTTGCGGCGGTCTTTGAGCGTTGGCGTACACCTCGAGGTGCTGTCTCGTCAGTGACAGATGTTTTATATGGTTATATCTATTTTATATAGACTACTTTTTAAATATACAGTATACTTACATTCACGTATCTCGTTAGTTTTAATTACAAAGTGCTTCACGTGATTCTATGGTAAGGGTTGGAGTACTTTCGCGGCCACTGTATATCCGGTAATTTAAAAGTGTCTAAACGCTTATACGCGGTAGCGTATTATCATCGTGACCTGTTTTCATGGTAAAATGCGAATTATTAATTACCGTTGATTTAATGTTGGACGTGTTTCCTAATCGTCGTTGTTACAGCAGCGTCTCTAATGGTATTACCGCACACCCGGTTATTTCATAACTGTATTCGAATCCGTGCATCGTCATGCAATAGTCGTTCCGGCGATACCATCTAATCGGTATTAATAATAGGAAAAAAAAAGAAATATTATTATTACGTCTGCGAATTTGCACACGCGTTTCTCTCTTGTTACGGCCTTTTGTTTCGCTTCGTGTCTTTAGGGGTGATAAATTCTTAATTACATGTACTTGGATAATATCTATGGCAAATTATTCAATTTGAAAAATTTGACGCGTGAAATATGACGAATTTGATCGCGGCTGTTTACGCGTTTGTAGGAAATTTCAAAGTTTGCAAGCATATAATATGAAAAATATCAAGAGGAAAATATCTTAGTCGTTATGATATCGAGCAAATGAAGCAAATCTTTATCTTTAGTCGTAAAAATATAGGTGTGTACAAAGATTCATTTTTTACTACCGAGAATAATTAATTTCTAAGTATTACGGCCATTCGTTTCCTAAAACTTTTGGCAATAGTGAGAATACAGGTATCTTTTCTCGTAAAAATATCACAACACTTGTATAAACAAGCGTAATAAATTTGAATCATTCGAGATGACTGGAGCTCGTGCTTAACATGTGCATAATTTTTAAAGGATACGATCGGATAAATAAATAATTTGGCGAATTAATAACAAGTAGTTGTAGCAAGCACTGCGAAATCTCGAGTTGGTTGAACGTACGTTCGATGATTTAAGTTGATAGTAAAATAATCCCCAAAAGGATTTCTTTGACAAGTCCTTCCTTATATTTCATTTTATAAATTGTTTTAATATTGACGTTATGTATTTTTTTCATATTAAAGTTTTACAATTTATTTCATTAAATCTTTGATTATTCTTAATTATCATCCTTCGTATTTTTAAAATTTTACGGAGGAAAATTGCAGTAAAAGCATTTAAAGCGTAAGAAGTTACCGCGGCAAGAACAATTTTTCGATTAATTTTTCGAAAATAAAGTGCCATGTATGCAAGCGTCAATCGAGGCATCGAATGCACGTACATTCAAATTGCTCGAGATTTTGTACTTTTTGCTATATCCTTGCAAGTAACGACGGCAATAATAAATTTACCGCAGGCAATTCGCCGTACCTTCGTTACCAGACAGTGCTTCAACTTAATCATCGTAGTATATTTATGGCAAGGATAAGAAACAGCGCTAGAGACGGCGTAAGTCAGCGAAAATCGAGACAGATTAACGAGCTCCAATGATTTCTCAACGACGCGTTAAATCGTATGAAACGACACGAAGCAACGTGTAGAATATGATTCAAATGGGAATTTTATTTCCTCTTTGAACTTTATTATTAATACTTTCATGCCCTTTAGTTTCTTTCCGAATCCTTCGTGAAATTTACCGATTAATTTTTCAAGTTTTTATTCTTTCCGGCTCGAATCCCTTTCCCTTTTTACTTTCTGTTATTTCTTTCTCGATTATGTCGCATCAAATACGGCAGATCCTGCGTTATCCGAACTAACAAGGAGACAAAATCGTTCGGATAATGGAATTTTCGGATAATAGAAGAATCAGTTTCTTATGTGAAATTTCATTTATTCAAATACAGATTACGACTATCTAATTGACATATTCTTTAAGTACTTATAGATCTTCTTGGCTGCTAAGTCACATAATTTCTTCAACTTAAGTAAGTGCGTAGTTACCTTCTTCTCGTACTTTGAATCATCGAAACTTTTTTTTCGAATGGCACGAATACTTTGACGCGAGAATACACGTGCTCATTACCACTTACGTGTGTATAAATTGTTGTACGCTGTTTCCATTTATATAATTTCCACATATAATATCCTCATTATCACCTTTATCGCGTTTCATTACGTCAGTACATTTACAGTTTTTCTATTGTTGCCAGCATCCGAGCAATCTACGCGCTTTAGATAATTTTCGATATCGCGTTTTCCGATGTCTCTGATCGTCACACTTTTTCCACGTTATGTATCTTTGTTAAATTCTGCTCCATTTACACTGTTTTCGAGCTTTTTTAATTATGTCGTATGTTGTTTCGATAGTTGTTAGTTTCATACCAAATTGTTATAATCAGAATTCACTCGATCGGACAAAGAAAATTATACAACGTGCACGAGCTTACATATCCGAAATGGAAAAAGGGAAATTTGCTGAGAAATGTTCGGATAATAGAACATTCGGATAACGAGTGTTCGGACAAGAGAGACTCTACTGTATTTTCTCTTGCACGTATTAAAGTCAGAAAAATATCAAAAATGGTGTTGTCATGTTGATTGTCCGAATTTCGAGCGTGGCAGTTTGCCGAATAAATTAAAAAAAAGTTACAACATAAAATCAACAAAAGGTAAGATGTTCGAATATAGACACTCAGATTTCTTAATCAATGGAAATACTGGAATATTAAAAACGGATTTTGCTTGTTTACCTATGCGACAAATAAACTTCATCCTGATCACGACATCTTACGATTATCTATTACGCGTCTAATGCAACAGTAGCGTATAAAAAATGTTAGTTATCTAATACGACGATAACACGTGGCATATGCGTGTGGCAACGCGCGTAAATTATCGATTGATCGCGACATTCGCGCACGTACGTCCTATATATCGATCGGCCTTGTGAGTCGAACGCATCGCACGCTTCGCCATTTAGAGGTTCCAACCCCTTTCTTGTTCTTTCCTTTTTTTCCATAATCGAACCATTAGCCTTCACCTTGACTCAATTTCGAAGTGACATCTGGCCGATCCGTCATCGACGTCGATTTCGAGCGTGACTCTCATGATAAGCGCGAGTCTTTGACAAACAATTCGCTGTTCGTTAAATACCTGACCTTCGTCGCTTCTCTTTCGCAATCGAGTTTCCCTTCGATCTGATTTTCGTCTCATGCAACTGAAGTTCCGCGCTACTGGATCTTTCGGAACGCATGATTCGTTAAACGAACCTTGGAATCACCGACGTTTCGTGATTCGGAAGTTGAAGCGATAAAAAACACGACCGACGAAGGTAGAGATTTCCAACATAAGCAGTTGAATATTTTTACGAATGTAAATTCCAATTTTTACGATTTTTATCCGATCGTTATTCGATGAATTTCGTGATTCGGGAAGAAAATTGAGAATTTTCAATTGTTACGGTACCGTTGAGACGAAAACATCTCGTTGAAAGTAAAAATAGTTTCTTTAATATTTTTCTTGAAACGTTTTCTCGAGAGACTCGTCGAACGATAGAAAAGAATGCGATAGAGTAAAAAATATTTGAATCGACGAATACGAAGTACAAGGTTGCTTTTTATGCTTTCGTTATAGTTAACCAAAATTTTCCTCTGTTTCTCGTTTATTAAATGCCAATCGTCTATCTTTTATTAGTTATACAACGCTATTTTTCATACAGCCTTCTACGCGACATGACTATCAAGAAAACATGTTTTTGCCCGAGTTTTTCTTGTCTCCATACGTAGTAAAACGCGCAAATCACGTAAGAAAGCCAAGATGTTACGCGATAAGACGGCCGCAACAGTGTTTCAACTTCCTCTGCGAACTCGTCGATTTATCGTTTGAAAGGCAGATGTACTTTGATCCTTGTTATAAGAATACGACGAGTAGAAACTCAACCAAACCGAATGACACCTAGTTTGCGTTATTCCACGGGAATGAAATCCACTTTTTCCAACAACACGGAAGAAGTTTTTCGAATGACCATCGATATTGTCAAAGTTGAGTGTACGTGATTAAATACAAAAATTATATAAAAAATCGATGAACACAGCCCAAGTATTTCTTACTAAAAATGTAAAAGATCAACGATAATTAAATTCAAACACGCGTCCAAAATATCACGTAACTTCTTTTATCCAAGTTGAAACGTTTTCAAATAATTTAGTATGCTGCGAGAAATATTCGATTCTACGATAATTCGTAAAAAAGCTCGTGATGCGACTAACGTCTTCTTAAGAAAAGCGTTGAAAGAAGGAAGACAGTAGCGTGTTTCGATCGAGAGAACGATCAAAGGGTGTCGATGAATAAATCGTGACTTATCACGAAACAATCTGCAGCCGTGGTAACAGGTTGAACCGCGTCGTTCAAACCAGTCCGATTATGGAGAACAATTGCACTTTAGAACCCGACGACTGCCACGGTTCGTCGATCAGCACGATTATAGCGACCATGATTCATGTGGCTCGTGACGATTGTCGTTAATAAATCGTATATCAGCAATCTGATTAGCCGTAATGTGATTTGTAGATTGATACTTGAAGAGTATCGCTAGTAATTTAATAATGTTGAAAACAAGGCAATGGAACTCTTTATTGGTTTAACTAGATTTTAGATCGGGATATTCATTTTATGGATTATTGACGTTCTTCGCTAGATATTAAGATGTCGCTTAACGAAATTATGCCACGTAGAAGATCGAATACGTTTGAATAAAAATGAGATTAAGAAATTAAACGAGCGATCGATTTTCCGCTAATTCGATTAATTCTAATATAAATTTTAAGCGTCATTGCATTAATATAACAACTGTTCTTCTTTTCTTCTCATTTTTCCAATTATTCGAAATATGCAAGTATTTGTTTCTCCTCTTTGCGACATTAATATATGTATATATATGCACTTTCATTGAGATAAAAAGTGCTTACGTCAATTGGCCGCCACTTTAACTAGTTAAATGGCAAGATCGCTATAAATAAAAGTTGTTTTAAGAAATTTAATCTTCTCCTGATTTTGTTAATGGCAATACAAATTTCGAATTCATAGGTGCCTGGTTAAGAAAAAAAATGACGAAAAGTTCCGTGATCAAAAGCGATGCGACGTTAAATTTATCGCAACTTTTGCGTAGCTTTTACAGCGATAAGTAACATTACGTGCAACTTTGACGTTCTTCGAACGTACCAAAAGACACTTTAAAGAATGAAATGGTTCGATCTTCAAGGTTACTTGACTTTCTGTTCGCCGCAGTTCATCAACCTGAGATTACGCGATTTTGAAATCGTGTACATCACGCGGAGAGATGAGAAAATCAGTGGACCTAAGATCGAGAAAATGAGAAGAGAAAGCATTGGACGGCTGCGGGGCAAGTAAAAGTTAATAATGTTATAGGAATCGTGCGGCAGATTGGTTTTCGTGACTGCCTATGGAAAAACAAAGAAAAAGGGAGCAAGGAAACGAAGATCATCGATTTTACCGCGATTCATTGTTATTAATCGTACGAAATATTCGCGTTGATTTTGTTATTTGTAACGCAAGCTTACCATGTTAGGGGAACGTAGCCGAACGACTGCGTAACCACTTTATGATGACGTTTCGATTTGCTTCTCCAGTAGCCCGCCGACATACTTAGTAAAATCGTCGGAATAAGCATTTCTTTTTTTCGCGGCCTCGTACCTAATTGTAATTGGTTCTCTGTCGAGGAAAGTCGACTGCCCGCCGCGGATTTACGCTTTTACTCGCTGCTCTATTGTGCGCAGTGCATTAACTTTCGTTGAAACATGAATTTCTTCTTCGATTACGAGCAACGAACGTTTAGTTTCTTTTTTTCCCAATTTCAATTATTCGTGGAAATATACTCTGTTTTATTTACAATACTATCGTCGTATCGTTACACGCATCTTTCAATTACGAAAAACAAGCGCGCTGATATCTTTTCAATTTTATTTATTTGCATACTATACAGTATTTGGATATACCTACCTACCGTGTATCATACTATTTGCTACATGTTATACGTATATTTGTTTCACTATGAAGAATAAGAATGCCGATGAGGATTGCCTCGAGGTGGCAAGAAATATAGTTTCTTCGTAAAGACGATAGACCGAAAGAAGTTCAGATTTATCAATGGGATAATTAAGAAGCGGCAAAGCAGAGTAATAGAGATTAATACGATCAAGATTTCTACAGAGAAAAGAACAATGCCCCACAAAATTCTTGCGCATGAAAACCTGGATAGTCAAGCCACGCTTTTTAATAACAAGCAAGAAGACTTTCATCCGCCGAGAGGGGAGATTCGATCTGCTCCGATACGCGACTACGTAGAATTGATAACACTCGTGGCTAAGCCAAGAGAAATTTCGAATTTCAATTTGTAGAAACCGAATGAAATTAAAACAGAACTCGAACAAGACTATAAAGATTGGGTAGTCTTCGACGAACCTAGCAGACACGTATAACAGTCTTTGTTCCACGGAACCTTTGTACAGTTTCGCGGCGCTGTTTAATCTTGCTATTCGAATGCAGCCCGCGGGAATGCCAGTCAATTATCGATACGACGTGAAAATCCGCAGCAGGCGTTTATCGGTGATTTCGATACTTCGATCGGCGAAACAATAACCCGATATAACCAGTGGAGTTGTCGCGATACTCAAAAATTGTCCAATGAAATTCGCACGAAAATTAATCGATAGCAAATCGAAGCATCGTCGTTCATCGACCTTATTCAGACAATGGAACATCAAAATAATCGAAGAATACGAAGAGAATTTATTACTTTCACTGACAGTACTGTCCTTTGGATTTATTAATTAGAATATTTGAAGAAATTCGATTTGAGCCTCTTCATCTTCAAAAATGAAACTGCACAGCGAAGATCGGCGACTTTAAAGAAAACGACACTTTCACTCGTTATTAGACTGCGAATCTTTATACAAATTCACATTTTACGAACGCGGTCAATGAAATGAAACCTGAATAAAGATTTGTTTCGCTCTTTGAATATTATAACGAGCGTACTATACTTTGAATATCTTTTATATGTTTGAAAGATAGACGAAAGATACGAAAAGACAGATGTGAAAATACACTTAATACCCGTACGTACAATGTGGTAAATTTTTATAAAATGGTAATAGTTAAAGTATTCGTTATAATATTTTATATTCTAGACAAACACCACCTGCTTGGTATTCACAAATATTTGAATTTGAACAAATATCTGCAGTCTACTCATTACTACCGTCCACTTTCCGACGATTTTAAAGAAAATGACACTCTCGCTCATTACCAACGCAACGTCGCGCTTACTTACTGATCGTCAGTGACTTCGACGCCCGCACAGCAGCTACAATTTCGCTTATGAGACGAAACGCGTCGCGCAATCGAAATCGTCACGGGAAAACATATGTACGTCTCGATTCGCTGATCTTTTCGTTCCTTCGTTACACAATATTCGTCGGTCCTTCGTAAAATTATGCGATTGCGCAAGCGAACAGGACGGTTTTCCATTGGGCGGGGATTACGTTTACGATAACACGAAATTACACAACGATGGCGTGCGCGTCACGATGCCGAACGTGGCCCGAAAAGTAACGAGGTTGTCCATCCATGCTGTTTCATCCATCTGTGAGTAGCGATGGGACCGATAAATTCCAATTGAATTTAATACCCAAAACTCATCGTATAAGGTTTGGATACCGCTATAAGAAACGATGACTCACGCAAGAATTTGAGTACTCGTCGTATAATATATTTGAAATATAATTATAAAATTATATATTGCTAAAATATTAGTAAATAAAATCTTACGATATAACTTGATTTTAAATCGAACTGCGATACTGTTATTTTTCGTAATCGTCATACGGTGGTTATTCGAACGCTTATCACAGAAAATTTTTACGATTATATTATTACGTGTCGTATGATACTTTCACGTACCGAAGTGTGTAATTTTTTGTCCTCTTTTTTTTCTTGTCATTTTCGAGATATTCGTAGAAGACTTAAATTTGTTTGGTCAACGTTTGAATCTATTTATCGCATACTTGAAGCTATCGCTCGGAGATTTTCAACAGCTCCTTCCCTGTTTCTCGTTGACTTTTAGTCGGACTTCGTCGCGTTGCTGCTGTTTGGCTACGCGTTTGACCAACTCGTTTTACTTTCTAGAATCGTTCCGGATAGCGATTAATCGTTCCATCGAACGCACGAAATTCGTTCTCCCGCGGAATTTATCGTCATTTGGCGAGAGAGCCGGCGCTCGATCCTGTATTTCACGAGTTCAGTTTTCTTTTCGATTCGACAAACCGCCGAGATTTCAGGTCACCGATCTACTCTCGATTTCACGTTGCATGGGATTACGAGGAACCTAGTTTTATACGATCTAGTTAACTGGCGCTTCAATCTGATTCGAATCATAGGTATCAGGCGAATGTGAGAGAAATTTTCTCTCGAAGAAGATGAATAACGAAAGATTAGTAATCTTAAGAGCAAAAACAGATATAGTATCAAACGTCATAATTTTCATTCTTAAGGCAAATTCATAGCGACGACGATTCTTCGATCACGACAGTCCCATCGTTTTAGACATTTTCCTTTGTATCGTCGAGAAAGTATATCTCTCTAGCTACTATTCTGCGTTTTTTTCTACAAAACTGTTCTATAGACAGGTGATTGCTGCCAACGAAACGATAATTAACTTTTCCCACACACCATTTGTCTTTTATCTGACAATGAGAACATCGTTGTTGAACTTGTTCGCGTTACACGGCGAAAGATTCATCTTGCGTGAACCTCGTGTATGAATCATAAAGAGAACAAAAGAAGCTGCACCTTCTGCGTTCTACGCATTCCTTCCTCGATCTTGATCGACAGATACCGCGAAATTCCTATTTAGTATTCGATCGTCAACTTTGGTACGAAAAATTCTCTTTTTTCTGGAATTTTAAATTAATCGAAATTAAAATTCAAATTGCCTCGACGAACGGTACATTTGCCGCATTCTCTATCGATTAAAGCAGCAAGAAGTCGTTTGTAGACAATCGCGTGATAGGTTTTATACGCTGAGATATGTGTTTCCGACGCTGATTCTTCTACGCTGGTCCGTAGAACACGCAGGATTTGTGAGTTCGAAGATAGCCGAGGCGAAGAAAGAAAATTGTAGGAAAATGCGCGTGCGAAGTAACGTGGGAATGCGTTCGATTTCACTGCGTGTGCATTCCAGGATTGTCAAAATGCTGCAATTCTTCCATATAACTTTCTATTTCGTGCGTACGAGGAAACCGCTGAGTCACTTTGAATGCTAGTAAAATTATGAGAAACGATCATTTCTGACGGTGTAATAAAACGAGGAAGAAATAAGAACGGATAATTTGGAAAATACGTAATTGTCTTTTTATTCTTATGATGTCTTTGATTTCTAATAGTATCGGATACGAGCAGTATATTCAGGTTTTCAGAACAGATGAGTATTAACGAACGAAGACTGTAGATTAGAATTTACATTTCTTGGTTTTTATAGCAACGGGAATTCGATTTGTTGGAAAAATTGTTTCTTTGTTCGATGTTGGAGCTAAAAATGTTTTTCAAAACTCGTTATTTGAAGCATCAAAGATTGCTTTGTCGTAATATTAAAATATTTTTTGTCTCGACAGTTGCGTTTTTCTTTTCTATAGAACTTCGTGAACCATACCTTTGGACCTACCAGGACTTTGCATTTTCAGCTCTTTTATTTTGAAATTTGTTTTTTTGTTTGCAAGATCATATTAACATGAGGTATCACAATGGTTGTTTGCGAATATTTTAAAACTATCGTTAACATTCAAAAAAATTTCATACGTATAGATGTATATGTAACAGACTGTTTCATCTTTGGATTTCAAATAACGAATAATGATAAATTTACCATTTCTTTCTCCTCTATCAGCTTCAGTATGTACATACACGTAATAACGTATATTTCAATAACTCGCGATGTTTAAAACATAAATTTCATAACACCATATTCGATACTCTTGTGCTACGCTGTGAAAAAGTAAACTACGGTGATCGACTAATCGTGGATCTCGATCAATTCGATAATTAAACGTTGGTTTACGCGATTGTTTGAACGAGCAGGATGTGAACACGGCTGTATACTTGTAATTACAGAGAAAACAGTAGAATGAAATTTCTCAGAGTCGAAACGTAGAAAATAACGTTACTCCACGGGTGATAATTTCATGATCGTGGAAAAACGAATCAGTCGCCGATCTCGCCGCTTTTTACTTTTCCTCTGCCTTTATAACTAGCGTGAAAGTAAGGATTATCGGATAAGTCGATGATCTATTGTTTTTTCATCGTATCATACAACGATGGATACGTAATAGTCGAATAATAGAAGAAACTTAGAAGAAACGTATACACGTAAAATCGAATCACCGAACAATCCATGAAATTCATTATGGTTTATGTGGGGATCGATCGTGGTTGGTTAAGATCGCGATTTTGCCATCATCGCTTTCGAATTTCCTGCGGCGAATCCGGCTTTGCTAAAGTCCACGCGTTTTCTCACTTTTCAACGGAAGCGAAGGGGCGTCGGACGTTCGACTAATGGTCACCTTGCGCGACCTCGAACTCGTTCATTTCTCGTCGAACGTTTCCGACGCGACGCGATCGTGTCGCGGGAAAACTCACGGTTAATTTCGTTGTTCCGTGATGGATCAAATTTGTTCGAGTTCCAATTGAATAAACTTGTGAGACGCGACAAATCCAAATGTCATACCTTGTATCGAACTCGGCCACGATCTCGTAGTGTCCTCTTCTCTCGATGTATTATTTCTTGGCGTATCTCGGACAGAGTATCCTGTAGGTGTAATCCTGGCCAGATGTCATCGACGTTTTACAACTAGGTATTATCAGGCGCGCATAAGCGAATTCGTATGGTAGATTTTTGCGACCATGTATAAGAAGAAGGTACGAAAATTGGAGAAAAATTGAAAAAAGTCACCAACACACAACACAACAAAGTTGTATCAAGACTGAGAGGCACATATATAATTGCACGTTCTACACTGGACGTTGATCTATGACATCGATTTGAGCCGCGAGGACGTGTCAGCTGGAGAGGAAGTCTAGTACTGTGGCAGGATTGTCGTGCCCTCCGCACCTTTCGAGTCCTGACGCGAGACTGAAGCGGTCAGAAGCGAGTAAAATCGAGCTCACTCGCCACTTAACGAGCCGACCTGCGTCCTTCTCTCCCTCTCTCTCGCTCTCATACACCGTTGTCGTGCTCCTCCACTCCAACATCCAATCACGAGGTCTGTCCTCGTTCGACTGATCGGCTTTCTTTCTTCCGTCGCGAGCTCACCTTCCCTCTACCTGTCGTCCTTCGACCGTCCCGTATTTTCGTTCACGCGTGCTCCTGCTCATTAATCTACGCCGATGGTATCCGTCACTTGCCCCTTTCTTGGGTCGCTTGATCGTTCAATTTCCCTGACTACTTCCATGCTAATTCCCCTTTTCTTCTTTTTGTTTTTTCCTTTACACCGCGACAAATGCTACTCTTGTAAACATAAATAAGGTGCTTTTTGAAGGAAAATTTAGACTAAGAAACGATACAAAAACTATACGAAGAAATATGCCACGGTATAAAATGGTATATCGTGCTTGTCCTCGCGATCGATGAAAAACATCTGTCGATTTGGCAATTACTTTTCTCCGTATCGAGAATCGTTCATCGATATTTCCAGCAACCTACGTATTACTTTTTTCCAAATATAATCTCACGTGTATTGATATTTTTATTTAATTTAATCGATGTTATTTATGAAATAAAACCTTTGGAGAAGCGACATTTCGTTCACACCGATTTAATTTTTTGTTTTTTTTTTCTTTTTCACACAGAATCTTTTGGATGAAAATGTTGGATGAATAAATGGTACACTATATATATAGCGAAAAGATCATTAGCAGAATCTTGGGCCGATCGTTTTGCAGATTCATCTACCAATTTACAATCTACTAATTTTCGTGCACTTTGAGCTTTTTGTATGAGCAAGCTTGCATGTACGCAAGCACCGTATAGTTTCCAAGTATACGCATGTGTTTCGGGAAGAAACGCATGTTGTAGTTGGTGATCGGTGACCATGAAGAAGTTGATCGTCCAAGTACTTCTAGGTTACTACTTCCTTTCTCTGTACTTGTCCTATCATTATCAGACGAATCTTATACAATTAGGCGAAAAAATCACTGGCTGGTTAATGGACCAGATGTCTTCGTGAGTCAGGACGTGATAGACACGATGATTTCCACTAATTAACAGAGACAAACCTATTATTGTTCGATTGCCACCGTTGTGATATAAAATACAATAGTAATTATACTAATGAATCATCGATTGAAAGTATAATGCGCTGAATTCTCGTGTCACGTTTCTAAGAATAACCTTGTTCGTCGAATACCATTAACCCTTTGCACTCCTATGTCAAGTGTGACTCGATATCAGTTTTTATCTCAGGAGCTCCTTTGTCGAGTTCCACTCGAAATTCTTCCATATCCACCTATTTTTGTGAAACGTGCGAAGGAAAAGCAGGATTGCATTCTAGAAATTGTTTCAAGATATATCACACGCTTAAGAAGTACAAAATACAACAATAGTATGAATAAAACTGGTATTTAAATGAATTTGTTTTTTCCTTTATTTATTTAAATCGTCTTATTTGTTAGTTAAAGTAAATTTCAAATAAAACGTTTAAAAGCGTTGGGAGCTGCTACTAACGAAATTGAAATAAAATTCAGAGTGCAAAGGGTTAATTTTTGTCTACAACGATCCAATACATTATGCATTTGTCGAAAAGTCGATTTAAATGTTTAATTTACGCAAGCGAAGGTCGCGACAGAATATGTTTTACAATTGTGGATGAACCGTAGAGTTTCGCGAAACAGCGTCATCGCGGAGGCGAGGCAATTGAGAGCAATTTTTCATGCAAAACGTCTCCTCGCGTCAATGCGTTTAAACGTCCGGCAAAATACGGAATCATCTCGTCGCGTATTACGAACAAAGACGCTTGCAACGATTCCAGACATTATACTTGCAAAATCCTCGACGATTTCTTTATTTTATACTATTTTACGCTATTTCTTGCATCGGAAAATAGACAAAAATTAATTACGACAAACAAACTACCATATAATAGCGTCACAAGTCTTTCAGTTAATGTTGATTCAACTTTGTACTTAGTCGTCGTCGATTATATATTGTGGTGTTATTCACGTGCAGTCTTTTCCATTACTCAATACAATTTTTTTAACTTTCGAGCTATTGTAAACGTCCTTAGTTATTCGTTCTTTTAGTATTCAAAGGAATTTTTCAGATATTTTTCTATGAAAGTGGGCAGAGCACAGGAGAAAAATAAGTTACAGGAGTAACATGTCGTTTTGTTTGCTTTTCAGGGTAAACGTTTGTGTTGTCACCTTGTTCGTAATTTCAAAAATATTGCCCTCTATAATGTGAAATTTCGAATAATAGAAATCATCGTTATTTTCACCGATAAATTACCGCGTGATCGTTTCTGCGAATACGTGCAAGTGATTTATGGTGAATTCACGATTTACGAATTCGTAGAGTAATATTTCATCGCATGTTTATTTTTTTTGCTTATAATCTCATTTTCTGGCTAAGCAAAAACGCTCAACAATCTGATATCAGGATAAATATAAATAAGACATTTGTCTCTAAAGAAGCCAAGAAACTCTACTTGAAACGAATATCATCATCAATCGATCTCTCAAACGTTTCAATTTATTCTTCGACAAGCCGCGAATCTCGATGAAAAATGTGCTACTCTTTGCAGATCACATTTTCTTTTTTTTGTTTTCATCGATTCAATGAAATGTTTTGCGTCACGATTTCATGAGACAATAATTCACTTTGCCCGCAATTACGTTTAGCACAATCATGTAAATGTATTCACGAGACACTATGTTTTATCGTACCATATTAGAGTCTGTATTTTCATTAACAAGAAATTACACAGTCAAGGCAATCGGTTCACATTCGATTTACTGTGTTTGACAGAGAAATTATTCGAACCTCTGCTACCTAACGATTTTCGAATTGAATTCTTCGTTAGAGAATTCTTTCCCTAGAAATTTCGTGCGACATAATCGTCGACCATTCGAAAGGCGATCACAATCGTCACGCTCCATCGAACAACGTTTCGTTTTGTTAGTATAAACTATAGGATAGCGAATAAACCGTTTAATTAGTTGGCAAAGTTTAGCCGAGATTGCCAATGGCGATCAACAAACAATTTCGTTCCATATCGAGAAATAGCAAGCGTAATAGTGGTCAAGACGGTTTGCACTTTCCCCAGCATTGCGTAACACGGCTACAGTTCCTGACGTAATGTAGGCCTGATTAAATAACAGGAAATTATGCATCTTTTTTCTCTCGAAAATTGCTACCAGGATTCTACGAATTATCGATACCTTTGAACATACGGAGCAAGCCTCGTTGCATTGTATTTATCCAATGAGATTATAAAATGCTAGCCTAACGTATGTTTATATTATACATTTATACATAAATGAGGAATATCGTAATGTTGTAGTGTAATGCTCGTCGCATCGATTTTCCTTTCGACTTAAGGCACTTAAGGCCTTAAGTATCAGATTTTCACACTTGGGATCGTTTGATATAAATTGCTCTAAATGTCACGAAATTTCGCATTCATTTGCAAGTACTAAGAAATCGTGAGGCCAGAGACCGACGATCGTACGATGAAAATGTTGTCGTTAACGTTAGGAAAACTTCAATAATAGAAGAAAGATAATAATAATAATAATAAAAGTTTAACAACAGAGAATGTTCTTTGGTACCGCGAGTCAGATCACGAGCTTTCAGTTTGAGTTATTTAAGGAATTTACGCTGTTGAAATGCCGCCCACGAAATTCGTGATATTTTTAGAATATATCGGTAGGGAAAAGTACAGATTGTACTGAAAGTAACGATTGTTCCTTCTTCTTTACTCGTATTTTTGCATACACATTTTCTTAAAGACCCACCGAGAAAATATTCCAACAATTTCTGATAGAAACCGTTCTATACTACAGAAATTACACGTGGGACGTGATTAACGAATATTCTGCAAATTTTTATGAAATAGATTACCGTAGAAAATTAATTTACGAGTGTGCGGTAAAATTTGACCTGAAGAAAACTTTTTGGTTCTTCTTCTCTTGGTTGGTTTCTTCCTCTCTTCGTTGCAACCATCGTTTATAAATTTTAGCCTGTTTATGTGGTTCGAGGGATTGTCGAATATGCTTAGGCTTCAGCGATTTAGATTTAGGACTAACCTTTTAGATTTAGAACTGAGATTAAAGATTTATTTCAAATTTCAGCCCAGAGGAGAATGTATTCGGTGCGTCATTTGCAAAAAAAATAGGCTCGTGCCAAACGCATAAGAAACAAAAAATAAAAAGGAATCTCCTACGTTGTGATTCTGACAAATCGTATGATAATTTTTTATTTCGTCTCTCTAGGAGGCTAATTAATTAATTAGGTTTAATATTATCAATGACTCATGTACCTAATTATTAGATCATTATTAGCTTTTTGGGTTACTATTTGTAGAATGTAGAAAGCTGATTAATAGTTTGTCGTTGGATGATACAATTTTTCGTGATAAAATTTGTCGAAGATAAAACTTCTTCAAAGATAAAGATTATTCGTAAAATAGTGTTTCATTTTATTAAAAGATGAAATATTTCATCAAGATGTATCTTTTATTTATCCCAAGATGCCAGAAATAAATGACTTGTTATGAGAAACCTATCGCGATGTATGAAATATAAAGCTTAAGATTCTGAAATATAACAAGTTTAACATTAAATTAGTCAATATCGAAAAGAACAGCTGCGTCGTTTTCCAGTTGTTTTTTATGTTTTCTCAAAGTAGCAGCCTTTAGCCCCGATCTTCCACACTAATTACCATAATTATCCAAGAGTACCGATGTTAAAAGCTACAAGAGTAATCGCATAAAAACAAAAACGATCTGTCATTTTCCCGTGTCGACTCAGCTACCCCGAAAAGTGAAAGCGATTTACCGTTCTTCGATCCGTGGGCCATCAGATGCGAGAATACGTCGATTTCTATCATCGGCCGAGAATCGAGTTGATAAAAATACCTACCGACTGGAAGAAGGGAGACGATAATCAAACATCATTATTTTACATAACTGTCATTACTAGCAAGAACCGGGCCATTTGGCCAAAAGTAGATGAAATACGATTCTGTCCGATCCATTAAGTTATCGAAATATCAATTTGATAACTTTCTACATTTTTTACTCGACTATTGTCATTACTCTTCGATCGTTTTCACCAGAGACTGTCTTAAATTTTCCATTGATCTGTCCTTTAATAATCGATTGTTTCGATAACGAGATTTTACTAACAAAAAGATTCTAATTACCGATATCGTCTATCGTAAGTCGATATTACCTAGAGAAATTTTCTGTTTATTCGCTAAATAAGTTAAGCAGACTCGTAAATGAGCATCCTACGATGTACATAATCAGTGTGACGTAACAGGTATGTGGAAAAGTGTATCCGTTAATGTCACGGTTCGATGCAAAGTGGACAAGGCAGTTGCAGTTTATTCGGTATGCGTAGTTCGTTTAACGCAGACACATCTTCTTATCGATGGCAGGTTAATCCAAGATGGAGGGGAAGGTCTTTGCAAGGTCTCGTGTCGAGTTAGTGTCAGCCACCTTCGCGGGCTTCTTCGAGTAAAAGCGAAAGTGTGGGTCGGTGCGCATGCACTCGTCGATCGCCTTTGTCGCGTTTCGTGTGTACAACGAGGTCGAATTTTATCTACTTTTCTTTTCTATTTCCTAGACGCTCTACGTAAGATCGAATCATGTGCTCGATTTTCCACAAATTTGTTCCTATTAATCGACGTTAGATGAGAAGTAGAAGCGCTATCGTTAGCTAACTTACAAATAGTGTTTACAAATAATAGCGCCATATCATTACGGAACGATCATAAAAAACAGAATTCTCATGCAGTGAAATTTCACCTATAGCAGCCTTTATGCGGTAGAATTCGACCCACCTGTATTCGTTTTCGCGGCGTCAAATATCTCGTTTCTGATTCTTCGTAAATGCACAACGTTTCGTACAGTTGAATTTCATCGAGTTCAGAGGGATCACGCGATCCATGTGCGTACGTAGGCTGCTGTTAGACGCACTAGAATTGGATAAACACGATAATGATACTCTCAGAGATTGAAAACAGCGTGCGTGGAATTTGCTTACTGTAATCGCGAGAAGCAAATGCGATTTTACCCTTTGCGCAAAGTTTTCCTATTTTTTACTATGCTTGGCGAAACCGCTTTATCGGCCGATTCTGAATTTTTATGCAGTTGTGAGAACTGTAAATGTGCAAAAATGTACGTAACACGTAAAAATGGTAATTTAGACGTATTCGTAAAGAATAGGAATTTGTAGAAAAATTCTGAATTCGTTCATCGGATACCATTTTGAAATTGGAAATATTAATTGCAAAACGCTACGAACTACGTGTAATTATGGAACAGTTTTCAATGTTAAAGGACTAGCGAGCCAGAGTTTAAAGGCTGAAGACGACGCGACAAGTCAAAAGTCTATTGGGTAAGCAGATCGGTGAATTTAACCCTGAAATAACCGTTCTGGGAAAGAAGGACGGGCCAGACTTGAGAAACCGCTACGGGACATTATCGAAGCGGGTCGCTAAATGCGGCCAAAGGTATGGTATAGATGTGAAAGCGGTCAGTCCGGCTGCTGTGTTACGTAAATGCCAGGAAGAGCGTTCAAACGTTGATACATCGATGATCGTGCATCAGCCACTGAAAGACAGGGGTTTTCCCTTTGTACGAGCCTCTTCGTTCCGTAGCCTTGTGCTACTTTTCGGTGGCCTAACTGCAATTCCGTCGATAGAACTCGATGATTTTCAATTAACCGCTCGCATGTCTTGTCTCGATGAATCCAGACGATCATCGTATCGAGGAGAAACAAATAGCTAGATTGCACCGTTTGCTTAACGAAGCTCGTGTCGTTACATATCGTTAGATCGCTGGAAGAATGTTACGTATATTTGAGAAATTGAAAATTTTGAGATATTTATAAAAATGAACTGGAAGTTTGAATCTTTTTTTGTAAGGTAGGTGTCGTTTCATTTATCATTATCGTGATATTTAACAAGAAGGATGTCGTAACTTAAAAATCCTCGTAATCATTTCTTTAACGCTAGAACTATTAAATTGGTCAGAATGACTAGTTTATAACTCTTAATAGTAATTTTATTCGTCTACAACAATACATTGTATACATTGTACAATAGTACATTGTTGGTGAATCGAACGATGTTTGATAAACAAGGTTTGATAAGTTACATAAACGGTATTTCGTTAGAAATTCTTGAAACTTAAATGAAATAAAGTATCGTGATGTGATATATATGTATATACATATAACGCGCGCGTGTGTGGGATAAAACGAATAAGAAAATATTTCAGTGGCAAATGGTCGAGCTATTAATAATTTTCTACTTTAAACTTTCTGTTTCGAATCGACTTTGCCAAAAATTTACTTCGTTTTAGTTCCCTAGTTTCTGTACGTTTCTAGCGAACCAACGTACATTTGCCCTTCGCAATGATAGACGAGATATAGAAATATTAAACGTTTGTTAACTTCGGACGAAAAGATTTAAGAATTTTTGGAAAAATATCACGTAGATTTTGAGAGCCGATTATTAGAGAAAGTGACTACGTCAAAATTTGTCGGATAATGTCAGACATCAGCTGGGACTTTCGTAAGAAGTGAAATAAATAGCAATTTATCAGATTTCAATACGATTAAATATAATCGTGACAGGTCCGGCATATTACAGAATGTTTTGGCGATAAATTGTTTTTATCAAATTTCACAAAACTTATATAACGTTGTCAAGTTGTATTAAAAAAGTGTGAACGTGATATTATTCGCGATAAGTATCCATAGAATTCTGTAATATAAAGAACGCCGTCGTTTTTCAATCTTTCCCTTTACTATAATTTATTTCAAGAATCTTCTCGCGACAACTTTGTGGCGATTAAAATTCCACAGACGAACGTGACGTTGAATATTTTACTGAATCAATATCATAAAGAAGAATTTGCATTAAAAAGGAACGCGAGCGAAGGAAAGATGTTCGAGTACGAAGAAGTAAGAAGATTTCGTATTTAATTGCGCTATCGATAAATGCATTCAACGAGCGTTCGTTCGTTTTGAAACGAACGTCGAAGCGTGGCACGCGTCGCGCGTGTTTATCGCGTTAACAATTATTGCGATAATATTTTACGAGATGCGCGAATGACAATCGTTTCGTCGAGTTATCAGTTTCAGACGATCTTACTAATTTTTCTTTTCTTTGTCCCTCGATAGAGGCATTTTATTCCTCGTTTTCCTTCTCGATTTTCTAATAGACAATTTTATCGTTATACCATTTATCGTTGCTACATTTGACATTCTAAAAAAAAATAATTATACGCTATGACTTCAATGTTCTTTGTTAATGTCCTTTGTTTTTTTTACTAGTTAATAACACCGACTTTATGTATTTATCGTTAAATATGTTGCTCGTGTTGTCCTCGTTTTATTTTCAATAAAAAGGAGGGTGAAAAAATTGACGCAGCTATTATAGTTGATCGCATAAAAAATGAAATTATACTTATGTAATGCACCGATACTGAGTCATGGGGCAACGTATATTGTCTCTTTAATAATTATTAGTCGATGCTCGTTTTCATGCAAACGAGACACCCGTGTCTCGTTGAATTATGCTAATTTCCCTTGTCTTTCGTCACGTAACACAAATGGTAAGCGTGGTGCCATCTCTCGAGGTGTCTTCAGACTTCCTTTCCTTCTGATTCTCGCAACAAGAATCGGTACGTAAGGGAACAGCAAAACGTAATTTGCATATAACAGTTTTTTAAATAAATGAATCATCTGATTTAAAATGACTACGCACTTTGAAATTTAAAGACGCAATATACCGCGTAAGTGATTCATTTATTTCTACCATCATTAACGAATCCAATTCTTTCTCAATAATAACTGAGTCAGCTTGTTGATCTACATATAACCCTCTTCTTTTACTTTTTCAGCGCGAACATTTGAATCTGATAATTTTCAATGTGAAAGACGTTTCGTACTAACGCAAACTATATCTAGTTCAAAATATATTACACAACGACGTGCCGCTAATTGTGATTCATCGTACAAACGTAACTCGTCAATTTACTTTTACTTAACGATGCTACCATTGCTCGTTAGAACGATAATTCTATTTGATAGTTAATAAAATAATAAAATGGAGCAGCTTACGATAAAAACGATGTTCGTCAAACTTTTCAATCGAACTCATTACCTTTATCATCGAAAATGAAATGCTTCTAATCAAAACAAATTTTATCAAGATGTTCACAATTTCACAATTTAACCAAGCATAGTTCTTCTAATTGCCGATACGTTTACAGCGATCGTATGACGCGATGAATATTTTATTTCGAGACAAAAACTATCAGTACCAGAGTATTTTTTCGTTTTCTTGAACAAAAAAGATAAACGCGTACAAAGATTATCTTCGTTACGAGCCTCTCGATTCTTCCAGGAAAATAGGTTGAAGGAATGGATTTCGTGGAAAATAATTCCGTTGAAGAGTTCACGATGGAAGATTCTCTACGAAGGAGAGATTGGTGTCAGGTCGATCTGACACAGCGTCGTATCGAGGATGCGTCGGTCGCGATCGTTCGTGTGTTTTGCCTACATTTTACCCTTTCACTGTGTAACGATAAAACGAACGAACCACGAGCGGACAAGTCTATTCACCGATACTTGCAGCTCCTCGTCAGCCACTTTCACGCGCGATTGCGAACTCCGTCGCGAAGCAAAGTGGTCTCGTACCAGCGCGCAGTGGCTCTTGCAAAATTTGCCTCGCGCCTGCTGCGTCGTTCGTTGGCCGACTTTTCCGAATCGTTCCACCGCTTTTCTCTCTCATTGAATATTTCTGGAAAACGGTATCCTCTTTCTCTCTTCCTTTTTCTTTTCGTTACACTTTTCTACATTGTTCCGTCGATTTATGAGGAAAAATTTCCAATCGATTCGGAAGATTAAAAGTACATAAAAGAGAGAGTACACGATCAACTTTTCGAACACACGTCGAAGAAAAAGATCGTTCGTCTTCCATTTTCTTTAGAATTCTTTCAATTACCATGAGAATTAGAATTAGAGTTAGAATACAACGAATAGATGGATGATCTTTTTGAGAAAAAGCATACGTCGAAAGAAAGGATTGTGATTTTTGGGTTATTACGTTTTATATTTTCTTAGGAAATTTTTATTACATTCAGAAATACTTGTCGTTTTTGGTCCCTGGATGCCTTAGCTTGTACCTGCTCGGTATTCTTCGTATAATATAATATAATTTTGCATAAATATAGCTATCTGTAATCTAATAATTCACAAAGAAAAACCTGATTCGTCCGCGTAGGATCAACAGAAAACTGGAATACAAGTTATCATAAAATAGCTATATGTATTCAGTCGAATTGGTAGATTTTATGCAACGCTCACGTTCTTGCAACAGATTACAAAACCATGATCGTGGCTTTATCTCAGAAACACGTGTGCTTTTTATGATGTCTAAATTACGATACTAACGAGCATTACCTTCTATTACTCTTGAAGATATCTCGTTATACTTTTAATGCTGTGCTATTGTATGGAAATACTAAACATTTACTTTGCAATTCATCCTAGTTAATTGATTTAACACGACTTTCTTTAAATTCACTTTAATTAATACCTACATTTCCAGCTTTTTATTCCTGACTATACTCTTCGTGTTAAAATAATCTCAGCTTTGAATCTTAACATAACGATAATTTTAGCCCATTGCTGTTTAATTTCTATCTCTTAGTATATTATTTAGTATTATTTGTTTATACAAAACACGTAATGTAATATCGCATAAAACGGATACGAAAAATAGCGGGGTAATTTAATCTACGTTTCTTCTGAATTTGAATTTACATCGTGTTGTACGCTCCAGTGAACTTTCATCTATGACAGTTTTTAAGGATTAAGAATACCAGTATGTTACTCTGTACATTGTTCGTCGCAGCAATATCAAATATAATTTGCATAATTGTTACGGTGACCAATATAATCGCAGGAGAGTTGAGCACAGAGTGAAGCCGTGGCTGGTTTCTCCGATAGACGAAAGCGAAGTAAAAGTGGAAGCAAGTACAAACAAATTTCAAGCGTGCTACTCACGGGGTCAGTCCGTCGCTCCAGCTGAACATCTTCTTGATCTTTTCTCTCGCTTTTGGGTCGCTTTTATCCTCCATCTTGATCAGCGTTCCTTTTGTGACTTCCGTAAAAATTGGTTGAAGGACCTTGCAAAAGGTATCTCTTGCTAAGATTTTTCAATGACGACGCATCCTCTTTGTCACACGCTTTAACGGTACACTGAAAACAATTGAATAGGTTTGATTAATACGGGAGAATAATATTAATATGGACTTTGTACTTGGAGATTTCCTTTTTTAGAGAGTAAATCTGACCTTTGTTTTTTCAATTCTCGTCTAAAATTCGTAAGAAAGATAATAAAATAAAAACAGATTTACGTCACAGTACGTGTTTTGTAAACATATCCTAACGCCTTTTCAAATATTTCCGTGTAATTTGCAATGCAAAGTTGTTAATAGAGTAGTAATGTATACTTATTTTGATTTTTGACTATGAGAATGATTTATTCAAATCCGTAAGACATTTTCATGAACTACGAATACACGATTTAAGAGTAAATGAACGTGCAATATTTCCTGAATTAAAAACAATGCACAATTATGCGCCAATATGCACAATTTTATTATCGAACGGTGAGGATCATTTACCAAGCATTTTTAAAACATTTTCATAAACTTCTAATTACAATCTAAACGAAAACATATTTATTCGACGACATTTAATATTTCGTGAGGTCAAAATCAAGAATATACATATCGCGATTATCGAATGACGACTATGATTCGTCAATAATTTTTACAACATTTTTACACTCATCAAGTGGATAATTTGAATGTAAATGAATCTTTCGCGAGATTAAAATATTTATCTCCACCATCAGGATGGTTATCACATTTACGACATCTTTTTCAAGAATAAGTTCCAACCGGATGGGAAGATTTTTCCCCAGCGAGAGAAACCTAAACGCTGGTTCTTTTAGCCAAGGTGTACCGATCTCTAAATTGTGTTTAGAAACCAATACTATTTCTCCACGCTTTCGCAGACCCAGAAAAGCGATCCGTTTCTTCGAAGGATGCATAGGCCTCGTGGAAAGAGTCGCGTGCCCATTCGTGACAATGGCGGAAAGTGAAACTGTTTTACAGCGACTACGTATCCTGCGAGCAACGTCGTGTGCCTTAGATCATTACGAAGAAAGCGTGCTGTATAATAATTTGTCAATGGAATAGAAAATATGACGAGCTAAGAATAGTATACGCATTTTCCTTGGCGCGCTACTGTCACAGAATCTTCTCTTCGTCGCTCTTCAACAAATAACTTGTAACATCGTTCCACCAATGACATTGCTGTTTGAATTATTAATCAAACTAAATATTGTTTTTCCTCGTGAGTATCGGCCAGGCCATTAATTATGAGATTGATGTCAAGGTTAAGAAAAAAAGGAGATGATCTCTTATGCAAGGATCGGCAAATGTCGACCTCCGAGGTTACTGGAATGGAAAAATCGGCATTCGAATGAAGGATAGCAAAAGAGAATTGCAAGATCTTTTCAAAAAATATTCCAAAAATTCATCAAGCAAATCTTTCGAGGTAGGAATTTCGTTATGCTGTTGGACGATCGAGATCGTTATCACTCAATCGTGAAACCCCAGACGGATCTTCGATCTAAAAACGACGGAAATTATGAATCAAGACCTCAGCCTGATATTTTTTCCACATGCAATTCATTTAATTGGTACCGTACGGAGTTCTTCGTGCAGATTTGAACATTAATTCTGTTGTTATTTATCGATATGCAAGTAGCTGTACCGAGATTATGTGTAATTATTCATGAAAATTCATGGAGATTTAATAAATACTGGGTAGGTACAGCAATTTCATTGACATCTTTTTCGAAATTAAAGCAGAAGGATTGTCTTCGAGTTCTATTTCTTCTCGTGCAACTGGATTGTCTAACTGTTCAGATAATCGTCCTATTGTGTCCACGAGCAGCGTACACGTCGTTGACCGCGCAAGAAAGTGGAGCTCCGTCGATCTAAGCGGAAGTGCCACCAAAATGATCGCTGGATGCGGTCGATATTAATTTCATTTGGTATTCAACATGTTGCATTCACCTACTCCATTAATTTAATTTCTACGAGATTTCGTTCACTCGATGCAGTCACGATTTTATTCTCAAAACTATGTAAAGTAAGAAGATCGTATTCTACTATTTTTGAATATTTCGCATTTTAATATTTGTTATTTACGTTTTAAAATCATTAACACGTAATCCTAACAAGAAACCAATAACGATTCTAGAACGTAGCAAGATTAATAGCAATATTATAATATAAAATAACAGATTAATAGCAGAGCGATTAAAAGACAATCTACAGACAAAAAATAAGAGATAAAATGTTTGAAGATAATTTAAGGAGACAAAAAGTATCCGTCCATCGAAATGGCTCATAAAATAACCAGATTGTGTGTGTTGTGTGTTGTGATTAGAATATAAATCTTCTGTTTAATGTTCTAAGTTTGTTAATTCCTTGCAATAATCCATTGTTAGAATAATGGTAAATTGTGATGACGCAAATACTATGGATAATTAAGGAGCTTTTTATTCGATGGAACGGAGACATGTAAATAAGAGAATGAATTCTCGAAACGATTCGGCTTCCTGTATAATAAATTCGTCTGAATCTTTTTTAAATCGCGAACGCAGCTGTGGAACCTGGTCTTCTCCGGACAACGATGCGTGTTCGCAATATAAAGAGAGTAATTGGCTATCGAGTCAGGTTAACAACTTCTGTTTTCAGGACAAAGAGTAGCTATATGAACGATGGGAGTTGAAATAAAACTGCGTAAGGTTAGCAAGTTCGTTTTAATAAAATATGATATTTAATAAAATATAATGTTAATAATCTAATAAAATATAATGTTAATAATTTAATAAAATGTAATGTTTACTGCGGTCTATGAGTTATACTTAAGTATCTAGATTACGAAAATCTAGAAAAAGATGTCGCTCCAGTTACGCGTGGACCATGTGATGCGGCGTTTTTCTACAGTTTACGTGTTCGTGTTATGTGAAAGTGCTGCGCGTGCGTCATTCGACGAGTTCTAATTGCTATTCCGTACCGTTCGGCAAATTCCCTTCCGTCACTTCTTACGTCTTATGTAAAACTGGTAAAAGTTGAGATTTCGTCAAAGTCGAAACCATGATCCGTTCTCTTTATTGATTTGTGCGATCATTGACCAGTTATTCGCAAAGAAAAAAATAGTACCGTTAGAGACCGTGAACGGTTCCGGGGGATTTGCTATCGCCTCTCTTGGTTTGTCCAGCGCTACATGGATAAACGATACGAATGACTAAAATACTTGATAGAAATGCATCTCTCGTGCTACACACGTAACTTTGGTTATTCAAGTCTTATTTGGGTTGTTCGTCTCGTATGTAAAAAAATCGAAAGTGCACACCGATCTACTCTCATCGAGATTAAACTCTTGTCTTATGATCTTTCTTAACAGCTAAAGTAATCGTTAATATCCCAATATTTTTGTACCTTATTAAGTGCAAAATATCGAGATATTATATGAAATTAGTATTTGATAATTTTTAATTAAGGAATCGAAAAATCTTTCTCTAGCTAAGATAGTAGTTCGAATTAAAAATGACATTTACAAATATAACCTACTTTCGTTGAATCAAAGCCATAATGCGTGTCACGAATGCCAGGCAATATTATAAGAGGCTTTCGCATCTTTTAAAAATATTTTTCTAGGCCATCCAAAAAATTCAGCTGACCACGTGATCATGTGGCAGGTGATCTTCACATTTTTGAAATATACCGTATATGTACTAAGCTGAGAAATATAATAATAATAAATAAAAAGGTCAATTCGAATAGATACCTGCTTTGTATTTTCAAATTAAATCAAATGGCAGTTGCCGATTTGCTTTTCATTAATATCGAAGATAAATATCTATATACATAATGTATTATTGTACCAGATATACAACTTATACATACATACGACAAATACGTGCAACATATAACTTGGCTCATAGAGAAGTGTATCATACAGTTTGATATAAGCGATGGTTTCATTTGGAGCAGAAAGAACGTATTTTTAAAAGAACGTATGCTTTCATTTACTAGCCTCGAATGAAAGTAGGTCAACTATAAAGGGTTTTGTGAAATATTATGTAAATTTCTACATTTCAAATTGTCAGATATATACATACAACTAACGAGATTACACATATGGTGAATTGAGAATTTAATACCCGTACAGCTTTTCCATTGCTTCCTCGTTACACTTCCCCGACTTCACTCGTCACCTCTTTGATTTCATAAGACCGAGCACGCGTCTACATCGTAACACGCATGAAATCAATGATACATTGCAACCACTGGCTTTTTTACATGTTAAAGAGGAAGTACTATATACAATACAGGAAGTGCATATATACATTTTGTCAGAAACTTCGAGAATCGAAATATAATACATGGTTACTCTTGCAACTGGATGCTTTCATAGCATCGAACGGATGACATGAGTGTCTCGCGCGATTTCTGCAGCACAGTATTACATTGTGCGATGCACCTATTTTAAAATGTTGGCAAAGTTACCTTGGCGATATCGTGTCTCCGCGCCTGATTTATATCTTGACAAATACTTTAACGTACGACGAATAAGTATAATTGTATGTATATTTCAGGTCCTTGTCAATTCTTGATAACACATGTACGATAAAACGATGTTGTTACTTTTGAACATGTCTGTTCACAACGTGAATCAAATCAGCTGTCTTCGCACGTAAGTGAGAAAATTGATATTGATGCAAAGTTGCTGTATATTTGTCACACTTGTCACACATTCAGTGATACGAAAATAACCTTGCATTCCAATGCAAGTTGCGAAAATGCGTCTGCGGACCGTGTTCGGATATTCCTCCGTGTATTTCTAGGTTACATGAGGGGAACGGATGGACCGTCGCGAGATGAGACAAAGGGAATCAAAACGAGATATGCACCGTGGCAGTTCACGGAGAAGGAAGGACGAGGTTTGAATGCACGGATGAGGACGCCCGAACGGTTTGAACGTCTTTCTCGCACTGAGAGACGAGTCCAGTTGAGCAATAACGCACAGCCACCGGCAGTCGAGCGTTCACGTACCAACACACATTCTCTAGGCCGACGCACCTTACAGGGGTATGCGCGCGCGTCTGCCACTTGCCGGTAAATACATACGCTCTCCACTGGTCAACTTATGGGCGACGAAGCAGTTGGCAACATTGCTAAAAAATCTCGACCCCTTGATCCTTCGTGCCAGATTCCAATGATCGTGTTTTTCTTTACCGCTTCCGCAGGTAAGAAACTTGTATGTCGACTTTAAACGATCGATTACTTGTTTATTCATTTGCATAGGACTTTCAGATCGACGGTGATCCTGTCTGTAAGTGAACAATACTGGAGATTATTCAAACGACAGATTGAGTGGCTGATTTGTCATTGCGCGCCATTTGGTTTTCGGTAAGTGACAAAGTTTAATTGTTTCTTTTATAGTGGAATTATCAGAGCGGTTAATTATGTAACCTTCGTAGGAATTTTGTGAATTTAGAGCGGTACAGTTTTTATGAATCATTATTTGCACTATGTAGTTTTTTTGTACAATGGTTCGTGAAAGTATAATATTTGAATCATGTTATACACTTGTTCGTTTTATACATGTAACGAGACATTGACATCATGATTATATTGATAAAATTCGAAGCCAATCTGAAAATGTATATAAGTAATTAGTAAAAAATTATAAATATCCTCACTGAATATTGAGGCTTACTAATATATTGAATAATGGACAGTTTAAATACTTTTATGATCTCTGAAAAATATGTATTTACACTGTAGCTGTAGCTTCTATATACATTTTCACATTTGTTCCAAACTTTATCAGAATAACCCCATATATATATAATGTAACAATGTTGGGTTAGGGTGTGTCTTATCAAATAATGAAAGAAAATTGAAAAATGTTTTATAGAATTAATATAGTACATATTCTCATAACAAGTTCTACAAGTGATCGTAACATCTTGGTTTCTTCGATACAAGTTTTATACTTTAATAAGTAGGGTACTTTCAGTATTAACCAATCATGTAGCATTGATAAATTATTCGATTAATAATTAATTTTACATTTAGTCTCGTATTTCTTTTACGTCGATAAATTTCAAAGAATTGTTGGAAATCTGCATAAAAAGGAAATCCTATTTTCTATTGTCGACACATTATCCAATTAATAATCAATCTTGTGACATTTCTCTATATCGATGAGCATTGAAAGATTGTTAGCAATGTACGTAAAAAACAGAAATTTCTTGCGAAACTGGACATTAACGTTAGGTTTTGAAATAAGTGTTTCCCTCTCGATCGTTTCTACCTTCCGAGGTTATTTTCAAATTCCCGTTCACTGATGGCAACGCGCGCGCGCGTACGCACAATCAAGTATGTTTGTGATTGCACCACGAAACCATAAATGCGTTACGAACATATACATCGATTTTGTGCTTGTGTGTATTTTTTTACATGTATATATGTGTCAAGTAGCTTTCGATTCCACAGACCTAATGTGAGTGTGCGTGCAAGTACGCACTATTCTTCACGTTGCCCCGTAAATCGAAAGTGCACAGTCTGCAGTTGGTCGCTAGTGCTGTCATCTTCCGCATGCAAGGACCCCTTATGCACCGACCTGTTACGCAAATCTTTGCAATTCGAAATTAGTCGCAAAGATATTCGTCGCGAAATTATTGCATCGTTTGCGACATCCATGTCTCTTGAGCGATCTATGAAAACCCGCCATTATGATACTATGCAACTGGCCATTTCAAGTTGAACGCATAATTTTTGTTGAGACCGATCGAAATGTTAACTCATTAAAGATTAAACGATAAAATAAGGTAAAAATTGTAAAAAATTTGTAATATTATAGGATATTAATTGGACATTACAATATCAATGGGAAATGTAATATTTTTGGAAAATATAAATGAAGTAATTTAGGTACAGTGAAGGACAAGAGTATTCGTACAATTGGAACGTAAAAATAAAAATGGCTGATATAAAACAATCAGGTGACTTGTAATTGTGATGTACAATTTCGTTTGTTTTATTACCAAGCTTATTGTGATTATGCAAGGGAATTTAATAGCGTTGGTAACATGTGACCTGTAACTTTTAATATCTTACTACTGATACTAATTCAATTATGCAAGAGGACCTTGATAGTGTTGATGGGATTTGGGGGATTCAAATTTCATGTTTAATGGTATACTAACAATTCATATCAATGTGCATACGTACAGTTTATAGTAGAGCATTGATTACTGAACTACTAGACTGATGTTAGAGTAATGATCAATTAAAAATTAATTTTTAAAGAGAAACTATGATGAAATGTAGACTCCGAGAGAAGATTCTCCGCGAGTTAACTTTCTGCATGCATAAAGAAGGACGTCGAGATAATTTCAAAGGTTCTGAATCATCGAATGATTGTTCTCTATTCTTCGCGACAGAATAGGCAATCCTTTCTCATACATAATTTCCAACGCGTAACATAGATTCCACTTATTCTATGTACTGTGAAACCATTACGATTTAAACACGAATGATAATGACATCTGCTGAACTTATTGTGCAGAAGAATACGTTTGCATTTTAAGGATATTTGTGTTGATATTACAGCGTCTAATCGAGATAGGAAATTATATTTTTATAAAATCACAATACTAGCATTTCAATCATTTCTTCATACAAGTATTTATTCATATAACTTACATTATTAATTTAATTTTGCTATTGCGCGCACTTTTTCGTGCCTTTTACGCTGCTTTAAAGTTAGTGTATCTGCGTAACTCATATCGTCGTATTTTTTCTCGATTTCGTATTTTACTGAACAGTAAATATTGCAATTTACGTTCAAACATGATTCAACATTTTATCAATTATTATTGAGATTGAAGTTGAGACAATTCGAAACATCTTTTCTTCTAATATAGAGTTGTAAACATTTTTTGATAAATATTCGTTTATTATGAACTATTATTTATTAGTGTTTTTGACAAGTAGAATTGTTGAAAGTGTTAATAAAATCATGAAAATCATATTCAAAAAATAACTGGAATAGTTCGAACCATTTCTTCTACCATTTCCTTGTCAGTCACCATGATACAAGTTTCTTTATTAGCGCCAATTTTAACTCTATTTGTACCATGCGAAGTTATCATCTTTCTAGCAGATGCATGAAACTCTTCCGCTCCAGATGCCACTTTTATTTTTAAGATATTATCTTTAGTAATACCAGAACCTGGCATCACAATAATTTTATTTTGAGCCTCTTGAACGAGCTTCTGTATTAATTCTAACCCCTCCTCGGCAGTATCCTTCTGGCCAGAAGTCAGAACCCTTTTAAAACCGAGGTCTATTAAAATTTGCAAGGATTTTAAAGGGTCGTTGACTTCGTCGAAGGCTCGATGAAAAGTTACTGGTAATGGTCGAGCAGCAGAAAGAATGTCTTGACAAGATTTTACATCAATTTCGTTGTCTGGTGTCAATGCACCAAAAACGAATCCACTAGCACCGTGTTCTTTCAATAGTTCTAAATCCAGCAGCATGACATCCATTTCTTCCTTCGTGTATATAAAGTTTCCAGAACGTGTTCGAAGCATAGCGTAGAGTGGTAACGGTGAAATGATTTTAAGTAATCGAAGAAAGCCAGGAGTGGGCGTTAAACCACCCTCGGAAAGGGCAGAGCAAACTTCGAGTCTCGTTGCACCACCACTGATCGCGTTTTTCGCTGATTCTATAGAATCGATGCAGATTTCCATCTGAAACGTCGATTGCGTTGCAACAGGATACGTAGAAAAAGCTGTTATTTAATCCATCAACGACCAAGTAATGAAATAATACGTGAAAATACAATATTACTGCACAATAACAAATACAAAAATTTGAGAACTTAAAAATTTGATAATTAGAAAATCTGAGCACGTGAATATTCGTAAATTTGAAATCTAAGAACTTTAAAAATTAAAGAGTTGGAAATATAATGCGAGGAAATAATTAATGGGTCTTGAATGGATTAAATAATCATGGTGCATGCTTACTGTTCCTGTTTGAAAGCGTTGCCAATTTCCCGCTAGAGGGTACGACGAAGAAAGTAACTAGCTGGTTGTACTTTGGTACTCTCTGTTCGAGACAAACAATGATAACAACCGAGAGGAAATTAGAATGCTCACGCTTATTGTTCTAGTTGTTCCATGGTATAGGTGCTGCCATTACCACGCAGCCAAATGTTGAAAGTGTTCCACGTTAGCATATACAAGAACCTATTCAATTCTATCATAAACGAGGCATACTAGCTGTGTGGCTCCACGCTACAAGAGCCTATTTTGTTGTACAGTTCTACGGAACTGTTCATACTTTTCTATCCAACATAGATAGGTATGAGAATAACAAAATCATGCGATAATTAAGGAATGCCGGAGAAAGAGAAATTAATTGTTTATTATAATCTTTTTAAACAAGAAACGAAAATCTCTCTTTTTAAACGAGAATGAAAGTGATGGAGGGACTGAGAGTCGAAACATTCGGCAACATGTAAAGATCTGCGACAAGCTGAGATTTTTTACTCAAAACTCAAACTTTCTTTTGTTTTATTTATTACGGAAATGCAATGCGGTAACTTTAGAATACAGGGAAGCGTCTTTACGTTAATCGTCATCGTTGGTAGTTGTTAGTTGTCATCTTTGAGGTCGGTTCCCACTGGTCGAACACTAGAGTTTGTGAACTGTTGCCGTACAAATTCTCCAGTGGAAATCCTCTGTTCGTTTCCAGTTCGCGAACAGCTCTAAGGACTGTTGACGATACGAGATTACAAAGCACGTTCCCACTGGCGGATATTTCCGTTGTGGACTTTGTGGATTTACCTTTCCGGACACTATTATGATCTTGATTGGGGTTCGGAAATTTTAACTACCAACATTCGCGAGTAGCAGTCGTAGAAGTTTACTTAAATGTGCAAGAGCATGTTCGTAAACAGCGTTCTTCAATGTAACTCATCACTGAGCTGTACTCGTAATACGTAGTCGTAACAAAGCAAATACTTGCTTGTCATCTCTAGTTGATTCTCATTATTGCTAGTTTGCTTATTATTTCTAGTTGTTAGCACTCGTTTCAATAGCTTTTTCCCACAATAGTGAATGGTTCTTCGAGCTAACTGGTTTTATTAGTCTGCGGACTACTTGCAAATGCCAACCAACCCCAAACGATCACAATATTCGATCAACCCAGTGGTGATAACCATGTAATTATCGAGAGGTTCTTTTTCTGCAGGTACATCACCTCAGATATATTATTCGTCTATCAACTACTGAAATTACCATTAAAATGAAATTTATTTTTAATTATAACAACAACGTTATCGCGAGGAAAATAAATTTAATATTAAACCTAAAAACTTATCCTGTATAAAGAATATATTAAAGTTATTGCGCCATTCCTCTGATTTATTATCGTTTGGAAGGAAATATTATCTTTTTTTCCCTAAAAAAAATGTAATAAACACTTAATTTAGATGGAAAAGTATGAACTTTTCCGTAGAATCATACAATGAAATAGGCTCTTGTAGCGTGGAATCACAACGAGTATACTTTGTTTGTAACAGAACTAAGGAGGTTCTTATATATGCTATCGTGGAACACTTTCAACATCTCACCGCTGAGGGCAGTACCAGTCTGGGAACAACCAGATTCAAACACGAGCACTCACATTTCCTCTCTGATATCACGTTATCACTGTGACAGTTGTCTTATTTTGAAAATAACACCGTAATATTTATCACGAAAGATTCATGTTGGAATTACACGGATTCTCTAATCATCTGCTTTAAGAAACGCGATACTTAATAAATTGAGATAAATGAAAGAAAAACACAAAGATGCGAATAATACACGTGGATGGTAACGATCGCTAGCGATGTGTCATTAATACGACTATTACGCCATCTGCAGAGATGTACTGTATTATTTGCAACGTTACGTAATCGTGAAAGATAATGAATAGAGTATTTCTCTTCCTGTCAGCTCGGGAGAATAGACGGAAATAAAAGGAGACATATGATAAGTAATTAATGCTAAGATGTAAAAGTATATAAAAGAAAAAGGTGCCTCAGGGCATTTCCAGGAAATGAAATGAGATAAAAGGCGGGTAAGTTCGTGAGGCAATATATTTATTGGCCATTCGCCTGCCTCTCCAATGACCCCTCAAGCGCCTTCTCCTAAAAGGGTAGCTGCGTGCAATGCCGTGGAATAATTCTAAAAATTCTTATCCCAATATAGTATTGATTTATTTACTAGAACCTAGTTAAGAATGCGGCAAGGATTTCTGCGATTAATAAAATAATACATCAGTTTGAAACAAAAATACTGAATATACTAATTTAAATGATTAATAATATGTACTATTAAAATAATACTAATTGTTGTCTTAGGTACGTAATATTAGGAATTATGTTTTACTTAAGGAGGTACTTTTTGATTTTTCACCTGGAATATTAATACCAGATTGCTTGGGTTCTGGAGGATTTGTTCTTCGTTCTTCTTCGATAGTTGCAATATTCTATCACTTGTCAAAATTAAAGAAACTTTCCAAAGTCTTGGGCAATAATTTTTCCAATATATCAATTTGTTATACAGAATACTTACCTTCGCTATATATATGAAAAGATGTATGAAAAACCGTTTCAAAGATCTTCAAAAGGTGAATGAATGATCGCGATATTTTATAAAGCGCAATGAAATTCTGTATTATACAACATATATAATAAAATAATACCAAGAGTTATACAAGTAAAAAATAATAATAATATTAATAATAATAATAATAATAATAATAATTTTAATAAATGTAACAAATATTTAAGCGGAATTTAAAATAGGGCATTGGCAAATAGGGGTGTCTACAGGTCTAAAAAATAAAATACTTAAAAATGACAGCAAGGAAATAGGGAGGGCGATAGACGAAATGAAATCTTCGTCGCGAGTCTTGTCGATTAATAACGTGATTAGGGCGCGATTAGTTACATAATTCGAAAGGAATCTAAAAACGATTCGCGGTCTGTTTGATCGACTCGCAAGTTGATGCGGCAGTTGTCTTTGGAAAATTCAAGTATCCATGGATCTTTCTCTGCTGTTGCCCGATCAATTCGGATCTTGCTTCGTTCGCATAAACAGCAGTTTTGTAGCCGCCGAGGGCTTTTATTTCATCGTTTTCTCCCTTCTTCTTTTAATTACAACATGCGAGAATCCGCGAGAAATCAAAGATCGCCGTTCGACACGGCGATCGGCGATGGACTCGTCGAATTGCTCGAGCTGGTCGTCCATTTATTCTTGTGTGGATCCACGCCGAAACCTTCGTCGTAGTTTCCTCGTGTGATGAACAGCTGCTTGAAGTGCGGGATGCAGTAGAGTTTACCATTATTTAAGGTGAACGTGTCCATCCTGTATGGAAAAAACGATCGTTTATTTTTCTTGTTCCACCTATACAGGGTGTTAAAAAAAATTGGCGATATTTATAAGATACGATTCTAGAAATCATATCTTGCAAATATCGCCTCTTGTTTTTTTAACGTCTTACAGATGATATAATGGTATTTGTAATATATCGGTTGGTGCTGAAGGAAGAGAGAACAGAGACGGTGGAGGGGGGTTAGGTTGGTTACAGGGAGAAAAGGGAATAAGTTTCAGCGAAGATTGCAAACGTTACCTTAGCACGCAATTGCACTGCTGACACCGGAAGCACTGTTTGTGAAATATTTTGTTATTTGTCTCCACTTTTTCTAGGGGGTACACTTTCTTTTCGCAGCTCTCGCACACGTCCGTACAGCTCGCTTGAATCTCCTGCGTCGATTTTAGATTGGAAGAAAGCAAAATGAGTGGTGAACAAAAAAGTGCTGGATGAGAAGTGTGTGATGGATTAATGAGGAAAAGAGATGAACATGTGCATGTGATCGTTATTACGTTTTCGAAAGAGATCTTCGATAAGAAGAATTCCAAAGGCCGACTGTCGTTGATAGATGAAACTGAAAGAACTTAGGTATACATTGCACTGCGCTTTTTATATAGAGTATCTGTTCTGGTGTTCCGACTTCTATTACGCAATTCACACCATACGTGTTTTCATTTCAGGATGTGCCTTTTTTATTTATCATTTGTAATATGGTCGTAATAAATTGTTACACGTGAAAGGTAAAGAACAAGAATATGATACCTCGCTAAAAATTATACAATCCAAAGACGCAACGAAGGTCTACACGTGAAAATCATCGCATAGTAGGCCGTGAAAGAATTAAGCGATCGATCGATTAACTAATTGCTTACGTAAATATTTCTCTCGCCGATTAACAACAAACAATTGCGTGTTTTCGTTCTCGACAACCCTTAAAATTATTGCACTTAAATTTCATAGTCGATTAAGAGAATCCCTCGATCGATATATCATCAACGAAGGATAGGAGATACCAAGTCGCGTAGAGAATATATATACCTTTTCGATCTTGTTCTCTCTATTATAATACTTAAGTTTGTTTTTGATTTAAAAAAAAGTTCGCTAATGCCTCTAAAACATTGCACCTCCTTCGACATCCTCTGATTGACGTAGGAAGAAAAAGGAATAGGTTTCGAGAGAACCCCGAAATTGTACTTCGATTCGGTTTTCACTGTTAATTCACCGTTTTCTCTCTCGCATTCTCCCTCGCGCTTTCATTCTCTCTCGTTGCAATTCCTGTGGCGTACGCGCGAACCAAGAATTAGAAAATTAAGCCCTATTTCCACCGCCATTTCTCGCCAGTCTACCGAGATCGATAACCTGTTAACCGAGGAAGACGAATTAATTCGTCGTTTGAATCAACAATCTTTCGGATGTAATAATTTCTTTGCCTAGAAGATCCTAACGTTTTTACTTGTTGCTTCGTTCTTGTTAAAAATAAATGATATAATATTTACATTTGTGCAAAGATTAAAACCGATCTAATTGCAATTGATTCGTATTTGTTAACGCTTAATTATACGAGTTACTGGTCAAAGAATGGCCTGGTTAACAGCCTAACTTAAACGCAATTTCATCCAGAAAATACCATTAGAATATCGACGAATGAAACGCCATGTGCCAACGTCCCGTTTCCAACGCGATCGAAATCAATTTCAGGGGCTGTTCCCTTTCTCCTTCTGAATGGGGTGCGCTCGTCTAAATAGATCATGGGGGATTCGATACACGTCGTTCTTCTATGATAAACATATATATATATATTTATATGTATACGTATATGAATGCGTACTGTGCGTCCGCGTTGGCAATGGTGAAGGAATTAATATTTGCCCTCTCTTTCCTTCTTTCTTTCTTTTTCTTTCTTCTCTTTCTTTCTTAGCTTCGTCGTGTAATGCCATCGTAGAAGACCCTAACCCTAACGGCTACGACGAGGCTCCCTAGTATCGTTCATCGACCGAACATTATAAAAATTATATAAAAAGCCTATTCGATAACGTTCGTGTGAAACTCGAGGTCGGTTTATCTCTTACGTAATGAACGAAGCTCTGACGTTCGATTTTTCAGATTCTCTCGTTGCACTGGAAAATCTGGAAAATTCTTCACCGATTTTGGAACCTTCACAATAGTACGTGAACCCTTTGAATGCAAGCGTTCGATTATTAGAGTCCCTTTGCACAATACTTTTTTATTAACCAATAGCATCGATGGATAGAGAAGAGAGTCGTAGATCGTGGATTTGTTTTTTACGATTTGACTATTTTGTGATAATCGGATGATTTTTAATTAGCGAAATTCACTTGTAATATTTCATTTAGTTTATTACGAAACGTAATACTACTATATTATGTATATGCGTATGAAATGTTTCTTCGATAATCGAATTTGGTGGAATAACGTCATCGATTCAAGAAAATTTATTCATATTGGACATTTATTACTTGTAGCTCGACAAATTGTAAGAATATCGTTGGTTTGATTATGCAAGAGGACTCACAGGCAGCTGATCGTATTGTACTAAACTTCTGTCGCATAAATACGTACAAATGTATATATAATGTAAATTTATCTTTGTAAAAACAATATTACGATTTTTTGGGACGTATCAGTGAGAAGATCCGTCGAGTTCCAGGCAACGATGAGTCGATGATTAGTTTTTTCGTTCTCTGATCATTTCTATCGGTAGATAGAGATGCCAATCTACCGCGCGACATGCTGTAAAAAGACTCCAAACTCTGTAAAGCAGTCGAAAAGCTCGTAGATCCTAAATAAGTCTAGCTCGGATCTTGATTCTACGGTGCAATCTTAATCTCTTGATTCGATGCTTCGAATTTGTATTTCCAGATTTGCTGTTGCGAATTGGCTGTTTACCGCGTTTCATTCGAAGCTTAGATCGCACTGATACAGTACACGCGATGAAACGACACAAATATCTTTCCCAAAATGCCATGAAAAGTGTTCGTTACAATTCTCAAAGGCTCTCTTTCCTAAGGTCTTCGACTTTCTTATCCTATCGCCTCTGATTTTCTCTTGGCACTGGCAAAAAATGAGAATGTCGGTTAAGCGTGGAAAATCTAAACGATGCAGGTAGACAAGATAGAAATAGCCGTCGTTTGAATAAATTTGGCACCCATTCGTGATTTCCTAAAACAACGTTGAAACAATGTAAATTACTTGCTTATCGAACAAACGATACGTTCCCTACGATACGTAGGCTATCGCTCACAACGGTACATGAACATCAGCAAAGTGTATAAATCAATGAGAAACTAGCGGCTAAAATCGATACTTATCGTTTTCTTATAAGATCAATAAATACTACGCTTCGCTTATTCGTTTAAAAATGGACTAACAACAACTGATCTAACGATGCAATTCGAACCTCCGTTTGGCACGCGATACGAAATATATAAATGTTTCGTTGCTATTGTTCTCGCTTCTACCTGCATCGAAGATAGAATATCACTGGCCACGTACATATTTCTGTCGTACAAACTTTCGTATATCCGTCGAAAAGTATATCGTTTCGTGTAAAAGGTTGACTGGAAGAATGCCACTTGGTAACTGAGCGATAACGACACGTTCATGCGGCAGGGAAACGAGTTAGCGAGAGCGTTAAAACGATCGTGAAGTATTTCATGGACACGTCGAGCACATGGATCGGAGCGCACAGGTAACTACGGAACACAGGCGACGCTTAAAATAATTACGAGTTTCAATTCCATCGATTGATCCGCTTAAATTACTTCGCCAGGCCTAGGTTTTTCTTTTAACGCACGCGGTGTGCTCCGACGTATCCGCTATCTTTCGTTCGTTGCCTCTCGCGATAATACGATACAATATGATACAATCTACGCTAGATTCACTAACAGAACGCTTTGTTAGAAAAAGACTTCTAAAAAAACGTAAAAACCGCACAATGATCCGAACAACGAAGCTGTCGACTGTCATTTTTCCATTGCAGCGCAAGATTTTTACGAATTCGTGATCCACATTGTGTGTGTAATCGTGTGCTTGTTTCGCGTATCCTTTAATTCTATTCGCTCCATTTTTCTCAGGCTCCTCGGTCCATCCTCTTGGGCCGTATCGATCCTCCATTTCCGCTCCACCATTTACTGTTCGCGTTCAACAGAGAATAGTATCACTAGATCATAGTCGAATGAAAGCTTGGTCAACACTTTGCAGGCGGCAATCTCAAGACCAAAATTACCAGACACATCGGCACACGTCACAGGTATCACGCTAACTAGTCATGCTGTGTAGAATTTGTTCTTTTTTTAGTGCGGTTATCATTCTTGGGAGGAATAATTATTATGCTCTTTTTTTTGGCTTGCCGAGGTCCAGTTTCTATGTTTCCTCTTTTAGATGCTTTTGTCAGCGGCTCGCGTTAGTTCGTGTAACTACTGATAACGAAACTGAAATTCGTGATACACTGCTCAAGCTGATTAGAGGATATTACGAACAGTTTTACTATAACGATTAATAGAATGCAGATGGACAATTGGATACAGATGGAGAATTTCCGTGAACAAACGCTTTATCGATACGATCTCTGTAGACAGAGATTGATTTCAAGCTATTAACGGAAGACGAGTTGCTTTCGAATCGGTTCGAATCGTTACGTACGTTTCAATCTCGTTCTTTGCTCAGCTTTATCAATTTCTAATTTTATGACCATAGAAGTTTTTGATTAACGATGTGATTAATAGATTTAGTTAATGGATAAAAAAGATGTATAAATTAGCGAGAGGAAAAACGTTCCTCTAACTGTTTTTGAACAGTGTACGGTATATCTTGTGTACACTCAAAGAATCATCAAATATTTCACGAGATATAAAACGAAGCAGGTTATTTCTATCGCTGGACATTTCAGTAATTACTATAGTTGATAACTTCGTTGAGTGTACAGTTATATTACAACAACCCATACAAAGTTACTCGTCGTAGAAAGAAATTAAAAATAAAAATATCGTAACTAAACATAAATAGCATTATGTTGCTGTCGTCGCAGGGCAAGTAGATCGTGCTTTGATAGAAAATTCACACATTTTACGCATACATTGGCAAGAGAAAATAAAAAATATACCAAAGTTTTGTACAAAATTGGGTAACAGAGAGAATCGACCCTTAAGAGCTATCATCGAAGAAACTCGCGTCTACAGCTACATTTGTATAAAACTTGGCAGTCTAATAAATACAAACAGAATAATGTCGTGACGTTTTTATTGCGTGGCGATAATATTTTCAAACAAACTTCCTACCGGCTGTAAAATTTTACCTATGATAGCTTCCAAGGGTTAAACAACGATTATCAAGGCACACCATGCGATAAACGAGCCACGCTTCACACCCAAAAGATAATGAAAAAAAAAAAGAAAATTGTACATTGAACACGCAGGAGAAAAAGAAAAAAAGGTGGTTTCTATCATATGCAGTGCGATTGGAAATCAAATGGATATTTTTGATACACCAAAAGAGAGAAAAAAATTCCAGAGCTGTCATTCGAGTCTCGATCAATGAGCTGCTCGGATGAGGATGAATGGATATGAACGAAGTAGTTGCTACGAAAGAGTACTCACCACGAATCGATTGACTTTGACCTTCGGTGTGCGCGGCGACTCGTTCGTTTGCGAGCCGAGTGACTCGAAACGGGCTCTCAGACTGCTGGCAGACTCTATGCTCTGCTGTTCTCCGGTGGTGTTTTGAGCAATTTCCATCTCTGCGATATGTTGACTACTCGACGTCGTCTTTCCGTCCGTTTCCTCCCAGTGCTCGAATTTCGCGCACAAGGTTTTTGCGCGGGCTGCGTTCTGCGCTTGCTTCAGAAACTCGTCTTCTACCTGAAATACGTGTTTCCATAATTTCTACGTATAACGATGCCTGTGGTACCTCGTTAATTAATTTAGCTTGATATATTTATCTTTCTTTTAGATTTTATCTTATTAATGTAGATTATAACATTAGATCAATTCATCGTGTTTCCCTTGCAATTCTTGCAAACAATTCAGCAATCAAGTTTTTCTTTTTTCTTTTTAAAGACACTTTTAAACGTCCGAACACAATCCGACGATAACTTGTCGATTAATCTAACAGAAAATCCTTCGTTGTTTTTGCGTCTCTATTAAGATTTTCTAGACGATATTCTTTAGAAATAGATATTCTTTAGACAAAATTCTCGCGATAGATTCACGATGCCTCTGTCAATGTAATTTTACGTTATTCGAAAGGCAACGACAGGTGTCTTTCATCTGCATATCTGCGTCGCTATCAGATGCCTTACAGCAACCTTCCCACGATTCTTCATGCATATTCATAACGCAGGAATCTCAAGGACCGGGTACCTTGACTTCGTGTTAATAAACGCTACCATTTATTGCGTTCGAGAACAATGACACCTATCCATATACCGTATACGAACCTTGTCGGAAGCTCGTACGTAGTTTGGATCCCTTTCCTCGGTGCTGTCTTCGCCTTCGGACTCGTCGCCATCTTCGTCCTCTACCTCTTCGGAGTCTGAGGCTGTTGGTTTTGCGTATTTGTCCTCTGGTGGTGGTGTGAAACGCTTCAAAGGTTTTGGTCCATTTGGAAGCTCTTTCTTGCACGCGTTCTCTTCCATTTGCCGGAAGATCGACAGCATCTTTCTGGCGGTGTCCGTGTGCACCACTTCGTTTACTCTGTCTTCAGCTCTGACTACGTCCGGGTCACGATAGATCTCACGTTCCGGGGAGTCCATCTGTCGAAACGAATCTTCTATAAACGTTGAGAAAACACAAAGATCTTAACTTTCTGTGGTTCTATGGTTCTATGTTGAACCGAACTCGACGCTACTTTTTTACCTTGTAATTCGATTCGATAAAAATATGTTAACGCACAGTAGCGTGCAAAAATGCTGGATCACGAACAACGACGATTTGATAGTAGCAACTAATCGTAGGCGTAGCTATTCTTCTTCAGAAGATTCCATGTTGGAGTTTATATTTAAAAAAAACTGCGAATTATCTAAAGAATGCGTAGAAAACTGGTTCATCATAAGCGAAATAAGGGAAAATACCAAAAATGCAATTCAAACCACAAAGGGTTAATACACCGATGGTTAATTCTCGTCTAACTTTAGAAATCAACAGAAAGAAACGTGTCGCCCATGAATAAACACGAGATACGACTGCAATAGCTATTACTTGCGTTCGATTGTTATTGGCTATTCAAGTGGTTGGTTAAAGCGAGAACGCGCGAGGCTAGGCAGGAAATCAAGGGAATAAAGGTATTTCTTTCCACGAATCGCAGCACCTCTGAGTCAGCTCGAATGGTTTTATACGTGTACAGCGTCTCCGTTGGATTTCTACCTGAGCAGCAGGTAAGCTGAAGACGCGATGACAATGCAGAATCGACTGGGTTCTGTTGGCCGTCCCTACGATGCACACGATTCGCGGAGGAACGTGTTTCACGGGATATTACCTGCCAGACACGTCGACCAGGAAAATACCAGAGTTGCGAGATAGAATGTTGCGAGAATAAAGAAGGAAAAAAAAGAAGAGAATAGTCGCACCGACCACGTATCTTTCGTTGTAGTTACAACCGATGCAAAACGTGAACAAGAGTAAGGTTTCACCGTGCAACGATCGGAGATTTATAGGTTTACGCCGGGAGAAAGCTAATTAGTTCGAGTTGCCCCGTACGAATCTTTATTAATGACGTTTCGCTACTTTTTATTTAAAACAAGATGGAGCATTGCGTTGAGAAGGTGATTTATTTCGCCTTTCGTTCCATTCATTTATTGCCTCACGCGAGATAACACGGACAATGACGACAATTAAAGAGCAACATTTTTATCGCTTCGTACGGGAAGATTCAATAACACGGTGTGTAATTAAGGAGACATTTCGCTTTAAACGATCTCGTTTGTTTTCACACTGATTCGACCGAGATATACAATGTCTACGTGTCTTTTCTATAGATTCTTTGACGCGCTCCTTTGTATTTTACCAGTGGCCGACTAAAAGCGTAGACCACGAGGCGAACGAAAAAGAAGAAACTTTTTCTTTCGCAAACCGATCGATGGTTCTGTTCAAAAGGAAAGCGTATGCATTTGCATTGCACGTCAACTATATCGACAGTGTTTGTACCGTTATTGCGGATAAGTGGATTCGAGAAAGCGGGCAATTTTCTACACCGATCATATATTTTTTCAATATTTCATGCTATCGGTCAGCGAACACCGGCAATTTGACTACCGCCGATCGCACACGCTTCGTTCAACGTTTGTCTCAATTTTTTCCAAGATCCATCGGAAAACTCGATGATTGATATCGCCATTCCACAAACAGCCTTCTTCCGCGAGTTCTTCTTAATCACTTCCCGTTCCATTACCAAGTTCCAACAACAAATCCCATTACCATTTATAAAGCAGCGCAAAAACGAGAGTCAGACGACGAACGAATATACCCGGTGACCAGCGTTTCCTAGCTCCGAAAAACGATTTTTTAGAAATTCTTCTTGATCGCGCTGTGTCGCGTTACGAGATACTAGCGACGAGTAAGCTGTAACACGTATAAAACAGCGGAAAACGAGAGCCGGTGAATATTTAACCGCTTCTTCCTGTTCGCTTGCCTATCCCGAGTGGCCTTGGACCACGGGACGTCGAAACATAAAAACTAACCGTGTAAAAAGCGGGTTTAACAGAGTCGAAGCACGAGAGACGTATAGCGGCTCGTAAAAATATACGAGAACGCTTACCACAGGAAACTTTTACGGGTATAATACGCGCGTTATGCAAAACATTTAACAATTTCATCGGCTAATTTCAACAGCCATAGTAAATGCATAGCTCTAAGAAGTCTAATTACCGAATATCGTGGATGGTTAATACGGTAGATAATCGACCATTTAGATAATTTCACTACGTTAAACCCGTATTTGCGCCAGATATCAGATGTATCTGCGCGATACATTTTCAAATTTCTTTGCTAACGTAATCGCGATAACGGTACCTTCATACAGCTCACAGAGTTCCAAAATGTTTCGTAAAACACACACGATGCATTCGTATAAAATCTTTCTAGAAGCATTCGAATATCTTCGTGCGCCACAGCGTATCCATCCGTTCACGCGTACGTTCTACAAGTCGTGTAGCAATATTTCGTCGTTCTATCGGACGTAACGCGATGATTTTACTCACTTTTAATTTTCGTTGTCCCTGGGACGGCGGAGCAATACCGGGAAAATGCAGCTTCCACGGCGACGGCGACGCGAACGAGGGAAAAAATTGGAAATCGAAACGAAGAGACGAAGAGAGAGACGTCACGAGGGAACCTTTTGTTTCGTTGGCCCCGGCAAACTCCGAACTGGCAGCAGCGTGTCGGCGGTTGCTATGCCGTTCACACGAAGAGGACGCACGGCTCTTACTGTGTTCCCCCTTCGTGAGTTACTGGGAGGGCCACACGGTGGTGTGCTCGCCTCTGCATCGGCTTGTTCTCTCTCTTCACGAATGGAAGGATGTAGGAATACTAACGGTAAAAGTATGGCTGCTGACCACTCGAGGGGGTTCAAGGACAGCCATGGAATCAAGTGGCACTGTACGTTGTATTCGCGGGCTCCGAGCTTTCACGAGCTTCCTCGGCCTCTTTTATCAAAGACCGATCTCGTTAACTACAATTCCGCCATTAATAGTTCGAAGAAAGATCGATAAGCTCGAGAAAGTGAAATATTTTTTATGCGAGATATGTTGCGTGAACGCGGACGAATACGCCAGGTAATTCTTGTCGCGATTTTACATCGACAAGTGGGAAGCGATTGGTCGAGTGACTACGGTTCGATGATTTAAGGAATTCGGAGATATAGACGGTGATTACGTCGGTGATTATCCATGCAACGCGATTTTTATCGAGGTGGAGAGATTCCATGCGATAAGCTGTTGAGTCACGTTACGGGGATATTAGTCTTCGAATGGAAAAAATCACACGGTAGAATTATGTTAACCCTTTCACTGTGAGTTAAAACGTCGTGGCAAACGCGTTGCGATAACAGCGTCGAACGATTTGGAACAAAAGTAACGCGTATTCTTCGTATGCCAGCTTTTAAAACGATGAACACGTAATCGTTAAAAAATGTGTGTCATCGCGGTAATTATACGGTAGAACTCGATCAGTTTTTTACGCGAACCTGTCCGGGGATAAGCAGTTTATACAACTGCGGTTCGCGAATAAACGCTCTCTGATCTTCTACCTGTGGCTTTTCGTTTATACGATACGATATAATTTCACGTAGGTGGATTCGAGCGGCGATAGTTGATTTAAGCGTCTCAAATAATCAAAATGTTTCTACAAAGAAAATTTTATCGCAAGCCTCGACATTCGGCGAATAAATAAAATTCGTATGTAATGACGTATGAACTCAGCGTTGAAAGGGTTGATAAGAATTAGAGTTACTCTTCACTCAACGCAATCTTCGTTAGAACATTAAAACACACTCTTCGATCAAGAACACTTTGCACTCGAGAATAGCCTCGAACCTTAACTTGACCATCGCGCGGAGGGGTAATTCGGAACTGCTTGCGTTGTTTTTCCGGTTCCTTGTAGGACTCGAAAAATTTGAATTTATTCGAAATGTCCGAGGTCTCCACCTGAACTTCCTCGGTGGTGTCCGAGCTGCGCACCACATCATCCGAGACTTGTCGTCCCATGAATGCCTTCGTTCGGAGATTTCAAACCGTTAACCTTGCCGATCACGAATTCAAAATGCGCGCCCCTCCCCACCACCGGCAAACGTACAACATCAAAAATCGATTACACTACTTAACACTCTTGCAAAATTGAAGAAACATTTTCCAACTTAGCACGTAAAGATAAGATGTTTCAAATTGACGAACAGCTCTACGATTATGAGAAAGACATATTCTGTTCTACGGAAATAACCGGTCTTTGTAACGTTAAAAGCTTTCTTGTTCGTCGAAACAAGAGCGAGATAAAAATTCGGGAATTTTAACACATTCGAGACCGATATGACTTTGAGCGATACTCTCCCGAATGACCGAAAGCTTTTCTACGTTTGTGATAAAAAAAAAATACGCAAAATTGATCAATATAAGAATACAAAAATCACGTTTTAAACAATTTTTATTGAGAAATACGTCGTGACACACACTGTACAGGTATGTCGTCGGGTTTCCGCAATAATTTTGACGTCGAACGTTCATTGGACGTACCACGCGTGTCATCCGAGCGAAATAGCGTTTCTCGGTTAAAATTCCAAAAAGACAAACGTGCAATAGCTAAGGATATTTATTTAAAAAATGAGGAAGTTATATAACATATACGTTATACGTATGAACGTTATCTACGCTCGTAATTGTCCGAGAATTAACTGAATATACAGATAACGCGCGTACGTACGTTGTCGTCGGTCATTGCGACGAGATATTGCATGGCATATGTACTATACCATCGGTCTCGAACGTGTTAACACAGTCGATCGACGTATAGAAACAAATAAAAGGAGAACTTACGTCTCTGGCACGTCGTGGGGCTTCGGCCGGTGTCTTCGGATTCACCGGAGTCACCGGTCGCCCAGTCTTCGCCGCCGTGGCGTCCAGTTCGAGGAACAGCGACCGAGACTTCCTGCTGATCCCTGTGTAACATCGATCGATTTATCTCGAAACAGTGTTCGCAAAGTATCGGTTTGCAAGAGCAAATAACAGATACAGAGTAAAGAAGATGCCTAGAGCTAGTGCACTTCCACTTATACGACCTATACGATATCTATCTTGAGAGCACGCTCTAGGTACGATCTTTCTAGCGCACATGGTAGCAAATTCAGCGGTCAGTCGCCGCTGGCAGTTTTCGACCGCCGATCCATGTGGCTAATTACATTTAACGGGTTCTAAATATACGTTGGTTCGCGGGGCAAAATGCACCTGCTGCGATCACTTCCTCGTCAGCCTTCTCCGGTTTCGGTTTGCTGTCCGTCTCGTCGTCGGACGCAGCGATGGGCTCGCCTCGTTCGAATCGTTCTTTGATGGAACGAGCGTGGGTCGAGTGTTGGATCTCTTCGGCCGCATTGATCTTCGTCACGCGTTCGCTTCCGGCTACCGCTTGCTGATACATCTCCTTCATTTTACCCTGTTTGCCCTGCAACAGAAATCGAGTCTTCCGTTAGCTACACGAAATACCCTTTGATCTCGTTTCTCCGAGACGATGATAAATCTTTCCACAAAGATATATTACAGTACTGTTCAAAATTGTCCGGACACTTGCGTATTTTTGGCAACACGTAACGCAATTACAGGATCGCGAGTAGGAATTGCGCGTTGATAAACGATTTTCTCGCGCGTTTAGAAATAGATAGTAACAATTTACGCGTTTCGATTCATACGTTTCACCAACGATTCGTACAACGTTGTTACAAACCTATCAAAGCGTTCGAATACTTACGAGCGATACCTTCTTTCTTTATATGGAAAAAATTATCAATTTTCACTTTCTACCTTCTTTTTATCAGTTCCTCGTTAACTTGTCATTTCTACGTTTTTCTCGTTGATCGATCGATTATTATTTCCACTTTATTATTATCATTTCTACGTTCTCTTTATCAACCGACCATCAAATCGTTATTTCCATGTTCCCTTTCTCCATAGATCGCTAGTTTCCTGTTTCTCTGTTCTTTCTCCTACATCGCTGCTATATCTTTCCGATCCTCTCGTTAATTAATCGTCAGCTTCTACGACTTTTCGTCAATCGATCGCCAGGTTGCCATTTCTATCGCCCCTTCTCGGATCAATCGTTAAGTCGTTGCGCTTTGTCTCGAAAATATCGGATCCACGATGGTTCATCGAGCAACCGACCAAACGAGCAAAATCATTCGCAGTCGCGATGCGTTCCTCCGTAATCGTTACAGTGCACATGTTACTCGGCGTTAAAGCGCGTTGTAAAGAGAGAATGCGTGCGCTACATTTCCTTCTCTCCAAGTTTTTCTGCGTCTACGTCTAATGGGCTCGATGCCATTACCCCCGCACTACATCGCCGGCGATTTAGATGCTCTGGAAACGATGTCGAACGTCCCGCGCTCATCGTTTCTTCCTCGAAACGCGGAATTAAACGAATGGTAACGGTTCAACGAGCCCGAAAACGAACGCGATTTTACCATGAACAATCTCGAACGAATTCCAGCGATCTCCTCCTTCCTCGCCTCTCGCTGAACTTCGCGTCTCCCTTGCTGACTGGTCGTCTCCCAGCGATTCTTTATGTCGTCCATTTTTGTGAAGCTGATCGGACGCTCGCGGGTCGCGCGTTTCGCCTTCACGATCTCGCTGTCCAGCTCTGTGAAACACGAATAATTTGAGAAGTTACGCTTCCATTTGGAATTAATCGCACGTTATTGTTCGACGTTACAACTCCAAGGTATACTTTGATGTCGTTATTCAAAGATTGCGATCGAAAGTTGTAGTTCGTCATTTTAACATTGCAATGATAATTATAAATGATAATTCAGTGTTATGATTGAAACTTGTACGTTTGAGGTTGTAATTAGTAGTTATAATTCGATGCTATAATTTGATGTTATAATTCCAACTTACAATTCGACGTTCTAATTCGAAATTATAATTTCAAGTTATAATTCGCTGTTACGATTCCAACTTATAATTCGAAGTTATAATTCGTCGTCGTAGTTGGAACTTTTCATTCAAGGGAGAAGATTATTCGTAATACTTTCAGCATTGTTCGACGTTGTTTGACTAATTTAGATTCGTTAAATTCGTTCAAGCGATTGGAAATTTCCAAATACTGGAGCAATTAATAATTTTGACGTTAATAGCGTGGTAAATATTCCAATATCGTAGACACGAACAGAAATGATTTTCAAATTCGATAAAGAGTTTGGCAAAGGTCGTATTAGCGAGCAAAGAACAAGACGATGAAAGAAGGAAAGATCGTATAAAGAAAATAATTTCATCAGCTAAGGAATTCTTCCACTGACCGAATTTAATTCGCTCGATCTTATGGAAAATCGCTTATAGCACTTGACGATAAAACGTTATTTCATAGCTGTCAAACCGCTACGCGAAGCTTTTCCGATGACGCTATTCCCATCGAGTACAAGAAGAAAGCTTGCAAAAAGAGCTGCCTCTCTCGCGGAAATACAGCAGCCTTCCATCGGAGCAAAGGGAACGCAGTGAGAGAGGGGAAAAACCTGAGAGAAAGAGCTCGAAACATCGGACTACGTAAAGTCTCGATTTCAATTAAATGTTTCTTCGTTTCCTCACCCTCCGTTTCCTCCGCTTCTTCTTCCTCCTCGCTCTCGCTCGACTCTTCGTAAGGGATCCCATTCAGAGATTCGTCCGCTACTCCGATATCCATGCCCTTGGCTTGGAATCTGGACAAAAAGACGTACAAAGTAGTCACAAACATTCCGACGAATTTTAATTGCCTGGCGCACGAACAACGCCGACACACGTGCCTGTTCACGGTATTCTTTTATGCACTGGCTTATGGCCACGAGAAAAGATCGCTGATCGATCAAACACGATCTTGTCGCAATCACGGGCGCGTTAGCAAATTCATCGTTCGCCCTACTATTTTATGTTCGTAAAGTCTGCGCTTGCACATTCTCGAGCGATGCAGGTATTTAGCAGATATTTAGTACGTTTGATATTTCATCGCGTTACTTAATCGCCAGTCTTTCGTGTTTGCGATACTTTCTTCGGTTAATGAGCTACGTCGTTTCTTTCTTCGATTCTAGGAATTCTTAGTCTATTGGAACATTGAATCGCATTTACGATACGGATGGCACGCGTTTCCACTATCAGCTTTAATTTTTTAATTAGTTTCGATTCTTTAGCGAGGGACAAATTGCATGGAGAAACTCTTTCCGATTGTTGCTTCAAAATGAGAACGGGAAAGGCTATGTTAAAGGATATTTAAAAAGCTACAACGCTGCATGTATTTTCATCGTTGAATCATCGATTTTTCAAGCTACGGGGAATATTTTTACGTACTTTATATCCGACGCAATACTTCGGTTGTAAATAGCTTCGTCTACCAACTTGCAATCGAAACGAATCATAAAGTAAAAAGTTGGAAACACGAAATAAATGAAAAAGAAGAATTCGATTAAAAAGAAGGATGATAAGTTAAAAGATTATCAGCGTTCCGAGAAAAACGTCGAGTGGTTGGAGTCACAGAGTCCTCGTTGTGTCCAACTGGTGGAAACGAATCTGTGTCACGGCTGAGAACCATCTCCTCGACCCACGATGCCATCGTATATGGCCGTTGGAACAAGAGAGGAGAGAGTGAGGCCAGGAGAACGATACGACGAGCTGAATAACGTAGGTGACTCTACCGAAACGATGGATTACTCACTTGGCGAGCTTGCTTAAGATACTGGGAGACCTCTTGACAGCGATCTGCGACGGCGACCTTTCGATCTCGTTGGTCTCCGTACCGGCCTTCTCGAACACTTGAAACCGGGACTTCACGTTCAGGCTCGACAACTCCTCGAGACCCAGGTCCGGTTTGTCTGAGGCTGTAACGGAGATTAAATAATATTTTTCTTTCGTCCGATATTCTCGTAAGACGGTAATCCCGCCACTATATATCGCGTACATCGATGATACGCTGTTGTCGATGCTATGGTTATGATTTCTAATGGCCCGGTAGGCGACTCTGTTCTCTGAATGCGTTCGGGAGTCTAGTCAAGCTGTGATAAAATCGTTGAGTTCGCTCTAAAGAGGTTTTACCGAGCGAGTTAGTCGTTTGGGAACGGAGTGAATCGGTTCACGACGATCTCGTGTCCGCTGTGCTTGAGAAACAACTCTTATTTCTCGATCATACGTGTTTCGTAACGCATTCGCAGCTAATAATTTAAATCTTAATAGTTTCAATGTTAAGGAATTCTCGTATGGAAAGCCAACGTTTCTGCTATTAAGATAAAGACGAGATAAGACAGATACGAGAAATTCGCCATTCTCGATCGATAATTGAACGTATCCTAATTACGAATTCGCTTGATATTCGCAATTAAGTATTTTTTACGATTGTTCCACCGCGGACTCGAGATCGTCGTCATGCAACGATGATTTTGTCTCGCTACTCGACGTTACAGCATCCTCGCACTCCACAACGAAATGAAGAATTAATCAAACCAAAAAACCGATTAGGGTATGAAAGAAAAACAAAATACAAAATTATGATAATACAAATGCGTATGTCGTTGTTAACGATAAATCAGCGGTATTAAAATGGGTGCAATCTGCAAAACGGTTAGGCAACTGTTAGAAAATCCACTCTTGGACGACTTTAGTCGTCGCTTGGTCGCACACTACCACCAGTCAGAACTATTACCTCTGACCACATCAGGCGGCAGCTCTTTCGGCTCGTTCTCCCGTATGATCAGCTCCGGCTTTCGAGGTCGCACTACGAAGTTCACAAGACATCTCTTTGTTGCATTAACGATCTCTCTGCATTTACGTGTAATTATATAGAGGGAGGAAACGACTGGAGGAACGGGAGAATAGAGGGGAAGGAGAGCAATTTTCAGTGACTACGTTAAAGAGGGGGACTTGAGCGTTGGGTGCTGCGCGCGATATACGAGAGTTTATTTCACCCATTCGTCCGTAACGTCGATCGTATTTCCTTCGACCAAAGGCAAACCCTCCATTTTTTTCTCATCGTTATTTGTTTTACGACGCGTAATCTATCGCTTCGTTATTTTCTATGGAAAATTGAAAAAACAGATCTCGTTCGTCCCTGTTCTTTCAATCCTTTGACAGTGCGATAACAAAGTAACCAAGAATTTAAAACGAATCACTTGGGAATAAATGACTCGTATTGTTCCCGTGTGATTTTCCTACGATATGAAATTTTTTTTTATTTGGAAGTAGTTTACAATCAATTCTCATAACGTGAGTAATAAATGAATATCGTATGTTTGATTCTAGCTGAATCTAATGTTTAAATCTAGAGGGTAATGTCTTTTTAGCCTGCGGATCTGATCCGTCGTGTCACGTAACTGAGTAACTAGTGAGTTTTGGTGGTTGTTAATTCTTATGTTATATCTATTACTGAATTTAGATATTTCTTCTTTAAATATAGCTATCTATATATATAGCATGATATTTGTAGCACCGTATCGTATATTTACTTGCTGTTGAAGGGTTAACCTCGCGAATCTTTAAAGTCTACGGCAACGACACATCGTAAGGATCTGTCTGTTACGATTCCTAAATCCAATGTTCGTGTCACGAGTGTAACGAAAAAAAGAGGTACGTATTATTAAGAAGAAAAAAGAAAGAAATTTTCACGTAGTGGCTATTTCGAGCGAGAAAAGGCGGTGATATCAAAGCGACGAGAAAGATTCGCGGAGATTAGATCGGAGGCTATTTTAAGGCGAGTTCCGCCTACGACTAGCAGAGCTTGAGGTGAACGTGGCGTAAACGGTGTGGTGTGATCGACTTACCAGGCTCGTCGGACTCTTCAACCGGTTTCGGTTGGAAGAGTTCCTTGAAGTGTGGCTTACAGTAAAGCGTGCTCTCGTGGCTCTCGTAATTGTCCACGTTAAGCTGCTTGCTACACTGCACGCACCGGAAGCAATTCTTGTGCCAAACTAGACCCTCGGCCTTTGTCTGTTCCATTTGGAAGACGACCTTGCCGCAGCTACGGCAATTGGGATTCGTGTCGCCGTTTTGACCCACCTGCCGTCAAATTCCATTATTCCTTTACCGATCCTCCACTTTTTCCTCGCTCTTTTATTTTTCACCCGTATCATCATCTCGTTCCCTTTAACCGGCCTGTTTTCCTTGTCCCAATTACTCCGATCGGAGCCGAGCAAACTGGCAGATTGCGGGAACGAGTTGACAACTCGAACGCGATACCACAGTCTTTAAAGAGGATATTTACATCTTTATGCTCTGCGTTATATCATTTCTGAGAAGCGTATCGCGTCGTTACGCGTTATTAAAGCGACAATTTTCCAGTAATTCGAGTAAACCAACAGAGACTAACTAAAGATCAAGTACTTGTTCAAAAGTGTCGTAAACTGAGCCACAGATATTCGCGGTAAGAAACTTTTGTACTTTTCGATACGAGATCCATAAATTTTCTTCTCTTCTAACAAGTACGATCTAAATATTATCCCTTTCATTATCTACACTTTGGTTAAGCCGACGATAAAGATCTTCCTTTAAGACGAAGATGAAAGAAAGATGTAGTCAGCGTGTGCTCGTATATTAATAGCACCGGATGCCGTAACTTCCTGTGACAAACTAATATTTCGAAGAAGACAGTGGTAGCTTTTTATAATTAAAAGGTTAATCCTTCAGCCGGGATTTTCTTTTCGACCGATCAGCTCCTTTGTGTTTGCTCGGCTATGAGAGGGAAAGTGGACGAGCTGAAACGATCGATTCCACGCCAACAGCTCGAAACAGGAAGGCTATTTACGCGCTCTTCGCGGCTGAAGGGTTAAGTACGTCAATGTTAAAGTATCCAGAGGAAAAGAGAGAGAGAGAGAGAGTGCGGGGGAGCTTACGGCGTTCAGCTGCTGTTGCACTTTGCCCGCGTCGATCGAACGCACATGCAGCACCGTCTTCTTGCTGAGGGCGTCGAATTTATTGAAGCTCGACTTCTGTAAACACAAACAGTGCAAGCGTCAAACGAGAAGTGCTCGAAAGCCTTCAGCCCTGGTCTTGTCGTCGAGGGAGAACACCTCGTGAATGTGTGCGCGCTTCGATCTAGTCCGAAGCTTGTTCAGCGTGAGCATGAAAGCGTGTCTCGCTGATCGGAGAAAAGTATAAGCGGAGTTTCCTTTATTTCATTTTGTTTTATGCGAATAGTTTTAGTTTTCTGCGAATTTAGAGGATATGCAAATTTTCAAAGATAAATCGTGCCCACGATGAACGTTCTTATTACGTGGTAAAACTAGGACGCTTCGTGCGAGTGTTGGGTGCGCTCCAAAAAGCTTCCCAAACGGTACAGAGCGAGAGGACTAAAGGTAGTTTCACACGGAGACAAGCTACGGCACGAAAGTAAAATACAAGAGGCTGCTGTTCGTTGTTACCGTAAAAAATATTCGAACAATAAAAAAATTGAACTACGACGGCATCGAATCGTGTTTTTCTTCCGCGCAATGTTGTTTGTCACGTTTATTTATACAGCATACAGCGTGACATAGATTAACCGAAATCGCATTCCGTTGTTCGACGCCTCCAGAGCTAATACACGTGCCATCTGAATCATATCACGACCCACGTATCTCCGTGTGGAAGTAGCCTAAGGAATCGTCCAATCGTTTGCAGATCCAGCAGATTGAAACGAAAATCGCAGAAACATTTAATTTTTACAATGTCTACTACATATTAGCGCTACGTCGAATAACAAACTGATATGATAAATCGAACGTAACAAAACTTTCGTTTCAATCGAATTACGAGATAGACTCGAGCAATTTGTAAGGGGCACTACGATCTTGTTCAACGAAATGATCAAAAGTAGAAGCAAAACCTGTTTGTCAAACATTTGGCGGAGAAATAATAATAGATGGATGCTGAGAAGTGAAGCTGCGTTCGAAGAACGGCGTGGCAAGCGAGAAGCGTTGGAGAATAAGAAGAAAAGTGAGGATAGATAAAACCTTGGTGCGAATCGACCGTATTTGTGGTTATGTGTTTCGGGGGTCTTACCTCGAGCTTCGGTCGATCCGTGTCCTTACCCTCGCTCGTTAAGTTTGCCAAACTACAGTAGGAAGCCCTCTGTCCCGAGGTCGGTTTCGTAAGTTTTCGATTAAGGTTTCATGCATTCCGGGGCCGGGGAAGGCACCGAACAAAAAGAAAGAAACAGCACGGGCTGCGGGTTAGTGTCGTGTGGTAAATATTCGAAGCGCTACCTTCGTTCTAGAGTTGGAGAGATTCAGCGGTTGGCGGTCTCTGGAATTCCCTCTCCCCTTTCTTTTTTTGCTTGCCAGACGCAAAGCGAATTACTTGAGCTAATATTCTACAGCTGTTTACCTTCCACCACGCTTCCTATTGTTATCTCTTTGAATTCTTTACTTTTCAAGATATTTTCTGTTTTTCTTTCTGCTTCTTTCTTTGCTTTTCGCGACGTCTCCTTCTTTTATCTTTCACATTGTATTTGCTTTCGAAGATTTTATTTTTGAAGTGTGGTAGGAAGCAGGCAAGTATACACACATCGATACAAAAGTAGCGTATAGATATAGATTTTCGCGTTTGAAAAATGTTGTTAGAAAAGACGCGAGAATTCTATAACGCGTAGAGACGGATCTGATTTACGTTTACACCGCGGACTTTTATGCGTTCACAGGAAACGCGAAAGCACAGAAATGCACTCGTCGCAGGTGATATTCGCAAATCGCGTGTAATATTCGAGTATGATACCTTTTGCAGCGTTTATCGCGTAAAACGATTCTCCAACTGTGTTTCGTATTTTTAATCGTCTTTGTGAAAATATAAAAACGCGCAAAACGACCGCGATCTACCAAACTCCATTCAAGCTGCTAGATTTTAAATTTGTATCGGATCTTCAACTCTTCTTTTACCTTTACCGTTGCATCGTTCGGTACATAGAAGATCCATAGAATATTCTCCTATTGGAGAAAAAGCGTTGACCGAAGGAATTAGACTGAGCAAGCTCGCAGGCGAAATCTTAGCGTACCACAGGCCTGTGTTAACTAAATTTCCAGTCGAGCAAGAGAATCGTTAACTGATAAACAAACCACAGCGTTGGGTACGCGCTAACGTGACCGAATTGGCAGAGAAGCGCCTTAAAAGGTTGTCGGTCGCCAATTGGTCGATACAAAATCGTCGCCAACCGCTGCATCGCCAAAGAGAAAGAAAAGAGGACGAAGGAGAGAGAAGAAGAAAAGAAACGAGAGGGGCGAACCACGGAGACAGCTGGAATTGTTTCCCGGGCTTGAGCTTCGCTCGAATAGCCTTTCTTTTTGGCACGGACCCGGCCCGATGCTTTCTCCGACACGACGCGAATACGTCCTTTTCATCCGTTCTCCAGCCGGATCTATGCAAATTGAAATTTCAAAGTTTCTCCGCCAATTTTGTCGATACGCACTGTTACGTAGCCGATAATCGTAAATTATTGAAAAAAAGGAAAAGAAAAGATGATAGAGATCGATGAAAAAGTTAAAAAACAGGCTTCTTCGTACTCGTTAAAAAAAAAGAAAGAAAGAAAGAGCGATAGAACGAGTCGGAACTGAGACGATTTCACTGAGTATGTGCAGCGGAGGCTACGATGCCAAGGAATTATGTCACTCGTCTCGAAATCCGTAACCGGATAACCGATAAACGACGGATACACGCGGCGAAAAACTCGTAAGACCTCGATTCTCGGCCATTGCTGGCTGCACAAAGTGGGGCAAATGAGTAGTAGGTTATTATCAAAGCCGGCCCTCCCTTAAATGGAGAGACAGCATTCGCGGCGTTACGGCGACCGACTGCACGGCAAAACGCTTTGGTATCTTCGACGACGGCGCGGCGCGGCGCGGCGTACTCGAGCGAATCGCTCACGTGCACTCGGGAAATTCTTCGATCCATCCTTTCTACGCGTTGCTTATTTTTGGCACAAGACGAGTATACGATGATTCTACGATAAGATTATAATTACGAAATCGTAAAAAAGAAAATTAAACGTCGGACTATAGCGACGTTATTCTTTGTACTCATCGTATAGCGGCACATGAAAATATTTGAACGTTTATCGCGGAGGATTTTCATAGATCGAAAATTCTAACAATTGAAGATAATTGTTCTATATGTGTGCGCGGTATCAGGTCGTTTTTTAACTTTTTCTCCTTTGTATTCTTTTTGTTCGACGAGAATAGCAAAGATGAAACATTCCAGCAGTCCCCGATGTCGTCCAACAGGTTCACGAAAGGTACTTACGAGGGCCTTGACCGACACCCCGGTGAAGACTAGCGCGTCTTTGGTGAACTTCGAGTAACCCTTCTCGCATACTCGCAGATCACCCAGCGACCTTGCTTTCTACGATCGTTGGGAGCGTCAATGGGAAGTCAGATTAGCAGCGAGTTGCGGATAGTTTCGCGGAGTGGCGAGTTTCGTGAACATCTCGGAAAACCTTCTCGTCCGTCTATTTTCCAATTTTTATAAATTCAACCCCGAAATCTTATCATGCGACAGAGTTTTGCTTCGATATTGTCATCTTGTAACGATACCATCGCAACGTTATTTGCGGTGTTAACCAAACGATAACCTTTCCATTTTTCTCCTAACAAAACCTGTTATCGTATCTGTTCGATGTTATTGCATTCCGAAAGAGATACAAACGTACCAAGACGAAATATCATCCACGATAACGATATGTTACGAAAGTTTTTCAGGATTAAAGAGACAGAGAGGTTTTAACGAACGTCACGAAGCTCGCACTCGTTATGCGATTAGTATGCTGTTACGATAATCAGGATAAATTATTTGTTTGTCGTTCGGTTAATCCTATTGCCACACATCGTGAAGCGAAATAACGGAAGTTCGAAGTAGCTCATGCAGTAATAACTGTTAATAGGGCTGTCATTCCTCTGTCGTACCACGAAACATCGAATGCCGAGCAACATGCTCGCGAACAACTCCAATTAGCTCGAGAGCAAATTGAACCGAATCAACGTTTCTACTTTTCCATCAACGCGGCCAGCCAAAAAAAAGAACTCAAAAATAAGGTCTGATGCTATATAGCGATTTTTCAGGGAAGACAGAAAAAAATATGAAGAACTGTGTCGATCTATCGTTGCGAAATTGACCATGGGTTCTCGTTACATGCTTGTTAACCCTCGACTACGAAGGTTCTTCTCTCGGATACCGAATCATCTTTTCAAATTACCCACACCATCTCGTTCAGGCTCGCCTTCCGTCGTTCCGTTAGTCGGAGATTAACAAAGCGAAGGAAACACCTGACAAGTGGCAACGGGTTATTTTCCATACGTGCCGCGAATATTTTTAGGCAATTAGAGTCTGTGTCGAGGGTTAAAGCTGCTCTCTTTCAAGTATATTACTTAAGGGAGTAGTTCACACAGAATACGCGAGATAATACGGGAAGCGAGTCGAAAATTTATTTGAAATTGTTCATCGCGCATATCGAATTCGATTTACTTTGCGACTATTAGACTGCGAATATTTACGCATTCGTGAGAATTTCGATCGATATAATATTTTATTGTTTGTGGTATCTAACAGATTCTACGATTTTCTACATAGATGCCACCGTTTTAATTTTGTAAATGAAATTTGCATAGAAATTTGCGCGATAAGTATCCGCGATCTAACTATAATTTCCACTCGCCAGGGATGAACTACCCTCTTAAAATAGTCTCTTGCGGATCAATTATAACATCTTAGCTAGAAATAACGAAAATTGAAATGCGAAAATGGGTGGCAAGATGATAAAATATACAAACCTCTTCGGTGTCCATGGCGTGATTGGTTTTCCCGTACGCAGTCTGATCGCCGTCGCTCATGTTCGAGATGTCGCCAAAGCTACGACACTGTTAGTGACAAAATAACAACTGACAAAGTGTAATTCGACAGCCATTAAAGCGGTTTTCTTTTGTCGTTTCAGTCGCGCGAACAAGCGTTCGTTATATAAAAAGACGGTCGTTAAAAGAGTGACAACGAGTAAATCTGATAAATGACGCTAATTGTCAATCACGCGACATAAAATAGTCGATTAGAAGATACGTACGAAAAATTAGAAAGACTAAAAGTAAGTGGCTTAATTATGGTTTTTTCCATACTTACCAACTGTTTGATCGACACGCCAGTCGCGATCTTTTCCTTCGTACATCGATCTTGCTCGTTTCGAGTTGCCTCCGATACATAATTCTGTGTCTGCATGCACAAAATACAATGCACAGGGTACAAAGCTAATCGCATGCGACTGGATATACGGTGATTCATAGTCTACTTGGGCTATTTCGATCGGACTTCTACTATCGTCATTGCAGAGAAACCTCGATATATCACGATACTCGTGGGTGATTACATCGTTACATTCGCTATACATGCAGGATAATTTATGAGTAACAATTTAACAAAGGAATTGATTAGCAATTTCTCTACCTCTGCTGTTTCTATATCAGAGAACGCCCGAAGCGTTCTCTTTGTACTTTTCGATAGGATCAATAAATCAATGGTACTATTATGCGAATAAATACTTATCGACAAATTTATACAAGATTAATCTTTGTTGCTCCTCGGCTATGTATCGGCAATAAATTAAACTACGAATTTTCATATTTCAACTTTCTTAATTTGATCGACAGTTACGGTCTCCGTTTCTAAGACCGGTTCTAAAAACAGACGTTCTTCGTCGCTATACGTCGATCTCGATCTCGAACAAATCGTAAAAATACCTCGTCGAGTTTACGGTTTTTCCACTTGGGACCGCATTTCCTCGCTCGGACGATCACCGAACGAAGGAGAAAAAAAGATGCGAAGAAAGAGTGGACGCACGCGAGACGAATTCCTCTTTGGCCGGTCGCGTGAACGGGACACGCGAGCCACGTGGCGAATTTACGTCGATCGTGCTTCGTGTAACGGACAACCACGGGTTGAATCGAATCCAATCACGGACGATTTACCGGATCGCGACCGACTGTGCGACGAGGAAAAATTGCAGCCACTTTACGCGCTCGCGTGGAAAGTGTTTGAGACTTCACGGTCTTAAGTTTCTGGCCGACGAAACTTACCAGAGATTTCACGTTCACGTTCGATAGATCGTCTTCGTCGGAGAAATCAAGGGTTTCCGGGTTCGTCTGCCGGGGACCGGGGTGCATGCTCGGCTCTTGCAAGTTAGAATTCTAACAAACAGACAAACACGCGCACACTGTACATGCAATACGGTTATACATTATCGTATCGTAGATAGAAACGATACAGCGTATTTATTAAATTGTTCGAATAGCTTCTTTCATTTCGTGAGATGATGAAACAACTTCTATTTTATATTATTTTATCGAATTAGGTATGATCTATTTCGTTATATTTCTATTATTATGTTCGAGCATAATTCAATAAATTGGTATAAAAGAAAAAACATTGTGCGTCTATTATTTCCCTATAAAACGAAAGAAACTTTTCGGACAACCTAATACTAATGCGATAAGTAGTTCAGATATTTGTAGATAGGTCAATTTTCCAAAGCGTAGCACCTTTCACGATTACGAATTAATTTTCACTAATGCGAGTATTGTTATTAAATCAAAATATAGCGTATACACGTACGAATAATAACTACGATATATATGATATAACTTATATACGGTGTGATATAAATTATTAGTCGGTCAAAGCTTTCATTTAAAACTACGTTATATCGTTTCTATCTGCTATACGTAGACGGTTAGGAGGATCAGGCTTGGTATTCCCCTTTCGACATTCCATAGTTGGAGAAGTTCCCGTCAGCGTCGAGAACTATTGGAAAAAATGCAGACTTTATCAGAAAGCAAAGAAGAGGCGGAACTTTAAATATCGATCTCCGGAAATGTTCAACTTCCGAGGAGTTTTCCTTTTAGGAGGAACCTCTACCGAAACTTTTTTCCAGACAGTCCATGTTCTTCGTCCGTGGACAACTAGCAAGTTGTTTTTCGACTTGCAGGAGAACTTTTCCGTGGACGAATCAAATTATCTCAGAAACTTGCGACAAAAGGATACTGAAAAGGCTGCTCTTACGGGAAAATTCTTACCGAATGCTCGAAAAAGAAATTCGCCTCTTAAGAATGCCGTTGCTTGGAAAGATAGACCGATGCAAGCGAAAAATGTAAATGGAAAACGTAAATAGAAAACGTAAATGGAGAAGTAGAGGTACCGTTCTCGGCGTCGATTAAAGTGAAAAGCCTGGAAACTATTGCTCGGAATCGGAAGCATGCAAATAAGGATTAAACAGGCACTTCCGGTTTCTGCCAAGACCATCGTCTATCGACGTGGATGCTTCTTCGACGTCGCTAATTAACACGACATAACGGTTCATGCACAGCATGTGTTTCTACCGGGTTTCTTCGTCAGTCGCGGGTTCCTCGGTCTCGATTCGATCGTCTCGACATCCGGCTGGCACCTTTTCTTGTCCGCAGGAAGAACATGCTCGCGAGCGCACGACTCTTCTCGTTTGCGATTCGTTAACACAAGGTGTTAACAAAAGAAAAAAAAAAAAAAAGAAAAACTAGACGAGACGAATGAAAGAAACGAAATTCAATGGTCGAAATTCTATCGTTATTTGCTTCCTCGGAAATATAAAGTACGAGCGAGATATAAAGCCGACTCGCTGATCTACGACAACTGCTAGTTTATTGGATTGTCGGAAAAGTTCGCGTAGAGTTCGCGTTATAAATTTCTATCAAACGTTCACTCTTTTTTAACACTTTGTAAATGGCTGTACGGTGTTGTAGAAAATTTAAGGAACACGCTTCGGTGCGTTCACTCACCACAGAAATGTTCTCCTTTTCAAGCTCGTTCTTCTTGCTCTTTTTGGTCTTCTTTGTGCGAGGAGTGAGATTCGGCGAGGCATCGTTACCGGCGACGCCCTCGATCTTCTTCTTCTTCGTCTTGGTGCCAACCTTCGTGCCCGGCGAGGTCACCACGCTCGTGCTCGTTGTTATCGTTTCCTCTCGGCTTTCGCTCTGTGTTAACAGGCAGAAACAGATTTTTATTGTTTTATCGGTAGGGTTACCGATGAAATTCCTATTGGCTCACAATCGAACGCGTATCGAAATTCGTATCGAGATCTACGTCTGTATCCATATTCGAGTAGAACGATCGTGTTAACTATAATAACTTCTTCTGCCTCTATCCACGCATCATCTTGGTTTTCTCTTAATACGCGTCCTCCAGCGGATAAAAACTTCGCGTAATCTGTAATCTCGGCTAAATTAGAGGATGTCGCTCCAACAGTTCCCCTAATGATATCCTGCGTGTTCCTTCGTGCGTCTTCTATCGACGCGCATCCGGAGGGAGAAACTCGAAAGTTACGAAATATCGAAAGTAGTATCGTTAATAACGATGTTCCGACGATACTGATATATACTCGCGCGGTAATTCGATCCTGTTATTCTTTCGAAAGTTTATAAATAAACGAATTTCTGATCAATAGTCGTAAACCGAGCAGCGATCGAGGAGCTTCTTTTTCTCCTAAAAATCGAGTAAATTGCATCGGATTTTAATCGGTAGTGGCCTACTAATTTGCATAGCGGAAAAGCGACACTCGGTATAATTTCGAGGCTCGAAAAATAGCTAATCTTGGAAAGTGGATCGAGCGTAAGTGTAACAGCACGCACATTCGTGGAAACCGCTTTCCTTCGATTTCAGATAGTTTATCAAGATCGACGATAGTATCGACGCTCCTGCCGATATCTCTGGAATTTTGAATATTATTACGAATCCTAACGAGGATATATGGAGCTATATCGTGGTAGATTTTTTTCCCGTACAATTCTTTATGTATTCTCTTAGACGTATACGACGCGCAGCAATGTGCGTTGCATCGCGATCAATGAGCAAACTCGTCGAGGAAGAGCGAATGCTCGAGTTAACTAGATATTAACGATCGGCTAGATACGAATCGCGCAACAGAGCGATTTTACTGTCTAACAAGCGAATCGTGAAACAGGTGCACGAACCTTAAGAAACGCTAGAATTGACAAAATCTTCTCTGCGAGAAACATTCTGTAGAAGCTCGTTGGAACGTAAAATTTATTTCGTACGCGATTTGACGATACTTTGGTTAGGAAGAGATGTTACAATTAACGTAACAACGAGGTAGGCGTATTAGAATGGAAACAAAGTATTTTACGATGAAAGAAAGGATTGTCGGATAACGATATTTTATCAGAAACGGATCGCATTTGCGTCTTGAAGTTTATGTTTACGCTTCGCGTTATTACGTGGCAAATATTCTTCTGTCGGGACGTACGCTTATCGAATAACGTAATTGAAATAGAGCGAACCCGATGGAAAGATTCTATAAACTGTGGCTGTCATAGTTTCGAAGATAAGTAAACGACACATTTACTAGCGTTTTAAATGCAATGCTGATCTTCTCACGGCGATTTGTGTTCGCGGTTGTTGTGTCTAATGAATTTCCGGTTCTCGCGCCCGTAGCTCGCCACTGTCCTCTCGGTAAATCGATAAGGAAATCGTCCCAGTCCAATCATGCAATTTACGAAGGCTACATTTTATGGTGATTTTAAGGAACCCTGTTTTAATTGACGCGACTGGCGGTACAGCAATTAAATCTCTGATAAATATTCATAGATGGAGCCGAGCGGATCAGATCAGAACGCGATCTTAAACAAGATGTTAGTAAACATCGCGCACTTTCCACACGATTAACATCTGGTGCGTAAGATTTGTCCGGCGTTCTCTTCTTCTGTTTTTTAAATTTACTACAAATCTTTTTTAAACAGATAGTCGAATTTCGAATTGCTAATTAAAAGAAAGATATATAGGAGTATAATTTATCAACTTTTCAAACATCATGATTAATCGATTCATGCCGCTTGAAACGTTCCCACGGTTCCTTTTCATTGATCCTTTAATCAGAAAGACAAAATCACTTCAATTTTTACGAGAGAAAGATACATCAAACGATTCTACGTTTAATAGTCTCCCGTATGTAGTTGTTTTTCTGTCGAACTATCAGAACCGATTTAAATATGGCAATTCGCCCGTGAAGCGTTGCGTTTTACTTTCAAAAACGATATCTAAACAGATGGAAACTAATATTCAATACGAGACCAAGATAACAAATAGACACTGTTACGTATGCGAGATTAGTTAACATTAAAATCGTACGATCTATTAACCCCATCCAACGTACAAATTTCTCGCGATCATTTCACCAACTGTCCGTTCCGATCCGATAAAATCTCTGTGAAATCTTCATCTTCTGTCTCGTCGAACATCCCATAAATAATTCTTAAAGAGGCTGTAGCATCTCGATTTGTAAATTAAAAACGATCCAGGCTTGCGAAGAACTGGCCATATACAAATTCCTCGCGATAATACTCCGTTCCACGCAAACCGCTCCTTCGAATCTCAATCTCGATCAACGCAGCGTTTAATCGCGCACGATTGTTAATTACGCGAACAGCGAAAGTAGCAAGGCGAACCTCGGCGATTCCTTTTGCTCTGGTTGCTCCCGGCGAGCTTAATGAAGAGATCCTGACGTGAAATTAGTTACGACGATCGTGGCGCGTTCTCCGCTGCCCCGGTGATAACTTTATCGCGATCCTCTTATTAGACGACGCTGATCGACGCGATGCTTTGTTGCGAGCGTCGCTCCGACCCGACACACGTAATTACACGGTCACGTAACTCTCGCAAACCCGATTCCGCCGACGATTACGCGGCGTTCACGCCGAACGCAACCGCCAAAGATCTTTGGAAAATCGCGCGCCAACGTTTCCCGGACACTGACTATATCTCTTAATTAGCACTATGATGACTGGTGACGATGCGGTAACGTCACGCGAGTGTTATGATGACTAATGAGTGTTATAATGATTCATATATATAGAAATATAAATAGAAAGATCACGAGTGAAAAACATGATCGAATTTCTTGTCGTTTATGGGAAAGCAATTTTAAAATTCGATACAGCGCGAAATAATTCCTCGTCGTTTAATTTTTAACTATCTCTACGTTTAATTTTGAAAGTGCACGTAAAGTACGAAAATATTTTTATTAAGCAGGGAAATATTTTGCCACGACGAAGACATTAGATGTGCCAAGTCGTTGAACGATCGAATTACGTACGACGATGATTTAAAAAGTGAAATGTATAATGTTGCATTCGCGACGATACGCTTAAATCTTCCTGCAGCTACAGGTTAATATCTTCCTCGTTTTCTCGAGGATCGAACGCCGAGAATAAAAATGGAAAAAAAGCGAGCCTCGCGTGATCGGCAAATTCGATGAATAATAAGATGGTCACGGTGAGCGGGAACAGCGACGGACTTTCGTAAACCTCGAGACTTTCTAATTCGGAGACTTCCGATTCACTTTCACAATTTTTGGCTGGAATCTCTCGATCTTCGGTCTCTTCCGATCGTCCCAGCACGCGATCATTCGACCAACACACCGGCTATTTTCTCGTTAAGAGTAGCGAAGATGCGAGGTAATTTTCAGAAGGAAAAGAACGTTCGCACGTACCGTGGAAAATCGTTGCTTCCTTCGCGCCAGTTTCTTTCACGCTGATCCTAATCTACCTCACTTTCTCGCGACCACCGAGTAATTCAAATTCGTTCGATTTAGAAAGTAAAAGATAAACGTTCGTTAAACGAGTGTCAAAGATCACCACAAACACCAATAGTAACAATTTCGATAATTTTTGTCGAAAACTTTGGGAAATTTCGAAGAAATCGAACAATTCTTCCTGGACGAAGACCGGCTAGTCGCTGAGGACGACGACGCGCGTCTACCTTGGTAACGAGGTCGACGAAAGCTGACGGAAGAACCACAAGGAACAGACGAGAGGGAAGGAGAGAGTGCAAGGGAATGCAAAGAGAAGGGGAACGTGTTCGTGGAGCGCCCTGGGGCCGGGGCTCCCTTAGCGCTAGCTCGGGCAGACAGACATCGCGATACCGATCAGAAAAATTCTATGCAAACGGGAAACGTTCAGGAAGAGCGTGGTCGCGCCTGATAAAACAGTAACCGCGGGATAAATCACTCGAGGATGCAATTAAACCAACGATAGATCTCTCCTTTCGGTAACAAAAGTCCGGCTAAGTATTGGCAGATTGGATTTGTGCGAGGATCAAGCGTACTTTTTGCTAGAACAAAATTCAAACAGATAAGGGAGTCAGAAAAAGAACACGTAATTGTAGGATGAGGAAATTGCAGGACTTCGAGTTGCGCTTAAATCGAGATTGAATTTACAAGAAGAGAATGTTGAAGATTGAAAAAGTTGAAAAAGACGAAGAGACAAAAAAGTAGATACGATTAGATGTTCTATTATACAGCTATATGTAACTATCTGTACAAGTTTCGCGCGTATTGGTCCGTGAATCGCAAGTTCTATCCGACGATAGATCGAATTTATGCGATAAGCAAAGGTAGTATAAAAAAACTCGAACAGACAAGAGGGACGCTTAAAAGATGTTAAAGAGATTGAAATAGACGAAGAGGTAGAAAAGTATAGCCAGTGATTTTCGTTGGATGACCTCGTAGCGAGTTGACCCAAGTCCTACCTGACCGAAGATCATCCTCGTGGAGATTCGCACCGAGGATCGAGACGTTTGAATGACCGCTAGATCCACGACTCTAAAGCTGTCTGGCAACGTTTGGAAGAACCTGACCAGGTTCAGAAAACTCGGTGCTCTCCAAAGCGTAGACAGCGAGGAGGAAACCGTGGGGATACGTTGGATTTCCGCGATTGGCCGTTTCCACCGGACACGGGGAGACGGTTGGCCGCGTATGGGTGGCCAGGTGAAACACGAGGGGAGCAGACGGTGTTCAGAATAGCAGAACGAAAGGTAGCAAGCCGATCCAACAGTAAACAGAGTCTCAGGATTGGCCGGCGGTTCTTCGTCCAAGATCGACCTCGATCTACTCTTCATCGTGCTTTCGATGTAACGCGCTCGTTTGGTTTTTTGAACGTCACTCGGCTATGTTTCACGCGTATCTACGCGTGTGTCTGTGTGTGTGTGGGGGAGTCGTTTCGTGACACGTGATCGAGGAAACCGGTATTCGAATAGCGATAACTGGAAACTTTGGTCGCCTGACATATAGGAAGTAAATCGTGATCTCGATCGAGTGTGGAAATTATGGAAGTTGTGCGTATGGAAAAGATCCGACCTTGGTAGCTCGGTGTCTGAGAGTTGCGACCTTGAAAGTTCAACGTACGAGAGTCGCGGTCTTTAAATTTCGATGTAGCAACTTTTACGCGAAGATTTTCGTTTAAATTTAATTCGAATACTCGCAACGACGAATTACCGAAAGTTTGACGTTGGAAAATCCCAAAAAGTTACGCAGAGAATTTACCTTCGAAAATAACGTCGAAACGCTCGTTGTCCTAATTTAAGTACACCAAGTTTTAAAGTTCAACGACGTTAAAAAAAACTGAGATGTCTAAATTTCAGCTTTAAAACTATTCAACTATTCGACTATTCAACATCCAAATTCGATTTCAGAGTTTATTACGAGCTTCGAAATTTCGTGGCCACTGTCACGGAATTTTCACGCAAAAAATGAAAAAGCTCTGCTTTATAAAACTCGGTCGAAACTTTGAACTGGAATTTGTCTGAATTCGATTTAAAAGTTTGTCACGGCCTCGATCTCGGTCGAGCTCGTTCCTAGCGGAATAGGTTACACGGCATGGGCGGTAGTCGTTGAACCGGCTGTCTGATAACTCGGTTTCGTAGCGTCGTCTTGATAAACGAGCGGATTGCTTCCGGTACGCGTTCATCTGTTCACGTGAAGCCCGTGAATTATCGTTGTCGCTTCTATTCGTGTCGTCGAGGTACATTCAACTCGTTGTTTCTCGTTCCACCAACACGCAACGTTATTTCCGGAGCCTTGCACTTGCTAATTAATTTCGGACATACAACGGGTTTGGACGAAACACGGCTGTACGCTTTCTTCTTTGGTACAGTCGATGCTTTTTCGAAAGTAAAAGCCCCGATAATTTTTATCTCGCTGTTCGTAAAAGTGAATCGTAAAAGCGAAATTTATGTTTGCAAGCAGGAAATATCCTGATATTTCAGATCTAGCGAAAGTACTATAAGTTTGTTGACAGTTTTCGTCCGAGGATCTAAAAATCAAATCTGAAAAGTCGATTCAGGCCTATCTGCGAGCCAGTCAAACGCAAGATACAAATAAAATTACGCGACTTGGAGAGGATAATCTCACAACTGGAAGTGGGATAGTTTTTTAATATAGTAAGCGATACCCACGAAGATACCCAGCTGTTGACGAGCGGATAGCAGAATGGAATTGTTATAATTATTCAGCGAAATTATTCTATTTAACTAGGATCACGTGTTACCAAATTCGTTGCGCGACTGCTCGTCTTTACTAGGTAGACCGCGAGTTTCGATACTTATCAGGAACCTGATTTATGCCGCATATCAAACGCGATTTAATTGCCGGCTTGTCGAGTTTCGGTTCGCGTTACCAGCTAGTCGTAATTCCGTTCATAGCCGTGAACTACATTCGTCCATACTCTCACTGGACCTCGTCGTGGAATAAAGGAGCGCAGGCTCGCGTGTCGTATTCTTCGCCGGTGTCAATGAAGAGAAATAACGGAGAATGAAAGTGGTTACGCATCGTTGCTCGGTGTCAACGAGCCAATTAGGCCTTTGTTATTTAATTAAACGCGCCAACGTTTACGCTACAACGCCTTGCCGCTTCAACGTTTCCTTTTCACCTCTGTATTTGTTTTTCCTTTAGCTTTCAGGAAAAAAGTAAAACAAAAAAGAAAAAGAAGAATAAAGAAGTTAAGAGCGAAGAGTTTTATGGTGAATCGAACGGAACGTCAGCTTACCTGGTTAACGAGATTAATTATCACCGCCACGAAATATGCGTGGGAGCAGAAGCAACGGTGTAATTAGTGCCGCGGTGTACCGGCAGGAAAAGCGGAATGGCTCGTTTGCAAGAATTACTCAACACTCGGCAGGAACGCGAATAACACTGCCTCTTTGCAAAGCGACGCGCTGGTAGCATCGGTTCGCCACGAAATAGCTTTGCCGGAAACAACGTAGTCGGTCAATTACTCTCAAGTTGTGTCTACCGATTTTCTACCTTAAATTCGATCTAATAAAATGTTCTCTCTCAACATTCCGCGTCATTTATCCGACGAAAAAAGACTATACCAATTACTCTCAAGCTGCATGCTGACCTTTTACTCGAAATTTAATCCAACTTTTACTTTTGCTAAAATTCTTCGCGTAAACGTATCGGTCACGTTATTTGGTCAGTGAAACACGACACACATCACTCAACGTCAAATAACAACAACGGAATCATTCCTTCTAATGTATTATATAATATAATATAGAAGACACCATTTAGTTGACGATCAAATTGCATAGATTTTTCAATATGAACCGAAAGAGTGTGTGCTACAAAGATGAGAAAAATATCTGAAAAAAACATCTTTCTAAGCTTTATAGCGTAGCCACTGGAATTATATGGAACGAATCTCTGCGATCTCATCGTCAATTAAACAACATCCTTCGTACGAACGAGTATCAAGCGTTTTGTCAGAAAAGTTAGAAGGGTTGATAGAACTCTCAACGTTTCAAACTGTCAAGCGCGTCCTACCTTAATGTAGCTCGCTCTTACGTCTTAACAAAGATCCGTGTGGTTGATTAGTCGCAAACGAAGCAACACTTACGTCACCCACGTTAGAAACGTCGCTGGTCTCGTCGTCGGGGGTTGCAAGAGGTGCGCGAACCGGTGACTCGAGCTCGTGGTTTTGAAGTTGTTCCTCGTTCACTGGTTCCGCGTCGTTGTCGATCTCGAGGCACTGCGTCTCGGAGACTATCTTCACGCTGCTTTCGGATATCACCACTTCTGTTTTCTCGATGAAAGTGGGCTCCGATACGGACAGTTCGCTGGACGATTCCGTTATCGCGTTTTGCTCGTCCATGTTATCGTTTGCTTCCTCTTTCGTTTCTTCCTCCTTAATTGGCCCCTCCTCCTCCTCCTCTTCCTCCTCCAGCAAATTCCCAATCGGAGGATCGATCTTATCAGTCGACAGGGTCTCGCGAGCCTGAATATCTTCTGGAAGATATTGGTCGCAATTTTCTTCGCTTAGCACTCGACGTTCCGTGTCCAGGAACTCCTGAGTACTAGCTGCATCTGCCGAGCTTTCCGAGTGACTCAATGTTACGTCGTCGAAGCTTCTGAACTGCATCGTCGGCGTGCCTCGGGCCTCTTCTTCCGATTCCTCGATCGCCTTCCCTGGAACGGAAAGTTCCTCGACATCTTCGGGAATTTTCTCCTCCATCGAGGAGGAAGATTTATCGTTCGCCGATACCTTCGACTCCTCGTCCACCGAGAACTCTTTTACCTTCTCCCTTTCCTTGTCACGCTCAGTGTCTATAAGCTCGAAAGTATCAACTAGTTTCTTACTTTCCAGTACGGTTTCTTTGGCGAATTCTTCGGTGGTACGAGGCTCTACGTCCTCCTGACACAAGGACTGATCGAAATTATCAGAAAACTGACCAGTTTGTCGATCCTCCGCATCGACCGTCTGCTCTGACCACGTGTCTATCGCATCTCTCTTCCGCGAATGGTTCTCTTCCATCGTTACAGCGTCTTTCACGATATCTGTTCCCATGGATTCGAAGATCATGCCCTGAACCTCTTGCTCTTGTTGGTACTTGTCCACGTAACTCGCAGACACGGTTGTGGTTACCTGGTCTTGCTCGTGTTCGTAAGATGACTCGAACGATTCCCGGGTCGTAGTCGTCACTTCTGATAGCCTCTCGGTGGCCTCTGTGGGTCGAAGGACGGGATAATTTGGACGCAGGTCTTCGTCGTCCTCGTTCTGCGGGAATTTGCCATCGTTGGACGTGTCACGCGCCAGCTGATCGATCTCACGCGTCGTTGTTTCTTCGACCAATATCGTGCTGCCAACTTCCGATTGCTCATCGAACGCCTGTTCCTCCTCCTCCTGCTCCTCCTCCTCATCCCGGAAACCTACCGTGATCGGTTCTGGCTTCACGTTCTCCTCGTACGAAGAATTCGAGATTTTCGTCTCCGGTGACATGTGACCATTTTGATAACTGTACGACTTATCCACCAACGCGGAATGTTCCGTTTCCGCCACGATGAATTTCGCGTTTACGTCGAGGACGTCCTCCTCCTGATGTATGTCCAAGACGATCCTCTTGACCGCTTCTGGTTCGTTCATCGTTTCTTGTTGCTCATCCGATTCGATACCGACCTCCTCTTCGGTGCTGGAGCAAATTCTCAAGGCTAGCTCGCTCTCGATTAATTCTTGAAGACTCTTGTCGTCGGTGTCCAACTCGTTACGCGTGTTGTTAGTCAGGATTAGGTCGTCCTCGTCGTCGTTGTTGTCACACAACGAGATTAGTTGCTTGTTACTCGCGGTTAGGTTATCCAACTGGATCAAACCGTTGTTAGATTGAACACTACACACCTCGCTCTTTTTGCTACTTACGACATTGATCGACTTCTTGGTCGCCACCTCCGCCATTGTGGTGCGCCTGGATCGTCGGACAGTCGCACCGTGGACACCTGTAATCACAAAATTGTATTATCGCTATTATTATGCCGCGCAGGTTTACGGAAATTTGTAATTCCACAAAATTGGCCACGAATTTGAAGATAAGCAAAGATACACGTCATTTCTGATCTTTATGAAATATCACACGTCGAATACGCACGCAATGTTTTATGGCGACTAGAAAAATTATTAAGCGCATCGTTACGTTTCCCATAATATTTAATTAATTAATTAATTAGCTCCGCGTATATTAAATTTTGTATTATTCACTGGTACTTTCGTGCGACTATGAGGGTTGTACGTAGAATCAATGGAAGAAAAAGATACGTACAAATATTTTCCGTAGCTACTGTACGCGGAGGAAATAGAGAACGAAATAAAGAGGAGATCGCGAAGGAAATCGCGAGTGACCTGTGAACGCTGAATATGCCGGTCGAAGCAACCGGCAGCAGTGGTTTTATGGTTATGCGAAGGCAAAGCTTGCTTTAGTAGCCCCATAAAGTGAACGGCCGAAGAAACGCGTTCGTTGTTCGTCGACTTCGCGACGGGACAACGAGTTCGACCTCGGTCAGGAAATTAACGACGAGAATTCGAGAGAAACTCCGCGCCCTCGCATCGTGACTCGCCATTGATTTACGCGACGCAAATAACAGATTAATGTTCTGTTTGGTAATTCGCGCGCTCTTTCCCGTCGAATTATCTCCAGTCTGTACAACTGGATAACCGATCGACGTTGCGCAGTTTCGTGCCTCCTTTGCGAGCCATTCGGAAGAAGGTCACTGGGTATTTCTGGATCAACGATTTTCCTGGTCTTATTCCAGGGACGACTAGGAAGAGAGATTCGTTTAATTCCACGACAGAGTTGGATTACACGACGATAGTTTTCATTTCGGATGCAAAAGCAGACGCGCCGTGTATATCGCTAAAAAAATGCGTCGTACGTACAATGCCGCGGAAAAGTAATAAGACAAATTTTCTTTCTCGAAACAGTTACTCGAAATATCGTAAATACGAAAGACCGAATTGATTTGTACACCTTTTCTCAAAGGCTGTGTTTTTGTTTATCATTCGTGTAATCGTTCTGAAGTAATCTCTTCCGGCACTGTGTATGATTTCTTGCGCGTTGGATCGTCCTTTAAAAGCCAGTGAAGGTTATTAATATATCCGTGGATTTGGATGTGTTCCCCTTGGTATAAACATTCGCGATCTGACGATTACGAAAATATGCGGGGGCAAACCGGAGATGGTAGGTCGTAGCAGAGAAGAGAAGGCACGCTCTATTCTTAGATTGCTCCGAATTCGGTGAACAACGAGATCCGCTGTCCTTCTGGGAGAGACGCCGCGCAATTCGCGCCACTCCGTATGACCGCAGGGATGCTAACCAGAGAGACCACTCCTCCCCTTGGCTTTAATTTCCGTGGTGTCCTCTCGGTGCGCGTGCATCGAAATTAACGGAAGATGCGGCCGTATGGAACTCAGGAAGCGGTTGCAGCGCTGCCGCGTTGTTGGCTGCCAAGTTGAATCCTCCTATTATTAGCTATTCCGTGCGTTCGCGTATTTATGCCATAGCGACCGAACGTATTTCGAAAATGAAATCTGAAACTGCTCAAGGATACCACGCTGGCTGCTTCCTGGAATCGTGTTGTTTCGCAAATTGAAAGATTTTTGCGAGCCATCGTGAAACAACAAATATCGTACCGGCTGCGCCAGTTTGCTAGAGGTTTCTGTTTGCTGCGTTTCAAGCTTCGATTTTGAGATTTTCGCAAAAATTGATCCTAAAAGTAAATGACGCGCTAGATACCAGTAGAATTAGATCGCTGAAAGTAAAGAATTTGTTACAACTCAAAATATAATAGGACTGTTTCAGTCCTTTGTTAAATATCGCTAAATGATACGTACAAGCACTGTATAGCGAGGTATTTCCTAGGATGGTAAGTTACGTTCTCGAATTTTAAATTCATCTTGAGACGACGTTAGATCGTTGGTATACGTATTGGCACACGTCAAAGTTATTAACACTTTAATGACTTTGTATCTACTAGACCATACTCGCAAGAACTTTAGACGCTTCAAAGAATCACGTTCCACGAACATATCCTTGAACAGTATGCAAACACATGACAAACTGGCAACAGATTGTTCACCGGTGAGAACGCACCTTTAAAGGCTCTGAAAGACTCTGTTTGCGTCACGTCTTCTTGTTGCACACGTTTCTAAATTCGTCACGTGTAGTTTATTCCGGGAGCATTTCGCGCAAAAATTTATGGCCACCGAAACGAGCGTTAATCGATGTTCTTTGGCTCGTTAAAGTTGCCGTGGGTCAGGCTTGTGGTTGGAATTAGAAAGAATAAGACGCTAGTGCAGATACGGTAAATTATATCAACTACGAATTAGTCGAGTGTGATGATCGGACAAGGTATAATGAAACAGCTTCTAAACGTCTTTTTAATAGCCACAATTATTATTCCGGTTGGTGGCTGCGTCGCGTGGATGTTTTTAGCGAATCACGCAGCGAAACGACGCGGAACTATATGTATATTGATTTAAAGTGGTCGTTAAGGAATTCCTAACTGTCTCGTCCACGTCGATATATCGTAACGTTGCGTGTATCATTGCACGATTTTATCGATGCCGCACACGGGTCTGTATTTATAAGCAAATGTTTCAGTGCGATTCGCTAAACGAAATTCGTAAATAGCGGACAGAATTAAGTGGACTCTTGTTATACGATCCACTTATTCGTACGTGCAAACCTGCTTCTTCTTCGACAAATCCGTACAAATTCGCGCAATTTCTACTCTATGGTACAATATATGTACTTTTAAGAAAGGTGTAACGTCGCGTAAGAAGATAGGGAATATTTAAAGAAAATTGTATTCGAGAGATTTATGTTCACCGATTAACGGATTAATTTTATCTTTATCCCTACCGAGAAAACAATCCAAGCAAACTACCGTCAAAAATTGCTTGACAAATTCCAGCATATCGTGGTCCGAGCAGAGCACGATTTATAAACAGAGAAAGAGAACGGTCGGGTTGACTCTAACATAAACTAAGTCGCGCCGCAGTAAAATTAGAAAGTGGTTCGAAGCGCGCATGCGCCCGTGCTTCGGCGTCCCTGTAGCGCGCATGCGCGTTCACCAGTTTTTCCATGCTCCACGGCACAACGTGATATTTAAAAGCGCGCAGAACGTTTTCAAGTCCGTGGTCGTCGTGCTTCTCAAATCTTTCGCGCGCTGTCTCTTTAATTCGATCTTTCTCCCTCTCCTCCTCCTCCTCCTCCTCCTCCTCCTCCTCCTCTTCTTCCTCTCCGTTTTCGTTTTCTCCTTCTAGGTTCGCTCGTATTCTCTTTCTTCCCTACCCTTTCTATCCGTTCGTCGATCTTTTTCTCCCGCTTTCTCGATCTCTTTCGCTCGATCCAGTCTCTTCTTTTCTCTCTCGTCCCTCTCGTTGGCCGGCGTTTCTCCGAGGTCGTTCTTCGGGTTCACGACCGGGACTATAGGAGATCCCTTCTCTCTTTCTCCCGGATCGTGGCTAACTCTCTCGTTTCAACCTATCCTCTATTTTTAGAATGACACACTACCGCGATTCAACGACGCTCGCACGCCACGAGACTCGCCGCCGCAGCCGGGAAATCCTCTGCCCAAAAGCGGTCGCGAACGAAAGCGACAGCGCCACTTTTCGTTTCGATTCACGCGACGTTCCCGTGCCGTTCCACCTTCGTCGATTCCTTCTCAACCTCGTCCGCCGTGCACCATGATAAACCAGACTCGTTCGCGATGAAACCATCGCGTCTATCTATGTTTCATAAACTCTACATCATCGAACCTCTAATCTACGAATTTCAATAAATTAAAGTAAACTTTAAATACTACTAAGCAATGAATAATACCAAAAGCGAATAATTTTATGATCGTTAGTCTGTAGCATACCGAAGGAGAAATAAACGAACAAACAAATATTCTAAAACTCTCTCTGTATTTTGATACTATTCGTTTTGCTTCGTATAGACTCGACTCGCTTGATGCGAGTAAATTATTTTCTCTTTGTGTGAGAAGCGATTTACGAAAGGTTTCCCAGAGAATAAAATCCGAAGAAAATTGATGGCAACGTTCACGCAGCAAGGGCTGTTCTTCGTTCCTTAGTCACGATTTCTTGAATTCAGAAAGGGAAGAGGTTTCCAGCGTCTCGTAATTAAACCACGACTTTACGACGATGATTCGCGAGACGGCGAGAGTACCGGAGCCCGTCCAAACGAAAGCGCAAGGTTCACCCGTAAATTGCAGTATCATGTAGTATTTGCACAATCATTCCGGACGCGTAGTACGTGCTGAAGCCAACGGTGAGTGAACGTACGCGAGGGTGTGCTTTTGTCTTTCGCTCGTGCACCCACTTGCACTGTTGCAATAGCCTCGATAATTGCGTCAATTTGCGTATCCTGTGCGTTTATCGATTTTCCACCGTGATATCATTTTCACCCAATTCGTGTTTATCCCTTTTGCGTAAGAATTTCTATTTTACAAAGTATCTGTTTTTTTACGAAACGATCGCTGTATCGGTTATCCATCAAGAAATTTTCTGACGACAAAAGAATACAATTCGGTCGAGAGCGAAACCAAAGACGCGGCAGAGTTCAATTTTTAATAAACGCGTGAACGCTGTCAGGCAACTATCGTAATTGCGGTAAAAGATAAATAAAATATTATTCGAAGAAAGATCGGCAAACGAGGTCCGATTAATGCGTGTTAATCGTCGAATTTATGTAACGCGAATTGATGTGACAAGTGAAAGGGATCGATTATCGGTGTCGTCGAATAACCGTGCGTCGTTCCATGGGTTTATAACCGCACATGGACCGCGCTCGAGACCGGCAAAGACGTAATCGATAATGGAAACTTTACTTCCTCGATTCACGTCCACGCCTCTTGTTCACAATCCCTTCTTCTGTATTTCTGAAACTATCGGTCGAAATAGAATCGTACGATAGTTCGGGTCGAGGACCACGTAAATCTCTTCCCGGGTATTACACCAAATTCGAATCGTATCGTTGCAATTCCGGACGAGACAGCGAGGCGCTCGTAAGTCCTCGACGGATATACACTGGCGAAATTGTTGCGCCATGACCGCTCTATTGACCCTAAATGATGGTTTATAGTGTTCGGGAATATAGCCAATTGAAATCTCTCTGTACGGTTGCTTTCAGGAATAGTAGACCTAGTTGGTTAATGCCAGGCATTAATCAACGTCGAATCTTTTAGAGATAGGATTGAAATGGTTGGATTCGTGCATTCTTGGGGAAGATTAGATTCTAAACAACGTAAGTGGCTGGTAAGTGTAACGAGGTTCGATCGAGCCTGATCGAATGCCTCCGCTGCAGTTCGTAATACTTTTTCAATGTACGACAGGAACGAATCCTACCGACGTACATTGTATAATACTTGAAAATCGAACGAAGTGATATCTCTGAGATAGAATCGTTAACAAGCGTATGGAATTTTAAAATCGATCTTCCATGAAAGACATCGAACGTAATTTATCAAACATCTGTGCTTGGTATATGCGATTATTTGGAAAAGAACGATTGGTGTTCCTCGTCGTTGAAAAGCTAAGGTTAGCGAAACAGATTTTTCATTTGCGACAGAAAAAAGGAGAAAAGAATTGGTCGGAAAATAAAGGAAAATACTGGGAACGGGAGTCTCGAGGTTTATCCGGAAGTTGCGGCGGCGCACGCACGCAAGCGTGCACGCAAAGAATCTTCCGCGTGCGTGCGTGCGCGCGGGCGTCTGTTGCACGTTTTCACTGCAACCCGAGTTGCTGAAGGCGCGGCCCGATCTGTCGCGGTGTCCCCTTACAGATTTCTATGCAACTATAATTAGGTAACTGACACCAGTCCCCGTAGGAATCCCTGTTAGCTGCGAAGCTATGCCGGCGCGGAAAGTGGCGCGAATATTTTCGGCGCGAGGAAAGCCGAAATTAAACGCGGCGTCGTACTTTTACAAGCGCGCTCACAGCCTCGTATACTTAACCGGTGTTACTCACGGGTGCTTCCTCCTCTCGTCTATTCTCCTAGTAGTTACGCTTTGCTCCTGTCTTATTCTTTTCTTCTGGCCAGCCAGAGAGGTGTTTCTTCGTTTTACGCTCGCGCGAACCAGAGGTCACGCCTGGCTTTCTGTCACTGATGGCCCCCACTCTTTCCTATGCTCTTTCAACGAATCTTTCTTCCAACTCTTCTTCCACACACGATCGTTAAAATCAATTTGTCACGGTACGAATCATTCAGACAGAGCCACATTGATTAAGAAATTGGAAAGTGGAGCGGTGACGATGTTGGAATTATTATTTATATTTATTAAATTTACGTTCCGATTTACTATTATTTATATCGCGTCTTTTAAGAATGAAATATCAATCGCATACTTGGATAGGGAAATTGAACAAAATTTCAGATTTACGAAAAGTCGATCAACTTGACTTGCTTCTACTAAAATATGGAAGTCATGGCTGACGTTTTATTTACACCGCGATAATCGATTAAAGTGGAACTCCGCTGCACACTTGTTCCCCGTGTGGCTAAAATTAATTCTTCATTGTGAGGATCGATAACTAACGAGGTACAGTCTTCCTCTTTTCCCCTTTTGCAAAAGCTCGAGTATATAAGATAATATAATGAGCAACGAACAACTGTATTGATCGCTTACAATTTTGACTTAAGATCAATAGAAATGCGCGGAGGTAACAGAGAAATTAGAAATGTAACGTTGCAATGATGGTGCAATAGTATTTCACCAGCGATGCGTTAATAATATCAAGATGAAACGTGGAATCTGTGAATAATAAAACGAATGATTTCATAGTTATTTACACCTGTCGTCGAGTGATGTTTATTCGAGCGCGTGCATGGAAAATATGGCCGTTTACATTCCTGCGCCATTTTTACCACGACCCTAAGCGTTTCTTCATTCTCCAAATACTTGACTCAACGCCAAGCGGTTTTCGTTAGTCCCACTGCTGCTGTACGAGCTTTCCATTGGTTTTATATAAATCTGGGCGCAGGATGCGCTTCGTCTCGCCCCTTCAAATAATTAATTTGTTCCTTTGCAACGCGAACAAAGTTCCAGCGATGAATCGGCGACGAGAAAATGACACTTGTTATCGAAACCCGCGTATCTTTCATTCGATAGTTGTTAGACAAATCTTGAATATGTTCGCTGGTGATATTTTATCGATGACATGGTATCGAGTGAAAATGAGAAAGAACGTGGGAAGCGAAGGAAACGCGCGGTAGAAAACATCGAACCGATGGAAATGTGCCAAAGAGCGTGGTTTCAAAGGCACCATTTGTCATCCTTGTAAGCCGCAGGAAAGTGACTCTTTCCATCTGTTTCCCTCGGGCAAAAGTCATTCGAAACCCGTAACGTTTGCATTCGAGACGTTCCTACGATGGTCGTCTGTTCATTGTGTGGAAAATGAGAAGAAGGGTCGCAAGAAAGGGCGGAAATTATTTCAGTGCTATACAATTTAACGAAAAACGCTTGTTCCTTGTGTCAGGAATTTTCAAGCAACTCGGTTAAACGTTTCTAAAGAGGCAAAGTTTTCGTAATTTCTTCTACCATTACTTTCCAACGAAGCATTTCTTTTATCAAGCGCTACACACTTCACTTACGTAACATCGAACTTTTGCGATCCTTCGAAACATTAGTAAATGATACACAATTTAATGTGTTTAAACCTAATTAACACGTTGAATGCCATGGGGATTACCGGCATTCGACTTGGCCGTGGCGCCGTGGGGGTCACCGATGACCAAGATTAGTAGAAATACATAATTTGAACAAATGTCAATAGTTATAAATTTTTTATTATTACCATCGTTACTAAAATTGTGCGACGAAATTCGGTATAAAACATATAAAAACAGGTTTATTTATACATGAAATATAGATCTATTATGCGCGCCCCTACCAGTGGCTGTCGAACATGGGAAAATCCTGTTTTTTCCGTGTTTTATCTTAACGAACAATAATGCTAAAGAACGTTTCGACTTGAAAAATGTTTGATGGCAATTAAGGGCCTTGACAGTAAAGTAAAAAATGCTAGATCTTGTGACGGTTCTTTAGGATTATTATCCGAATAAGTACAACCAAGGGATGGATTATGATTTATGGTAGGTCCCGGGACATAACAATATAGAACAATTATTTAGCAACACGAAGAAACAATATGGGATAATTGATAATTGCAAAAAATAAGTGAATCGAGCGAAATTGCAGTACAGCGCCATGGGGGTTACCGGTGACCTCATTGAGATAAATTCATTAATGATGATTATGCACCGTAATATATCTCTTGTGTAATATTTCAACGTTATATATATCGTATAATAAAAATTTCATCGTTGTGCCACGGCCAAACCTTGTAAAACTGGCGTGCCATTCATAGCGTGTTGACCAACTATACCAACTATAATTGGTATTGTAAGTAGTATTAATTATAATTAATTATGATAAGTACAACGATGCGCAGATACTTTCTCTAACCATTGCATGTAAATTGGCCGTTTGCTGCTCATATTATTAATTCGAGTGAAACGATTTTGACAAATTTTCAACCATCCAAAATTTCCATTTTCCCGTCTTCTCAAAGTTACAGCAGCCAAGTTTTTCTTTTTCTTAATTTTTTTTTTTTTATTTAATTCTTTACATTCTCGATTTGTCCAATTTGGACATTTGGAAGAATTTTTTAACTATTTGATTATCATGTGGATGACTACCCCCAGCGGGGTACCATCCTCGCGTTTGTCAGGTTATATCCTTTGTATTCTCAACGAGAATTGATTGTAAATATTCTAACAAATAATTAAAAAAAAAAAAAAAAAAAAAAAAAATATTCTTTGTGAGGTCTGTTGGGTATTTCCTTTTCAGTCTTCTTTCCATGTTTTAGGTGTTGACCGTTTCCGCAGCCAGCCGGTTTGGGCGTGTTGCTATTCTTACTTTGTATTTTTCTGCATATCTATTAATTCCTTCCTTGACCGTTGGTATTCCCAGATCCCTCCGTATGTCCTCGTTTCTAACGTACCATGGAGCGTTTGCTATCGTTCTAGGAATTTTAACTTGTATTATCTCTATTTTGTTTATATGGCTCATTTCTGCTGTCCCCCATAGTGGTCCAGATTGGTTTTATGATCGTTTTGTATATTTTTAATTTATTTTCTATGCTTAATTTGGACTTTCGACTTGTTAGCCAAAATTTCCATTTTCCCGTCTTCTCAAAGCTACAGCAGCCAAGTACTGTACATTGTTTGTTGGCAAGTTACGGTCGAGAGAGCAGTAGGAAGAGACGGGGGAGGCTTAATGAAGACGGAACGTTGTTTCGCAGAAGCGTGACAAATTTATCCTACGGCCACGCTGTTCGTTATCGTGATTAATAATCGCGCAACAATGATCGCGAACTGTCGCGCGAGCTACCAAGAAAGCAGACGGGGCCTTGTCGTTCGACAATTGCCTTGGCAGACAGCAAACGTCAGCGTGTACGCCTTCCCCGATTCCTCCATATGCCAGCGTCAGGTCAGCAAACTGTTCTTAACGAGAACGAAGCGGAGAAACTCCCGCGAGACTCTGCTTTCGCATCCATCGATTTCATCCAGCTTCTTTGTTTTCTCGAGGGGGATGTTGACGAGAGCGAAAGGATTTTACGATTTTTGTCCAGAATTAGGCGCTGGAATGCCGACTGTTATTTCCAAGTCGTGGAACTATTGATTTCTTTCGCTGAAAAGCTACCGTTCCAGCATTCAAATTTAGACCAGAATTTGTCACAGGCTAAATCGATTAAAAATTTATACCACAATTCGAATTTACATTAAAAATAACGTTCAATTAATTCGATATTATACCGGAAAATTACGTTGTGTATACTCAAATTAGTAAAATAATAGTAAAGTTAATATGTAAGCGTATAGAATTTCCTGTAGCCTGTTTTGTGTACAATAGTACGGTTGAAACGTGAGTTCCATGGATACCACGAAAATAACGTTTGGTAAATTCTACTTTACATTGTAAATTTGTATTATGTACGGTAAATTTAACGAAATTCGATGCGTATATACAATATCGAACCACTGTCTCGTTGTAATCCACTAAGCATCGAGCGAGGAGATTATATATCCGTCAGTATCGAAAAAGGTCTGATCGTTGCTATCGTGGGTGGAGATTTACACAGATAATTGAGAAACTTTCAGATATTTCTCGCCTCTGAAAAAGGTGGCTAATCTCGAACCGGCCTGTCTCTCTTTCTCTCCAAACTACCGAATCGACCTGTTCTTCCTCTTTTGATACGTAAATTTCGTGGGCCACCGCTTGCTGGAATTGCTTTATTTGCATTTAATGGACTCTCGTATTTTTCGACGACCCAGCCCTGCAGAGAGTGGCTTCCTCGTGGGTTCTCCTCCAACTACCATAACCTACAACCAGCAAGCCAATAAACGTGCAAATATCTGCCGCTAATGCTGCGATTACAATTAAAAACAAGCTTTTTCGATCACGGTATCGACGTTAATTCCGTTTCACAATGAGATACCTCCGATCCCCGTTTCGAAACCGAGATTCACCGGGAACCGCAAGGGAACCAGGTAACCGCAATTAACACAGGTCGATAGACTCGATTTCGCTTTCCACGCCTTCCTTCCCTACTCTCGTTATTTTCTTATAACCCTGCAAAACACAAGGATCACCATGATCTACCGGTTCTTTTCAAAACTTCACCTGAAAATCCTCATCGCACGATTGATGACGAAGAAAATTATAATCAATGGAATAATCACGTAGATTATTATTTCTATTCCTTTATAAAGTATCGTCGAATCAACTTTTGGTTTTATTTTATAATATCGCGTGGTACCCGTGGCGTGGATTAAAAGGATTATACACAAATTTATATATCCGCGAAGAAGATAAATCAAACGGTTAAACGCATCAGTCACATTTTGCAAAAAGAACCTGGTAATTTATCCAAAGACGTGGGGTGAATTTTTGGAAAGGAACACGATTATAGAACGAGTTCTCGGTTTTCTACGAGGCTGAGGCGAGCAAACAGGGACGAGGAGAGAGTGGAGCCGCGGAGGGCGGGTGAACGACCTGCGGGGAATCGGTATTTGCGGCATTCCGGCGAGAACGATGAGGATGACCGAGTGCTCGCTCCCCCGATTATCCTCTTCGCTACCCTGCAACACAATGAATGAGAGAGTTTGCCTCTCGGTTTCTTTCTTCGTAAGTGCACCGGTAGCCAAGGTCACCGGAAGCCCCGGGAAAATTAACCTGCTTCTCCGGCTTCGACCGAGAACCCCGGGAACACGCGATCCTCGGATTCCTTCGTCTCTTTTTACACGCTCCTCATCCACCTTTTACGACTCCGACAACTGCTCTCCCTCGAACTCGTTCCACTCGATGAAAACTTCGCCTTGCAAAACGGTGATTCCGATCTCTCTACAATATAGGCAATCCGTACGAAACTGTATATTCAAGGCTGTAGGTCTATGATCGATGAAATTTTGAATTTCACCTGCGATTATTTGGAATTTATGAAAGAAATCGCGAAATGAAAATTTTGCTTAGCCAAACAAACACGCTTTCGTAGTGAACGTAAAATAAGCGAAATAGAATTCAATGAACACGATATACGTTTAACCTTGCTATACGATCTTGTACAGGTTTCTACGATATAGAGTACGGTGTCATTGGCGTTTGAAACACGGTTATTTCGTAGTTGGAAGGCGTGAAAGTATTGTCGACCGTTTTGTTGGATCGCGTAATTTCGCCTGGCACGTTTGCCGCAACCTTTGTCGGCCCGTTGCTTTTTAAGTCGTTGTGCAAAATGGCAATTTACGCAGGAAAGATCGGTTCTTTGCGCTGCGTTATCAGATGTTGCAACGTACTTTCTGTTTGGTGGCCAGCCTGCGTCAGGACTAGAAGGAATATTTATTTTCATCGGCGAGATCCGCATGGAGAGAGAACACAACGGGTGACCACGTGTTCCGTTCTGCAGCTGCAGTTCACATGGTCGACGAGAAAGTCAGCGTTTCGTTGCATTTGTGCGTGACGCTCGATTATCCTCCTACTGGCTGCAACACGTTGTCTTGTCAGTCCTTTCTTGTTCATTCTTCCATCAAACTTGGTATTTTCCGTCGTTTGACAAAACTTCGTAAAAAATCAGCTGTTCAGAAGCAACATCCATCAACTTCATATATTGGAAAGCGGAGAAAGAAGATGGTACTATAAATATTATTGTTTTTAATTTACGCCATTTCTCCAATTTATCCTTCGTATTCCGAATTCTTATTTTGTATAAAAAAATAATTCTAACCAATTAATCGTATCTCTAACAAACTGGATCGCGTATCCCAATTAGCATAAAATTAATTTACGAACAGGGGCTGTACATTGTCACAAAATGTTTTAATCTCGCACTTTGTGTCAGCTTGTATCTTTTTACAACGTTTCAATTCAAAACGCCGCAAATTTTTCTATAATTTTCTATTAGTCTGCTCAATGGGATCCGATCAATTTTATTTTCTCAGAATGTTCAGTGTTTTATTAAACTTCATCGAAACTCCTGGAATTTTTCAAGGATTGCGGTTGGTTTGGCTCAAAGTCGCACGATTATGCAAATCAGCGCTGCGTTTGTTTCTCTAAATCGAGCAAATTACTTTCTTCGTGGGCTAAAGAAGTCGAATCGATTAAACCGCCGGAACTCGAAGGACTGGGAAACGCCAGACCGGAACTCATTTCCCCGGAACACTGGCGAAGAATGCGCGCACGATCGTAACTACGTCCATCCAAGCAAAACGCGATCGTTACACCGCTAGGGGATTTAATGAAGCGAGATATTCGGACTAACGTTGCACTTAAGAATCCGCCGTAAAGTGTTTCACGATAAGTGCACTTGAAACTAAAACATTTCGCGTCACACCAAGCTGTTCCGTAAAGTTCAAGTTCTCAGATGGAAGAATATACGATCTAAAATATGCAAATGTCTTTATTACTTTGTAAAATAAATTCGTTTGTTCGTTATAGGTGCCGTTTAATCGGCAAATTAATTATTATAATTTACTATGTAGCTGCAATTTTTTCAAATAATTTTACATACAGCGATTAGAATGTTCGAGCACCATTCCAAAATTCTAAAATTAAATAATTAAATAAATTTCTAGCAACTTTAATAGTTGTGATAATAGTAATTTAGCTTTAATATTCTAAAACAAATATCGTATTTAGATGCACGTATTTTTCTCAAGCAAGAAATAATAAACCAAACGATTTCGAAATTTCACTAAATGTCCGAATAAGTATCGAATCACGACTTGGTTAATCATTTTCGACGTACGCTATTCTTCCAACGTTTCAAGCTATGAAATTGACAGATGTCCTAATACATATGAAAAGCAGTGTACCCTACATGGAATTCCATAGAATTCTTCATTCTTCCAAGCTTCGTTTACTCTTCAATTTCTATGGAAACGTCTAAACCGTTAAGCGATTCTGCGTGAAATCTCACGAATTCTATTCAATTCCGAAACAGGATACCTGCGTTTACTCGCACTTAAAATTCTCCAGCGTTTCAGCGAGACGACGAAGGGAAGTGGCATTAGCGGTTCTCGTGAAAAAAGGGCCGCGAAGGCGGACGGTTGATACGCGCGCGAAATCGATGCAAAAAGAGCTCGACGAAAGCTTTGTATGGAAAGCGAGGCGACGCTGAGAATTTTCCCGCGGCTGCCAACTCTTGCCAGCCGGCCGATTTCAGCGTTCGGCTAAATAGCTGCCCATATAAATATAAATAGCCGCCTGTCCTCGATTTCTCGATGGCCAGAACCAGCCGGATGCCGAGTACTACTCGACGTTCTCGCAGATGCCTTCTGTATACAACAGTTCGATTCAGTATCGAGGCGAAAAACTTCGCGGCGTTCACCCACTTGTCTTTCGGCCTCTTCATCGTCCTTCGTTTCGCGCGACTTGACAACTTGTTTGTCTGGCGAATCTCGTCGATCGAAACCGCGATACGATCGAACGAAATCAATGCAGGACTTTGTAGAGAAGCCGTCTTTTTTTGCGCAAATATAATAATCTAAAAGAGATACGACGCGATACTCGAGAACTGTCACGCACGAGCAATTTGTATTACTCGAAAAGTGCCATAAAACTAAAACATTTCGCGTCTCACCAAGCTGTTCCGCAAAATTCAAGTTCTCAGATGGGAGAATATCCGATCTAAAATATGCAAATGTCCCTATTACCTTAAGCTTGCAGAATAAATTCGTTTGATCGTTATAGGTGCCGCTTAATCGGCAAATTAATTATTATAAAATATTCGATAAAATATTCATACGACTGGAAGAAAAAGCAAGATAATATGGAAATATTGCACGCGATGTCCGTGTACTTTGAAGATGGCGATGAAACAAGTCCCGGTTAATCGTAAAGCATCTAGGAAGAACGCTAAAAGCGGATACGGAGGATTTTCCGCGCAAAGATCATCAACCTTGCATTTTCCTTCGGCGAGTGGCCGAGTTACAGGACATGGCAGAAAGGATTATTAATATCGGAGCGGGTTAATGATCGCGCGACTCGTTCGTCGAGACGGTGATTTATCAACGACGTAAACACTGCCCTGGAATTTCCCTGTTTGCTCCGCCGTCTCTCATTAGGCTTGTAACGCGTGGAAATCGTAGCTTGGTGTAAAATTAGATTTGCGAGGACGAGTCGCGAGCGTTGTGCAATTCGGCTGACGAAGGAGAGAGAACATCGGTGTAAGGCAACCCGATATGTCAGGATCTTCGAGTTTCGTTACTTCCAAACTCGGAGTCATTGTAAGAAATTGTAACTCTTCAGGCACGTTGTTCGTGGTGTCGATTCTTGATGACTCGTTCACATCGAAAGGATCGAACAGAAGCGATTTTGTCATGCTAACAATATCGATTTAGTTGCGCGATAATGTCCGTGTCTAAAGTTAATCGAAAAGAACGTTGTGTCGATAACGTTACGACAGAATTACAAGATTATGCAAACACAGATATAACAATATAATATGACAGGATTAATCAAAGAACGTAAAAAGTTTGCCGCGTTAGAAATAACCGGGATACGCGAACACCTTATGCGTCTTGCAATTACTCGGGACGATAGAATCAGCTTCGTATACGGTAGAAATTTGATGCGTTCGTATCATCGTAAGATCCCACGCGGTTATTTAAGAATCATAAAAACGAATCGCGCGCGCGTGGGACGATACACCGGAAACGTTTCGCTCGCCGTCCTCACCGTCTATCGTTCCGATGAATCTGCAAATTCTCCGAGCTCGTCTCGATGGAACAGGTTCGCGGTCTTCTCTCGCCTACATTCCTCTCCTTACGACAATCGCATCATTTGACGTAACTTTTGCATTCGCGGTACGTTACACGAGGGCCGAAGGTTACAGAATCCATCGAAAGAAAATAAAACGATCGTACAACGCGAACGAGCAGAACTGTAACACGCACGTCGAGGAGAAAACGAAGCGTAGCAAAAAGTCGGCAACGTGAATTACGAACTGGTCATGCGGTGTAAATCGATTTGTTCTAATACGAATATCGAAAGTTGTTGCTAATTTCCTTGCCTCTGTTCCGCGTCTTTTTCCGTCTTTTCCATTCGATTTCGCTCTGTAGGAAATTTCAATTTCGCAGGTGCAAAGTACAAGAATTGTTGATTCGATGAATCGATATACCCATGTGAAGTCAATGACGTTTTAAAATTAGAAGAGCTTTCAAGTTAGAGCTAATTGGAGATCGGCTAATAATAAAGTCGTCGAACGACGACCGAGGTTGTATCAAGTGATGCAAAACCAGCGTAATCCCATATTTCGACACGTGAACGACACAGAAAGATATTTTTAGAGAATCGTTTAATTCATATATCGTGAATACTCGTTCAGAGAATTTTATTCTTTTAATCAGTTTCTAAAGATTTCTAGAGCATCGACATCATCGCAACGAAATTATTTCATATCCGGTGGATAGCACGCGCGACGTTTGGCATTTTAGCTTCTAAATCTAAAGACGTATGCGGTGTACGAGGTTAACGTATTTTGCTTATGCGTAGTGTACTCTTTTACGATGTTTCGACGTGAAATGAAACGATACACGAGACAAGAAAGAAATGGAAGATTGTTTTCCACGAGGCAACGTGGAACGCGACTCGATCGAAATGCGGCAGCGTTCTTTGTGAATCAATTGCGATCGACGACGCTGATTGTAACAGTAAAACGATGAATTGCGCGCGTATCGCGTGCACGCAGCTTGGAATCGTCTGAAAGGCGGCGATTTGCAGTCGCCACACCAATTAAACCGGCATCTTCTCTTCGCCATTCCACATCGCTACCAACTTTATCCCGTTTGAAATTCGCACCCGCCGCGATTCCGTTAGAAAAAGAGATTCGCAAAATACCGTTCTATGATATTTTCCTGATTTAATAAATTTCAGCTCCGCGGAGTAATAAGTTGTATCAAAATCAACGCTCCAATTAGATGAGTAATTACGGTCTAGTATTTAGTTATAGCGCAGTGAATGAGTTCGTTACGTTTTCTCTGTTTAGCCAGCCATTGCTCTCCGAATTCCTTCGGTTTTTGCCATGTAGAAATATTTTATTTCTTACGCACTTGCGGTAAAATCGGCCGAACTGGAATTAATTGCATCGAAAGAAGAAATTTTTATTTATAAGGAAACTTTCTATCGAATCTTTCCGTTTAAATTCCAAGTAATTTTAGCCGCGTTACTTCCAATCGTCTTTCATAAACGTTGATATTGCACGCGAATCAGAGAAGAAGACCACTGCAGGAAGTGAAACGACACACCGGTGGATTACTTCGTTGCAACTTCGCGGGGTTATCGTCGATAAGGCGTGCGCTGACCCACGCGACACGATAATTTCAAGATCCCGCTTCGCGTCCAGTTAGTTTCCGTGAAATTTTAATCGTACACACTTAAAATTGATTTATACCCCTTTGTTTCGCGGGAACGAAGCGAAATCTGGGTCGAGCCGCGTAACTTTTTACGAGCGTGCTGCTTTCGATTCTTGTGCCTCCCTTAATGCTACATTTACTTCGAACAGAGAGCACGCTATTAACTATGAGAATTTTCAAAGACACGAGTCATCTAGCCGTTTAACTGGCGGACGTTGGCGCAAACGGTTCAGACAATTCAATATTCTTGCTTTAACGCTTGCGTAACGCACGTAATCGCCGTCGAGAACGATCGTAAATCAACGGTGTGAACGAACTTCGATCTCTAACGATCAACGTCTATGATGCATAGATTGATTTCACGGTCATATTCCGATTAATATCATCGTGTTTTCTTTAATAGAACTTGTTCATCGTCCGGTTCGAAGAATACGGACGGAACCGTACTGCTTTCAGCCAAAGTAAACCTGCAACGGAAGTCTCTCGTTTCCTCCGCCTAACTCGTTTAAGTCTCCTTGTTTTCAACATGGAACACAGTTCGCTGGCCGTGTCTTGACACCCGAACATGCTCGTAAACGCATGATTCGTGTGGTCGATGAACGATAATGCCGCCAGCGCGTTAAGCACAACTGCTCGCCAACTACTCGCGCAACGATTGTCAACAAAAGTAAATAACATCTGTACTCGAGCGCTTGAACCTTGCGAACGGAACACTAGCAGCGGTTACGTTAAACAGGTCTTTGATGTGTTGGGTGTTCGATGAAACGACGTGCACGATTTTTGAAGTATTTCTAATAATGTAACTAGAAAACGTTTCGAACGAAAGTTCACCTGTTTCGAATCAGCTACAAATTGCTTCGTTCGAAGGTCATAGTATTACAGATGGTTGAATTCCACTTGGTATCGGATATAATTCTATGAAATCAAAGATACGCCTTGCCGTTTAAAAAAGACAAGATGACTGTGAATTGTTAGAGAAAAAAGAACTTTTTGGAAATTTAGTGTAACTGGTTCAATTTGTAGATGGTTCAAAAAAGGGTAACTTTCGTTTGAAATATTTTTTTGTTATTTACTATTAAAAGTGCTTTAAAAATTCTGCATACTATCTCACTGTAGTATGAGATAGGATGCAACGAGGTCTAAATTAAATCATTAAAACGTAATATGAGGCTGTGGGTCCGTTTGGAAAAGTATATTCTGTTTTAAGATTCTGCACGATGTAAAAGATAATAATTTACAATTAGACTGTGAATCTTTATGCACGGATGAGGAATTCAAAGCGCTGCAATTTTTCTGCTACTAACGTTGTTGTCATAATTTATTATTATAAAAATTATCTAAAACGCTTCGAATGCGATAAATTTCTACTTCTGTTGCGTTTCTAGATTGTGTTTGTAAAAGTAGGAGTTTGCACTAACATTCATAGCCTACTTATGATTAACAGTATTTCATTTGCAAGTAGAAAAGCTGGAAATGTTAATCGGTATCTTAGTACGTTCGGTTGGAAACGGCAAAGTATAAACTCTTCTTTCGATATTTCGCACATGGAAAATTTTGTTCTATGTTTATAGCTTTGGCTCTATAGCTCATTAACTCTATTTTCTTTGTATCAGTCGATATTTCGTGATTTGGCGATATCATGACTACGCTTGGACCAGTTCTTTACTCATCAACAGGCCATAGATTTCTATGCACTTATTGGAAATTTGAAGGTACAAATATATACAGAACACACGTGACATAGAAAAATATACGAAATTTTTAGGGAATAATACTCGTTCTAATTAATATTTGTAAAATAATTTGCCACTTGGATTCCACTTTTCTAATTATTTTCGTAATTGTAATATTTCATCGCACAAATATCCGCAGTCTCCTAACGAGACTGACCGACCTCGCTGTCAACGAAGAAACTTTACAACCTATTCGTACGCATAGTAACGTTGGCAAAGTATAAAACAGAACCATCGATCTCTTTTGAAACTCGATCGATTCCCACGAGGTGAATCATCAACGTGGCACTAAATATATATGAGTTAATCGGAATCGATAGTAACGTTGGTTTGCGGCATCGAACCGATTGCAGGGGACCGTGGAACGGGAAGCTTGTTAAAAATGTTGCTGATCGACCGCGAGGGAACCGAGGCGACGCAAATTCCTGGGAAAAAGACGAGTCGAACGAAGCATCTTGCCGCGCCGGGATTAATTGAGAGGCCGGAGGAGAACAATCCGTTGGATGAATATCCTGATTGTTGAGCGGAGCCACAGCCGCGGAAAATGATATTCCCCGGGTAATGAGACGAGCCAACGAGTGATTTAAGTAAATCTTCGGTGTATCCTGAAGGAGGAGAGGTTTGATTATCCGTGAAGAATAGTTCCTTTGAATTTCGCTATGGATTTGATGCACGACACGACGAATATAATTTGATAATTCTCTAGAAAGTTAGGAAATTAACGAAATAAAATAATGACTCAGCGCGGGAAATCAAGCGTTTAAAAGCGAACAGTGTAAAGAGGATGACTCATATGCCAAGCACGATACGATAAAATAATTCGATAATTCTCGATAAACGTTAAGTTAGCGGAAGGGAATAAAGATCCAAAGATAAGATCGATAAATCAGCAAGTATTTTAAAGTTGACACATCAGCTGCACTGATAAAATTTAATCGCGAAGAATTCCTACCAATTTTAATATCGACCTGTTACACGATACGACGAAATAATATGTACGATAATTCACGATGGAAATAAGAAATTAGCCGAAGAGAGTGAAGATCGAAGGATAAAATCGATAAATCGTCGAGATACGTGCGAGCCGCTCTATAGGAAAAGGAAACTTCTACTCTAGAAAATTTCTATTCATCGACCGCTCGTGAAATTCCATGCAAGAAGTTCTCCATTGAATTTAGGTCGTATCTTTCTGAGGAATCGCGTTAAACAAGGCTGATTATTCGCTGGGACCAGCATTCTTCGAGGCTGCTTCCGCGGTCTCGTAATCGCTTGATGGAGCACATGCGCGAGCGCGTACATACGTATGCGCAACGGATTCTCCGGACAGCCACGTACTTGCGCTCTATCGAAACGCAGCCCGAGGAATCGGGCGGCCGTGAACGAGGCAACGATCTCCGAGGCTGGTGAATCGAACCGAGGAATGCGAAGGAGCTGCTCGATTCGAGAGTGTCGCCTGCCGAAGAAAGAAACGGATGAAAAAAGAAATTATCTTTCGGCCGCGGTGGAACTCGATCGATCGACTGAAAAGCGTCTTTGTGACCAGCTTTATGATCTTGCCTCGATTTATGATCTCGATCGTTGCTTTTCACTCAGAAGTACTTGCTCGAGATAAGGCTTGCAAGTTGCGATGTTTATACGACGATTTATTATTCGCGCTTTGACGCTTTGAGTTCTGGATCGCGTTAAGTATCGTCGTTCTTTTACAGACATCTTACTTTACATCTCGTGATAGCAGAAGTTTTTCGTGCAATTATGCGCATTAACGACTTTTCTCAACTCGAACTGTTTCAGCTTTCCAGCATCTCTTTTACGAAATAGGGACACATTATAGAAACGTAATATTTTTCCAGATTAATCTTGACCTGATATCCAAAATTTGCCAGAAGAGATCAAGTTAGATCGGATTATGTTTGGGTGAACAAGCTCTTAAAGGGAAATACCACTAAAGCGATTACAGTTTCTCGTTAAGGTGTGACCCAATTAGCAGTTTAAACGCTTAGATCTGAGGTAAGAATTTGCAGTAAGCTCTTAAATATCGTATCAATTAGAAAGTGGATATTAAGCAGTCGGGAAAATGTTACGAGCAGCGCGCATAAACGCAAACGTTGGCCAGGTATGTAATTAGCGGTGCGTCCGGATGTCTTTAAGAAACGCTTTAGGTCGCAGGAATTTTAAGTACACGAAGTAATAAAGCGTACGTAAACGACGCATAATGAACGAACGATAGTGACTGGAATATTTTGAATGGACGTGGGCTTGGTTCGCCACGGAAATAAAGAATAAGCGATTGAACGAGTCGAACATGATTTTGGAAAATCCAGACACGTAGACTTCGACCCGAACACAACGTCGTTATAAATTAACTCGTTGCTCCCTAACGATATTTCTTTTTGTACGAGTTTATTTTAAAGTGGTCACGTTAACAATGGAGTCATTAGCGACCACTTATCCCCATACAGTGGTTACATAGATGGATATTTGGTTATTAAGCGTTCATAATCTTACGAACATCTAACCTATGCACATAATTTGATACTCGTTATCGTCTATAAGGAGATTTCGCGTTACCATCTATATAAAATATTACTCTTGGTAAACACGTTTTATCTCTTTCAAATCCTGTAAAGATTCGTGGAAAACAATGCACGTTACCCACTAAAATAGTTATCGAGCGTTAAAAATAGAGCATAAATTTGCAATACACGTGGAGAAGAAAGTATAATAGAATTTTTAATAAAGTTAGAGTTTCGAATTAAATTACAAGCGATAGCTAATTCTTGGAGAGAAGTCGGTACGCGTTTAGCCAAGTGGTTAATGGGTTAAAGCGTGGCGAACCGAGACGCGTAGCAGCCTCGTGATTCCGTGTGCCTAAATTTACGCACAGCAGATGTAATAAAGCGTGTGCACGCCGTTTTACGGTATCCTCTATCCGGGATTCCGAATAAGCAGCGACGCAACCGGCCGATTACGTCGCTTTGAACCGATGCCAGCCACCTTTCTGCGATTCTCCGAACGCACCAAGGTGCGACCGCGCCGTGGAGGAACGTTCCTGGGGCAACGTTTCTCGAATCGAGGAATTTGCCTCCCCGTCGTTCGATACTCTGCATTTTTTCCCCATGAACATTCGTATTATCCGAATACTTTAATGTCTATACTCTGATATACAGTTTGTATCGCGTAATATGATTCATCGATTCGTTTCAACGACCGTCTCGATGTAACAAGAACAGAAATACTTCGGTATATCCTGAAGAAAGTAATTATTGCTGTCGAGAAATTTGGAATTCGAACGACGAATGAACGCATCCGTCTTAGTTTCTTTTCTTTGTTCTGTTGTTAGATCGGAGTATCCTTTATGAGTGACGAACAAGATGCAGACGTAAACTTTTACGAAGTGAAATAACAAGCGAAAATGTTGATTACGCCGAAACGCTGGAGGTATTTCAGGCACAAAGAGAATGTAACGCTAGAGGTTTATTTGCGTTAAAAAACTTAGCTAATTCAGCAGTGAGAAATATATAGAACTCTGGAGTACTAAAACAAACTGACAATACGCTTGATCTCTATTTAAATAAATGAAATTTAATACCAAAGTACATTTTATTCTCCTATTTTAGCTCTATCGTATTTTGAGAACGCTCTGTCGGTGGTTAACTCAGGCTACGTAACCCGGTTGTTTCATTCGTACATAAAAAAAAACTCCACATTCGCAATCTAGAATCCTTTCTCGTTCGGCTTTCACTGGGTATCGTCGTTTCGAGTGTCTGAAATTATACCCTGGGACGAAGATTGCTTGTAAATCGAATAGAAATTGAGACAACTGGGTGTTCTAGTCTTCTTCCACGGGATAGAAAGCCAGACGAATGTATCCATAACTCACCACCGTATCAATTCCAACGGAACTTGTTTCGCCACTTTTAATTTTCCTTAAACTTCTTATCGATCACCGTATCGTTAAAGCGTAGAAAAAATTTAATTAAATTTCCTGCTGAAAATAATTATCTTCAAAGTCATCATACGTCCTTTCGTCGAAGATCGAGAAAGCGATGAATCGTGTACGATGCGTCAGAATGTACACTATCGTCCATAAGTATTTAGACGTCGAATAACTAGAGAAATACGTATTTCTATTATTCGAAAACCCTAATATCGAAGAAACATAGTGTTCGTCAAGATCATCCGACTTGTTGTTAAGTTGATTATTATCACGATTATCAAACATTACCAGACAAACTGCAAGAATACGAAATAACACACCTAAAGGAATCAGAAACGTTCGTTTGAACGTATACTGCCATAATTATTTGTCTACTTGACATTACAGAAAGTTGAAGATATTTTCTACAATATCAGTGATATGTGTAATACATAAAAGTCACTGTATTTGCAGTAGGTGTGCGAGTATTCAAAAGTCACGAATACTTATGAACGGTAGTGTATCACGGCGGAGTATGTGGCGGAGCACGTCGTTGCTTTCGCGGCAGATCGAGCCTCGTTCAAGGCTACCAGCTTCTAACTTCGCGTGTTTACCGACGTCAAGTCAGGACCAGGCATCTCCGCAAGTAGGCTCCATCGGGTGAAATTCGAGAGAGGAGATCACGAACGGGTGAACGGTTATTCTCGATGAATGATCGCAACTGGATGTGACTTATTGCCAGCAGATTCTCGCATTCGACGAACCAGCCAACATACAAACAGAGTAATCCTGCCGATTCATACGTTATCGACGACCATTAACGATTCGTCCTCGTCCAACGAGAATTAATGACGCTTTTAGACCGCCACGTGTTTTTTTAGTTTCATTTATTCTTCGCTTATTTCCTTTGGTTTACTCGAACGAAACGTCGCTCCGCTAACGTCGTCGTTAGTCATGTACATTGACACTCGTAAGTAACTAGACACTTCGGTAGATTCGTGGCGATAGCGTAGATTTCAACGAATCTGCAAAGTAACGACGAGTTAACGACTAGAAGCAATCATACGCTTATTAGCTGCAAACGGAGTTAGCGATTTCTACGTTTAAATTTCGTTAAAGATGATTAGGAATATGCGTATAGAACGTTTCAGACAATTTGTTCGAAGCTTCGAAACGGTAGAGGATGGAAGAAAGATTCATCAGATAAGAACCGAAGAACGTTTCTTTTTATCGGTATTAGTCAGAAATAGTTGGAAGGATTAATTGCGTAGCGTGAAAGTATGATGTTGCCGAGGGACAAGTAGTAACACGTTTCGAACCAACGGATTTCCATAAACGCCAACCTGCACAATTTTTCATGATTTGTTGGCAGATCGCGTCACGTTTCCGGTCGGTCGCTTCGATGGATTCTGCGGAATGCTCGCGTGACTCACGAGGAATACTAGTTGGGCTTCTGGTAGTCGGATTTCGGGCTCAGCAGACTACACAGTGTCTCGAAATCGAAGGTTATGCGGTTCTTCGTTCATTCTGGGTCAATCTGTTCCACAAGAAATAGTTAATAAAGGACCGAACGCGCATTCGATTGGCTTCAAGCTTGAAATTAACACGTAATAAATATCATTCGATGAAAAACATTACACATTCGTAATTTATATATTTCCACATTACCCATACACTCTGACTTTCACGCACGAAAGAAGGCAATTCTTAGCGCCCATGGAAAGATTTAAAGGACGATCGAACGGCGCTGATCTCACGAAATCGACGTTCGATGATTTACCTATACGCGGACAACGCACAAATTGTCGTACGTTTTAAATTAGGTACTATTCCGCGGTTGGTCGAGAAGAAAAAAGGCTGCAAAGTGTCTTCCCTTATGAATAATGCAGCATCCATGAATCTCCGCTCGGCTAATAGGTGATCCCGGCCAAGAGCCGCCTTTCTACTCTCCGAGAAGCTGGTGTCGTGACGAGAAACCGTATCTTCCTGCGATTTTATCTGGATGCTGGATCTTTCCACGCGAACAGACGCTTTCGATCTATGCGGGCATGCAAAACGACCGGCATCCCGTCGCTCGCTGCCTACGAATCTACCGAAGAGGATCGTTTCGAGCTTAACGAACGTTCGAAATAACCTTACATTTCAGTAACCGGCCGCCTCCCGCGGCTCTTACGTCGTTTTTCAACCGAGCAAAGGCAAAGAAAACAGACAACCTTCGCGTGGGTGTACTTTTAATTCCCTTTGAGTCTTTCTGGAAATACAGAATTTCTTAATTTCCCGATATAGAATCTACAGGGTCGAAACGTTCGTGAAGTTGAAGCGTACGGTCGAATGGATGCGAGTAAATTAACTTTCGGGTAAATAAATTCTTTCTATCGTTGAAAAGCATTTTTAAGCGTCGTACGAGGCAGTTAAAATCAACTGTTTACACGACCCAACCGGTTCCAATTATTTTGCGTGAAATTACAATCTTAGAACGTGTCGGTTCAAATCCATCGGAACGTGCACGTCGCAGTTTTTGAAATTTTACGAGCATAGCTCGAGCTACGAGAACATCAAGCGACGACAGAAATTGGACCTGTTCCTGTTTTGGAACGATCCAAGCTTAGAATAGATCGTCACGGAACAGCTTTTGGTTGCCTGCCACTGGCGAACAAGCGATTACGTTTTCCTCTTTCTCCTCTATTCTCGTTGGAACGCGATCCTTCGCGAGTTTACACCGTCGTTCGTTAATCCTGCTCGTCCGTAGCCTGCAGCGGCAAAGGCTTCACGGACGTTTCAATGCTACGACGACTATGATCGGCTTCGTGCTTTCTTAAGTTTCATCGCTGATTGACGATTTTCGTCGACTACTAACGACAGAGTTTTGCTACATTCATAAAAGAAATATTCCGTAATCTCAAACTATAATATATTAAGCGATGAGAAAGACTAAATTATAACGTTAAGATTCTCGCAGAATTGGATCACGACGAATTTCAAACGTATGTTGCAACACGATGAGAACGTGCTCTCACAATGTTTGGCCAACACCAAGATCCTACAGACATAACCGGGAGACTAACTATAATTAATTGATTAAATTCGTTTTCCTAGATTGTACGGCTCTGTTCTATTCTATTCATTTTCGAGCAGCCGGCGATAAAATCTCGGACAACCGTTGACGAAACAAGGGCTCTGAGCTGCGACGACCACCCGGTGCATGCAGTTTCGGGATTTCGTGGTTGACTCAGCGCGAAATACTTCCTTCTGACGAGAACCACTCGACCCGCCGAAATATATACGAGCTGAGTCACCCCGTGCCGTGAGCACAGGTACCCTCTCCTTTAGCTGGTGGAACAAATATATCGAGTGAACATTCGGCGGCACTATGCACCCAAGAAAAATAGACCGACTGTCAGCCGGAAGAGACCACGGAATGATCTATTTGGAATGCGTTATTCGTGCTTTTAAAACGAAAAGTCTTTTTCTTCTTAGGTATTTTTGTTCTCATTGTTCATCTTTTCGTTTTCAAAGTGACCCCGTTAAAAATGTGGTCGTAAAATGGAGAACGAGTTCAGCGGTTTTAGATAGTTTGAGGTATCCAGTTGGTATCTGGACAGCTCAGAAGCCATACGGAAACTATAATGTGATTAAGGGAACTCCGATATCTTCGTTTCGCCACCTACCAATATTGGATTCGTTCGTTTTATTGTGTCGTAGTTGAGTAAGGCTGGTCCTATGTTTCTGGAAGCTATTTGCAACTACGTCCAAGTATGTTGTTCTTCTTACGTTGATATCACGAGTGTGCGATTCGTTGGATTATTACGAAAAGTCAGAATTAAGTTTGGAATAATCGGATAATTTTTACGACGAGCGAAGCTCGCAGTATTAGGCAATATATTTCCATCTAAAAATAATCGAATTCTTTTACTGAAAAAGTTAAAATTTATGATTTTGCCTCTTAACTTCCTTCATTCATCCACGGAATCTCACTAACATTACTCGCGCCACAAAATTCGTTCACTCTACATGTTGTTTTAATTTCAAGCTAATTTGAATCCTACGAAATAGATCGTATAGCGTGAAAAAACGTTAACGAAAGTTTTCCAGAATATTCGCTTTCCAATAAAAATCCATACGTTGAGTATCATAAGACGAATAAACGATGAGGGCAGTTAACGATGACCAATGTTCTAAACTCAATCAATTCGTTTATCGATAGTTGCAAACGATTAAATAACACGATCGCTTCGTCATCGCGAGAATGCAACTACAGAGACACGTGTAGTTTAAGAACAGGAAGTCAGAATTGTCAGTGTCGTCCCGTCAATTGACAGCTCTCTGCGCAACATTGGCGCCATGCGCAACTTGTCTCGCCTATTTTATCGAACAACCGTACGTTTGCCAAACGACTTAACGATTTAAAGCACGTTTGTCTTTCCTCTAAACATTCAACGCTATTTCTCTTTAAAGCGCTTCCACGAACTTGCGAATCTTTCGTCGTGGAAAATCGACTATAAGAAATGTGAAGATTATCGAGATCGAAACGAGAGTTTCTCTCTTCAGACGTTATTTCGAAAAGGAGCGAGTCTTCCATTGTGAAAAATCGACGTTGGGTATTCAAAAGGAATTTCGAAGAGAAGATAATCGAGATTGAAACGAGCCACAGAAGGATACGAGGCACATGGCGCGCCTCTGCCCGCAGCATGTGCTTCAATAAGCTTTTGAAAAAAGATCAAGCCGCCCTCGAACAGCTGTCTGATCCACAGCATACACTATATACTATATAATAGTGTACAATATATAGTATGTATAGTAAGTAGGAAAACCTACGGAACTTGGACATTGAATTTTATTCGGACTTAGAGTTCGCAAATCCATATAAATTCATATAAATTCGTGTTTCCAGAGAACGATATTTCTACCGATTCGTGCAACGACTCGTGGAACGGTAGATTTAATGACGGACAGAGATAAGGCGAGGCACTTGGCTCGGTGACCACCTAAACCACAAATTCCTTCTAGCTTTCGTTTTCGTTGACGCACAAGACACAAAACCATATTTCTGCTACTGGCAAGGAAACCTGCTTCAACCAGGAATATGGATTTTTATAAATTGTCGGTTTGTTTGGTCTCCTTGCTTCGTGCTTTGCTTCCTCGATTCCACGGACGCGCTGATTAATTCTAATCTTAATCAACACGCCATCATTTCTTTCTTTACTTAATACTCCACCTTTGTCTCAACACGTACCGATGTTATTAGCGGAAGAAAAGCGTTACAAGAATCTTGACAAAGTTATATTTCGGACAGTTTCGCCGAAAAATTCGACCAATTAGTATCGTTAGTTATCTGTTAGGTGTATCTGTCAAACTTTTAGCTTAAATTGATCCTTGATCAATATATGAAATCGTAAGCTAAAACGGTTGATTGTGAAACGAGATCTTCGTTCGATCGTTTCTAATCCTTGCTCGGCTGTTGATGTAGGCCAGTAGGCTCTTCTCGAGGATTTTCTTAAAAATCCAGCTTCTCTGTAGTACGCGAGGCTTTTTATCAGCGACGATCAGAGCTGTGTTTAGTCGGATGCAAGCATGTCACGAGCAGTGTACGGCTTTGACGTGATAATTTGCATAAATCTTTGATATCCATCCATGGAATCGACCGGGGATCTGGAGGAAGAATATCGTGTCAACCAGTCACTTTCTCCGCTTGCAGCATCCATCTCTGCGTATGGGTTCGCTATTCTTCTGTCGTTGCTTCCAGCCGATCGATGATTACAATAGCGAGCGATCGTGAACGATTAAAAGGATAACGTTAACGTGTACTGAGGTACGAACGTTCGTGTCGATGCATCGATAGCTGAGACATAGATTTATCTCGTTCCTCGAACCGGGGATAATTTTAAGAAATCGACGAGCATCTATGAATGATTTCACTTCCATAACAGCTATGCAGTTTAACGATCGAAAACGTTACGAAAGCAGCTTCGAATTATGACACTGTAAGACAGAAATATCGCACTGAGATAAAAGTAATTACAATTCTGTGAGAAACTGTCTCTTAGAACTCAAATTTATGAAAAAAAAGATATCTAAATACAAACGCGAAGAACAAGCCGAAAGAACAACAGGATTAAATAAAAATAAATTTCGCGAGTTATCATATAACGAATTATATAATAGAAGGACATTGCTAGCAAAAGAAAATTAGAGGAAACACTGCTCTATCGTATCTTTGAATTAGTGTTAACAGAGAATCGCGTATAACAACAGGTTATAGAGAATTCCTCGGAAAGAATTGAGAAAGATACGAACCGAGTCGACAAGAGTAACACTTGGAGAATAATTGCAGGGCGAGTCGCGGTATTCTTCCAGTCGTTTCGTCGGCAGTAATTTAAATGGTCTCGCGCGTGCATGTGGGCGGTACATTAACGCTTCCGTGGCAAATTACACGAAAGAAAAAAAAAAAGAAAATAAGAGAAATAGAAAGAAGACGCGAACTAAGAGGAAACAGTAAGAGCGGAGTAATTTATTAAGAATCAACATCATGCCGTCCTTCCTTCGTGGAAAATTTCAATTTATCCCTCGAAGAATATCACCGTTGCTTTTTACCTTTCCCTTTTCTTTCGAATCGCCGATCGTTTATAAAAATAATAAAAATCCTTCTTGTCGAGTAATTGGATACAGGGATCGCGTGAATCGAGGCAGATCTTGTCGGTAACGTTGTTGCTCCACCTTCTACATATGTCTGACCTTTTCCGCGAATGTACCGTTCTGAACACAAGAAGAAAAGGCGATTCCACAACCAACTGGTAGACTTTCCTTCCTCGAGTCGCGATTACGTTCCCATCGATATATTAACTCTTAAGTAGCACCGTTTGCCTCAGCTTTCAAGCATATATAATACTTCAAGAGATAAGTCGCGATCCTGGGCCACGCCCATTCGCTATCCTCTTACTTCCTTACTTCGAATAGGATCATTAACAATGGTATTTTTCACGAAATATTTCCCATCCAGTGGAATTACTCTGCGTTTGGCTCGTTTAGTAATCTAGAAAGGGCTAATCTTCGAAAAGATTGTTTCCTCTTAGCGATGGTAAAACTGTCGCAGTGAATAGAACAGATTAATTCGTATTTTTTACAGACGATATTCTTTTATCAACTAAAATTACTCTACTCGAGTTTTAACAAGCTATCGGTATATAAATATTTTATCGAACAAGCTATCATTCACTCGAACGTTTACTCTTTCTCTGATACCGATAAAACTAACAGAGTATCGAAACGATCGTAATTTCTCATTGAAATTCTATAGATCTCGTAGAATATAAATTTTCATAAAAATTTCATAGATCTTTTAACGGTGTAGTTTTACCGGTTTAGGTGGCTTCTTTGTAAAGTACATACATAGATAAGGGTGTGTTTCTCCCTTGCATTATACAGGGCGTGGCAGCGCCCGTGGTGTAACTCAATAGAGGAGGTTATTCTATACGTGAAAATAAGTCGGATATGTAGAAAGAATTTTATTTTTTAATAAAGAATCGTTTAAAAAAAATTTATTCTTTTAAGGACGAGGGCTTAAAAGATTTGCAAGAACAAATCTACTAGAGTTGAAAGTAGATAATTATGTCGTATTGCTCTAAAAGTAAGAGAAATAACGTACACGCATGTAGTCATTGATTGAAAACTACCTCTGAAATCATTTTTTGCCTCAATATCTCTCAGGAGATTAAACGTCAAATTTTTGTTGTACGTTTTTGATTGATTTTCGCAAGTAGAACAACTTCCTGTCAATCATCCATTCGTAGAAAGTGAATTAAATTCACGTGTACTTTACAAGTTTTTAAACCGAATTCTCTCGAGAACGAAGCTTCACTTTTAAAATCAAAGTTTTAGAAGTATCGTTGATGGTTTTAACATTAACATTATCAGCAAGCAATCTTTCAACAACTCGTGGTCGATACCCGATGGATCGAAGTTTTCCATGGAAACGCAATTATAGCTCTCACGATCAGAGGAAACTCTGGCTTGTAGTATAAGCGTTTCGGTCACAGATGGTTTGTCGTTTCACTCGTCACATTTTTCTCCAAACATTCCATTCTTATCGACCATCGAAATCTATGGGCCATGGTCGTTAACATAATGCGACGCATATACGTGTCAGTCTCACATTTTTTTCTCCCTGGAAGGTTCCAATGCGTGTTCATCACGGTGAGGTATCTAGCGCGGATACTACGATAACATAAAGCGCAGATAACGCTCAATTATTTCGTGGTTGATTCCTCGAGGTCGTTTCGTAATTTCCGTGAATTACACGATCCTCGAACTTTGCTCTGGAAAATGGAAATTATTGCTGCAGTGATCGTATGTTCGTTAATCATCGTTCGGGAAAGCCAGGATTAACGCGCAAGTTGCTACCAACGCATATATAATCGATTACTTAATTAATTAATTACGTACGTGTAGCTTAGTTACTAGACTCTCAACGATAATGTAATTACCGATGAAATTGTTCGGTTTTTGCCCTCACGCGTTTGAAAAAGTAAAAGTTTGCTTTTGTGTGTTCGTTAGAAATCCTTTTTAAATATACAATTACGTTCTGCAGATCACGGAATCGAGAATAAAGGAGCGCTAAGAAGCTTGGATCGCGGAACGGCTGATCTCACGAAGGAAAGTGTATCGTGGTAGCCTTTTACTGTTACCTAGGAGCACCAGGTCCCTTCTTCTCGTTCGTTCGTTCGACTCGCTATCGACGCGTTACTTTCACGGACGTAAGCAGTCGAGCAATTCGCATCGATGCCAATAGCCCAGGCATTGTTGTTGAAGCTTTTTATCGGACTGATTTCAGTGTTGGCTCCGCGTCGTTCTATTTTAGCGTCGATGATTCACAACCTCCGTTCGTCACGACACGCTGCATTTTTATTTCCATTTCCCGTCGCAACGTAAGACGACCTGGCTCGGGGCCGCGGTTCCGATGATTCGTGCGAAAGTGATTCAATATTCGTGAAACGTCATCGTACAGAGTTATTTCACCCACAGAGACCTTCCGTTCTTCTTTTTCTTCTTAGCTTCTACTTAGATTTCCTCGTTGGAGCACAAGACGTAATATCATCGCGTTAATTGATTGGAGTTTTGCCGTTTTAATCGACCATTGCTATCGCCATCAGCTCTTTTGCAGTTGATTTTCCGGTGTGTCGCTTTCAAATTTTAGAAAATCAACGAAATTTACTTGCACCGATAACTTGCACCTTGCGAATTATAAAATTTCGTACTCAACAAAAAATATAGGTATTCGGCATCTCGTAAAAGTATAAATACACGCTCTTCTGACCAGCCTGCTACCGTAATAGAATTCTTCTCGATATTCTTCTCTGGAAGAACGCCGGTTTCGTATAAATCCTCCTACACACGCCAGGAACAAGAGGCAATCTTCTGGGCTAGATTCCTGGGAAAGATCACCGCGATTGCCCGGATCGTTTCCTTGTAATCTGCAACGTTGCGTTTCTTCCACATCCTCGTGTCTGTCTGTTTACAATTAACATCGAACAGTCTAATGCAAGATAATGGTCCGATCGGATGAAAGTCTGGTTCGCAGAAACCGGAGGATGCCTTATTATACTTTCATGATTCCGCTGGGAACCAACGAGTTCGAGTTGCACGCTCGCGCGTTGCCTAGCTTCCTCGCGACATGCATAAGCGTACGTACATCCATAATTCGTTGGCGAACATTCACGCAGTTGTCATTTATTTATCGCAATTTAAGCACGCAAGCTAGACGAATATCCGATTCGCTATCCAGGCTCTCCAGCGAAATTAAACTAATATCAATAGTGAAATTTACGAGATACGAATCCACAAATTGCCGGTACTAATAGGTTTTCTCGTATAACTGTGAGAAATTTTACTCGAAAGACGCGATTATTAGAGAATACCATGAAATATCCGAGAAAGATAACTTTCTAATTAATTAATTTATAAGATCCCCTCGAATAATCTATCGACTAATAAATCTACTTATTTAAGCTAGCGTGTTGAAGAAGGCTTCAAAAATCCAACAATGTTGTTTTTTCACCCTGTTTTTATGCGAGTCGACGTCGACTACGAACAAAGGCAGCACTGTCTTTCTCTCGGTCTCTTTGACATTTCAATTCTTTCGGAGAAACGAGTCTCGTGGAAAATGAAAGTCGAAAACGAACGAGTTGATTTCGGCTCCCTCTCGCTTTTCAGCCGGTATAATCGCCCACGCAAGGCTCTCTTTCGTGAAAATTCCCCTTTGCAAGACGACGCGAGACGACTTCCGCGATTAGGATGTTTATCCGAATGACTCTCCACGCTCTTACATTCGCTGAAAGCTAACAGAAGAGTGCTTCACGGAGACGATAGGACGATCGCTTGTTTCTACTTACACGCGTTGTAAATTACATCTTTCGTTGATCGATTACGTTGTTCCAGCTTAGTTCATCGACCGATGAAGGAACTTTCGAATCATTATGATTCAAACTCTGACTTCTATGATCGAGGTAAGTCGACTTAAAGAGTAATTATCATTGTGATTGCGATTCTCGTATCTATTCGATGATGATCGATAATTACATCAACACGATATAATCGCTATAGCACTCGAGAGCAAGCGTTTCAAATTCTTGCTCTTTTAATTGCAGAACCTTATTATTTCGTATTTCGATAAAGTTATCGACTAGGACAGCGTGTCCTAACATCAACCGCTAACAGACACTGCACCAATTTTAAGAATACGCTTTTAGGTTGAAAAGTGCCAGAAGGAAAATCAGTTTTCGACTACGGAGAAATCGATTCGCATCGATCGAAATTCTTGCCTTATCTTAATCGCAGAACCTCGTCATTTTATACTTGCAGCTTTCGATCGTATCTAACCGCACCTGTCCAAACCTAAGCAAACTTAATCCAACGGCGAAAGAATACACCAGTAGCCCTAAAACTGCCACATAGCCTCTTAAAGCACGTTCGAACCCATCCGATATCGACAAGAAAAATCAGTTGCCTGCTGCAATAGCTGACTCGACCGAGAGGGCCTCGACCGTGTTCGATAGGTTCGAGTGCGCTCCAGGTGATCGTCCGCGACGCGAAAGTGGCTAGATCGGCTGGGGACGTTCTCTCGACGGGTTCCCTCGATCGCTTTGGAGAACTCGGCGTTCCAGCCGCGAGCGTTCAATAATTCATATTCAATCTATCGATAGCAGCTGCCCCCGCGGTGAATCCGATAATTCAGCCTCTATCTAGTCCCTGGTGTACTTTCATCTGTCGCGAGCATCCTACGGAAAATTTGCGACCAAACCAGCCAGAGAAAAGGAAGGGAAGGAGAGAGAGAGGACGATCGTCGTTCGGGTCTTGGGTCTTGGACGAGTCACGAGCACGTTATAACGTGGCGAAGGACACGGAGAGAGCAAGAGAAACGGAAGGATCGCGAATGCATCGGGCCAGGACTCGACCAGCTACACCCTTGTCTGCCACCTACCAGCCGAGGAGCTACGTTTTCAGCACGCGCAGTATCCAATAGGAGCCATGAATTCAACGATCCTGTTTCGGACGTGTACGAAAATATTTCACGAGCACGCGGCTACGCTATCGATCAAAATTTTGAAATCGGTACGTGTTTTACCAAGTTTACGGAGTTTGAAGAAAAACGTTAGCTTGGAAAAATTCCGTTACCTTGGAAAAGTTGCATCTCTTCGACGAGCGAGCGCAGGATAAATTAGCATAGGAATGCAAGGAAACTCGATCAAGAAGCGTCGAAGAGAGCCGATGTTTCTAAATTTGACAGGTTGCATCTTCCGTTCGGTTCTTCGAGGAACAAAGTTGGTCGACTGTTAGAATTGACAATACCTATTAAAGTAGAAATATCGTAAAATAATTTACTTTGATACATCGTAGTGGAAGGATAAAATATTCCCTTATTCAATTTTTCCCTGATATCGATACGGAAAATTATTCGATCGGTAGAGACTTTGTCAAAGCAAAGAATTTGATCGGTGTCTTTCAACAAAGTATTTCTACTTCTGGTTTAGCATACAGTAACTCTAGATAGCGATACGATATTCAATCGTTCGCGAAACACATTTGCAATGCTAACGCGTGGTAATCGTCACTCGGTAAGAACAATGAACGCAGTTGGTGAAAATTCGTCACCGCCAATCCTTAATAGGGTTCTCGATAAAATAAAATAGCAAGAATAGGAAGAAACACGTTGATGGTTAATCTCTTCGCTAATGGGTTCGTGAAGATGAAAGAAAGCCAATGAGCCAGGCGGAAATCGAATTTTTTCGCGATGCTTTTACACGACACGTTGCTTTCTCCGACGACTGGCTCGTTAAGATGTAACAGAAGCCATTTGACAGCAACTGGGACAATAGTTCGAGGTGACTCCCGGCTTCGAAGCAGGAAAAGTGTCCGACTCGAGTGAAATCGATGCGGGTGCAGTCGCTAGAACCGCCATGGATCACCGTGTCGCGTTATTCTGCCTACCGAGAGGATATCGCGAGATTAGAGGCGGCGTTTCGCAACGAAAAAGCGACACGCGGAATGCGTGTTTGCATGGGCAAACGGTGTTTGCAGGCTGTAACGTTGAAATATTCATCGGCCGGCTACGTGTGACTAATACCGTATGAAAGCATGGCCGTTCGAGGTCGACGATTCGTGCTTCTCGATTTCCAGGCTCGCGTTCGAGCCAAACGATAAGCGCGGACACGTATTATACCTGAACGAGTGGTCGAGTTAAACGAAACGTATCGGATCGAGCAAATGCATCCGAGCGATATTTGTTATCGCTGTACGTGAACAAACAAGCCTTCGAGTACGTGATCGAATGAGTCTTCCCACGAAAATATCGGAAAGTGCGAAGGAAATTTCGAGTTTCGTGGTCGAGCACCAGTTTTGGAGTAGCAAAGTATCGCTTCAACGTTTACGTATGGGAGAAAAAATTGCAGTTGTTAGGTACAGTAACAGCTACACTCGATGATCACTGAATCAGGACGATGAAAACCTTCTATTCAACTATGGGATTAGATATTTACTTCTGCAGCAGACTGAACGTCTCGAAAACGTCAATTGTCGTAACTTAATTCCCTGTGCCGAAGAAACGCATCTGGACTAGTAGCAGCATTTATATTATTCTGCAGGATTTCACAGCAAAAACGCTATCAACTTTCCGAACAACCGAACAAAATTTTATCTTTACGACCCACAAGTACAGAGAACGTCTATCTGTTAGGAGAAAATTTTCCCAAAAGGCACGATTTTCTGCGAAATCCGAAATTTTATCCGACACTTTTGCTCCCTTCGGATCCACCGTGTCTTCTCTTTCTATTTAAACGCTCGTTCAAAGCAAACACTTTTGCTTTTACAGCACTGGTAAACAGAGACGCGTGCGAGAAGACGGAACAACCATGGTTTCTAACCGTGTAAATAAACGGTGGTCTGTTTATAAATAGAGATATCTTAATCACGTCGATTCTCGTACGGAAACTACGATATTACAAACGAGTCGACAATGGAGCTGCGACGCGAACAAGGAACATGGTGGTTTTTTGGTCGCTCGATACCGGAATTCGACGTTTCGAAGTACACCGCGATTCGTGATCGTACTCTTAAAACCTCTGGCCGCGTTTCGACGCCCCTGAACACTGTCGGGACCAGCCTCGAACCGACAGTTCCAGCAGCGTTCAAGGTTGCCAGAGTTTCGCGTGAAATTACGCTGCAGCGTGCCGGAGAAACTCGTTCCTCCGCTTGCGCGCTTTTCGTCCCGGCCACGCCACAAACGCAAAGAATCGACGAATCCTTCTTGAACTGTGCAAACAAACGTTCTTCGACCCCTGGCAACGTTTCGTGCACCAAAACGCGCACCCTGCGTTCCTTTTCGAGTCAAATGTTCGGGGTTCAGAGAATAACGAGAGCCTCCCCACCCACCCATCCTTCTACGTACACGATGCTCTTTTTTTCTTTCTTCGACTTTTGGTTTGAACTTTCGGCAGCCACGACATATCACATACGCATCGGTCGATTTACGAGAATCTGCTAGTACGCATTCGCTTGAATTTCGTTCGATTTTAAGGGCTGAGAAATTGCGATCGTGCGTACACGTTGGGAAGGGAAGGGCGAGCGGCCGGCGCGAGAGAACGGGAGGAGGAAATCAATGCCACCGTCTGCCGCGGGAGAAGAGAAACTCGTCGCGTATCGGTGAATTTTCGCCGGTGTCTGTTGCGCGTGACACAAGACACAGGTCAAGCAGAAAGATACACGCGACACGCGTTTTACTCGTATGGTCGATCGTACGACAGAGATTATAGACGCGCGCAAGAGAACCGATAAAGAAAAGCTGATCGAACCGGAATGAGAGGACATGGGCAAAGAGAAGAGGGCAGAGTGAAGACTCCGCGAGCTGTAATACTCACTCGACCGCTAGCGTAGCGTATCCGCCACTGTCTTCGGTTCTTTCTAGGGGATTCTTGCCCGGTTTTATCGGCAGAAACTCCTTCGATTCCTTCCTGTGGCAACTCCTGCTTTCCTTTCACGCTGCTTCGATCGTTGGCCGGTCTCTCTGGTACGTAGCTCCACCGATGAATTTGGTTCGTACGCGGCACAAATCGAAACACGGTGGGGGTGGGGGGTTGCGAATAGAAAATACGAAACACCGGTCTGCGAAGAAGGGAAGCGAACAGGCGGACCAATATACTCCTCGTACGACACTCTGCGCGACACTGCCTCGATAGACGAGACTCCTGTTAGGTAGGCAGGGGGTGATGGAGGGGACACATTGAATGTACGTACCGAATAAGGGAGGCAACCACCGCTCCGTTCTCGCGGGTGTCTCGAGCCTGACTGACGCACCAGCCAAGCCTGCCGACCGACCGAATCCCCTACTATTCCCTCCTTCTCTTTCTCGATACACCACCACTCGTCCCTTCTTTCTTTATCGCTCTCTTTACTCCTCGTTTCTCGCAACGTCCCACCAAAGCTTCGCTTCGTTCCTCCTTCGATCACTCGGTGCTTCTCGTCGCGTTGCCTAGCCTCTCTATATCTCCCTCTCTTCTCTTTCTTTGCTCCGTTTCCACGTTTCTCCTTCTTGCCTGCCTTCGTCTTCTCTGTTCTCGCTGCGCGACACTCTGCTGTTCGTTTTCGTTCTTCTTCGATTTTCACTCTCTCCCCTTTTCGCCGTCTCTCCATTTTTCTAGCCTCTCTTTCTAATTTTATCTGCTCGCCGTCTCTCTCGGTCGTCGATGTCCTCCCTCTCCGTGTAACCTCCGTCTCGAGTAGCTTTATCTCTTTTATGCGAAAGGTTCGGGTTAGGTTCGCGTTTCTCAGTCGATAGCTGGCTCTCTGCTCCTCCAACGCCCACCACGCACCTATACACAGGGTGGCATCGCCGAGACGGCGCTCTGCCCTTCGCCAGGACCTTCCACAGCGAGAATCGTAGGATCGCGAGAGTCGTGCCTTTCGATTTGTCGCGGCCAGCTATACCTGCAACCTTCCACCCAAAATGCGCTCCCTTCGTCCTCCTTCCAACTTTTTTCTTCCTCACCTTTGTTCTCCGTAGTGCGCTCTGTCTTTCTCTATATAACCATCTCGACGCGACCGAAATTGCGGATAATTCTTCGGGTGTGCCGATCGATCGTGGTCGCGTTTCCAGACGCAGAACACGCCAACCATATTATTTTTCCAGGCCAAACCTTCTTCTTCGTTGCGTCATCTAACATACTCGACCTTGTCTTCCGCTATATTTTCGCGATAACCAACGATTGCATAACGACATACCGATTCTATCGATTCGTATTCCCTTCGCGTTATTCTCTCTGCATCCAGTCTACCGACGCGACGTCAATTTTTCGAAACGATCGCAGAAGAAACAACGAAGTACTTGTTGAATGGAATACGCGTTTTTACGCCGATGAAGTCATAGGCTCCAACGAATACATAGGCTCGTGAAAGCTGCTCGTACGCGTCTTTTACGAATATGTTACGCGCGTTATACGAAACACAGCGAAAAGTTTCGTTATCGTTGTTACGAGACACGTCTAAAAGTAAAAATTTTCTACGACGAGCGATTAAATTATTTCCCAAGACTCTGTACGTCAGTGGTTGCTACGAATAACAACGAATAGCGTTATCTATCGTTAAAGTGGCTGATTGATCGTGGCTGCGAGATATTAACGAGAGGCTATTCGATAATGATAAGGATACGACGTATTGTTGCCTGATATCGCGATTCGGCACCGATCCTCTTGGCGGAGAAAGGAAACGCGGAAAAGCAGGCGCGAAAAACTGTCTACGTCTCGCGACGTGAATCTTTATTACTCTCGTAAGAAACTGACTGACCAGGATAAACTTTAAAATTTACCAGGCTTTCTCTATTTTATCTCTGTTACTCCGCTATGATGATACTTGACAGCATTACGGTAACGCCGTTGCTAATTATTTCTTGCAAGGCGGTATTTAACTGCGTGTATTTTATTTGCCGAAGATCGTAAGTTAAATCTGCGAGTTTGCTACTTATACGACTAATTACTGATTCATTTTGCTCTAGCTGCTATACGTTCCTATATGTTGGCTTTTACTTTTATGAACTCGGCTTGTTATTCCCTTTTCTACAGCTATCGAATGACATCAAAAGCATAAAATGTAGCGTCGAAGGAAATTGGGAAAGAGACGAAACGCTGGTTTTGTCGCATATATTCTTTATTTCATAGAATTGGATAATTATAGGACGCTATTGTACAAACGATGGCTACGGGTGAGATCTGCATGCAATTTTGCTAGAAACGAGTTTCTCGTCGGACGATTCGCTTTCGTTTAGCTTGCAGTGGTGATCGATAGCATCGGATTCCTAGAATCATTAACCTACTTCAAGTATGTCGGACCGTTCGTTTTAACACTTGCCAAGATATCATCGTTAATCAGACTATCATCCTCCGATCGTTCTTTCACTCTCAAAAAAAAAAAAAAAAAAAAAAAAAAGAAGAAAGCCTCGTCGTGCTTCGAATATACTTCGTCCCTGATCTCTATTTCAATTATATATGATAACTTATTGCTTCCAATGACGGTAATTAGTACCCTCTGGAAACCTCTCGAGCGTCTAAATACGACATCGGACTATAGAAACAATTGAATTTTGATATTTGATAAAACAATACAAAGAACAGAACATGTTAGTATCTCAGGATTAAGTGGTTCCACCGTGCAAGTTGAGATTCTCTGGTTGAACGTTAGCCAGCGAGTGTCTGATGCACCCACTGCTCCTCGGTCACGTGTATCGTTTTTCTAGCTGCTGATCGGCTTCACCTTCTCCTCCGTAGTGTCCTCCACCTCCAAGTTGTCCGCATTTACCACCTTGATCCGGTCCACGGGCTTCGGTCGCATCAGAATGAACGGCAGCTCCGCGGAGAGCTCTCCGCTCAGTGCACCTAAATACAGCTTCACCTTGACAGCGTAAGAAACTACAATGCCAAAGGAATCACGGACATCGGGTGAAACGAGCAAAGTGCTTGATGCGAGTTCGCTTCCTTCCTTCTTCAACCCTCCATCCAAAGCGATGCCTCTACGATGCTTGTTGTTCTCCAATTCTGGTTTCAGATATAGAACTTTGGTTAAATTGGAGCCAGGGCTAATGGGACAGCCGTCCTGTGTCTCTATCGCGTCAATCACTGTTCTGAACTGGCCATTTTGGAAAATCACCACGTCGATACCCTGCTGTACCAATGCTTTGATCTTCTTCACCACCTTGTTGCTGTTGTTCCTCACACATACGTTCACGGCTATTCTCTCTCCGTGATGGTACAGCTGTTTGTCCAGGGTCACCTCGAGTTCTAGATCGCCAGGGCTGAGTAAGAAATCCTTTCGTACCACGGTGCAAGGCTGGCGACCTTGTTTCGTCGGCGCGTACTGAATCTTCCTGATGCCCATGGTTATCGTGCTTCTCTTATGAGTAATATCGGTCTCCGTGTCCCCAGAGTAGATCTTGACATAGTATGTCACTCCACAAGGTTCACCTGTTTCATCTTCTCCTGATTGTAGAATTACGCTAGACGGAGCCGTCTGGGGGAATTTGAAGGTAAACGGAATTGCGTTTGGTCCTAGTTTTCGGAGCAGTCGTTCCTGTAGCCTGGTCAGGCTATCCTCCGTTTTCTTGATCGTTGGGAACACTTGTTCCGAGACCAGATACAAATCCTTTTGAAAGTTCAAGCCCATCACCTCGTCCTCTTCCCGACCGTAGCGAAAGCTGCACACCAGCTGTCCCCATATTTTCCTACCGGTGTCCACGTAGTTTTGGTCCAGAAGAATTACGCCATCTACCGGCTCGATTCCGGATAGATAGTCGATGTAGTCTCGTTTGCCCAGGTACAACGAAATTTTGCCGTTTGGCGAGCATTTCTTGAACACCTTGAAGTTCACCACCATGTTTGCGTGAGCGCAACGAAGTATCCTCCGATCTTATCACCACCGTTGTCGACTGATTTGAGAGGGTAGTGATCGCCGGTCTTATATAGGAACGGGGTACCAGTGACGTCAAGATTTTTCAGGGCTTCCGAATCCGCTCAGCGTCGCGGATAAATCGTGCCTTTCTGCACGCGTCGATCCTAACCGTTTCACGATATTTTTTCCCAGTTATATGTCAGAGGGGACAGGGGTGCGTTGTTTCTTCGACGTAGGAACACGCTATGTTTCTGACACGCTGGTTTTCGCGGGCTTCGTTTTGTCGTTACGTATAATCTGCCTATTGTGTCTTGCTGTTTTAAACCCTTCTTTGCGTACGAGGAGCAGAAATAAATGTTGTGGTATAAACCACTTATGAGAAAAGACGATGGATGGATGGACATGTTTTGCGAATTATTAGATTCTTTTATCGCTTCATATTTCTTGTATTTGTGCTACTCACTTTTTCTTGCTTTTAACTTTCAGATCCTTCTTTATTTTCGCAAAAGAAATGGAAGAATTTATTTCATGATTTGAATATCCTATTCTATGCTTTTATCGTGCGGAAAAATCTAATAATTGTAGTTGTATAATTATATCAGTTGATTTACTATTTATCAATACATAATTTTCATTTTTAATGCTAATACGTTACCATCGGAGCACGGAAAATATTAATCATTTCTTGATCCACCTTCTTTTAGCTGATAATGCAGAACAAAATTGATAAGGTAGAAATCTGTTTTTAAATCGTCGTGACGCCACTGCATATACCGCATACTCAGTGGTTGTACGTTAGGCGAGTGATCGAGGTTTCGATCTGATACACTCTGGTTCCTTCTAGAAATTTTAGAACAGGGCGACAAGTTTTGAGAGACGGGAGTGACACTATTCGAAATTAAAAATGTCAGAAAGTACGAATATCAAGCTTGATACGGTAAGTGATATCTCATTCCATCAGTAACGTTAACTACTTTATTTTGGCATAGTTATTTAATTACGAGTTTTCTTTTATCCTATACTAAAGGGATTCCGTAACGATACTATTCGCAAACAACACATAGAATACGTTAGCAATGTTGTCTATCTTAGAATCAAGTTGCCGATAAATTCATTAGGTACAAATGTGATATTGGAATTTTAATGTAACGTATTCGTCAAACTTTTAATTGTAGGTTAAGCCTATGCCTGTGGCTATACCATCTGATTCATCCAAGAAACCAGTCAAGTCAACCGCCGTTGTAAAATACTCGGTCGTCCAAACACCAGCAACTTATGCTCAATTACAATGCAACACAGACTTAAATTTGCCACCGAGCAACTGGCTCAGCAGTTCTGCAGAAAGTTACGGCCTGCAGAGTGTATGGTCTCAGACCTCTGGATTTTCCAGTTTTCGTATGGCACACATGTTCCCTGATTGCGTAGGGGAAGTTGATGTTGTTTCAGACGCAGAGAATATAAAGAAACTGTTGAAATTGCCTTACAACCACGGAGTAATATCAATGGTGGTACACAGAATAGAGAACACTTTGTTGCTAGATGACTTTGATATTCACAAGTACTTACTTAGACAAGCGGAAAACGATTGGGAATGGTTAAAGAAATTTTTTTATGAGCATATTTTCCAGAATCTGGGAGATAAAGAAAAGCGTCTGTTTCATAAAACAAACAGTAGAAATACTTTGCAACAGAGGAACCTAGTATCCAAATTTTTGTATCGCTCGATAGTAGTAGCAGACAGCAAAGAGCAACATACTAAACCACAGTTACCTGTGAAAACATTGAAGCCATGCTTGCCAGAACCTTCTCAAGAAGAAAAAGTTCCAGATCCAAATTATAATCATAATTTTGCAAGAAATATTGTCTGGACCTTTGAGAACATACAGATGTTAATTGGTACTGATATGCCGATATTTGGAGGGCAAACTCACCCATGTATAAGCCTCAGATTAAGAGATATGACTAAACCTATTAACGTGTTAACTGGTATAGATTATTGGCTGGACAATTTGATGTGTAATGTACCAGAAGTGGTAATGTGTTATCATTTGGATGGTATTGTACAAAAGTATGAATTAATTAAAACAGAAGATCTTCCTAATTTAGATCACTCTAAGTTCAGTCCCAAAGTTATCCGAGATGTAGCGCAGAATATTTTAAGTTTCTTAAAGAACAATTCAACTAAGGCTGGACATACTTACTGGTTGTTCAAAGGCAAAGACGACGATGTTGTAAAGTTGTATGACTTAACTTCTTTGTGTAATGATGTATCGGATGAAAAGGGTCAGAATCCATTTACTGTACCTGTTGCTATGTTACTATATAGAGTGGCCCGTAACATGAAATACTCTTCTGATTATCGTAGGCAGCAGGGTACTATTAGAATGCTATTAAGAAATTGCATACAACTATTGACTAAAGAAAAGTACCCACAGATTGTAACATCTGCACATTTTATGCTATCTGATTTGTATATACCATCTGATACCGATCCTGCTAGTCCAGTGTTGTCAGATCAGAGTGACGAAGAGGATACGCAAAGTGAATACAGTATAAACAACGAGAGTGAGAAGGATTTAAGGGACGAAATCGAAGAAGCTGCAATTAAGTCTTTAACATTAGCTAATAGTAAGTCAAGAATATATTTTAAGTATTTCGATATCTTTAATATATAAATAAGTCAACTAAATAATATATATATATTCTTTTAGTTAAAGAGCACGCAGAATGCGAAGAACCTAAATATAAACCACCACCAATTTCGGGCACCATCGAAGAAAGATGTTTAGCCGCTCTAGATCACGTTTATCACGGAATCGAATGTCTACAATATTTTCCGATCGAAGATAATTCTGAAGATGAACGGAAGAAAGAGGAGGAAGAAGAGAAGAAGAAAAGAGTATACGAAGAGAATCATTTAAATATGGCTAAACCTTTCCAGGCAATTCCTATGCCTTATATTTCCTTGAAAGAAGATAAGAAAGAAGTTGACGTCGAAGTGAGTTCAGTAAACAATAGTCCTATGCATAAAAAGAAATCCAAGCAAAAGAAAGTGAAGAAACTTGATAAAATTATTTCAAAAATGGACTCTCACGAGAACGGATCAAAAGCACTGTTATGTAAGCTTAAAAATGAAACCTTACCTACATGGCAGGCACCTCAAAAAAGTGATAATATAAGTTGGAACGTTCATTTAAAGACATTATTATACGAAAAGGCTTCGTTGATTTTTGCCGTGCTCGCTGAAAATGAATATGCGAATAGAAATTACGGAGCGTCGCTAAGATATATGTTAGCAGTCCTACGTTGTCAGAAGATGTTGGAAATATTTTGTGATATACGGAATGATAAATCAATAAGCTATTTATTGGGACGTGCTGGAGACTGTTGTTTTATGACTGTACAAGACTGGTGTAATGTCGAGAAACACAGGAGAGATTACGAGATGAAGAACGAAATTGAAGAAAGCATTGTCGAGGAGATATATAGAATGGAAGATATAGACATGAGTATGTTCATAGCTAAAAAATGTACAAAAGACTATCTTGTTATAAGTTCTCTATTTAAAATACTTTGATTTATAGATATTGAATTATTGCCACAACGTTTAGAAAGTCTAGAGTCTACCTTAGTAGCATCCTATAAGTGCTACGAGAAAGCATTGTCGTTAGAACTGATGGATATGGATAGAAACAATCTCTTAAGGCGATTAGGAAACATTCATAACGAGTTAGGTGTACTTTACATGAATCAAGCTGGAAGTAAGTATTTTTTGCATGTTATTGTATTTGTAGAAGGTACTTGCTTGGATGTTAAACCATGATACACCTTTACAGCGCGGTACCAACAAGAGAATTTAGCGGAAGAAACATCAACCTCTTCGGAAGGGGTAACAATGCTACTTACACGTTCGTTAACTCATTTGGAAGCAGGCGTGAAAGCGTTCGAAACTGTCCATGATGAAGCAAATTTAGCACTTTTACATTCAAATACCGGAAGACTTATGCGACTTTGCGCACATATGCACGTTAAACAGAACACTCAAGAACGTCAATTTTATAATAAAGCGCTTGCAAGTTATCAGAAAGCCTTGCAAGTTTTAGGTTCGAAGAAGTCAAACCCTGTAATTTGGGATACTATTACATGGGATCTGTCCACTACTTTGTTCACTATGGCTACATTATTACAGGATTATCCTACAACTGGATGCAAAGTATGTTCATTTATATTATTAATAGAAACATTTTGTTACATACATTTGATCGCAATTTTAGACTGAAGAAGAATTAGAACGGGAGGTCGTCGATATCCTACAGAAAGCTCTGAAGCATTGTGATATTGAAACTGCCGGGCCAAGGCAACCAGTATATCAATTTCGCGCTGCAATAATTCAACATCGACTCGCATCGTTATATCATCGTGTGTACAGAGAATATGAACCGGATGTAGACAATATTAAAAGAAAAACAAGCTTGCAACTTTGCAAGCTGTATTACGATAAAGCTGCGAAGCTTTTATTAGCTTTGGAACAAACTACGGAGTTTTTGACGGTGCAGATGGAAAGAGTTGCTTTAGCTGAACATCAAGCGCGTTGTACGCATTTATCTTCAATTTAATTTAATAGATAGTTTTTTAATTTCTCTTCTTATTAATTAACATAATATTTCAGGTGCCACAACCTTTAACAATAAATTAAAAGCATATCAGAATGGTCTTCAGTTAATTCTACAATGTAGACCCATTATTGATATATTATGCGATAGAAACAATTCTCAGAAGCAGAATGCTATTAGCAATAAGATAGGGAAAGAAAGTATCGAGGAAGGAAAACCGACTGATGAACAGAAATTGATAGAAGATGAAGAAAGTCTAGTGGTATTGTTGGAACAGCGATTACAATTTATTTTGCGATCTTTGACGAAATTATTCGTTACTAAGAATAGTAACAGTAGCAAAAAAGAGTACGTTTGCTTAGATACATATTGCTTTGATATATTCTTCATATTGACATAAAATATACCTTATTTATCTATACGTTTCAGGTCAGAAACACTTACCAATTTGTACAAACAGTGTTACAGTAAAACATTACGGCCGGTTACGATGTCTGGTTTCAAGTTAATACAGCATATTGTACAACTTTTACGAGAGTTGGAAAAAATGTTACCACCTATAGAAACTTGAATGATTAATTGTATATATTGTTTGTGTGCCAGTTTAAAAATAATTTATAAAGTTTCAACCAACGAACACGAGTCTTTCCCTGAGATCCATGGAATTTGATCGACATTGAATTATCGATTCTCTTGGCCCTCTAAAAGGTCCTTCGTAATTTGGTCATTGACGCTGGTCGTTATTTCATTTGCGAGATAAAGCCTTAATGAGGGTAACGTTCTTTAACTCATGTATGACATAGAGAGACTTTTTTTTATTCTAGTGTGTACATAGTGAAATGGAAGCTTTTATTTATATATGATTTATAAGCGAGAAATAAAAAGCTTATACGAATCATATTTTCGACTTGTTCAGTGAACCTCCGTACACACTATAATGATTACAAACAATAGTGGCACCTTTATTTCTCAATAAAGAGTATTTTTGTGAGATTGCACATTTGATTTTTATAATTTGATTGAATCAATTTTATGAATTTTTATGAACTGAAAATGCTACTAAATGATACGAAGTTTAATATACTCGAACCTAATTATTTAGTACGTAACCTATAATGACGCGTTAATACTTTTTGTAAGCATTATAAAATATATTTTCATTCCCAATTTGAATTTGAGACACATTTCTAGTTCAATAAATCGCTCACAGATGGCGCATGACTTCGTTTTAGCATGTCCATAGATCGAACGACGTGACGTTTCAAACAATCACATCCTTGTCTATTAATTTTGAGGAAGCCGCAGAAACATTTGACCCTGTTGTTTCTTCGAGAATCGAACGGTGTTCAGCTGTTGGCGTATAACAATTCCAGCTGTCACTTGCACCTCACGTTCGACCGGATTTGTACCCTCTTAAGGAGATGGGGTAAGAAGATGTGTCAAAGACAAAACAAAGAAGCGTAAAGAAAGGTTGGTCCCGATTCCTTCCTCTTTATCTTTTTTCCTGTCCAATTCCCCAGTGTTGCATCGTCCCCTCCGGATATCCGTGGTCTGACCTTTTCATTTTATCCTCCAGACCTTCCGTTACGGCGCCGGACGTTTCTCGACAACTGCTTCCTCTTACAACGTCCCAAGGATGTCATTTTACATCTACCCTGCTTCATTTGCTATCCACCATTTTAGATCAGAAATTTCGATAAGTCTAAAGTTAATAAACATTAATATATAATATTTTGATTAGTAGAAGATTATCTCGAAACTGAGATAAAAGTTCTTCAATTTTATGCTCGCAACTTTTAGGCTCTTTTATATATAAGGTGACCGTTAAGTTAAATTTTAAACACATATATATTTGTAAGAAATACGTAAAAATGAAATTTGATCAAAGGTAGACAAAGTAATACTATATTATTTAACAAATAACTACCAAATAACCAATTTACTAAATAACTTTTACAGATATAATATACTTATAGTTGAAACTAATGTCTGTTACGAACACAATTTGTCTTCGTTAAATCGTAGCCAAAATCCGTATCGAGAGTATAATACGATAATATGAGGTAAGAGGTTAACTTTTATGCGCATTGACTTCCATATTCTACACTGTGATTATAAAATACATGCAAGAGTACGATTTGAAAGGATCACCCTATACACCTGAGGTTGGCAACGTATCACTAAATAACCAGCTTCTACCGGAGAGCAAGTTCGGGCACGCCTTTAATAAACAATCTGAAAAGTAGCCCGGGGCGGCATTGAAAAATTTCAAAATCAAGGGTCGGCTCGCTTCCCCACGGTTGTATCCGCATTTTTCCCTGGACGTATCCAATATCCACGCTCGTATTTCCAGCCGAGTTGCAAGACGGTCGGGTCTGACTCCGCTGCGGAAGCATTTTCTTTTTTCAACAACTGTCGCTGAACCGCGTTTCCGCGGAGATGTCGCGTTTCTCGGGATTAAATTCACACCGTGTGTTTGCAACTTGGTCCGTTATTTGCTCTGTTCCATCGAGTAGTTTGCCATGGATTCTTTCCATAGTGCAAATATTAATTCGTGAAAAAATTCGCCAAAGGATAATCGAACCTTCTATATACCATCGTTCTTCTCTTCTATATCTGCCTATGATCTTCCTTCGGTCGAGGACTTTCCGACTACCCGGAAGTCGATAGTCCACTTCTAGAACCACTTGCAGAAGTTCTTGATCGATGAGTATGAAGTTTCCATCTGAAGGAGTAGCTAAGTGTACTATTGGTTGTTTTTGCGTTTTTAACTTTGAACGCAGAATAGTCGTGACCAAGTGAAGATGAAGCAATCTGATCAGGGGAGAAGACAGGATAAAAGAAGAAAGAAGTAGAATTTTCCTCTCTCGTTGTCAACGAAGAACAAGTTACTAAATAAACAACTAAGCAGAAATAGTTAAAAATTCCATATGATTGTTTCTATATTGATTGTTTCTACATCTTGAACTGTAAAGTGGCCACGCTTTACTATCAATGGAGCGAAGATGCAGCAACGTGGTGAAAGAAAACTACAGAACATAGCAGCAAAGGACTACGATCTTTCTCTCTCAATGGAGAATGCGTCATTAAATAAACAAAAAGGGCTTGAATGCGCGAACAGTGATGGTAGAAAGTCGGATTTAATAAACCGTGAGAGTAAACACGCTACAAAGCCAAGGAAGGCCAAACTTGGAAAAACGAGGGAAAGCAAAGAAAAAAAGAAAGGGGACAGTTCTTTCCGGATTTAACCACGGCGATACGCAGTCTCTTGCAAACTACGCAATAAACGAAATTGCCAAGTAGAGTAGCCGCTTTGAAAGGTCGCCGTGGGAGAGAGGTCTGGGTATTATTTTCTCTGGTCGCTGGCTCTCGTATAGCCTGGTCTCTGCCATAGACGGCGTCTTTTGCGCCAGTTTGAACACTCACTTGCGGAGGGCGCATTTACACACGTGAAACGCTCACACATGCAGGTTGTTCAAAGAAGAAGGTAATATTTGTTTGTAGGTGTCCGGACGTTCGATTTATAGCGACGGTATGTAAATTTGATCAAAGTGTACAAATTAACGACTAGTTAATTGAACTTTCGACCACTCGCGGAGAGACGCGATCGCGAGAAAGCACGTCAACGGGAGTCGTAAATTCCCGTTACGATAAGATAATCGATGCCACGAAATGATCGATCCCTTATTTCGATTAGGATAATAGAGGTAGTTAAATTAAATATGACTCTGATATAACAAGGTACAAATTACAGTTTATTCCAACAACTTTGTAAGGAAGATAGCATGTATTAGTTAAGTAAGTGACTGATCTAAGGGTGTAAACCCGGTCAAAAGGATGTTGACTGTTTGAAAGATGGAAAATCAGTGAAGTTCGACGACGATGCCGTGGCGGAGGAAAGCTAAGGATGGGTATGTCCAGCGCACGGGACCATCGGATTTGTTAATGCCAATTTTGGCTAGGAGAGTGAGAGAAATAGGCTCCGTTCTTAATTGGTTATTTGCTATGGTGGTGGGTGAGGAAGGATGCCAACCGCCCTCGAGATAAAGTTGCTAGTGAGAAGACTCATACGTGAGAAAAGGCAACTTTCCCGTGTCTACCCATGGTGGACAATAAACTTTAGAAAACAATGCAATGAAAGAATATTTGTTCGGTCTGAGGGACCTTAATTAGCAAATTCCTGGGATTTATGGAAGGTACTTGAGACCACTGAGGGTACACAGGAAGGATCTGCGGACATCTGGTTGCCATCTTGCCCGCGATGTGTGGCTTGGTCTAGGCAGAGTGTCGCCCGACGTAACATTAATCGTTAGAAGCGACGTTAGTCTTTTATGGAATCGTCAGACTATACGTTTAAATTATCCATCAAAAAACATAGCACTAATATGTTTTAGTGCGATATTAATGAGCACCAACTTGTTCGTACAAACGAGGTTCCACAAATTAGGTTCTAATTTCGTTCATTCGTCTGAGAGTGAGATAGGAGTAAAATAGAGAGGAAGGTTTGCCAGCTGATTTATTGATCTACGCAGCTATCAACGTATGTATTCCTGAACCTAAATTATTTATAGTTCTTCGTTGTCTTGATGTCTAAAATCACATGCTATATATATTTGAGATATGATATACGTAATTTATATATATACACATTGCTCACTTATTTTTGACCAACCTGTATAGGAGAGGGATGTAGGGAAGAAGAAAGTGACATAGGAGAAAGGGAGAAAAAGCTTTCTTTTCTCACCCTCTTCGATCCCCATCGTCGCAGTTTCCACGACTTTGAAACAATTGAATTCCGAGACGTCTTGAGAGGGGGTGGCTCGAAGAGGCCGCCATTACGCGAATTACATAATGAATCCGTCAGACGTGAAAGAAAAGGAAAAAATACCGGTTGACAGTCTAGGCTCGTCCGAAGTCGGCTGCCTTTTCTTTGCGGCGACCGATGGAATTTCGGCTCGAACAAAGAGAGAATTCCGCGAGGATGCTTCCCCTCCTCTCTCCTTCCGTTCGTGCCCCGACTCCTTCTCGCTTTCACGTGTCTTCGAGCCGTTCGAATTCAAGCCGCGTTCCTATCTCCTTCGAGCCTCTTATCTGGTTATATCAATTATGGTCGGTGCCTTTCTGTCCCAAGCGCGTTTGCATTCTTTTCGTCCCCTCGCTCGAACGCGTTCCTCCACTTGTGCAGAACGACGTCGCAACGATTCGAACTCGTCATTGATAGTTCCCTTGAACTGGACTCTTAGCTCGAGACGACAATCCGTACGTATCAACTGTCGTCTTCCTTTTTAATTATGTAATTACTACACTCTGAAAGTGGACTTGGAGAATTTTATAAAGAACGAATTTTAAAAGATGGGAGAAAGTCACGGTTACGATTAAAGATAAACGCAAATGTAGTAAGTTTGAGAATTAAGGACTTATACTTAAGGAAATACGGCACTTCAGCCGTAGAAGGAACGATCGAATGATATTGCAAATGAGAAAAACTAAGAAAATGAGAAGAAAAAACGAAAAGAGGGTAATAACAAAGTACAAGTAATACTTAAGTATATTACGATACTTCCAAACGCAAACGATCTTATAATCCCTATAATATTCTATAGGATTCCAAGCAGAATATGCCAGGAATGGAGTCAGGAAATATTTATTCGCCAAGTTTTAATTATATATCCTGTGTAGATTGGAGTTCGGGTCCGGAGTCGTTGTGGAAGGTTACAAAGCGAACGTGTGCTGTGTTTCAGTGCACATCGCGAGTGTCATAAATAATCACGTGCATATTCCTGTTCCCGAATGCCCAGCGTGTTCATGGGACCGATAATAAATTACCGGGTATGCAAACACCGGCGTGAATTATATTTGCTTGCCGGAGTTATTCCGTGACTGTCGATAATCAGCTCTTGGTGACCGAACAGCTGCCAGAACTCATCCCGCCGAGTCACGGGAACAACCACGATTTCTGTAAACAGGATTCCTTACCTCCGTTATCCTGATCGATCGATTTCACCGTTCGTTGTTCGCTTGGACGACAGAAATAGGATCGGCCGTTGTTAATTTGAATCAAAAACTGTACAAGAAGCAATTTAAAATACGCTTCGTTACGTTTTAATAGTTCTCCTGTTAGAAGAAACTCGTTAAAGGAGAATGTAAATTTTATTCTAGAATTTCAACGTTTTCAATTGTTTCATTATCGATGAGCGCTTTTTATCGGCGTTCCAATATGCTTTTTATGGAAATGACGGAAGAAGAAAAGGAAGAAAAGAAGAAGTAGAAAGATTTGTGGCGTGGACGCGCTCTCCTTCAACCGGTTATGTGTATGTATTAAATGGTTAATTTATTAGTTTTCAAAATACCAAAATTCTTTCAAATAGTTTTCTTACTATACAATTTCGGTCGTTTTCAATTGTTTCATTATCGATGAGCGCTTTTTATCGGCGTTTCAATATGCTTTTTATGGAAATGACGGAAGAAGAAAAGGAAGAAAAGAAGAAGTAGAAAGATTTGTGGCGTGGACGCGCTCTCCTTCAACCGGTTATGTGTATGTATTAAATGGTTAATTTATTAGTTTTCAAAATACCAAAATTCTTTCAAATAGTTTTCTTACTATACAATTTCGATCGTTTTCAATTGTTTCATTATCGATGAGCGCTTTTTATCGGCATTCCAATATGGTTTTTATGGAAATGACGATAAAAGAAGAAGAAGAAGAAGAAGTAGAGAGATTTGTGGCGTGGACGCGCTCTCCTTCAATCGATTGCGTGTATATATTATATGGTTAATTCATTATTTTCCAAAATACCAAAATTCTGTCAAACAGTTTCTTCACCATACAATTTCGATCGTTATTTTATACAAATACAAAATTCTAACCGATCGCTTATTTTCCTAATGGTTGTAAATTGTTATGGAAAACGTATCAACTGGTGTCCTGATACTTAGAATCAACATACGTATATGTACAACAAGCTGTGAAATATCGAATCGATCGTTAGGCAATCATGTTACGAGACGCGAGAATCGAGCAATATGGGATGGCCTAGGTTTCATATGCGGCGGAAGTTTGTACAAACAGACGCTACGTGGCTGGTTTTAAAGATCACCCTGTTCTGTGGAGGAGGGCGAGAAGGACACGCCGCCTAATCCGTCGAAATTCGCCGATGCTGGAAAAGTTACGGACGAACGACCGGAACCTAGGGTGTATCGATCATCCAAGATGGATTTGCAATTCAATTTCGTGGGTCATCCTGGAGCTTCGCGTGGATGGTCGAGTGTTTGCGGTGAACGGAACGGTGTCAATAAGGAACGAGTTGTTTGAGTTACAATTTCGGACGTTACAGTCTGTTTCACATTTAACGAACGCTCGAGATCATTTTCTGCATCTTTTGATATATTGTTTTCGATCGATGCTGATGTTTTTATTCGCGTACAATCTATTCTTTCAACTCCCATATAATTTATTTATTTCTTAAAACAACGAATCGATGTAGGAGCAGATTAATCTCGTAAAAGAGTCGCTAGAGTAACAACTATAAGTACCAAAGTGTTTGAACGCTTATTGTCTTTATAATATAACCTTTATACACATCTCTATACTTGTTTCAAACTTTTCCGATACAACTACGATAATCGTATTTCGTTATAGCGCTAATGAAATTTCAAAATGTAACACACACATACAATATATCTATTCATAAAAGGTGCTGCAATACTATACGTGGCCCAAATAATCCAGAATAACAAAAACATAAGAATAAAAAGTCGATGAAAGATAGGTATTGCGCGAGATATCTCGAAGCAATCTTGCAGGAGATAAGGAAGCCACGGTAGTAGCAAGTTCTCGATACCGAAATCTAACGCGTTTTTAACGAGTACATCGGGGCGAATGATTTATGCCTCTAGTCTCGGGATTGCCGCAGCCGCTGTGTACCATTTCGAGGTAAAACTTGGGAGATTACCGCGGCGAGACCGTAAAGCTCGCAATGTAAACGCGGAGGAAACGTAAAATCGGGGATTCTATTTGCTCGGCCCGATGCCTGGGATATTTATACGCCGGGAATCTCATCGTTGAATCAGGAACGTGGCTTTTTAATAAACTTAAAAGCTCCGTCGCCGTCTAAAGAAGGATCGTCCGAGCGAACTTTCGGACGTCCCCTAGCTAATTGCACTTGTAATTTCGCGTCCGTGTCTTAAACGCGCGTGTCCTTACCAACAGTAAGTTCCATCGTTTCCTTCGTCCCGCGATTTATCTTCGCTTCGTGGTCCGTGAAAACCGAGCATACTTGCAGGTTTCGAAAATTTATCTATAATTACTTGGTATTCGAATGAATCAAAGCTTTTATGAGCAGTAATCGAATCACGAGCGTGAGAGAGGCATTGCCATTTCATTTATTTATGGAAAGCGAAAAAGATTTGGGAAGATTTGATAATTCATATTGAAGATTGTTTTATAGAATTCCTTAAGTGGGAAAGATATAATTCCTTGGATGACTTTAAAAGACGTCTTGACACTTACTTGTAAAAATCTAAAAATGTTTCGAAAGGATGAGATTCTAAAATTACTAGAATACTGGCCAGAGGTCATTGAACAAAACGGTATATTGTATATTGGAAGTAACAAAATATAGTCTTTTAAACGAATCCGTGAAACGAAACAACACACTCCCGTGCTTCTTAAAATATCAAATTTTAATTCTTTATTCCAAAGCTGCAGATCGACAGCATCGTGATAATTCTTTCTGCACTGTGTATTTGCAGAAGGATCAATGACGTTACAGTTCCTTACAGTTGCAGTTGCTTTTATTGGAACGTGGCCGAATTTTCGATTTACAATGTAGGATTAAGAAGCTTTGTTCTTGGTCCCTATTTTAGCACGTCCGGTCGGCTAGATTCCGATTTATATCAAGCAATGTGGAAATCTGTTTGCTCAAGGGAACGTCAACGTATTTTATCGCGACGGAACGTGATTTGAGGAAGACGAGAAGGATCAGGTATGAAGGCTGGAGACATCGTGAAACGAGTAATTTGGTCAGAGGGGAAGCAATATCGTTACTTTATAACGGAGATCGCTTACAGAATTAAGAGATACAAATAACATGGGTCTCAAAATACCTCGACTGCTATCGCATCGTTGTTGGCTTAATTACAATTAACTATACGTAAAGACAGATACAGGTAAGGTACAGGAGTACACATAAGGTATAGGAATAAAAATTAAGTTTAAATAGCTTAAAATTAAATGTTGTATCTCGAACTCGTCTAGATCTAACGCAGCAGCCTGGTAGCAGACATCTATGACGCAACGATTCCAATTAAAAATTAAATTAGCGATATACGATAAAGGAGCCGTAACTGGGACGGAAATCCATGAAATTCATTAATATAAATCTATTACCAATGCGAGGGTAACTGGTCGATGAGAAAATACGAGAAAGTCCTCATCCCTAAGGAGGTTCCTTCGGGTTGAACCCATTACCGTACTTGCCCGGACCCGACCAACAAATTCTAATTTCCAAGCCTGGGGAAACTGGAATTAATTAATAACCCGAACGAGGTCGTATAGTTGCTTTTTCGTTCTCCGTAGTTGTACAGTTGCCCATCCGTCTATTTGCGCGCCTATCTACCACGAATATCTCTCTTGGGAATGTTTCTGTCGCGATAAAAGGCCGAGGATGGAACGTTCCCGCGTTTTCAACCCGTGCTACCGATAATGCAACTCGATGTTACCCCGTCTTCGACGACGAAGAATTTCGAATTTTTCTGACGGAGACAGACATAACGCAAGGGCGCGTCGAAACGACGCACAAAGCAGCGATCGTGTGTAACGTTACGTTTCTTTTAAATTTCAAAATTTTATTAAGATTAGTCGATGTATTTCTGCTTCTCCGGGCTTCGATTGTGTCTTTATTGATACGTTGCTCTTTGTTCCGTGTTGAGATTTTTAGATACCGATGCAACATGTGCGAGAACGCAAAAACGTTTAGGAAAATCTAAATGATGGAATCCTCAAACTGTTGTATCAGAATAATAGAAAGGGGTTACTGAACACAACGGGAGCATATATATTTTATTGAAAATAAATCTATTTTCCAATACACAGTATCGTAAATCATCCTGAATGCACGAACTTGTCGAACAACTCGCTGGTATATATCTGTATTTTTTAAAACGTTATATTTGATTTATCTATTACAAAACTCCGGATTTTAGCAATGCCGTGACGATCAATTTTACAGCTATCTTCTCACGAAATCATTCTGAAATCGAGTACATTTAAACCGTACTTACATCGATCGAATGCCTTATCCATCTTGTATTCACCGTCGTGTTTGTCGTGCCTAGTGGATTCGCTTCGATATCCACGTTTATAACTCAGCCTCCTTTTCTCCTTCTACGTAGGTCGTCTGATTCTTCGCAGAATCTACGTTTCTTCGTTCATTCCTCACTATATTATGGAGAAAACATTCCTCTTTCAAGCACGGTGTATTTGACAGTTTCTGGTCGAATTAGAAGCACACGCAGACATTTCGTTTCTCGTAATAGCGCGTCAAATTCGAAACTTCGAAGAAGCACTACATCACATATGCACCATCTTAATACAACACCTTTGCAATTGACGAGCTTTGCTATTTGGATTTCCTCGCGCCTCTGAATTCTACCAAAGACAAAGGCGAAAGTGACAAATATTTATAACATGGAAAATGTTTAAACACTTCGGATGATTTTCGTTCGACGAGAATCGGGGAAGAATTGACTTACAGCTTCTCCAAGGTTCGGTAAACATTCGAAAGGTCGCAATTTCCGACGATACGTTGCGCGTGGAGAACAGGAATCCTCTCAACCAGTTTTTTTTTCCTCCGGTGGCAGCAATTATTTCTCGTTTAGCACGTTGCCGTATATCAGATCGACGAAAGCGACCAACTGGATACCGACGGTCACGTACAAGCGTGCCCCGGCAATATCGTCGACCAGGATCTTTATTCTTTCTTATTACTTAATATCCTCAGTAACGAGGATAAATGTGCTGGCCCGGGCCCTCGCTAATTGCCGCGATACCGCACACTCTCCTCTCATCAATCTATCGCCGAGGCCAGTCCTTCGAAACGCCACGTGGAACAACTTTGAAATAACATCCACCGGAATATACATTCCGTTCACTATTACTACTGTTCTCTAGCTCCTTGGTTTCTCCAAGATATCTTTCGTTGTATATGGATTTCTGGGCTTCCTTTTATTTCAACGCCAGCTATAACGTATTCTTTATGATGTGTACATTTCTTGTATAAATATTTTATTCTACAGCGAAGCCGCACCTTTATCCCGTTTTTCGGCCCGCGTCACCTATATTCTTTGAACCTTGGTTTATCCTATCTCGTGTTTCCTTTCCCATCTGAATTATTTCCTAAAATTGTTACCAAAATTTCGAATTATTATTTCGAATACATCGAAATACTTGGTATCGTTTTTCTTCTTTATTGTAATTTTTTATTTTCCTTGTATCTTTGTTTAAATATTGTTAAAAAAAATTGTTAAATATTGTTTGTTAAAAAATTTTGTAATTATTAAATATTGTTAAATATTGTTTGTTAAAAAATTTTGTAATTATTAAATATTGTTAAATATTGTTTGTTAAAAAAAATATGGCAACCCGTGGCAGTAAAAACTATTGGATGATATTCTGGAAACTTTGAAGAGCATTCAAGAATTTTTGGGGAAGCTTTTAAAACAGGAACACCTAAAAAAAACTATTGCATGGATTTAAACGATCCAGTATACAGGTGACGTCGTAAAAATAAACGCAAAACGTAAAAATAAGGTTGCAAGCGGAGGATTAAATAGAAACGTGATTATACAGGTTATCACTAAATTTATAAAGTCGATTCGATACGAGGTATGAGCGAGAAAAAGAGAAAGATTCGTCGGTTGATTCATTGACATCGATATATTTCGAGCATAAAATACTGTTTTTTTATAATGTAGAAAGAGCAATGATGAACCTAGAAATACAGATGTATTATTTTTAAAAATAAACGCGTATCTTTTTAGATACATCAATTGCACGGAATGTCCTTTTTTGCAATTGCAAATTCCAGAATAAAGGCATTATGATGATTTGAATTAGAATGTTAACTAATAGTACATACATTAAAAATTCTGTAGTCCCAGTGTCGTGTAATCGAACGTCAGTGATCATCGTGGAGACAAAGTTTGGACAAAAAAATTTGAGCTTTCCATTTTAAACTTCTTGGTAGTACTTATCGAAACGATTATGCACATAAATTCAAAGTTTCTACGTCACTAAGTCTCTTAATTGTTGGAGTACCCAGCAGAGTTGGTAGCCTTTATTCGCTTAAGTTAGTAGTTCGACTCTCGAATTTGTACTTCTTTTCTCTAGTTCATTGCCACCATAATCCATATCGTTCGTCAGTGGTCGAGACATTTTCTAGATGTTGTACATCCTGCAATAGAATTTTAATAGGAAAATACCGACTTCGTTAAATGTATAGTTCGTTGCAACGCAGAATAATAAAAACTATCGTTGCACATGAAGCGCGCAACAGTCCAAAAGCAAAAAAAGCTTCTTTCAGGTGTATTTTCGAGGTGTATAGCGTTTCGAAACAGCTATGTGGCCGCAAAAAGGTCATCGGACACTCTGCAGATTATGATACAGAACAGGTGACTGTCACCAATGTGGTAAAAAACGTTGACTACAAAAGTTATTAAAATTTTTAGCGTATCCATTTAAACCTTCATTTGCCTCTGTGTACGTAACAAGGAAATTCAAGACGACAAAATTGAGGAATAACGACGATCGAAACATTCGACGTCTCGTAGACGCGGTCCTTGATAGATGTTCGACGACGCTAATGTACGACCGATCGTCGGAATTTCGCGAAATCGATGACTTTTCCGCCGATACGCGCGCGTTCCTACGAGATATTGGCAAAAATCAAGCGTGGACCGATTGAATGAATAAACGGGACAAGGGGAGAAGGAGTTTCCGGTTTCCGGGGTAATTCGTGATCGTAGAGAGAAAACACGGGGCGGGACCGGTTGGTTGCGGTTACCAGCCATTCGTACAATGTCCCGAATGAGAGGCCGCCTAACTAAATTATTCCACCAGGCTGACATTCAAACGCATTTACATTCGGCCGACCGTGAACTCCCTCTTCCTTCCCTCATCCCAGCTCATTCTAACTGCTTTATAATTATTAAACTTATGGGGTGCTAAATAAGAGCCGACAAGCGGCCGCGATCGGGAATTAGCGCGTCGAACGAAATAATCTTTCGACCTCTTCCTTTTGCTCCCATTTTCATAATAATATTCGATGTTGTATAAAGAGAATATTATCATCCATGCACTCACTACGCACTCTAGGCACTCTATTCGCATAAATTCTGTTAAATCTCACAGTCATTATTATTATTATCATTATTGTTATTATTAGACTATGCATGTTTGTGTAGATTTTTATGAACGCATTCAATTATCTTAGATATTGATCCGGAACCGAATGGGGCCAAACTCCGGAACAAACACGTCTCATCGATAACGCATCGTCGTTATAACAACGCTCGTTTTTTCTTTTTTTCCCGCTCGTCTTCCTGCCGCTCTATCATTCAGTAGTTAACATACGCGTATGGTCAGCCACGAGGAGCCGCGTGATAAATTCAACCTGCTCTCTAGGCAGACGCGTTCGTTTTCCCCCACAACTGTTATGATCAGCCGCGCGAAATCTCGCTCGTTCTTGTCGAAAACTCACGTTCGTGTAAATTCGCTCGTGGACGCTTACGTCGTATCTTCTTACCCGAGGAAATTTATCTTTGATAATTACACAGCGGCTATAGAAAAGGGGACATTTAAATAATTTCATCGAACTTGACGTGTATCGTCAAGGTCACCGAAAATTGCTCGGCTACGCAAGACAACGGCTGAGCAAATTGATCGACCGGTGCCAACGAAGACGGGTACGTTTGGCGATGAAGATTTTTACGAGCGAAAGTAAAGGTTCCTTAAGAGCGTGGTTTCCTGATATAACGATCGTTCTTAGTGATAGTTTCTGAGGCACTAACGTATTTCAAAAGTTCCGTTTAATCCAATTATACAGCAAGTTGCTAATTTCATCGTAATTTCGTCTAGTTAAAGAGTTGGTAGAAAAAAATTCCCCTCCTCTCGTTATTACCACCGACACGGTAGAAAGAGTGGAACGATCGATGGTAGTAAGAGTTACCGAAGGCAATCGCAAATTATTTCAGGCGTACCTGAGCTCTTTGATGTCCTGGCAGGGATTTTATTATGAAAATGATGTCGGGGCCTCTCTGACGAGAGCTCTTTCATTTTCACTAATACCAGCCAGGTTTGCTTCTGGTATTCGTGCTCTGATAATTTCTGCCGCTATTCACGCCCCAGTTATCGCTGCTTCCACGCGGAACGCTCTAAATCGTTATCTTTTCCCGAGACGCCACAAAAGGATCCACCGTGCTCGCCAATTTTTAATTACAACGACTGAATTTCGAAATTGGTCTGCTCTAATCTTCTGTTCTTCCTTGTAGATTTTAGTCGTTGTTTATTCCATTTTCTAAGGGAAGTTTTTAGGTTCATTTATCGTTCTTGAATATTGTGTATGTCAAGTTCAATGAGATGGATGAGGTTCCGTATGAATAGCTTCGATGGACGTCTAAAATTCTTTCGCTAATTCAAATGACTACACTTAAGATGATGAATTTGACAACGATGAGTGATCGTGTAAATTCAGATATCGTTGCTAGAAATCGACCAAAAGATTCGAATACTTAGGCGAGCAATAACGAACGTTTTGAAAATATACGCATCGCATATCACAATGTTTAATGTTTCTAGTTTATCTCACAGAATCTGTAGTTTGCTCGTTTCCAAAAATTCCTAAGACGACACCCTGAAGTCCTTTACGCGAGGATTCCTCCACTTCTGTTCCACGACTAAATCGCGATAAAAGTCATCAAGACTGTTCGTCGAACTTTTATAACATTATATTGCTTTAGAGGAGCGGAGTAAATAGAAGGCATCACGAAGCGCTGATAGATGGTGTTCCTAAGTGTGTCTTTCGAGTTTTCACCAACTTGCCTTGTTCTCTGTCTACCATCCGTTTACATTCAACCTTCTCTTCTCTCTTGTCAGGTAGTATACTCTTGCCTGGACCACCGACGACGGTACTCGTCCCTTCTGCTCCTGGAACTTTTCCCTCGGAAACAGTCCACGTTCTCCCGTTTAATGTTTAATCGGGCCCAACCACGAGTCAAGATAATGCTCGGAGAAATACAAGCGGACGACAAACAGGCGGGAAGAGAGCGTGCATCAAAGAAATTGCAGGCTAGGAAGAACAGGTGGAAAACGCGAGCGATATAGGAAAAAAGAATCGCGAGCTATGAGAAGAGACGAGAAGTTAGTTCGAATTAGCTACAATACTCTTCTTCTTCGTGCTCGTTGCGTTCTTTCTATAATAGTTTTCGTCTTTCCTTCTCTGTCACACTGCCTCATTTTCTTACTGTCGTCTCCATGCACTTAGGCCACGCTCCTTCTTTCGATTTCAATTTAAACGCGATACGACCTTCGTCTTCGTTGGAATACTCTCGTCGCAAAAACGACCCTCTTTCGTTCCTTCGTTCTCGTTACGGATGTACAATGTACAGTGTATCGTGAAAGTATATGAACATACCGTACCATAGCATACCATAGAAAATGTATATTATTTGTGTTATACATATATTACGTATTATTATTATGTGTTACGTAAAACATTTCGAGATTTCATCGTTACTATAGCTATGCACGGCTGTCATGATAATATCGGTAAATTTGAGAGCAGTGGGAAAATATATGTAGAGGTTACAAGATGTTTAGCATATAACATGAATAGCCATTTTATACACATAAGTGTTAAGTATGATACTTGTCGATGTTCTCGATGGTTAATTGATTTGTTAAATACTTTCGTGATCTTTATGAAACATAAACCTACAGCAAATATCTTGTAGCTTCTATATATACGTCTTCGGATTTGCTTAAAATTCTACTTATGCGATTATCATCGACCGATACAATTGTTGCGAATTCCTAACTAGGTGACGATCAGTTGATATCGCGAACCGTGAACGCTGTTAACTCTCAAGGTGGAGGTAGGTTCAGATTATATTCGAATCGTTCTTTGATCACTTTTACGTTTTCTCGGAAACCTCCCGCGCAGCAAAGAAGCGCGGAACTTACGTGCCACCGATATTCATTACGAAACTTCGTACCCAGACCTCCTTAAAGGGTACGTTTAGGTTGACTAATAATTAATCATCGTCAAGGTGAGTTTCTAATTAATTTCGAAGACCAATCTGTCAGCCGATGACTGGCTGGCCACATCCTGGTAATACTACTTCCTTCGTCGCTCTTGAGAAATGCGTTCTTCCGGCACGACAGATCGGTCTTTCCCCGTCTCAGCTACCGTTCCCTCGTCCCAGCTATCTTCTTCCGTCATCGCGTTGTGTCAAAGACATTATAACCAACCTTAACTGTAAACCCTTCTCTCAAGCGAATCTGCCTCGGAGCAAGCTCAACGGCAGCCTCTGATGACGTCGTAAAATATGCAAGCTTTCAGCAACGGCGCGGTTAGTTAACCTCGGTCTCGTGGAGTACTCCCTGTGTTTCTCCTGTTTCTTGCTTTCCGTCGCGACTTTACTGCTCGCGGTTCGCTTTCCGTGGAAGAAGAAAGTGCTTCAATCCTTCCACGTGTCTTTTCCTTTCCGAGCATCGAGTAACATAGTCTGGTACCTTTTTCGAGTGTTTATTTGAGAGTGAAGAGAAACAGAACTGGCAGTAACGGTAATTTTATAAAAGAAGATTACACGAGCCTTCGACGTTTGACGATCAGATGCGCACGAAGAAATTATATCCGAGCTATGAAGATGCCATGATATTCGATCAACGTTTAACGACTAAACATTCGGAAGATATTTTCTTATTTGTTCATGGGCGAATACAGTACTTTCGACGAAGTTAGACTTGCAATATCTGTAAGAAATGATTTCAAACTATTCTCTAAACACGGATATTTTTATTTTGCCCGTGCAAATTCATAAAATTAATCGCGGTTGATCGATGCCATTCAAGCAGCGGTTAAAATTTCCTCGCGTATTATCTTGGATAGCTTTGGAAAGAATTTGTGTCGTAAAGTTGAAAGCAAATCGATTAATTAAGGGATGAGATGTCAGAGTTCGAGATTCTTCCGAGATCTAAAGATTCTTTTAACATTTTACTACGTCTCGACGCCTAGCATAGTGATCCATGAATATATCCAGCTGTTCTTTTACGACCGGCATCGTAAAATGGGAAGGTATAGCGAAATAGAATTGTCCATGGTAATCCCCGTCGTTGTAAATACCAGAGAGAAAACGGAGAAATGAAAGTGGATCTCACTTTGATTTTCATATTTCTCCTCGGAAATAGAGGGTTAAGAAGCAGAATAATGCTGTTATCGCATTAAGTGTGGCAGATTCCTTGCAATCCTGATACTCGATTAATTCCTTAGTACCGTCCGTGGAAGCGATCTTCCGATTGACTCGAGTACCGTATAATAAGCATAATTTCCTACATTATAGCGTTATTTATTTAGTTTTCATGACGTAATTTAAAGCAGACTAAAGCAGCTTGTTAAAGAGACTTTATTTAGAGTTTCCTCTTCTGGGAGATGGAATGGCGGTATGAACAAGGACATCTTGTCTTTACAACCAGCGTGAAATGATTCAGTTTTCATAAAAGTGCTTCAACATTGAATATTTATAGAAACATTTTATGAATATAATAGTAAATGAATATAATAGTTCCACGCGTTTTACGTTCAGTTTTGAGACTTTTTATTATTGGACATATATTCGGATATTTTCTATATTTTCACACGTTTAATTACATTCTGTGTCTATAGTTTACTCGCGTTATCTTCATCGAGATGGATGCGCCTGACTTTTGCACAGTACTCTGGTCTTCAATTCGCGCTCTCCAAAATGTTACTATTTAACTAGATGAACGTTTCACGCAACGTTTCTCGTCAAAATGTTTCAATTTCACCGAGGTCATTAAAATTCGTTCGTTCCAAGCGACTTGATTACGAATGCCATGCGAAACTCCTCGTTAAACGAGGAACCATTGCATAGGGGGACCGTCAAGCACACGCACCCTTTCGTTCTTCTCCCTTTTGCACGGTTTGAGACTTGGCGACAAACGAAGAGAAACGAGAGATCTGCGTGAAGAGATCTCGGCACAGTCCTTCCGACGTTACGCAAAAATTGAATCTCTTTTAATTGGACGCAGTTTCAATGGACACTCGACGTGCAAAGGACGAAGATAGGAAGAAGATGGTCGATTTATCATCCTCTATTTCCAGCGATGCCTTCGTAATAGGTGTCACCGCGATGAAAGATCGTTCTCGATGAATCTGTACTTAATTCAGCTGAAATTCCACGATTCCAAGAGCAGATTCTCTCGAGAGATTAAACGATCCGACGGGGCGCGATCCGTGGATTCTTCGGCTATCCGCAACCGGGCTCTATTCTTCTTCCTTTAACCTACTCTTTTCCTTCCTTCTCTCTCGCGTTCGTTGCGCGAAACTTTTTCATTCGATCGCGATAATGGCAATCGTCCTTGTCGAATCTTATTCGAAAAACAATGACTTCATAACCTCCATCTGGTTATTAAGCCGTTCACAATCACGTTCTTTTAGTCCTTTTAGATAGTTTCTTGGAATTCTCCGAGTTCCATCCAAAACGAGATGCGTGTTGTTGCTTCTTCATTCTCTATGCGATTATCTTATACTCTTCGGTCGATGAAGGTTTGGTTGTAGATCACATTCACAACCTACCGATAAACACGAAATATCTTTACGATTAATCCAAATTATTTCAAGTTATATTCGCCCAGAAAACTGTCCTTCGTTTGATCCTCGACTGGTGGAAATCTATTTAAAAAGATTCTCTCACGGAAATCAGAGGCCTCTTTTTCTGTCCTCTCTGTTCGTCCTCGAAATTTATTCGAGCAAAGAAAACGGATGATGACTGAAACAACGAACATCTTCGATGGTTCGTTCCAATTTCGTCCCGTCACGAGAAGAACGGTCGAGAATGAAAAGATTCGAGGATCGAGGTAAGATCGCGAGACATCGCACGAAATACACATACCCAGACGTGTCTGCTTGTCAGGGTTGAAATTCGCTTCGTATAACCAAGACAGAAATTCTTCGGTTTCTTCTTCTTCTTCTTTTCCTCTTTGCCTCCCCCGAGCCAGCACTTACGAGAATTATAATTTTCCTGATTCGATGAAAGTTTCGTGACTAAGCTATAGAGAGAAAGCTCTGCCCCTATTCGTCCTTTTCGGAGCCGATCCGTCTCGAATTCATTTGGTTTACTTTATTAAGACTGTTCGTCAGCCTCGACAGATCATTTTTTGATGAAGATGAAAGCAGACAGATGATAACCGGTTTCGAGTAAGTTTTAATTATCATCATCTAATATATATAAAGGGTCGTTCAAAATCCAAACGGACTAAATTATACGAGGACTATAAATGAAAAGTTTGCGTCTGAAATTCGGTATGTTCATAACAAATTTCACGTAGAAGCTATCGTTTCATTTAAATACCTTGAATCCCTCTTGAATACTGCAGCGAAAAGTTAATTAAGGATTAAGTCGAAAATATCGACGGACTTTCGGTGCACGGATGAACAATTGTTCTGAGTATATTTTTGTGGTATCTGTTCATAACTTGTGCTACGAGATGTACAACAACCCTCGTTCACGCTTTCTAAGCTACGTATATTGGTGATTCGCGTTAAGCGAATTTTTATTGTTACATAATCTCAATATTCTTATTCTTTCCCATCCTCTGACTTTTACCTCTTTTAACTCGAGTCTACCCCCATTTTCATCGGGACTTTTTTACGATAAGGCGTGTAACTGAAGGGACACTAACTTGTTTCATACTGGCGCGTTAATAAAAGACGTTGTAAAATGTAGGTAGGGGTGCTACACGATCAGTCCGGCCAGCCTTCTTTTACGCGTACCGGGAGCGTAATATTGTGCTGAATTATATCTAGGCTCTGACACTAGCCGGGGATGCGTCGCTTTAATATTTTCGCAGCTCGTGTCGGCGCTCACGGGGTGGTCTGTGTTGGGCGCTGGCTCGAAACCGCCCGTTAGGGGTGAGTTTTTCCATGTTTCATCACTGAGGGCTCGGGGTCGTGGCTGCTCCGTTAACTTGGCGTGTACAACCGGCCGCGATAATGAACGTCGTCCCGATATCTGTATTCTCATAACAATCGTCCCTGGCGACGAGAGCCATTTCAACCCATTCCAACGTAAATATTAAAACACAGGGTGTTTGTTTAATCCATTTTCAGCGCGCGTGCGGAATATCGTAATGGAAGCGAGCCGTATCCTCGAAAGGCAAACGAACCGCTCTGATTTCGAAGCTGAATCAATTGTTCCGGACGTTAAACGCGTTATTTCTATTTATTTGCTCGATACATCCGGACAGGAATTATGTGTACTGCAGTTCGAAAGTATTTGAACGTTCGTTTGTCTCTGACGTGGTATAATTTAATCACCGGCTTATGGACAGAGCTTATGCTTGTGATTGTTACAGTCGTGTATGATGGAACATTGTAACACGATGAAATTAATCCTAAATGCTGGATGTATTAGCACGATAAAAACGAACAATTCACGAGTCTTTATAGTAGAGTTTCGATTAACAGAATACTAGGACTTTATCGTGGACGATTAATCCTTTAACGCGAATGCCCGTGCGAGATACCCGCAAACAACTGTTTCTTGTATTAATAAACACAATCACGTTTTCGCTTTTGTTTTGTTTTTTATTTATGTTGTTCGCTTCGTACCTTATGTTTGGCTCCTCTCTTAGTTTCTCGTTGTATCAGGAACGTAAGATGTAGAACTAGAATCGGAAACAGATACGTATTATTATACAATCAGAAAACGATTCCTTTAAAAATAAAATTTTTTGAAAAAAGAGTTGTACGTTAAGGTGTTCATCCGATATTGTCGATAAAATTTGATTAAAGCGACAGAAACGAGCAATTGGTATAATATAGTAGCAACTCCATTCTTGTACGATTAAAGTAATATTACCAGTGAAAGTTTTACGAATTATAAATTATAAACATTACGGATACCGATAGATTCTTTCAGATAGCCGGAACAAGTTTGATAATAAAACAAAGGAAATTTTACAGATAAAATATTATGATACTATCCTATTGGAACGTTTGTCTAATATTATCACGAATTCACCAAAATATTCTAATATTTATGAACAGTAGCGATACGCGTATAGAGCGTACACAGTAGAAACTGACGATCGCAGTCAGACACGGTAGAATCGTCGAACTTCGATCGTGATAAGAAAAGAGACGTAAAAATCGTAATTTTTCCATGTGAATTCTACGAAATTGAGTATCGATCGTGAAGTTTCGTCGGTCGAAACCCATGGACTCTCGACGAACATTTCACGGATGCGTGGGATATTTTTCCTTGGTAAGTTGAAAGCATCGTTGCGGCTGAATGTACACCGGAAGGCAACGAACACTGTTCGTGAATCGAGGCTGTGTTTTGCGGCGGCCTCTGTCTCCGTAGATATACAGGAGGGATGATGCTCGCCAGGCCGAAGTACCTGTCCTCCATAAAAGCTTTAAAAGCAGTCCCATGCCCGGCAAAGAAGTATCTATGCGACACCGGAGAAATGTTTCATTGTTCTCCGACGGCGATTCGCTAAGCATTAAAAACTAACGAAAAAGAGGCGAACAGAGTCTCCCCCGTACTGCGCTCCATTATCTCGCATACTTTTGCGCTTTAATTTTCTCGTCGTTGGTCGCGAATTTTTTCCGCCCCTCTAGCTGTAAATCTTCATCGCAGGAAACGTTTAAAGCGATGAAATTGAAAAGGGACAAATCACCGGATGATTTTCCTTGGATTATCTTTTTTAATCGCCTCATCAACCGTTAACGAAGTGTCCATCTTAAGATCGTCGTTTCACGATCGTACTCTGGAACAAATAACGAACGAAGTCCTTGAGTAGGAAAAAACACGATGAACATGAAATAACGTAACGAGTTTTTATTTCAGATACTACTTTTTATCCAATCGAGTTATTAAATTTTGTATATGGCCATCGTGGATGGCGAAGGAAACGAATAACGAGGTGACACGTTTTGCATCGATTCTCGAAGTCTGTAGCGCTGCGCTCGCGTTAATGATCCTTCCCACGGGCACCTCGACCTGGTTGCTGTCCGACAATCGAAACTTTGGCCTGCTTTTTGCCAGAATGTGCCGCAAATGAAGAGGAACTCGCACGTATTTGTAGCTTTCGTCATAACCATGTAATCCATGTCGCAGCTTTATCGTCGAGAAATCATCGACGTAGTACCCACCGTTGTTCCGAAAATAAAAGAGAAGAAAAAAAGGAGGAAGAAAATTACAAGTACGAAGAGAAAAGAAAGAGGAGAAGAATGAGAAGAAGTGGGACTGCAAAGGCGGAAGGGCGTATATTTGAAACACAAGCGAAAGAAAGTCACTGGGAAGCCACTTAGGCGGCTTTCGCCGCTGAAAGAGAGAAAGTCATACAGAGGGTGGAATTTCGGTCATAAGAGGACTCTTTCAGCTTTCAGTTGCTCATTGTTGCACCACGCATAGAGACCTGCGGAGCCAGAAGTAAGATATTAACCGCGGAACAATTCGCGATCTCCGTTCTTACGGTGGATCATGGTGAAAGTTCAATACGAAGAATCGAGGGCGCAGATTTTCCGCGTGCAACGCCTCTTGATGAAGAAACTGTCTTTCGTTCGCTTTCGAAAAACTAGCTGCTCATCAAGCAACTTGTTTCATCGTAATCGCGATATAACAGAAACCAGAAACGAACGCAAGAAAATCTTTTCGAGAGAAGATCGTTTGCTTCGTTAGAATTTCAGTTAGAACGTTCCGGTTTTACTCGGTGTAGATTGTAATTTGTCCCGTTCGATTTGAAATCGTTTCATTACGAATGATAAAACCTGAAAAGGGATCGTGTCTGGACAGAAAGTTGACGCCGAGTGTAGGACATTTTGTAGAGGGTCGTGACCTCCTCGATCGGGGTTAGATCGCGTAGGTGGCCGTAGTAGGGATCTGAATAGAGTTTGCCCCGGTGAATTCAATTTTGCAGATAGAAAGAACCACGATCGCTTGGCTCGATCGTCTATGCACGTATGGGATACGACGCGATCAACACACTGCTATGGTCATGGTGAAATAGGGGAAATCGATCCCACTCTTGTTCGGTATTATCGACACGAACGAATAGCCCTGGCACGTTTTTAGCGCGCAATATACAAATAAATACATCTGATTGACGATTGTTCGAACATAGGGCCGATAAAGAATGACTATTCAGGGCTGTTGTTATTGGAATTTGCTGGTGTAGTTGGTGGTTGACTTTTATGACCAAACACGAACGATCAGTGTTACACGCAGATAATAAGTTGCTCGACGCTAATGGCTATCACTGATCGGGATATAACACATTGCGTTTTTCAAATTTTCGAACGCTTTTATTTTCGTACGATCGTTTCACGATCCGACGAACTGTCATTTTGACGAATGAAATCTCTGAAAACAGAAATGCAATCAAACTTTACGTACAAATTTGAATTTACTCTGACGTATTCGTATTCGTCAGAACGAAGGTTGTTACCTAGAATTAAAATCCATTCATCCCCTGAAAGGGACCACGATATCCTGCAGCAAAGACGCACAATATGGCGCAAATTAAGGGACAGCCAGCCAGACAATACAAGTGTGAGATTACATTTTATCAAAAGCAAAAGCGTTATGCGTCCGCGGGACTCATTTAGTCCGCTGCTACATTTTATCAGCGAAACGAGAGAAACGGAAGTATCTTGGTGGACAAGCTTTTCCCAGAGAACTCGCCCGAGAGATCAGCTCGATATTTACCTAGACTAGTGAACACGCTGGTCTGTTAATTCGCTGAATAAACTTTTTCCATCGCCATTGGGCCAGAAAAGGCCACTTTGCCGCGGGGAATTGGAATCTTGGAAGAAGTTTCGATCGACTCTGCCACGAGAAGGCCGCTTCTTCGCTCGTCGCCGCCTCATTCTCGAGCATCCTTTGCTTCTCCAACGATTGTTCCATTCAAAAGCGATTCCACTTTGAAGGCGCCTGAATTACTTACTGCTAGTGGCCGGCTAGTGGCGTTTATTGATTAACAAATGACATAAGCATTTTTTTGTTCAAGTCGCTCATCGATTAACTTCATACATCTGAAAGTAGGGAAAAGTAATTATATCAAAAAAGTTTTTTTCGTAATTTTACTTGCAATATAGAACTCTTTATACCGTCTCATACGTCACATACAATTAAATATCAAAGTAAAGTAAGTAATCGTTTATTCTCTAGGAAATTGAATTGTCTGGATAAAAGCAAAAAAAGCAGTGTGTGACTGGAGTATTTGATTATTGATATTATCGATAAAACAAAGGTTAGCAATAGGAATAAAAAAGCAAAATTGAGAGAATAGCTAGAGTGAGTACGTCGTATATTGTATATATATTTTTCTAATACTAGTATAGCTAATATTAATTCTATTCTAGCGTCAAATCATTATCAAACTTTGATCGCTACTGTAATGTGTAACATCCTTCATTGAGAAACAATCGTTTTCGAGTTTCCGGTTAGCTGGCGCAGACAGGAAGCGGTAACACGAGGCGCCGTGTTTCTTCTTGTTCTATCTTACACGGTTTTTAACGCGACTAGCTTTTAATAGCACTTAACCCCTGTTAACGCGCCAGTGCCTTCGAGCTTATCGACGTATTCCTTTGTCGCGGGACACGTTAACGATTCCATCGGTTCGAGCGATTCCCGTGGCGCTACGCGTTTACCAGTCATCCATTAACGTCGATGATTAATCGGTAACGATTGATCGATGTCTCGTTCGCGAGCCGTCCAACGATCGAACTACGCGGCGTATCCCTTTGTTAAGAAAATGTTTAACGTTTAATTATCTGATCGATCGAGCAATAATCGGCTTAGCTAGTGCAGTGATTTGGAAAACGACGTTTCGTGAACAAAAATCAATCTTTTAACTTAACTTTGATATTAGAAATCGGTATCGAATACAGCCTTGAGAAGGCAAAACTATAAAATTTTTCATAAAACTAATTAATTAAATTATTTATTATAAAATCAGAATACAGGTTTTGAATTATATCGTTGTATAAATGATTTGTACTGTTTTATAGCTATTTATATAAGTCATATGGAGCTTTTAATTCACGTGTAAACATTGCAAAAGATTGTAATAGTTCAAGCTCTGAGAAAGTCTAAGAAAGAAGACAAATGATTTCTTTGACACTCGGAATTCAATTATTCGCTACAAAAAATCGCCAAAATCTCCACTCTCATCTTATCCTTTTAATCTTCTTAAACATGCTTCGATGGTAATCGAAGTCGAATGAAACAACGCGCATCGATTCACTCGGTCGGCTTGCTTCACGAGCGGAACAATTAAAATCGACCCTTTGCGTATTCCGCTCGCACGTTCTGGCGTCTGCTCGCGAAAGAAACGATTTCCGTAGCCATTCGTGCGCACAGGATTCTTCCTCAGTGTGGAAAAACGCGTTCCTCGCCATGATTCTGAAAAACACGTCGCTGACGAAAACCATTCCGACCTCTTGTCAACTTTTTCCTTATAATTCTTGGAAAGCAGCCGGAGGAAGCGGCTATGACCTCGAGAAACCGACGAACAGACGAGAAGGGGTCGAGGGTTGAACGAAGCCAGCATTGACATTGACTTTCCCTCGAGGGTGAAAGGCACGAGAGGACGAGGTCGTAGAGGAAGGTGGAAAAAGGGGATATTCTCGCAGGTGGCAGCCGTGGAAAAGGTCCGCTGGACGGAAACGGGGATATAACGCGACGCGGCCAATTGCGCGTAAGAAAATTATGACTGGCCAACGTGTACCTTCGTAGGGGCTACGTAATTTCATCGGGAGAACTGCTGCGACATCGCTTTGCTAATAAGGGGACAATGAACCAATATCACGGTAGGTTCATTGTCTTCTTCGTGGATGGAGTAACAGATTCTTGGGAAAAGGGGTTCGTAAAGGTTGTTAGGCAGTTGAAGGTACTCGCATGTGTGGGTTGAAGGAAAAGTGAAAATAACGAATGGAGACTAGTTTAGTTAATCGTGGAGATTAAAGTAGTTGATGCTGTGTGGTTTCTTATTATTAATAACTCTTATTAACAATATTTATTGTTTTGTGATACTTTAAGACTGGCTAAACGAAAATAATTCGAAACTAAAAATGTAAAAATTTATCAATATAGGAGAAGTGGGATATAATGGAATAAATGTTGTAATAAGAGGATCATCGCTGTTATAGAATCGCAAGGACGGATTTCTCGTTTACAACAGGCTTCGAACGTCGAAGTAACAGAATGGAGGCGAATTGGTCGTTGAGTGAGTCGCGTTATCGGTTGTCTTGATTGGTCGATCGTCGAGTTTTCGAGGATATCGTTCGGTTTAGGATCGGCTCATCTATCACTAAAGAACGATATAGGCGCAACATTGGAGATACCTGCGAGTATGTCTCGGGTATGTATCGATAATTCATCGCGTACCATGGGATACTCGTTCAAGATGAATTTCGTGCTTCGCGACCAATAATCCATCATTCCAACGAAATTCGATAAGCCGGCTATCGTCCAACCAGGTGATAAAGTTTGTCCTACAGCCTGAGTAATCTGTCTGCGAATGATGCTGGTCGGTCTGCTTACTATTTTGTGAAAAAACGAGGTTTGGAATTGGAAATGTAGTTAGATACGGATTCATGAAAATTCATGGAAAATTTATAAATGCAAAAATACAAAAAACGTACAGATTATACAAAAATATGTGACATATCTAGGGCATGATAGGTACTCGTATTGTAGTATTTTATACTATAGTATACGCGTGAAATCTTTATTTAGATTTTATTTCTCTACTTATATCTCTAAAAGTATAAATTTGCATAAACATACGCAATTTAGTCATAAAATAATGAATTTAATTTTTTATTTGAATTTTAATCTATCATGACTGCCATTGCAAATACGTTTTATTGGTAGAAACAAAGCGCAAAAGTATGCGTTGACGCGTGTCTTTCGTTCTTCAATTACATCTAGAGTTCTGTCTCGAATGCGTTTATATGCGACGTCGTTGGGTTTAATTGCACGCGCAGATTACAGCGAACTAGATGCGTTTGTAAATAATTAGAACTGAGGTGTATATCGGGCGGTTCGATACAGAGAGCAAGAGAAACAACAGTCAGCTTGTTTAAACAATTATATTTCCTTGGATCTCATTAATACTCATGCTCTGCGAGCGTTCGAGCGCGTTATCGTTCCCGGAATTACCGAAGGAGCCATTGTTACCTGAAAGTGTTTATTTTCACTCAACAAGCTCTAAAGTAAACAATTTAAAGTAAATATCCACCTCTCCTTCGCTGAATGGTTGCTTTTTGAGAATCTATTGTTGGATATTATACTTGTACGAAAAACAGGATTTTACCTTTTGAAAGCGAATACAATATAAGCGAATATCAATTTAAATCTTTATTTTATGGTTTCAACAAAGAGCAGAGAAAGAACGATTGATAAAATGTCACGATGAAACACTAAACGTATTGCTGTGTCTCCCGTAAAATCTGAAATCCGGCAATCACGCCAGGAATCTACTTATCGTGTTTTTCTTTTGTGACCTTTGTTTGATGATACATTTTTTATTTCCCCAAGTACTCATACATGGTTTGAATCTATTTGCGACGTGCTTGGGCCCGTTGCTACCCCATCGAGGATAGGATCGAAATCCGTTTGAATTTTCTAGACCATGTAACTTGCAAATTATTGAGACATTTTTACATAAGTGCATCAATTCACATCAGCTGCATCGCGCGTCTCAGCTGTTTGGTTCGTCGTTGTGCACTTCTCTGCGGATGGATAGAACGTTCCACGTGTTCGGTCAGGGTACAAACACGGGTCTGAGAGCAGTGACTGCACTCATGCTACCGCATGAAATATTCCACTGGCCCAGCTACGTGATATTCGCAGACGCACGGAATATTCCTTTGTATCTTTGTCTACAGGTGACACGGCTAAAGTGCACTTTTCTCCGAGCGACGAATGAAAAATGAGAGGACCAGCGGACAGATAACGGAGAAGAAACAGCCAGAGACGCGAGTCGTGGATACAAGTTTTTCCTGGGCAGGAAGAAAAGAATTAATGAGGCCGAGTCGAATGGTTGATTCTCATTTAAAAAAGAAGGAAAAAGTAGAAGAAGTGAAAAAAACGATGGTTGGTACAAGGAAAAAGAGAAATATCGAGCAAACGAAAGTTTCTCTTTCAACTGTGCAAGTGCATCCTCACGGTTCAAAGTCACGTGAACCGTTCGACGACTTTTTCCCCTTTCCTCTTCCTCTTCCTCTTCCTCTTTGAATTCTCCGTTAGTAAAGAGGAACAGCCAGCGTTGTTTCATGCTAACTTTCTAAATTTTCTTCCGGAAATTTTCTTTCCAACATCCGTTCGAAAGAATAAAATCGATGAGAGTAAAACAAATATCCTTTGTTCACGAACTTTGGTTAAGATATTTTCACGATATTGGTAGTTCCTCCTTGAAGGAATTTATGTTCGTTTTCACCTACCCTGTATATTGTTTTGCATATTCAATCTTGCACACGATTACATAGCAGTAAGGTATATTTACGATCAGCTATAAAACGATGAATTGGTTTCAAGCAACCGAACCCGATCATCGTTAGGAAGCCTTATCATCGATTGGTATCACGAAACACTCACAAATCAAGATTACGTGCACAGCGTCGTTCTCGACTCATGATCGTTCCTCTTTCTTGCCACTCATCTATGTCGGATCGAGTAATTTCGGTTATGTAGCCCTGTGAAAAACGATTGAGGTAACCGGGTGTTCCGTTAAACAATGCTACCAACGTTATCCGATTCTTTGGGTTTGTAACATCGATCTTGTAATTTCAGCAGGAACGTGCGAAACGAGCGCGAACCTTCGTCGAATTACCACTTTTTCTTTTTCGTGTGTGTCAATCCCCTCTTCCGTTTCCGTTCCGTGCTTTTGACTCGTGTTTTCTCTACTCTAATTTCATCGTAACAAAAATCATGGTACAAAATAGTGAAATAATTTTTAGATAACAGATATAACAAACCCTATTTTCCTTTAAGCAATTATTATAGAAATTAGATTTCTCTTACTTTTATTAAAATTCTGGATAAGGGCATTCAAAATGATAAAAAATTATTAGTTACATTGATTTCATAACATTCAATTTAGCATAAGTCAAAGAGAATTGAAAACAGAAGCACGACAGCGAAGTACGTTCCTTCTATAGTAGGTACATTGCATTTGAAATAATAAAAAGTCATTAGTTAATTTTATTTTGTTACATTTAATCTATACATATAAATCAAAGAGAGTAAATTTAACAGGGTGTGCCCGAATAGAACAGCGTCAACAATAAAGGGGTCGGGTGGCAACTAGTATTATAATTGTGTCTGGGAAATTACACTCTCGAATGTAGTGGCGTGCCGCTATAGAAACGTTTACAATTACCGCAGACAGAGTCGCAATTTCATTTTGCATAACTGAGCTCTGTCCGTGTTACGTTCGCAAACTGAGCAAAGAAAGGCGCGCATCTTTTATGCAGTGACATGAATCGTTAATACAGCCATTGTGTTCTTTATTAAAAAAACGAGGATATTATTTATCTGCCTGACTCTCCGCCGCGTCGTGCTAAGTTTCAAGTGGAAGTAGGACGCGTGCGCGGCTTCGAACCCACCAATGGTGGCGCGCGGCGCGAACGTCTCGGCCAATTGGAGCGCTCGATTGTGAACAAGCAGCTACGCGATGCACGAGTCAAACGCCGAGTGGCGCGGTGCTCGCAGTACCGCGGCAACCCTCGAGCTAAGAGCATCGTGTTTGATGCTGTCAGTGACCCGTGCGTGAGCCGTGTCGTGAAACGTGAGAAGCTCTCCTTCCCTTTTCCTTCTCGTGGCTCGTACGCGCGACCAAATTCGTGCGCTTGCCGTGTCTGTGCGCCGCCTCTCCCTCGATATATCTATTTCTCTCTCCGGCTTTCGTTGTCGCACGCCCGGAAACTCGCGTGAATTCCGCGGTGGAACGTTTAACGGTCTGAAAAACGATTTCGCGCCATTACGTATCCCCCCGTACCACGTTCATTTTATCAACGAAAACAATCCCTTCACGGGTAATCCTTCCGACCACGAGTTTCCCCACGATGCCTGTGTGTGATATGTGAGTTGTGTTCTCGCCACGTTCTTCACCACTGACACTGGTCGTCCTTCTCGGAAGGAGGGAGGCAGCGACGAGCCGAAGAAACGTCAAGCTTCACGAATAAGGTAAGAATCAAATGATAAGTCCTTTATTAGAAGGAATTGCAAGAGTGGGAATTAGAGTGAAGCTGGCTAGGCAAGGGGGCGGGGTGTCATGCATTTAGGACTTTGTAGGTTATGTATTCATAAAAATATACGTAGAATATAGGTGGTATGCAGATACATATCGGCAGACCATAATTCGTGATATGAGAGTAAATAAGATGGAAATCAGGAATATTAGAATTATGTTGGATGTTTCGTTTCAAAAGAATATAATTTGAAAATTCCTCGATTACGTGTATAATATCTTTAATTAAATACATTCAGATGTAAGTTACTTATTGCAAGTGAAACCTTAAAGAGGAAGATTTTATTTTATATGTTTGACTTATGTTCACATGTAACATAACCTTTTTTTAATTGTCTATGAAAAATTAATCAAATTTACGTATACTTAGGAAGTCTTAGCATTCGATTTTTTTTTAAACGAAGCTTCCAATGCAATATTCTTATCTTTGATTTTCACCATATTTTGAATCATATAATCTTATGCTTATATTATGCTTATATTTTATATAAAATATCCATGATATAGTACTCGTTACGATATTTAGTGCGTGAAACGAGTTTCTATCTGGAAATACGAATTTGTGCGAATATTTATTTGATTAAATTCCATTTCTTTAGTTCTGCTCATAAAAATATGAATCTATACGAACATTTGCAGTTTACTCGTAACACAAAGACGTAAATAACATTATAGAAATTACGATCGATTTTCGACCTGAGATACTTATGTTGTTATACGGATTGTTGATATCCGAATTTCGTTCAACTCGGTTATACCCAAGGATCATTGAAGGGTGGGGCGAGTGTTTATGAACGTGTGTGTATTCTCGCTGATTCTTCTATATATGTATTTTCTGTATTTTCACAATAACACGGGAAATCTGGTTGTTTTTGTTGACTAGTCAACACGTAGTTCGTTGCGTAATATTTAACGTACTACAGAAGTAGGATACATTCGAACACGCGTAATGGAGACTATGTGGTCGCAAAAATAAAAACCGATACGCTTTTTATGACTCGCGATTCTTTTGGTCTTTTCCACAAACAATGCGTTCTATTACGTCAATAGGAGCTTTACGTAATATGTACTAGGTTATTACACACGAAAATTACAGTAAAAGAATATTTTAAGTCACATTTTAAGAAAACCATCTTTTACTTGATTCTCGGGATAAATATATATCCTTACCATTTATTTAATTTTCCAACATTTATTCTACCGCATAATTTAAAAATAAAAATTTGAAATTTCAGTAAAAACTACTCGTTATATATTATTTTATTACAGACCTTTACCGTACATCCATTCAATGCTAATGAATTATAATATATTTAAATTTTAGACTCGAAAGTTAAATCCCATAAAAATTTCCGCAGATTTATACAGGACGTTACAGAAAAATCTGCGTTAAAAATAAAAATGAATATTTTGGTGATTTTAGTGGGTCCATTTATATCTATGAAATATACATTATTTATTGTCTCTAAATCGATCGATACACGCGTGAAAGTAAAAAGCAACTAACTTGAGAAGAAGGATAGCTTCAGTAATGAATATCATTAGATGAAACACGAGCGAATAGCGGAAGTGTACGGGTGCGCGTGATGTTCTGCGGTAGATTTGTGGATTTGTTGCCGGAGGTTTGTAACCTGAAACAATTACGCCCCAAATGGGGCGTCCTACGTGCATGCCTCTGTCAATAAACTCTATAGTTACCGTATTATCGTCGCGTATGAGGCGCTTACGGTTCGAAATTCAACAAAAGAGAATCGAACAATCTTTAAAAAAAAAAAAGAAAAAATCATTAACAGCACGATAGCTCTACTTTAGCAATTTTCGACTTTTTTCCTCGTAATTGCTGGGTAGTCCAGCTTCGTGCAACATTCTTCTTTTTCCTAGCCTCGTTTTCGAAAGTTCGGAGAGCGAAAGTTTGTTTTCGTAATAATTTTCATACCGCTGGAGGCGTAATTGCCCCAGTTTTTTCACCCTTTAAATCGTTCGAATACACAACAACGTCGCGAAACGTTTCTCGATTGTCCATGGAAAAACGAACGTTGATCGTTGGTTACGTAGGTTTTAGACGATTATCGAGCTTTGATACTCCAAAAAAGAACACGAGTGGTTTCAGGAACCTGGTATATTGTGTCGATATAGGGTGTCGAGGGATTTAACAACCAAACTTTGCGAGTATAGTTGCTCACGGAAGTATTGGTGTGCCTGTAAGAATTTCTTAAGGATATTTTACGCGTGTTATACGAAATATTTCGAAATTTCATTGGCATTGTAACGAGACTCTCCTATCGTGATTGTATTGATAAAGTTTAAAATGAATCTGAAACTGTATATAAAAGTCAGAAAATATCATAGAGATCAATTTTGATTTCTCTTTATTTCGATGCACGAGTAAGCTATTGATATCGGTTCATTACGTGTATTAATGACTTGACATACTGCCACTTAAAAGTCTTACAACACCAAACTGGTTTTAATAAACCTAACTTCTATTTCTATAGAACATATAAATGATAAACTTTGGTTGTTACACTCTAGGACACCCTGTACACGTACGTATCGTGGAAAAGTAGCAGAGAAATTGAGAATTTGACGAGATGAAAGTTGATTAATCGAACGGAAAGCTCGGAGTCGAGTTTGAACGTTTTCTACGAGTAGCGTCAGGTTAACGCGATTGTTAATGTTTCTGAACAACGATCGATCATTTTATCGTGGAAATAACAACATTAGAGATACGGCAAGCTTATAACTTTAATACGCGTTCACCAATCAAACCATCCATCTCGATATTTTTCAAGAGATATACTGCAGGCGTTCGATTTCACGTTAACGTGATTATTAATCGATTCTCAATCAATTATTTCCCTATTGGAAATTATAATATATTCGCCGGAATGCAACTCTCCGCTGCGGCTCTCATTACCATTTCCCCATTTAATTATCGAGAATGTATTAATTAATTGTTATCATTGTTAATTCATTCAGCCGGTCTCCCATGATTATTGACGTACGTTCACTCATCTACGTCTTTTCATTTTTCCTATCAACGATATTATATCTCATTATGAACAATTACGTACGGTCATTCATACTGCTCTTGCAAACTCATAGAAATTCGAAAAATTTAGCCGGGAAAAAATACTCGTTCGTATGGTAAATTAGTCGAATAATTAGCGAATAATGTTGCAAAAACCACGGAGGGCTAACTGAAACCGACAGACATCTCTAACTCTTATAATCGCATATAACAATCGTGAAAATTTGTCTCCTTACAATTCGTAGACCGAAACTTTCCTAATACGAAGGGGTTTGGCGGAAAGATAACTTCTTCTTCGGAAAGAAACGTTTCAATTTGTCTCGGAATTCTTCGAGAGTCGAAGGAAGCAACGATACTTCTTGCTGCGCGGCATCGCTTTAAATAATGTTTGAATAAAAAGCTCGAAAAAGTTTTTCGGTTAGACTTACTGCTCGAAGCTGGATTTACAACGAATTACAACGAGAGAATAACCAACCATCCACTGGCTCGTCTGCCATGTAGTCGAGGCAATAATAAAGTGAGACGTCGATGAGGGTGCGGGAACCGGAAGCGAGAAGTGAAAGGAACAGCGAGGAAGACGAAGTTGCTCTCTCTCTCTCTCTCTCTCTCTCTCTCTCTCTCTCTCTGGATATTCAATTTCAATCGGATTCCTTGAGAGCTTCATCCCTAGAATCTGTTACAAAAGTTCGGTTTGCGACGCGGACGAACGAAGCAGACCGATTTCGACCTCTTCCACTTGGACGGGGGTGTGTTTTAAAAGTACACGAGAGGAGGTAGAACTTGTTTCCCCTTTTCTTTCAACGAGTCGTTAACTTTGCTCGAAAGCATAACCCATCCTCGGTCTTGACCCTTCTTCTTCTTCTTTTTCTTCTTCTTCTTCTTCCTCTTCTTTTTTTTCCTATTCTAGTTTTACTCTGATGTGACTGCTGTTTGTCGGGGAACACGTGTTTAGAAATGTTCGGAATGTTTCTGGATGAGTTACACCGTGGTTTATAAGTATGTGCATACTTAGGTAGATTTTTATTAACGATATATATTATGATATATTAAGATACACGAATTAAACTGAAAACGATGATCAAAAGCAATAGCTAATATTTTCTTGTGAAATCGATAAATCGTAGGAAATTTGAATTCTTCGTTCGAAACATCGACTCGTATTGTAAAATGATATATTAAATATAGGAATAGAAGACTTAAACAATTTAAAAAATGTTCGATGGTATCTCTAATGGTCCAATTTAGAAGAATCTTTTGTATCTTATCTATAGCTTGACAAGCAAATGAGCTGTCCAGTTATGAAAACCAGATGTTTCCTTTTCCACGATATCTCGGATATATCGGTTCACGATTTCACTTTTGCTAACGCGTTTTTTGAAAAGATCGCATAAATCAGCGCTGACGATGCATAAGCTTGCGGCCAAGCTGAAATATCGTGTTCCGAAGAGCGTACGAATACACGTAGTCTCGATCGTTTTATGACCGACAGAATGGTGCCAGAATTGTGCCAGAATTTTTCGTTTTATTCGTTGGTAGAAAAGCACCGTCGTCTCCCGGAAGTCCGCGCGCATACAGAGCCCCGCGCTGTCCTGGAGCACAGAACCATCGTTTAAATTTATGTAAAATCTGCTCGCGGCCAACGCTGAAAGAGAAAGAGAGAGACGTTGCAGCTGCTTTTCATTATTTACGAGCCAACAAGTAATCGCGTTCACGACAACTTGTTGCTTACTAGAAAACTCTGAACTTGGCGGCCGCGGGACCATCGGTTCGTTTGTTCGCCAAGGTAATCGCGTGGTATCGCGCGCACGCGAGATTCCCTCTTCGATTTGCGCGATTAACCGTGGGATTAGTTTTCGATTGCACGCCAGAGAACAATTCCCGCGACGGGAACCGACTGATACTCTGGTAGAAGAATCGTCTGTGACTTCCATCAGTGTAACTCTCTTTCGTTAAGTTTATCTTTTCCAGCGTTTAAACATTTAGCTATTTACACCCATGACATATACAGGTACAGCGTTGTCGTGTTAAGTGAAAAGGGCATATCTGCAACTTTATCTGGTTGTTAAATATTAGGAGCCATTTTTCTCCAGCTTTTGACCGGATACGCCTATCTGAATTAACGTAATATTCCACAGTAATATCCTTGTTATTTGATAATTTCGTGATTTTAGCTATTGATCTTTATAGGCTTAAGCAATATTTTGTATTAAAATATATGAATATTACAGGCAAGAAACATGATTAATTATACCTTCTGGCTGTTATAGAAAAGCAATTATGGTATTCTGCTATTTATTTATCCCTGAATATTTCAAAACTATCGATTGTTGCAACGGTACTTTTACATATTTCATACATTTCCAAATTGATTGTTAATTCGTCCAGTATAATTATGACTATCATATCTCGTTACTGTATTAGTGGAATTTCAAAGAGTTAAAAATTGCCTATAGTAAATGTTCAATTACTTTTGTAAGCCACTGTGCGTATAATATTTATAAAGAAAAAGGGAGTATGAATAAAAAATGAATATGACGATAAAAGAAATCGTAACAATGTTCTTCGGCCTGTTATTCGTCGTCTGTTAGCAAAATAAATTTCCTAACATCGTGATTATTCCATATCCGATGTTCCCCTTGACGCTGATTCAGATTGAAACAAGCGAACCAAACAATCGTCTTCGGATTGAATTAAAGACAAATGTTGGATGATAAATTCGAACGGGGTGCTGTTTTCGTTCCTCGGACTTTTCGTGCGTTTTCTCGAACGTTCTTCTTCGATATAAGTTAAGGGCCAGAAATTGGGTCAATGGTGTCGACAGACAAACGGTCCGACACGTAAGCGAAATCCGGCTCTCGTCCAGCAACGTTCGCGCTACGGAATATTCCAACGGTTGAGGGTAATGAGACGTAATGAAATGTGAGGAAAAAATACGAGGGAGAGGAAAGCGAGCCGATGAGAAAGACGAAAGCGTGAGAAAGAGGGTAGTTTTCGGTTAGGTGGATCTCTGTAGCGAGAGTCCGCAGTCGTGGGAACCTCTTTGTCCGGTGACAGTAAACGACGTACGACTTCGCTGGTGAAATAACGTTCTCGTACTTTCGTTTATCCTGGCACAAAAATGTTCCCAGATGTACAAATAATGCAGAAGCAAGAGCATCTCTCCTGAATTTCCAAAACAAATGTTAATTTTTAATTTTTCAAACACTCAGCGAGTTAATGTTAGATCAGGTTTTGCATTTCCGAGATTGAGATAAATGATATAAATGTCATTTCATTTTTAAAACTGGTGAACAAAAAAAAAATTTCATAAGGTCTTGAGGAAATAATGTAGTAATATTAAATGAACGTTTAAAATTAACGATCACATATGTACATTTTAACGATAAAAATTCATACTAACATTCTCTGGTTTGATCTCAGAGAAACATTAAAATTAAAAAATCAACAAGAACGAGCTTATCGTATTCTTCTCGCGTGATTTGTATCGTGCGCTATTTGTATCGTGTCTGTACGTGTACAATTCATACTACTGAAAATATTAAATACAGGAGAACTAACACGCAAAGAATTATTCGTTCGAGTAACTTTTTTAATTTTGTAATTGATAATTCTTATAAATCTGGAATAATAGAACTAGTTAGTCGTTGGAAGATAGCATTGAATCAAATTACTTTGATCAACTAAATGACGTTTGAAAGAAATAAACCGTGCGCGGTTCAACTTTTATTTGAATAAACGACACTTTATATATACCAAGCTAATACTTAATTGCGTTTTTTCTTTGTATCAGGAGAAGACTTTTATAATTCATATCCCGCGGAGAAGAAATTATTTTTAATCAGCGTGGCCGCATAACGATTATCGTTCGATTTATCAGAGCAGCCGGATTTTTCCGCGACACGGCAAGGTGCATTTAATTTGCATCCCGCTGGGAGAGTTTCATTATCATTTTTGTTCCTCTATTAGCCGGTTAATTAGTGTTCAATGAATATTTTTAATAACGTGGAATCCGTTTGAAACTCGGTGAACCGTTAACCTCGTGATTTTATACCATTTTAGTTTTATTCCCTGCTAACGTAAAATGAAATTCACTTTTTTTCATGATATCGATGTTGTTTAGATTATACCCTCGTGGATACAGAGGTTTCAATGTCATTGTTACTTTATTATAGTTTTCAATACAATACGCTGACTGTAAAACCATCCAAAAATTGTTCATTTTTATAAGTTATATATTTATAACATATATTCTTATACCTTAACGTATTAGGTTGTCGGAAAAGTGTCTTTCTTCTACAGACACGTCTTTTACGACAACGCATCTTTATACAAACATGAAACCTAATCTGTCGAACGTTGTGATTTTTAGTTTGATAGAACAAAATAGATCATACGTGATTCGATAAAATAATATAAAACAAGAAATGTCGTGCATCCATTATTTCCTTATAAAACAAAAGAAACTTTTCGGACGACCTAATAACAAGAAACAAAATCGTTGGTTAAATAAAAACGCACAACGAAAATCATATTCGAAACGTATTATTGCGTTTCTTGTTAACAAAAAATTCGTCTGGAAAAAGTCAAATCTCGCGTGTACACACTTCCAGAGACAAGTTGCTCTAGAAAAAGTTGCCTCTGGCAGTGGACAAACGCGTAGATAGAGACGTCTCTAGACAGCATCGAGGACCGCGTCAGTTTTATTTTAGTTTCTTAGTGAGAAAGTAATTACTTAGTTTCCTCTGATTTGGCAACTGGTTGCCGGGAAAACGTGGTGGAACTTTCGGATGTATGCGGTTCGTTAACGAGTTGTGTTAATACGCCAGCCGCTCGGTCACTCGGTTTATTTGTGTTTGTGAAGCGAATTAACACGCCAACCAACTCGTTTCAAACTTTTGCTACTTGCACGACCGACAGATAGAAAGATTTTGTCGGTTTTTAATACGAACCATCCGACTTCGAGATCCGCTTGAAATCCTGTACACGTAGTTTGTTTTCCTGTTTTTCAAGGAAATCTTATAATTGCTTCAAATCGAGTATTTCGATATTTAAAATCCGATATACATCGTCGCACGTCGACCATAAGTATTGCAGCATCTGCTCGTTACATTTATTGGAAAACTCTGACGAATTTTATTTTATTTCGCACTGGATTGTTGGTAAAGTTTTATAACACTTTTGATAATTACTATGTGCGTCCTGTAATTGATTTTTGTATTTGATATTTGAATTGTAAGAAGATTATTTTATTATGAATTTTAGCAAAATGTAATATCTCTCTCGTTAAACGGAAATAAATTTTGTCCCTAGTTAACGTATTTTATTCGATAAAATATATTCAATAAAATATGGAAATATTCATGTTCTTTAAATACACGTAATAATTCGAATAGACTTTCGTGAGACACTATGCAAGTACGTATTATACTTGATCCTACCGTTAAACGAGATATAAAGATTTTCCTCTTGGTTTATATCAGACGGTTTTTTGAAAGCGTTCCAAACGTAGAATTTGTGTCGAGATTAGCATTCTATTCGGTTTTAGTAGTCTTACGAGAGTTATTTAATCGCCACTTGATTACGATGTTTAAACAACGTATGCTATGGCTCGAGATTGAAAAAATTTTACGAGTGAAATGCAAATAGGATGATATGCTTTTTTTCGGTAATTAAACATGGAAAACCATGGATAAATTGCCCGTTGTTCGTTCGTCTTTTCATTTTCTATTTATAATAATCGTATCAACCATGACGCGCTATTTCCCAAATTTTTCGCGACCTCGTTGTTACTTTGACTCATAGAGCGGAATAAAAAAAAAAAAAAAAAAAAAAAAGAAACGCCTGGAACAGGAAATTGTAATTACTGTTCCGGTTTAGGAAATTAAAATATTTTCGAGAAATTTCCGAACGCGCGATTGAAATTTCCATCGACGTTTATTCACTCGTAAACGTTACTGCATATTTTCACATTGTCGGAATATTCGCGATTCTGCTTCTGACAGTGTATTTGTGTATTTTGAATACTTTAACATGATGTCCGTGCTGTGAACGCCCAAATCGTGCTTTAGCACTTCGAAAAAGAAATTACTTTGCAAACAGGACAGGCTTTTTAATTGGCAGGATTATTCGATTTTCTATCAACTTCGCTATACCAACCGCGTGGAAACGCCTGTGACACGATCAACGCGTAAATGATGTCTCTCCTCCTAGTGAAACTATGGATGTTCCATTTCATCCAGCTATTTCTTCACGTTGCTGGCAAACGCGAACGCGTTCTCACCTAACTTTTAGCTCTGCTACTGTATAAAATTTTTCTGAAGAACTAAACTGAAAAAGACAACATAGAATAGTCCTCGAATCTCTTTGAAAAAAGTTCCACGTAGTCTTTTTTTTTTATTTTATATTTTTATTTTTCTTGTTGCTAGCGCTTGACAACGCTCATTTTTCAATGTTTCAATGGATGTACGAAGAAAGTTGTGTTTTGGACCAAGATGCGACGATCGTTTATACGTGTGTTTAGTAAAAAATTATTTCCAAAAAAATCGTTTAGTAAAAAGAATTAGCAGCACCAATTAGTATAGAATTATCTTAAGCGTAATAAACGATAAACGTGGTTTCAGCGAATATCGAGATTCATTATCATAACGGATAATCGATTGTTTAAACACTTTTGTGATTTTTGCGAGATGTGTACTCGCACTAAATATCTCGCAATTTCTACCTAGATTTTCATGTTGAACGGTACTAAACTTTGCTGATATGATTACGACAGTTTGCTCTCGTTACGATGTTAATGAATGTTTAAAATATTTCGTATACCACGAATAACATACACGTGCGTGTAAAACGTATCTACAAGTGTCCGAATGTTTTCGCTGACCTGTGTACAAGAGGGTAATTACTGGAAAATCCATGAGTATTTACAGCAAGGTAGAGTAGGGTGGCGTGGACCGGCGGAAAATCACACGTCGTGAAATTTGGACGAGTAGCAGCGGCGACGAGCGATCGGAAGCGATTCGAATGCGATTTGAATTTTGAGTACACTCGCGAATCTGCATATGTAAACACCGCGGCCGCGTCGCTGCATACCGGCCTGCGATAGCATCGCCGATTCCAAAACGTTTTCCCGCGCGTACGTGCAATCATGCCACCTATACAATGTGCCCCGTTCGTTGAACGAGACGATTCCGTAGGTGTTCATTATTAAAGCAGCAGCGCAAGCTCACCGAAAAAGCCCCGGTTACATTCGCTCGTGTACCGTGTAACGGCCGATTTTTGGTTTGCATTCATCCTTTCCCCGCCTTTGTGATGCTGCGTAGCTTTATTGCACGAACGAATATCATCGTGTTGCTCTCTCCGCAAACCCCTAGATATTGCAATTAAGAGCGAAACAAGCTGCCGTAATTATTATTTGTAGTTTGGTTAATGACGTGAAATTATCTCTCTTTCTCTCGTGAAACGTTGCTTGGTTTTGTAATAACGAAGGATATTTGTGATCGATGACGAGTTTCTCTGTACAAGGTTCCACCGGAATCAATATCCTGCGTGAATTTCACGTAGAATTTTCTCGTACGTAGCAATATATCTATACGCCCGGGACGCGTGGACAATTCGTTCGCTACGGTGTAATTGCGAGAAACACGTCGATTGATCCAGCCTCCGATCGGAAGATCGTCGGGATTGAAAGCCGCTTGAAATTTACATCGCACGTCGGACTTTACGACCGTGTGATTCCGCGCGCGTATGCTCGCCCATGCTCCTTTTTTTTTTTTTTTTATCGAACGTTATGAAGCATTTAGTTAGTACTGGCGTGGGAAATGGGTAGTTTTTAGTAAGTTTTCTTAGTAATTCTCGATTGTCTCGAAAGAGTGTTTAATATTTTCTTTATGGTGTTGATAGATGTTTCACGGGACGTGGCTGCAGTGGTCGACGCTGCTGTTGCTGCTGCTAGGAACGCGGCTGCTGTTCGTGGTCGCCCAATGTGGATCGTTCGCCCAGGATAGACAGGAAAGAGAGGACAAACAGGATAAACTGGCGCTGTACAAAGTCACTTTAAGGACTTACTGGTCGAGGGCGCGATTTCCACGACATTATCCAGAATGGAAACCACCGGCGCAGTTCGGCAAACTAATCGGTGAGTCAATTTAAACGTGTTTTCTAACGGATATTCCAAAATATTTCTCCACGTCCACGTAGTCTATGAAAGATTCGTATTAACATTTTCATAACGTAGCACAAAGACAATTCTGCCAAGCTGTCAAATATAATATTACAAATTTTATGAAATCAAAAAGAATAGAAGATGTTTTATGATGTTCATAAACTTATTATTTACATATTCAATTTACATTTTTAAATTATAGAAATACTTCTTGTTCCTTCTATTTGTATAACAGGTAATATGCTTTTTAATTGATACGTTTTTTGTAACTCGACGAAATAATAATTTACTGTATTTATAGTTTTTTTAATAACGTTGCGTTTACCCAATTTTTACACGTTATTCCACTGGTACGTAATGAATTAAGGAATGTCCCGATTGTGTTATTATAAAATATTTTAACGTGAAATCTCCACGATAAAGAATTAATTAATTTTTAAATTGTTCCTTCTAAATTCTTCGTGTTGTCGCATTGCGAAAGTATACAACGCGGTACAAAACGAAGAAAAGAATTTGAGCGCGATTCTATTAGCAAGAATACCATTCTTGGAAGAATCAATTAACGAACGAAGACGTTCGAACTTTAGCCGAGATTCGAGAAAATTCGTAGAATCATCTCGACGTCGAGACTTCTGGAAATTCGTTCCGCACGGTTTCGATGATCGGCGAATACTTATTTCTGAGCCGTGGCGCATTTCGAGCAACGTCAGCCAGCGGAACACGCCATTTCCGAGGTTTATTCTCTTCGACCTCCTTTCCCAGCCGACGTGAGAAACGATAATTGGAGAAGTTGGAAATTATCGGACGTCGACGCGTATGTCGTCGTTTCCAACGATGTCGGAGCTTTCCTCTGTCGCTTGATATACCGAATCTCGTAACAACACCGCTTCATCTACCACGCTTATTTCGGATTTTCTAAGACCATTATATATTCTTTTTTTTTTTTTAGAAAAAGAAACGCAAGATAGACTTAAAAATTAATTTTCGTAATATTATATTAATATCACTGTGTATGTTTTATCTTCTATCGTTGCAACATCTTCTATCCTTTCCTTTAAAATAATTTTTCAAGAATTTTTATTCAAATAGCTTTTAATAACTATTATACAACACAGTTTATCCAACAAATGTGTCGACTATAAATACCTTTTATATGTAATCTAGTCTCCGCGTTCTCTTATTTTCTAACGTACAAGATTATATCGCGTATATCGAATGCCAAGTTACACAATGTTTCTCCAGCAATAAGCAGTTTTCGAATAACAAATCAGATGAAATTTTCGCAACAATAATCATATCGAACGACAGATTACATAAAATTTTTCCAACAATACGTTAAATAAATCTTCAAATACCTGTTTCTTCTTTTCTCTTTAATTTCTCAGAATTCCACCCACGGATACCTATAACACTCACACGTTGTAAAATTCAACGAGACCGTTTCAATCGCGACACAATCCACCGTCGAGAAAGAAATTCTCGTCTTCGTGCAGGTTGGTAGCGCGATCCAGGGGGCGGAAGGGCGTTGTAGTCGGTCCATAAACAAGGGGAATATTTCAGATGGTAATGCGAGCGCGGGAACAGGTGTCGTGACTCCCTGACGGTCTATAAATTTTCCTGGCGCCTCGTAACTCCGCGCGGTTTCGCACTTTCGATTCGTGGCTGTGGCCACCACGCACCATCCAACGAGATGGAGGGTGGTTTGGTAAGCGTGGCGGGTGGCTAGGAAATCGAGGGTCGAATAAATCCGCGAAGCACGTTGGTTCGCGAAGGGAAACGTCAAATTCGAATTAGAAAGGCACGCGGCGTTCGGGGAAATTCAATTTCACTTTAAAGACCGTCCTCGTATTCACGCTGGGTAAACGTCTAGGGTTTGGAATACGGGGGATGAAGCGAGCCAAGGGTCACGAAAGCGAGAGGAGCGCGGCGAAGAAAACTGAAAAGAGAAAAGGCGAGGATATGCTGGGAATGCGAATGCGCGCGGCATTTTGTTTTACGCTCGCAGAAAGAACTCGTGAATCGTTAGAGCTTGTCGAATTTCCACCCTCCAACTGATACAAGCGTTTCGCGGAAAGCTGCCGTGTCATCCGTCGAATTTGCCGCTTGTATTCGTTAAGACGACGACTCGTCGATTTTACGCGGAAATTCGACCGCCTGACTCCGTATCTTCTCCGTCGTTGTCGAGCAGGCTAAACCGCCGTGTAACACAGTTAAGAATCGCTGCGATATTCGTACAACGGGTTGAAAAATTGCTGCGGCTGTTGCGTAGCGTGGCGGGTATTATGAATTTCAGAGTGAGGCAGAAATAGAAGGTCTTTACTCGCGTAGGAATTCTTCTGTTGATAAGTATGTTCATACATAGATGTACTTCCGTTCGGATATTTGGTTACAAATGAAGATGACGAGAGAAAAAAATAATAAATGATATTGCCTGTTTCTTTATGCAAGAATAATTTAGATATTGAAGACGCTGTCGATCGATTTCGCACGAAATCTATCTTTCCGTTTCCGACAAAACAACGAATTAATTATACATCTTCACGCTTGATAATTCTGCTTCAATTTTTTGCGCTCAGTCTAATAATTTATTCACGAAGAAGAGCGATGTGATTTAGTTTCATGCTGGTTGTATAAAATCGCATTCAACGGTATACAGTCAACGTTCGCTACATTGTTGCAACCACGATTCGGCGTGTCTGACCACGAGCGTCCGCAACTACTGTCTCTCCATTCTCCAAGTGTACGATCAAAGCGAGGCCTATTTTCTCTTCATTTCCTGGCATTACGAAAGCAATTAAAAGAAACTTCCGGAAAGGAAGCTGGAACTGGGTCACGTTTTCTCTTGCGGACAGACAGAAGAGAAAATAGAAGGTACTAGCGGTAGTACGCGACTAGCGATAAACATCGAAGAGGTTGCGAAGGATAAAAAGAACGCGAAGGGGAGCGAAACTCGAAGTCGTTGCGAACACGGCTACAAAACGTAATCGAAAATCCTTTACGACGATTCGTCGTACGACGGGCATTTTTAGCTATCAAGGAAGGTTCTCTCTCTCTCTCTCTCTCTCTCTCTTTGTCTGCTTTCCGCATTCCGCAGAAACTCGACGAGAAAACCTTTCCAGGATATATCCTGCGTATACAGACGAACGGGCACGTTCGATCGTTAACGGGCGACTAATGGAATGGAATTCGCATCCAGATCGTCGGTTCCATCTCTCGACCTTCGACTCCACCTCCACAATGGGGGTTGCTCTTTTCTTTCTCCTCTCGTTTTCTTTCACCCCCTTGCTACCCGAGAAATCGTAAAATCGGCACCGACGTTCGCGTTGTTTTCCTCCCTGCAATCCCTAGTCTGCTAGACTTAATTCGATTTTTCCATTCCTAATCCTTTTTTTTCTCCTCGTTTTCTTCGATCGGTTTTAACGTGTTCCAACTTCTCGTTTGTATTCTCTGGAATTTTATTTGTTTTTCTTTTTCTTTGTCTTCTATCGCGGAAGAATGTGTCCTTTCGTACGACAGTGGTATCTTCACGCTGGTTGAGGTGAAAATGATAAGAACGTTACCGCGTGTCTGTAATGTAACGATCGGGTTGGAAATATCGACAGTCACGTAGACTATTGCTGTATTTCCTGGGATATTGTCTTGGTTAGATAGAGGCCGACTCTTGCATTAGTCGAGATATTTCGTCGAAGCGAATTCAGGAAATTGTCGTTGCCAGAAATACGCGAGCCGCGAACGCTCAAGTCCCTCAGTACAGAAATTAATAAAACATCCCTCCGATCCGTGGCTAGCGTTTATTCAATCGAGAGATCGTTGAATTCTTTTATCGGGGTGTGTTCGATCGATAGCTATCAGCTTGGAAGAAATAATTTCATTCTAAATATTGCAGGCGCGAGAGAATCTTTGTTTTCTAAATCACTCTGATTATCAGATCGTTATTAGATCACATTTATTTTTCATTTTCCGCGTCAATCTTCTACAACCTAGCATTCGCGCAGTACCTACTCCATTTTCCATCAGCCAGTCAGAATCATGTGCAGGAAAATCTAAAAATCGTTGTCTCGTTAATCCGCTGCACACGCCTGGCGGCGGAATTCTCGAGTGGTTGAATTCTAGCTGGCAAAAAGGCTCATCGCATATTCACGCGGGTTTCCGGATCGAAGAAATCTTTGACGACGCGAGAAAATGTAGACACACGATGGAAGAGAACGTAGAGAAGAAAATACAGAGGCTAAGGAGAGGAGAGAGAACGCTTTAGACCGAGGAGTTTTCTCTTCTGTGGACGCTCCAAGGGCCGCTTCTAATTATTCTTCTCTCGAGACACCCGCAGCGCGCACGGTGTTCTCGTTATTTTTTTTTTTTTTTTTTTTTTTTATTTATAGCCGGGGAGCGACGGTTTGGAGCTAGCGCGAAGCGGAAGGACAGAGACGGGTGGATAGAGCGAAGAGTCGAGTAGCGAGTCAGTGGAAAGAGACACGTAGAAAGAACGAGAGAGACTCAGGGTGTGCCCGAGAGCGAAGGAGCCGTAGGTAAAGAGGAGAGGTATTTTTAGCCTGAACCGAGAGAGTCGGGCTTCTCGTTTTGCTCCCGTTTCCTCGTCTCTCCTTTCTCGTGTACCAGCTGTGCTCGAATCGACGCTGAAAAGCAACAGAATCGGGAAAAAATGATGCACTTAGCGGCGCGTTTCGCGACGCTGATATATCCGTGTGTTGCCCGCTCGTCTCTCCCGTTTAATTTTCACCGAGACCCTCGTTTTTCTCGCCTGTGTAAAATATTTCGATCTAACGAACCGCTCTGTTCTTTCTTGCCTTCTTTTTTTTAGCCTTCCTTTCCTTTATCGAAAAAATTGATCACGCTCGTAGATCGTTAGAATAATTGTTTTTCGATATATGGTAAAAACTGTGTGACGAATGGTGTCGTCCGATTCTACTTACAGTTGGAGAATACTCCACGACCAGGTGTTATTGTTGCTGCTTCCTCTTTTATCGAGAAAATTGATCACGCTCATAGATAGTTAGACTAATTGTTTCTCGATATACGATACAGACTGTCTGCCAAGATAGCGTCCGATTCTACTTGCAATTCGAGAATACTTTGCGACGAGCTGTATTATAACCATTTTTCTTTATCGAGCAAATTTATCGTTCTCGCGGGTCGTTGGAATAATTGCTTTTTAGTTAATGGTAAGGACTGTTCGACAAGGTGTCGTCCGATTCTACTTGCAATTGGAGAATACTACGTGGCGAGATATATTGTAGTTGTGTGCGCTGTGTAGTCGGTCTCGAGCTCTTCCACTCGAAAATCGAAAGTATTAGACGCGTGACAAGTGCCGTGGGCGGGAAAAACATCACCGGGCAATTTTTAGTCCACAAGATTCCACGACACTCTTCCTGTTTCTATGAGTAGATACATCTCTGGTCGTAATCGTATACAGGGTGGCCCACGAATTAGTCACCACGATATTGCGGCTGGATTTGACAAAACCGATTACGTAGAAACATATTTGTATCTTTGTGTTACGTATCGGCGATGGAGTTCTAAATTACAGTTCAAGAACAAGTTATATTCATTTTGTATCAGATAATTGAAACGGCGCACGTTATTATAATAATATCGAACTCGTCTTCTATTCTAAAATTAACGATGCTACTTAACATTTTTATTTTATAAAAAAAAAAGATAATAGGTTTTTGTTCGAAGAATTTCCCTACTAAAGGCACGATTTTCGGAATAAAACTGGTATCTTTGCGGCACGTGGAGGTCAAAGTGCGATCCTTCCACGGAACTACAAGTCTCCGGTTCTCCGGTTCTCGAGCTCCGTGTTTTCAGTGTCGATGGAATGATTCCCCGAGCATCCTTTTTCCCTTAGTGAAATTCTCACGTGTCTCGTATCGCGATGCAAAAAGCAAAAAGAGCTTTCGAAAAGGGTTCTTTACCCGTCGCCCTGGTATTCTTCGCGATTCGTTCCTTTTCTCGCGATGACACGACTCGTCCCTGCTGTCCTCTTGCGTTTCTAGTGCGTTGGTCGACTGGCGAATGAAAAACCTTGGTCTTCCAACGCAACCGGCCGTGCACACGTTTATTAGGCCTCGTAGTTAATTAAAGCGAAGCGCGCAGGGTCCTTGGAATTGAAATTCCAGGTAATATGAATAGCAGCGTTCCTCTCGTCGTCGGCTCGTATCAAAGCGCTACATCTTTCCGGAGCATCTAGCTGTTTCGTAATTGCGCGCCGCTTGTTGTCCACTTCTTCTTGCACTTTCTGTTGCTCCCGCTTCCTCCTTCTTCTTCGCCCTGGTTAACAAGCATCGCTGATTTCTTTAATCGAGCAACCAGCCTCGCGTTGATTTCTTCGCCGCGACAAGCGTTTCTTCGTATATGAAACGAAAAGCGAAGTTTGCTTGAAACGTACCAACGTAATTTTGACATTTAATTTCGATTCTTTGGAATCTCTTGATAAAAGAATTATCTTTATCCCCTGAAATTTCTCTTTTATCAGTTATCGATACATTTTTCCTGGTAGATTGTGAATATGACACGTTTGTTTATTTTATACGTACATGACGATTCACAAAGGTGTGTATATATTCAAATAAATTTAACACTAGAACTACCACACCAATCGAACCGACTGGTTCTACAATTTTATAAATTTGTCAATCCTCGTTTAGGGATTATGGAGCCAGATGGATTAATAATATCAAAAATGTACTACATAACATGGACTTTTGTAAGAAAGTAATAAATCAATAAATATAAAAATATTCTATTATTACGTATTTTTTAAAGACCAGTCATTTTCATTGGTTTTGGTAGAAATAGCTTCGTGTTAACTATCGGTGGTTCTAGTTTTAAAACTCATTTGTAAACGTTGTTTGTCTTAACTTAAATTCGTTTGTTGCGCTATACTAATTATGAAAAATATCAACGTACAACATATATGTGCAGTTTTGAAGGATTTAGAATAAAGATGGTAGTATAGAATAAAATAATTCAGAGCATAACAGGTTGAAACGATAATAACGTAAGGTGACTGCGCTATATAGGCGTTCCAATATTTTTAGCCGATAATAAGGATCCCATCTGGCTCGTTCCATCCGTCTTAACGAGTCTCCTCGAACGTCAGACGCATTAAGCCCCGGTCTTCTTGTCCCGATCGGCTTGCTTTGCGGTCGATTCATCTTTTTAGACCATCTCGATCCACGTCGTTTACGTCGTGTCCGTTTTCCCGTTTGCAACGCCTCGTTTGTTTCCTTTGGCGATAATAACGAGAGAAATTCTGCGAGCCAAGACCGACTTCTCGTCACGTTTATTTCAAAGACCAAAGCCAAAGTATCGGAACTTAATTTTAATTAATTCCTTCTTGGTTTAATAGCGTTAGGTAAAAACTCAAATGTTTTACTCGCTTAATTAACCCTTTCTTACTGTATAGGTCGTGTGATTTTCTAGCCGATCGATTTTAATCAAAAAACTGTGTTTTAGAACGTCAAATTCGATCACGGCACGCGTGTCGCATTTCCTCCAAGAATGTCGCGCGGAATTGAAATTGAAATTTGTTTACGCGCACGAGCTCTATCGATTCGCTTTGATTGCGCGGTGTAAACACATTCGGGACGATTCATCGACGATGCCACGAATAATTTGCGGCTGCGCGAAGCGGTTGCACTTGACGCAAAATGCTCGTTATTTTTTCTAATTGCTTCATTGACGGAATTTCACTGTTTCCGCGATCTCTGACATTTCGCAGAAAAATATACTACTGACGAAAAAATGTGGCGCCGTTATACGTCCCATAAATTCGAATAATTTAAAAGAAGAGGAGATGGCTTTAGAATTGTATTACTTTAGAGAGTCGTGTAATCAAGATTCTACTTACAATCGGATGAAGAAAATTACCATTGAAATCCGAAGTGTAGCATGTGGAAATCTAAAACGAATTGGCAACAAAATTAGTAGGAAATTCAATGTATTAATTCCATAGATTCCAAGAACCGAACAAAAATTCAACTCCGAATGTTATTACTTAACAAAATTCTTTAACCAAATATTTCTTGAAAGAAAGAACATTACTATCGAAGTCAGTCTTATAAACATTCAACCAATAACAAAATTTACAAGGAAATTAGTATAAATACACGTAAAAAGATGATCCTAAATCTCAAAGACCAAAGTGCGCTACGATACGAACGATAGATTCGTCGATACCTCTCGATCCATAGATTTTTCAGAATTGCGGAATCGGAACAGACGTTTCACTTTGAGCGTGCGAAACGATGAGCTTAGAATATCTATCGTGGACAGATATCGTAGATCGTAGATCTTTAAAAGGCTACAGAGAGAGAGAGAGAGAGAGAGAGACTCGTGAACCAACGAGAATTCGGCAGATTCATTTAGGCAACAGATAAAACTGGACAAAGCCAGGAACAAACAACTTACAAATCTCTCAAAGATGATCAACGTTCTGTCTAATTTGTAGTTTGATCCGGGTAGCTCCGTCGATTTGCTTTAAAATTAGTCGCGTTTTACTTACTACGCGATATTCTACGAAACAAAACCACCCTCTGCATGTATCTCCCTTGGATATGGACTTTCCCCTGGTGTCATTATCGCGAGTACAGGCAACCTACAAGCCGCAATGGGCGGTGAGCTGGAGTGGCAGGATAGAGGCAGATAAATAAATAGAGAGATAAAGAGTAGGAGGCGAGTACGACGGAAAGCTTTCTGTAGCGGATGTACTGCTCGCGTCTGAAAACCATCCCCCGTGGGGCTTTTGTTGATTTAATAAACGCGAACCCTCAAGCTCACCGCTTCGACTACGCATTGTCGTGCACTGGCTGCACCCCTCTGTTCGTTTTATCTCCTCCTTGATGTCTCCTTCTATCCACCCCCGCCACTTATTTACCATCTTTCCTTATGCGCGCGTCTCACCTTCCTTTTCTGTTCAATTTATTTGCCGCGCTTTCCTCTCGCCTTCTTATTGCTCCTTTTCTTTTTCTCCTTTTGTCTCTCCTGAACTACGCGTGATTTGTTCGACTATGGAACGTTCTTCACGCGATTTCAGCACGAGTACGGCGAGAGTAATCGTAAATGAAAGCGAAGGAAGGTGGAACTAGGCGACGGAAAATAATCGTTGATGATACAGGGGAGCGAGAGCGCGGTTGCTTCCGGGTAGATTCGCGGAATAAAAGTCGAGAAGGAGATGGAGAAATTGTGTTGCGTGATATGTTACGCTCGTTCGTACACTGCTCTTCGTGAGTATTAGACATCTGACGGTGTACAGAACGTGGCAATCGGTGGTTCAGATTGTTATCGATTGATCGCTTGGAATTTTCTATTCGTACAAGGCGAAGAAAATATATGAATTTGTCATAAAACGATCGATCGACGACTACACGGGGTTTCGCATAATTGATTCCCAACTTTTCTTTCAGGTCCGAACGGTGTTTGTGGTTCTTTCGCTTTTTACCATGCTCCTTGTTACGTAATTTTTGGATGTTTCGTAAAACATTTGAAAATAAAGAAGATGCTAGTCACAGAGTCTCGAATGTCGCTGAAATCGCAGAGTGAGAGTATCGGAGACGGAACGTCGCGGAGGAACGTTCAAGGGTATCCGGTTTCGCGTCAGCATATCCCATGGAATGTGTAATTTCGTAGACGCCCCATGATTTTATAGAATTTGCCGCACTTTGCCCGTAAATCCGGATCCGTTTGTGAATTTCTGGTACGCCCGGCATGGTTCAAAGGTGAAAGAGCAACCGGTGTCAAACGCTAATTTCCTGTGAAATTATTCAAATACCTTTCTCCATTCGACCATTTGATGGTTCTACCGTTTTGCTCGTCTCATCCGACGTGCTCCTCCATTACCGTTATAGGCTTCGTTCGCTTTAAAATGTCTTGTCGCTGCTCTCGAATGTCTTTCCTCGTTTAAAGTCGATTCAACGCGTAACAGTTTCCCAAGAGTTTCCATTTCTAGCCAATTTCTTGGCAAATTTTTACACGCGCTTGCTTCTCTGTGTTCGTGTATAACTCGCAAGGTATATAATCGTTCACGATGACGCAAAGTAGACTATCAGCGACGATTTAGCGGCACGCGGATAGAATTTCGTATCGGCGATTAACCAGGTTATCTGCCCATCCGCGTCGCTACCGGTTCGATTCGTTGATATCGACGGGGAGACAGACTGGGCAGCGTTAAAAATTTTCCACTCTGTTTTCCCCGGGCACCGGCGTGCTCCGAGCACGGACATACTGGGAAAGTAATTTGCCAGAGAGGGAAAGAGAGAGAGAGAGAAATAAAAATTACGTTTCAATGTTCGCACGGTGCCGCCAATTATTGCAATTTGCCCCGGCATTTCGCCCGGCAATCTCGGCAAATTGGAAAGCTAGTTGTCAGGAGAAAATATATAGCTCAGCGTACGTGTACCAGCAGGTCGAATAAAATGGTACCAACTATCAGTTTGTATAATATAAATAAAAAAAAAAAGAACATCATAAACTATCGAAGAGAGCTACAAAATCGAGAGCGAAATAGGGCGAATAAGGGTTCAGGTGTGGCTATACCTGTGACGATGTTTGTTACACTAGTTACCAATGTACAAAGGTGTTGGTTAGAATTTCACGAAGTTCTTCGATTATATTGGACTGGCAACTAAGTGATTGCGGATTTTGTTAATACCACCTAGTGACAAAATCCGCAATCACTTAGTTGCCGAACCAATGTATAGATTACTAGTTAAAGGATCGGTTTCTCGAGGCTTCGAAGGTATAGTAACGCGTTGAAGGGAAAAAGAAAATTTTGGGAGGCTGAAGAAAGTCAAAGTGTGCCTGTGATGACATATTCGAAGAGGAAAAATTCTCTGTTGCAACGAAATGGCACGCATATTTATTATTATTTTCCAAAATCTACAAAACTTGTGAGTTGTGTTAAGAAAGGACGAATAAGTGGAGGAGTCGCTTGCAAGGTAAAGTAAAGAGGGAAATGTATGTAGCAAACAAAAAGAAAGATCCTAGAGATAAGGGAGGAATAGGATGATTGGGCGTGAGAAGGCGTTGTGTGTTCGCTGTTGAAAGGAGAGAAAAATAGCGTATTCAAATAGAAAAATATATAAGCATCGGAAAACGACGCTTAATCGCGAAAACCAGTAACACAGTCGAGTAAATACGAAAGTACGTAATCCGAGAATCGATCGTAACACTAGCTACGTTTCAGCATCGGAGCGAAAATTTACAGGGAAGGAAAAACAAAATGTCGCACTTCGCGTCACGCGGATTATTCATATCCGATTTCGTCTATCCTTCGAGCTTCATACTGTGTCGTTTCTTCCGTCGAGCAAAACGTGTACCATTATAGTTTGTTTCAAAAGGAAAAGTCCAAATCGTATATACGCCTTTGAATACGTACTATTCCATTCTATATGCATTCGTACGTACATTTTTGAAAATTTATCGACTGTATTTACAGGAATATTTTTTCCCTCAAATGTTTCGGGTTATATATCACCAATTTGAAAACGTTCTATATATCGCTGTGTGTTAAAAGATTCGTAATCGCACTAGCATAACTCTATATCGCTTTCAAATCGCACTTCACACAATATACACATAGACGTTCTCTGTTGTAAATGTTCAAACATGTACGTATCCGTGTGCGATACGTTTCTTGAAAACGCGACTGTTGTCAAAAGGATCTGGCGTATGTGAGTCGCCATTGTACTCATTCGTGTGCGATACGTTTCTTAAAAACGCGACTGTTGTCAAAAAGATCTGGCGTTTGTGAGTTACCACTGTACGTATCCGTGCGCGATACGTTTATTTAAAACGCGACTGGTGATCTTGCGAAAAGATCTTGCGAGTTTGAGTCGCATAGAAACAAACGAGCAAAGTAAGTCGCCTAACTGCAAATACTCTTTGGAATCTTCGGCGATACCGCTAACAAGTATAAAGCTGGACTTGCTCCATTTGCCGAAGCTGTTTTCACGTACCGACCAACCAGCGGTTCGCAACACGCTACATCCGAGAATTTACTTTGAAAGTTAAACACCTAGACTTACGTGCAATCGATAGAGGGTGTACACGATGCTTGTAATGTTGATGCCGATCGTTTCGTACACTCAGTTTCCAACAGACGGTTCGTAAACGAGTCGTAAAATTAAAGTACGATCGTAAGCAAAGCACGATCCCTCCAGACTCGTCCATATACTTCATTGGCTTCTTATTACGTTCCTGCGTGTAGTTTTAAAAGAACACAGCGTTCTTCGTTAGATCGTTGCCCTGTAATCTTCGTATGGAATTATCAATTTCATAATCGCACGAAACTCGAGTTTCGTTCAAAACTCGCCTATTTCATCCCTAACAACCTGATAGTTAAGTCTTCTTTACTTTTCACGCTGTAAACACTCGAAGGAGTTTACCCCGGAAGAATCGGGTAATTTTCGAGGTACGAGGTTTAACTTAACAGGTTCACAGTTGTGTCTTCTATATTGCACTTTCCTTTCAAACCAAACCCTGGATCCTTTCTGTATACGCAACTGAAAATCTTAAGTTAAACGGGGAGTTTTAATTAGACCCTTCGCTGCACAAGCTCCGGTACACTGACCGTACTCGAAGGTCCACTAAAATTCGCGATTAACATCTTCCTGTGAGTCTTGGAAGCACGAATTTCGGTAGGGTCGTTAACATTCTCCGCAAATCTCTTCGAGGTCTTTCCTCGAGGATTAGGCGAGCTTCCTGCAACCCTATGTGTCGTGCAACGTTTCCCTCCTGTTACAGTGCCTTCCGCGTTTGAAAATTCGAAGCAACATCGCCTGTCACGACTCGAGATTAATCCTTGCTATTCGATTTACGCAACAGCGAGATTTCGTTATTTACAGCATGGAAATAGAAAAACTATAAAACCAAGAGGGGAAAGCCTCGCGAGACGTTTCGCCGTTACTTTGAAAGCGACTGACTTTTCCTGGCGGCGTTTGCCCGTGTTTCTCGCCGGAGTCCCGCGCACGATTTCATGAATAAATTGCGAGGGGTTGCGTCGAGACGGCGGAGCCAGGTGCGGACGAACAAACCTGTAACATCGGAACACGATCTTTCGCCGTCTGAGCAGCGGCTTCTTATTAACCAATAACAAAGCCTGGAAAAGCTAAGCTAGAAATCGCGATGGATGGGAGAGGGAGATAGGAATCGCGAGGGCAAGGGCGGGCAAGCTTAAATTATGCAAAGTGGTTCGATAACTCAACTTCCTTGCCTTCGACTTCGGTACCAACTTGGCTTTTGCTTAATATTTCTTTTAAAACTTCCACGAGCCAAACGCTCGTGTTTGCGAGCTGCTGCCTCTGAAAACCACTTTCACTGGTAGCCTCGTTGAATGGTTGACTGCAGGGGCTCGGTGCAGCCTCGTTTGTTTCAAAAGCTGGCCGAGCACGCCGTCTTGAGACGAATTGCCAGCGAGTAATAGGAAACGGAAGAGGGAAAGTAGAGAATGACCGCGACCAAGGTGGAGAAACGGTTGGAACTTTCTTAGCGTTATTCTGGTGCGCATAGACGCAAGTTGAAAAGATTTTTCTTCGTAGTAGCTCGTCCAGTGTTATATTTCTACTCGAGGCAGGAATTTTTGGTGTTTATTCGAAGAAAGAGAAATTTCTCAATTTTCTCTTTATAATACAGCGTATAATATCGTCGATCGATTTTCATAGCCGCTGAGTCGCATCAATTGCATTTGATTTACTCGCTACAAGTACATTCTCTTATGAATATAGCGAAATAAGAAATTTCTCAGCGAGAAAGAGGATCTTTGAGTTTTTTCGCGATGGCGTGATGACCAATGATCGGTGGATTTCTGTAGTTTTCACAATAAACTGTTGAGATGCGATATCTCTACATGTGATTGAAGATCTTCTTGTTTATTTAAATAAAAAAATGTTCGATTTTCATCGCAACACGATTACCAATCCTGAGTCGATTTACGTAATGTTTAAACCGTTAATTGGGCGTAACTCATTCAGAAACGAAAGGTTGCATCACGCCGATCGAAAAGACAAGTTTCACAAATGATGGGTCGTTCCATGAAACTTTCCTTCTCTTTTCCTCTGCTGGGGACGCGAGAGCAATTAAAAGTTTTATCGACGTAGCCCGTCGTTCGGCCCCGGAGAGAGCCAAGACGGATACCATCCCCTTGGTGCAGCAGGCGAGAAGATTGCCGGTTAATGTAGCGTTATAAAGCGGCCCGGTTTTCGCGGCTCGTGCGAGAATTTCTCCAGGATCCACCTTTCCGTCCCTCGCCTCTTTCGCCTTCCTTTCGCAGAGGAAGATCGTCCCACGCTTCTGGGATCGAGTTTGATCCCCGTGGCTCAAATAGTCTGTTCGCTACGTGCCTCGAATGTGGCCCACGTTATCGTCCAACTTTCTCCTTTCTAGCGATTGGCCCCCATCGTGTCGTCCAGACTTGTGCGAAATTAGTCAAGCAACCGGCTAATTTCGTGTGAATTAAGTTTACGGTTATTAAGGTTTACGACCGAAGCGTTTATTTGTTTGTAGTTTCGAGAAATATTCGAGACGGTGGAATGCGTTAAAGTTTCTACGATAGAAATTTTGTCCTATTATGAGGGAAGAGATTCCAATCTTTTACTCTTATTCCAGCACGAACGAACGCGATAAAAGTTTGCGGAAACGATATTTTCAAGTGAAATTTTATTTTCGTAATTGAAGCGTTAAAAGATATCGATAAGTGGCGCGTAACTTTTCAATGAAGTTGACGTTATAGAGAAGGAAGGTTGATAGCTTATTTGCTTCGGTTTACTTGTGTTTATTCTACGCGAATCTCAGAGTTGAGGAATAATATCTGCAAGAAGCCTCGGTCTATGATACAGCGATAAACTGCTGTTGAATAAACATACGAAATCTGTTGGTGCAACCTTAATCGAATTATCGCCATCGTCTAGAAACCCTGGCAAGAGAGAATAATAAACACAGAGACCAGCCTCTAAAATAGCTTCCAGCGGTTTATTCGCCTAACGGATCATCGAATGACTCTAATAAAACACTCTACGATATCTTTGTTTCAGCGATAATATTCCTATTACTCTTTACGTTCTAACATTCTTGTTATGTTTATTAACGTTCCTCGCGGAGCAGGATGTTGTAGCGACGAAACATCGCGGTAATGTCCGTCGGCGTTACTTGAAAATGAATATCGATCGGAAAGCTGTTAAGGCACCGTGGTTTTGGGATCGAAGATTTAAAGAGGAAAGTGCCGGAGTGAGAAAAGTTTAATGCACGGTTCCCGTAGTGTGCACGCTGAAATTCACAGCGCGAGACAAAGATTGCTCTCTCAGATGGGATCGTGGCGGAACATTTGCATAAGAATTGAACGGGCTGCACTCGCGCACGGCAAACATTTTTCCAAGGCGAGGCCGGGAACCGAGCAGATCGCGACACAGGGAGATATTAAAATCGAATGTCGGAGCGCGATTGTCGAGACCGCCTAGTAATTTCGGCTAATTACCGGCCGCAACGTCCATCATGCAAATCAGCTTCTGTCGCCACTACGTTCCTGTTCCGCTATGCTTCTCGTTGCTCTCGATAATCTGTTTCGTCGTCTGCGAGTTAAAGTCTCTTCGTCGTACGAATAAATTGACATACCGAGCGTTTTGTTTGTCGTAATCGATCGTCGAGTTAAAACAAATCGACCGTTCTAACAATTGCGAGTTTCTCAAAGACTAGAAACTCGCAATTCTTGTTCTCGTACGATTCTTGTTGCATCGTTTTCAAAAGTTCCGAAACATATTTGCACCCATACTCGAACGTTCTAAAGCAGTCATTTCGTTTTGTGGAAAATTGAAAGAAAGAAGAAGGAGAAAAATGAAAAAGAAAGAAGATGAATAAATTATAATTGTTCGAGTTTGGTGACAGTAACGATTTCAAGTAACGTTTTAATTCCACCACATTAAGAAGTAAGAAGGGCATTTTCCAACGACAGAGAAATTACTTAAATATCCAAGGATCTTGCGTAGACTTGGAAGATGTCAGTGGACCGACAGGAGAATTTGCATGAAAATATTATTGCACCGAGCTACGGCACATAAATTATGGCGCATCTGTTCCTGGTCCGCTTCTGTCTCGCTAGCGGGACATGCGGCAAGGTGTTTCAACCGAGGCGAGGTCAGGTCAGCCAAGCACTAGAAATTGTATCCGGAGCATGGCCCATTAGTCGAAATCACCACGTTGGCATCGTATCCCCGTTGAATAACTACGACGATTTGAATGCGGAAACAAAGAGAGGCTAGTCCAATATTTTCGCGTTAATTGTCACCTCGATCTTCTCTCTTCTTTCTTTAAGGAAACGGCGTCCCTCGTTAGTCCTTCTCTTCTTCGTCTTTTTGTGTTTCGTCTCTGGAATGGATCGTTTCTTTAGCGGCTAGTTAGCAGGATAAAATGAACAGTTGAAAATTCGTCAAAGTCTTGGTGATACCGAGAATTTCGTATTATACAACGGATGCGTTGAACGAATCGTCTGGTTAAATTATTTTGTTTTCGAACGTTTTGACTCGTAGCCGAAAAGATGATCGAATTATTTTTGATACATGAATTTTTCGGTTATCTTTTATGGCATTGCTTCATTGGATAATTAACGAAATTACACGTGTATAATTTGTGAATTTGGTGAATATCAAATGTTAAAGTAAATGAACAATTTCGAAAACGAGAATAAAGAAAAGTTCTCTAATGTCACGCTTCCTCGATCGATTTCTTATTTTACCGATAAAATGAAACTTTACAGACGATTGAGAAATGTCATGAAACTATATTATTACTTCGTTAAAAATTACAAAATGGAATCTTGTACTTAACGTTCTCTCCTGGTTCTCTCGTTTCGTGGAAAGTTGGCTGCTGAAACGACCCAGTAATAGACAGCCCAGGGGTAAAAACATCCTCTTATAGGTAGACGGATTTGGATAAAGTTTGCAGGTGTTCAGGGCATGATAATTCGAAAACCTAACGGGAGTTTCGCCTTAGTATGCGGGCCAAAAAGCGCCGATAAAATTTCTGCCGGCGAATTTATTCGGGAAACTATCCCACGGCTCCCACGCGTCCCAGAATTATCGGAAGTTTCCAACTGTAAAATGTCGACGTTCGCATCGCTCGTTCTTCTATCCCTTGCACTTTGAATGATGGAGAAAGTGGTGCGAATCTGATCGATTCGATTTCGAAAAACACGCTCTTCGTGCGATGAGAAAAAGATAGGAGAACGCGACCTAAATAAATTAGAAGTTGAAATCCACGAGATGGATTCGTTTTTACTGGAATCCGTGTCCGATATCGGACTTTTATTCGCTCGCTTTCGACTCGGCTTATCGATATCACTCGAGGCATCGTCAAGTTGACGAACGACGAAATGTGAAAAAAGAAGGAAAAAAAAATAGAAGAGAAAAAAGGGAAAGAAAATGCAGTGAATCGGTTCGTTGAATTTAATGTCGCTACTAAGTGGCAGGAAATGGTACAGCGATGTTAAGAGGCTTACGTTTGATCGGGAAAATGCCCGAATTGCTTTGCCTCGTCCACTTGTAATCCGTATCAATTTCGGACTTGAGAATCGAAAAGAAGGCTCGTTAATTACGCGAAATTCGCTGTCCATTCGAGGATCATCCAGTGCTGGTTACGTTAATTAATTTTTTTTTCTTCCGGCAATAACATGAAAGACCGAAGAGTTTATTTTAAAACAGGGAAATGTACGTTTGAATATCGCGATGACGGCGTTGATCTTGTTTTATCGTATATATTGAGTTGATGTAAATAATTAAATGGCAAACTTGCCGGAGAGGGGAGGATGGTACGATAAATTTCGATCGGGAATGAAAGCTCCTACGTAAGTCGGGGGATCGTTTCGTGGCTACGTATTAATCGTCGACGCGTAAATTACAGATTTAATTAAATTAAATTTGCGGCGCGTAATTGCGTGGTCGAAAATGCCGGCTCGCGGAATAAACATTCGAATACAAATACCCCGGAAGGGATTATCGTAAGAAGCATGGCGCGTTCGATATTATCTGTTGCAATTTAGAGTGTTAATCTCTCGTATTTGTATCAGTCCCAGTTTCGTTGTTAATTCGTGTAATTTGCGGATTGTGAACATTAAAAATTACAGCAATACAGCGACAAAATCCTTTACTGGAAGAAAGGTAGATTAGAATAAAATAAATATATATTTAATAAGTATATAAAACAATAATAATAAAATTAGTATCTTCGATATGATGGCCCAGGTTCAACGTTCCATGAGAAATAATTTTTCATGTTAATCAGGTGCAGTCATTTTTATTTTCTAATTTCTTTTCGTCAACTAAATAATACCGTGTCCGACATAACCAACATTTACTTAAACCCTAACAATTCCCTTGCTCCGTACAAATACGCGAACTACTACTCATCCACTACACATTTTCAAAATATGAATCGTTCTCTGTGAAACACATAATGTATCCATACTCGGAAAGTTCGTGTACTACACTGAAAAGGCTTGCTGAACCCTTCAATTTCAGAGGGAATATAACGTATAATTCCTGCGAGGAGCGTGTGCGCCATTGACTGTTGAATTTCAAAGGGCGGTTTTGGATGAACTTTCCAAAGGGTGGCTGGTTTTCAACCCTAAAAAGAGACTCGCACAGATTTGCCTACCATCCGTGGCGTAAATAATAGAAGGGTCAAATGTACTCCCTTTACTCCGGAGGTTTGAAAGCGGGATTCGTTTCCGAGTTACTTTGGAAAACTTGCACGGAAACTTGCGCGATAAACTATGTCATTAAAGATGTAGATTAGAGGCCGGTGATGGTTGCTACTGGATCTCGTATGCCGTTCATCGAGTAGATCTCTTCTCCAGTGGTAGCAGCTGTCACGTGTTTTCCCTTTGTCCCTCTCCTCCCTCTTTCTGTTTCTCCCAAGTGGCAAGAGGAACTTCGTAGTCGTTGCACCGAGTGTCGTTAGAGAGGCTGTAATAATAGCGATGAATTGTTGATAGGTATCGCGCTACTCTGTATTTATGTACAGAGGCATGCCAGCATCCCCCGAGTCACTTCACCCTTCGCGAATTCCTCTCTCATCACGTCACACGGCTGCCCGCTATGTCTATCTTGCTTGCATCGTAGCTACGGCTCACGATGCTTTTCCGTCCGTAAAATATGCAAGGAACGATGCTCTCATTACGACGAATTCATCCTCGAAATTTGTATATCGACACCCGAGCGCCACGCGCCAAAGGGTTTCCTGGAAGGGTGCATTTTTGATGGAGCTACACGACCGTGAGAGTTGATTAAGTTACTACCGGCATAAACGAACCTGCGAATATTCCGTCGGTGACTGGCATCACGTCCTTTGAAGATTTCACAGTCCCTTGAAAACATCTGGGTGTGGGAAAGATGATACAAATGGTAGAATAAAGTAGAGATGATAAAAATGGTTAGAAATTGAAGTTTACATGTTTTGAGAAACCAGACAAGTAGGAGAGAGAGAGGGAGAGAGTAGGATTTTTTGTTATTCTTGGGCCAGAGTCGAGAAAAATCAAAATTTTAATAAACGAGTTTGTAGTATGAATGGAAGTTAACAAGAAGAGGGAAATTAATTTTGTGAAATTCGATAATAAGAATTGATAATTTGCAAGAGTAAAAATATTGTAATTTGTAGTGCCGATTTAATTAATAGATTTTTCGGTCTGAATGATTAATAATATTAAAAAAAAGACAGTTGGACGTTAGGATACACATTTTTGTCCAAATTTTATTTTTACATATATCACAAGCAAAACAATTGATATTTTCATGGTTTGTGTGCATTCAGCGTATGCCAAGCCTTCACATTAGTTCTTTTTGGAACATTGAAAGCCTGAGCAGCCACAGTCTCATTCAAAGTCTGTCTCTGGGTCATTTTATCTTTGAGGAATAGCTTCAAAGCCGCATTCATGTTCTCCTCTGTCCATTTTCCTCCTCCCTGCTTTAGAATTTCAGACATTTTGCCACGAGAAGAGGTAGGAGAAAGATTAAATGAACGTCTGCTAATTCAATTTCAATCGCTAACAAATTAAATTTACACATAAAAGACTTTGGTCTGCACTGGTCGACGGCTGATTGTTAGTAGTGGAAGATAAAAGTACTGGACGCTAGTGGACGATAAACACGTGCCAACGCTTTAGTTTATAATGTATGTAATATACGAAGAAAATTGCAGAACTGCGGCTGATAATCACGTTTAATAAACTAAACATAGTGTACATAGTAGGAAAAGAAATCATTTATTTACCCGAGGAATAAAATATCTCTAGAAAATAGCTCTTAACAGTTGAAATTACAACGTATTCGTCTAACCTGTCAGAAAAACGAAAACAATGGAATAAACAACGTGGCTCTGAAATATGTTACACAAAATTGTTATACTCGCTCGTTTCCACAACTAATTTTGTTGGTCAGTATCGTATGCCAGTCAGCACACTGCACGACTCTTCCTTAATTTGAGACGTTTCGAGGGACGTAAGTATCCAGAATTTCATGCAAGATCATATAATGTTAACTGAAAATCATTTCTTCTTTCGCGGTATATTTTTTTATAAAATTATCTTTTCTTTCCATTCCATTATTGCTACTAATGAAATTTCCTCATCTTTGTTATTTCTCGCGCTATTATTACATCCAAAATCTACAAACACCATGGGTGTTTCCATAACAGAAGGAGATTAAATATGATATCACTCAATCATCGAAAAAGTCGATTAAATGAATGAAAAATCACGCTATAATAAGCTACTGTATATAAAAACCGTCGTTTTCATTATGTTCGAATTGGAAGAAGCAATATGAAATATCGAACAGGATGCTAAATATGCAGTACATGTTTCGTATCGAAATTCCTAAGGGAGATTTGGCATCCAAGCAGACCACCCTACACATTATACGCGTAGAGAGTCGGCAAGCAAGGCAAATAGAGAGGAGTAGTCGCGGTCCAGAATTCGATATCATAATCACAATAACGAAACCCCACAGGTATTCCCTTTATTCTCTGGTTTAAAGGGTAACCAGCGTGGCTCTTTCGAGTTACAAAGAGTATCAAAGTCGAGTTTAAACAACGCAATGGTTTCCTTCGGTCCATAATTGGAAACACGAGCCAGAGTCTGTCGCTAGAAACACAACTCTGTTCATCAGCATCGAATTTCCACGGGCGTCTAAGTAGCTTAAATCGCGACGTTAATGCCTTCTCCGTTCTGTTTCCAGTTGTTGCTCGCGCTCTACCCCGTATAGAGCACGATAATCGATCGTGATATCGATGGAAGCTAGAGATAGGCTCGAGACGTAAGCGAACGCTTGTAGACAACTTTTCACGAATATGGTATGCGCATTGGACGAAACGTTCCGTATTGTTACTGCAATAAGAGACGATTGTCATGGAATTTTTGATAAAATTAGAAAGAAATCTGAGAATGTATGTAAAGCTGCAAGGCTTTTGCTGGGAAAGTAACAAGCGTCAAAGATAATCACAGCGAGCAATTTATTTATCAATATGATATACCCGCAGCGAACCTTGCCGAATTTCATTCAAACTTGTAAATACACGTTGAACTTGATCCTATCGCTAATGTACGCATCGTCTCTTGGTTCGCAATTCACGTCTTCCAAGTATTCGCGTGTCGCTACTAATGAAATTTCGTCATCTCTGTTATTTCTCGCGCTGCTATTACGCCCGAGATTACGCCCGTCGTCGAAACTATAACGTACGAACGTACGTTCCGGCTTATGGAAAATTCAGGGAGTTCGACAGATTGGACGAAACAGATTAGATATTCCGTAACAACCATAGAATTCTGATACGAAGTTTTGAATAGCGCTTGCACGAATCATTCTTGATAATGATTTTTTATTTGCTTTCGGACCTGTTGCTTCGACTCGATTCTAAAGCTACGTTCCTTTGATTTGTCAAGTCTGTCTGTGTCGCGTGTTCCATTAAGAAATTGTATGGGACCCGCGTATCGCAGTTTTTAAAATTGATACACAAATATAGTCATATAGTTCAGCGTTATCGATTTCTTGCACGTACAAAGAAAAGTAAAATCTAAGCAGAACAAATTAATTCTCAGACAAATGCTCAGAGGGAACCCGGTTTCTTTACGTTTTACTGTTAATTGAAAAAATGGGAATTAAAGCGCGAAGAGGGATTCAGAAACATTCCAGCTGGGAGAATCTCGAGCGGACGAAACTCGACCGAGTATCGTCTCTGATTTGCGCGAGTAAATCGGCTTACGTGACGTCCCGTCCTTCTCCTCCTGCGTCGTCGATGTCGTCCTCGTCTCGATGGATAATGCGAACGGTACACAACGTCGTCGTCGAGATGAGTTCCAAAGGCAGTTAATGCACCAGTAACCCTTTAAAGGTTCCAGTGCCCCTTTTCTCAGGTAGCTGTTTCTTGTGTATATCTTGGGTCAAAAGCGCCCTCTCAAAACGAAACGTTCGATGAAGCTCTTCCAATTATGGATATACAGCCCTAGAGCAGAAGAGTTCGTCTTTGACGATACCGTCCCAGTTTGTCAATTAAACGTTGCATCAACGCTACTATTCAGCTCCGCTGTGTCTATTCGGCTCTGTGTTTTTTTATTTTTTATTTCTTTACGCGCGGTCAATGGACGTGCAAAGAACGCCGCGTATTCTTTCAAGGCTTCCTTTAATCCCTTAATCGAATAGAGGTAGATCGTGTTGCTGTCTTTTTTAAGCTGCCTGAAAATTGGCGGAATTAATTAGATGCTCAAGGCGTTTAGATATGAAAGAAGAATCTGGGTCAACGCTGCAGCAAAGGATTAATCGCCCTGGCTTTTATTTTTTCTTTTTTTATATCTTAGCAAGTTAAAGTGTCTTCGTTTTTCACGCTACCTTGGAATATCTTAATTACCAACCGCAATATTCCAAGACGATGACGAATTCCAAGATAAGGGGAATCTGGGTCGATCCCTCGTCCGCAGAAAGGTTATTTCGCGTAAAGTGATCTCGCGACTATTCATGTATCTCGCACTGAAACTAAGCACGGCTTGATATTTTCGGGCTCTTTGGAATATCTTGATCGACCAGCGTAAAGCTTCCAACGTTTTGTTATCGTGCACTGAATTTAATCACCTAACGTCACCAGTAAGCACGTGAACGCTTCGGTCGATTTGTGTTAACGATATGTGAACGTGGAAAATGTACGACGAAAAGCAAATACATAAAAACATAAATTTCTTATTTCAAATCTTGTCAATGATGCGTCAAACTTGAATAGAATTTGTAGAATTAAAGACAATTCGTCGAACCTGTTGAAGTTCTAGGAATTTCTAGGAAAACCCTACTTCTCTAGTGTTTAGTTTTTGGCACAACGATTCTCTTTACAGCGGCTTCTTTGGTCTCTATTATAGTACCGCAGAAAGATCGACGACATACAGACAATGTCGACGATAAAGCGAAAATGCCGACAAGCCGAAAGGGTAGGAAAGCTTCAATAGGCCTAACGGCCATCAATATATTTCAACACCGCAGCAGTTGATGTTCAGTTAGCCACTGAAGAGCCAAGAGTCGAGAGTCGTTGATCGAGAGTTGTCATATCATATTACTGTGTTAAGTTCAAGTTAAATAATCATCGTTCTCTGTTTAATTCACTGTAATAAATTCATCTATCAATACATTATCATATATAGTAGAAACCATTGAAAATGCTAATTTCTAATATTTCTGAATAAAGAATTTCTATAATACATTGATCCACGGGTTTGCTCTCTCTATTCCGAGATATATAAAACCTCAATAGAACCGTTAATCAGTTTCAAATATTATCGCTAAAATGCTAAACGACCGCCACTCGATATTATCGGATGAGTAACTAATGAAACCGAGAAATATTTCTATTAGAGTAACTTTCTCCTGTCTCGCACGTTCTACGTAAATTTTTTTCTAAGTAAATTTTTTATGATAACCGGAAAAATGCGAGAACGTTAGCCAAGTATCTGCGGAATTCGCCACCGCGTATTACTCCATAGCATTTTTACTCCTTTCATCGTTCCACAATCGTTGCCCGGAAACGACGATTCCCTTCCTCTGTCCACTATCTCTCAGTTTCTACTTTCTTCGAGTGTGCCATCAAAATAGACCGCAATTTCGCGAAATCCTAACCGACTTTCCAGGGATAAACTTGGCGAAACGATAAACGATAAATGGTAAACTCGGCAATCAACGGATCGACGCGGATCGCTGGAAAATTATACAGGGGTCACACGACCGTAAATTCACCGTGTACTATACCATAGCAACGTGACCAAAATTGCGAGCGAATTACCTCGGCAATGACGCGTCCCACTTCCCTCCGCGTCGTGGCTACCGTTTCCCGTTTTATTAGATAACTTCTCCTATAAACGCCCACCGCTCGTTTTCGGCTGGATATTTATTATAATTTTACAGCCGGGCACTCGTTTGTGGTTGGCCGAGAGTGCCACTGCAACCTGCTCGGGGATGCGACGAAGCGAACGACCAATGAGAGAGGTCGCGAGCTGAAATCCCGTGGCTTCCACTAATTTCTTCTCTTTCCTTTGGAAGTCTTCCCTCTTTTATTGCCATCTTCGCTTCTTTACAGCGATCGCTTTTCGCGAATTAACCATGAACACGAATAAAATCGCAGTTATAGACGAAGAATCGTAAGGAAAGATTTTTGCCTGAAGATTCGTCGTAAAACTACCAATCACAAATGCATTAAAAATAAACTAGAATAAACGGAACGAGATGCGCTATTTCGACTAGATGGTCGAGCAGCTAATTGGCCCAGACGATCCGCGAGGGCCAAACTGCCTAATAGCGAGCTAATTCAAAGTTCTCTCGACGACAGTCGTCTAGTTAGCGTACAGTACACTATTCGTGGAACACGACGCCGACGTCGAACTATTTCACCGACAGGGGTGAAAGAAGCACGCGTGGGATGCTGGTTGAAGAGGGCACCATGGAGTTCACGGAGGGTCGTTGAGAAAGTCGTTAAACTGCGAGAATAGTCGAGTAGAACGTAGGTTTAAATTCGGCTAGTCGGTGAAGGCATATGATAAAAGGAAAATAAAAAAAGAAGAAAAAGAGGAAATAAACGAACCGCGAAAAATATAAAAGTGAAATCGAAAAGGAGGAACGGGCAGAGGAGCAGAAAAGAAACGAAATTATTACAACGATTCGGTAAATTCTATCTTCCGAGGAAATTTATACAAATAGCTTTGGTCGTAATAGCGTTTTGCTAAACCTCGACTAGCTTGCACCTTTACTGTTTAACGACGCGTTATTTGTCCGGTTACGAGGTACTTGCGAACTTAACTTATCCAAAATGCACTAGATACACTAGGGTTAATAGTGTCCGCGCCATCGTACAGTATCGTGCTTGATATATTCGCTAACGTCCGGGTTAACAGCTATTGCGATAGCCATTGTGGCTACGTAATGTTCCGAGGATACTAGGAAGAATTCCCAAGTATATTGTATCTGTCGTTCGAGCCTGGAAAAGTGATCGATAGAATGGACACGGATTCTGATCGGTTCGACGACCATATTCTATCGATACAATTTTTAAAATGCACGTATTTTTGTTACTCGCCCAGGCGATCGCATTTTAGAATTTGTCGTCTATGTTTAGAAAATCAAAAGAAGATCTCTCTTCAATTGTTCGCTATAGGATATTTATGCAAACCCATACTCAAATATTTCGCCAACATCCACAGTTTAGCGATTACCGTTTCGTGATGAAAACACATATAGAGTTAGCATATAGCGTAACCAATTACCACAATATTACAGTTTCAACGTGTTATTGGATCCCCTGAAAAAGCTAGCCGCAATGCTGGAAAACGGTTTATACTCGGAAACTTGAAGTAGTAATAAGAGTAGAGTGCCAATTAACGAGTAAATACGTAGCAATAGCGCGAGCGAAACCAGTAGAATCACAAATACGTCGTCGAATCCGAATTTTTATTATTGCGTTGCCCGTTCGAACGTTCCTCGATATCGGTCGATTAGGAGGACTAAACGACCGAAGATTCACGAGACTCGCGAGTGAAACACTGTTTAAAACAACGAACGTTGCCGGTAATTCGAGACAGCCATACGATTAGTCAAGAGCAACAACTTGTTCCTTGAAGGATCCACGAAACGTTATCGCAACAGCCTGTGTTTCTAGCCGTGCGATAGATCACGGGTAACTCGAAAGATCTCGTAGCAAGAATCGCGGCGATTTCCACGAGGCTAAGATCAACGGGACCGTAGTCGTTGGCCGCAACCTCGAGGGATACGGGAGCCATGTTGGTAGCGTAAAGTACCGCGTACGCTGGTGTTGTTGATGTAAAGTTACGAGGATCGTCGCGGGAGAAGCCTTCTAGAAACAAAGAGAAGGAGAGAGACAGAGAGAAAGACGGAGGGGAAGGAGAGGTTTTGCACAGATATGCAGGCGGAATTAATACATAGAGAGGATCCAAGAGCTGTGCATAGTTGGCTGCGTGCAGATATGGTTATGGCGCGTGCGGTTCGAAATTGGTTACATGCATCAGGAGATGCAACACTACCGCAGCCTGGCATCTTCCATTCTCTTCGTATCTCTGTCTAACGCATAGCACACTGACGATAATACCGCCCCTCCTTGTCGGTATCGATTAAGCATTATCTCTTAACTATAACGTTGGAAACCCACGTCTCTCGTTAGCCTACGCTTGGTATAGTGGCCAAGTCTCTCCTTTGCTTGGAAACCTAGACATCTCCTGAGACAGTCGGCCAGATTTCGTCGTAAGAGACAGCGCAGTTGAATTCACCAAGACCGCTATCGATAAACCTATTGAATATGCTGTCTCGCCTAGTTCGCGTTGATTGGGCCTAGATGCGCTCTCCTTAATTAGAAACGTTTGGTTTTGAGAATAATAATAAGGAGAATAATAATAGGATTGATGGAATTGAATAGGTGGAACTCTCTCTGAAGAAAAATTTTGAATAGTATAACATTGTAGTATAGAGTATAATACACCTGAGCTTGGAAAAATATGTAGGTTCGTTACAATTATTATAATACGATTTGTGGATCTATTTATAATGGAATTTTATGGTCCACCAGGTACTGATAACGCTAGGAAATTGTAGCAACCTGGCAATTCATAATTTCTACATAGGATACGTAATTTTCATTGCTGATGAGTTCTTACGTAGAATGGCTGTTAAATGTATTCACACGCCACTGTATTTACTATAACATTTACAGAGTAATCAATTATGTAGGCGAATTAAGAAGGCCTTGAATCTCCTTGCAAAAGTATCTTCCCTCAGAAATACTAGTCTCGTTTCACCCAGTTCACACCAATTACACGCGCGTATTCACTTATAACCTAGCACCGGTTGCACAGTTTCGCGAATTCACAAGGACACGTGAAAGAAGGAAGCAAGAAGCTTACCGGGCTAACGAATCCGTGAGCCTTGCCACGCACTCGAATTTCGTTTCCACTCTGACGAACAGTTTTCCCTCTGGTCCGCAGACCTTATCATCTTCATCGTCTTCATCGTCGTCGTCGTCGTCGTCGTCGTCGTCGTCGTCGTCGTCGTTGTGCTCACTGGGTCGAGTGCACGGTTAAGAGGACCTCGTTTATGTATAATAAGCTCAGGTTAGGTATCCACGTCTCTTCTAGGCTCCACTTAAGTACGACTCGTCCCTTCTCTATCTTCTCCGTCTTCGGTTATATGAAGACCCGAACGAAGAGATAGAGAGAATAGGCCGAGAGATCTCGTTGCGAAGAGACCCTTTAACGAATAGACCATAAGCACGAGCACTCGGAAGGAATAATTTTAGCTTCGGATGACGTCGATGCTCGGGGCACGTGCCATCAGACTTGTTAGCAAAATTTTCCTTCTGTCCAATGCTTTATCTTTCGATGCAGCGGGATTTGTTGCATCACTGTCAGCTTTTTGTTCATTCAATATAAAATGGATAAATTATATTTAAAAACGAAGAGAAAGAGAAATATTCTATCAGTCATATTCGATATTCAATTCCCGCTTTCACAATAATAATCTGCAAAAATAGTGGTCTCCTGTTAATCAAATAATTTCTTTGGCCAAATTGGAGATACTGGCGAATGACACGCGAGCAAGGACAAACGACTATGAAAGAAGGTCGAAATTCGCCAGGTAGTCCGCTAGTTTCCCGAAAGAAAGGTGGATTTGAATTCCACTGGATGGGATTATTGGTAGTCCTCGAAGAAAAACGAACCATTGGCTGGATTAGAATTCCGTTCGGTGGAAGCTGTTCGAAGAGTAGAGTCGGACCATTTCGGTGGATTTGAATTCTGCTCGGGCTGCGTCGAGGTTACCGGGAAAAATCGACTTCGGATTCATTCCTGTCACCTTCTCTACGAAAATTTTACCTCCGAGTTTTTCCCGAGTGTTATCTTTTTCCCTTTTTTCTTTTTTTGCTTGTGGACTCTGCGCCTCCCAAAGTCCTATCCCTCTTTACTCCCGCAGCTGGGAACATTTTCTGGCAATGTCAGTAGCAGCTTCATGGTATTTTCATGCATCGTAAAAATACGTAAGCTTCTACTCCCTTTCATCCCCGCTCCCTTCTCAGATTTCATAATTCAGGGCGACTGCTGCGATCGAAGTGCGAGCTCGTTTATTTTTTATCACGTTCGATTACGCTTCGTCCTTTTTCCGTTTCTATCGTCGCTTTCCATCTTTGGTTTCCCCTCATCTACACGTTGAATTATTAATTCGATCTCAGTAACGTCAACATTACTGTTTTCTTTCTTTATTTTTACGACGATAAACGGTTGGTCGTTGTAAGTTATGGAGTAAACGTAATGAAAATTGACGGTAATGTTTCGTTATTATACAACGCACTGTTTCGTTATTCAGATGTAATTAACATTTTCTCAACGAAACAAAAATTTACGAACTGTACTAACTGTTTCGTTTGATATAAAATGTTTGTGCAATAGAATTTTACATCATAGACTTATCACTCGTAAATTCACTTTTGATATTATTCAAATTATTAACCGTTATTAATAAACTCATTAGCTAGTAAATTATTGTGCAAAAGGATTCAAGTATCCTAACATGTATAAACAAGAGTTTATAAAAACAAATTCACCAAATCACGAAAAATTGAAGATGTAGGGGGAAATTCTCAGAGTCGCTCGATCGTCTGTATCATTCGCCTTTTTCATTTTCGAACGATGGAAGCTCTTCATCGATCCAGTAAAGCTTACGGAAGTTCTCGTTGAGCCCTCGCAAAGTCCCGGAAGCCTGGTCGACGAGACAGCTTCCTGGATTCGTTCCTCGTTGGCCCACCATGATTGGAGACATCGTGGCCGTATCCCGTAAAAGCGACAAACACGGGAAGGGTTTCGTAAGGGTTTGCGTAAGTCGAGATTTTCCCAAGACATGCTTTCGAAACCGAGTGAATCAAAATATCGGCAAGCTGCGAACAGCATGAAAAAATGACGAAGAGATCGATCTCGCTTTGGGTCCATAGACGTCTGAAAGCTTTTAGGGCTCTTCCTGTTGATGACATCCTTCGCTCAATGAAGGTTTATCGATTCTTTCGATACTAGATACCATTCCTTTACTTTTTCGAAAGAAGAGGAGCGTAAACAATGATAATTCTTATTACGAGCACTTTAATTTCACTAAATTTATTTCTAATTAAATCTCAAAGTCGTTCAAGCGAAGAAATGCATAGAACCGAGTGCGAGACTAAGCGTGCTGGCCATTTTTGCCACAAGAACAGCTGTCGCGAAATTAACTATAACACGTTGTCCCTAATATGCTCTTGAAAATAATTCATGAACGAAATGACAGACGCGTCGCAGTTATGGACCGTAATACGTAATATCGCGTAAAGAAAGGAAAATAAAGCGGATGAAGGAGAAAATAAAGTAGGGACAACGGGACGACCTATCGGTACGCAGTACCGAAGGGAAATATCGTAGGATCGGCGTTATGTTGGCGGGAAATGCCGTTATGAATTTTATGCTTATCGATCCGTAGGATATTGCTAATAAAAGGTACCGGTGTTACACTCCGCCCTGCTCATTCCTGCCTTTCCATCTGGTTTCCGACTGTTGTTCGCACCCCGAGCCATCCATGCGTTCCACGTTCGACTCTTCCGTGCTTCATGGCGGCTCTTCTCCCCCTCATCGATCTACAGTGGTAACACGTTTCCATCCTGGTCCCGGGAAATCTGCGCCTCGTCACCTTTACGTGGTATCAAGTCCAGAATGTTACTTTTGCATTAAGTCATTTCTACCGTACGATTAAGAAGAGTATTCCATTATTACCAAACGTTTGTTTATTATATTTTTGTTCACAAGTACATGGTCATTTATACAGTTTAACGATACTATCAAAATTTGACAATAGCGAGAATAACGGCAATATAGAATTCACAATTGACGATAACATAGAATTTTTAGTAACCGGATACTTTTATGACTAACGATAGAATCAAAGTATTAGGTCGTCCGAAAAGTTCCTTTCGTTTTATAAGGAAATAGATCACAACGTTTGACAGATTAGGTTTCATCTTTTGTATAAAGATGCGTTGTTGTAAAAGACGGGTCTGTAAAAGAAAGACACTTTTCGGACAACCTAATACGCTGGTAATCGTAACATCCAAACAATATTTTAAAAGTTATACACATAGTCCATCTTATATATAGACGATATCATTCCAATTTATCCTACTTGAGGATAGAAAGAACTTTCCAATCATAAAAAGCCTTACTTTTATACCAACTTTGCTAATGTCTAGTGTACGAAGCATCATTTAAAATATAAAGGTAGCATTGGGTTTCCGGTACTCGAAACGAAGTGCGAGTCTCGTCTGGAAGAAAACCGTGTCGCGTCGAATTAAACTCAGCAACCGTGTTGCCCCTTAAGAAACTCGCCAGCGACGCCAGCTCGAGATTCGTTTCTTAACTAAGTCAACAACACGGGGAATGGCACTCGAGGCAAGGAAACGGAACGGTTAGACAAGAACATCGACCGCGAACAGGCGCGAAGAGTCGACCCCCTCGAAGAAGATGCTCTTTCTAGTCGCGAGCACGAATATACACGTCCTGTTCCTACCCTCTGTACACCTGCTTCCCTTTTTCTCTTCGTTCTTTTCTTTCTTTTTTTCTTTTTTTTTTCTTTTTTGCTCCGCCTTATTCCGCCCGAGACGTAATGGAACTTCCAACTAGAACAGCCGAGTTCGACCTGTCGCCGAGAGAAAACGCGAGATTTCGTCGTCTTCGACATGGGAGGAGGACGAGGAATCGAAAAAGAGACGCTCGTACGCGCTCAAATAGCTAGAAACTGGGTTTCCAATCTGTGGGTGGTGACCTCCAAAGAGGTCGTGCAATTTATTGAAAGATTTTTTCAAATATAAGCGGAACGTTAAATTTAAATTATAGTCTTTGGTCATGGAATTTAGACTACTCAAAACTTGCACTATTTTCACGTTTTTGTAAGTGAGATTGAGAGCTATCAGCGAATTCAAGCACCAATATTTATTAACTTTGCAGCACAGAAATTGTTAAATGAATTGTGCAACGCAAATATAAGTTTGTTGTGGGTTATCCGATCGCTTTAATAGCCGGTGGGAACTTAGGGAAGGTTGAGAAACGCTGAAGCGAGAAAGAGAATAGTCTGCTCGTCTTTTTCTAAGATTCGTTGGACTGTTTTATTTTATAATCTCACCAGGGAGCAACGCGTTTGTGCAGAGAAAGTGTATCTAAAACGAGATTCAACTGGGAAAGAAATCGATTCGATTCTCTTGACCGAACCTTTAATTCCTTCTACAACTGAATTCTCTTGAAAATCCCTGCTCCAATTATCGCCAAGGAGGTTCTCGTACCAATCGTTCCAGTCATCCCTGATTTCTTCTTTTCGTATAGAACACTCGTTACAATAATCAGAACCGATCTGTTTCGAGAATCGAAATCAATCGAGAATCAAATGTGGGGAAAAATGTTATACTCCGCCTCTTGCATTCTTTTCCAAGCATAACGTACTCGCTCGATTCTCTTGAAATTTTCGTTTTTTCGTTCGCCCTGATTCACCCTCGATCTCTCCAGAATCGCAGCCCACTTCTGAAAGACACGACGAAGGCACTCAACGAAGATCGCGACGATCGTTTAATTCCATACTCATATCCCTTGTTTACTTTCGAATTCCCCTCGGTTTGTCTCCAGCAGATCCATTGCATCGTCCCAAAAGCGTTCGACAAGAAGCCATTCGGTGCCAAAGTCCTCTATCTTCCTTCAACCCTCACCACATATAGACGAAAAGGGAACAAAAGAGTGGAGCAAACATCTGACGAATGGAAGAAGTCCCCTCGCGGTGTCTCGATGCTTGGACAGCTTTTCTCTTCCGGGCAGCGCGAGGGTGCGTTCTTTCAATTGCATCCCTTCTCGCTGAGCATACGACTTGCGCACGATTCTACATCCTTTGCACCCTTCGCATTCGCCCCGCTGATATCTTCGGCTTAATCAAGCGTAGATTCTCTCTTCAAACTTGCCATATCTGTTTTGCCCGCTGCGCTCCTTCCTCTTTCCTGCTTTTCCCTCGTTTCCTGCTTCGGACTGTTCCTTCCGCGATCGTATACCTCGACTACAACTTAAGAATCACGCCAATGCTGTTTGCTGTTCTAACGGGAAATTCCAGGGATAGCGTTAATTCCAGAGATGGTAGTTAAAGAAACAAGCAGTTAGATTGATAATTAAAATCGTGGAAACACGATAAGAGCTAGGTAGGTTGTGCGATTAACTCGTTAACTGGCTTATCTTTCAACTGAAAATTTGTATAGATACGGAGATGGATTAAAGTTGATAAGGTACATCGGTTTCGGTTCGATAAGTCTCAGCGTTGATAACATCGGTCTTAAAAGAAAACGTCGAAAGCATTTAAAGCGAGCAGCTTCGGAATCTGCGTCGATTTTAACTTAAACTTTGTTACCTGATCTCCACATTTCTACCGCCAAATTCCGTGTCCTCGGGGCTGTTTTGCCAAGGTGAAAAAATATACATCGTTCGGAACTCCGGAAAGCTCCCTAAGGGAGAGAAGGTTCGATCGTTTGCATTCGAAGGGAGGCCAATTTTCCCTTACGTCCTAGTGGAACGTGCTTAAGAAGGTCGACAAGGTACGCGTACGAGGATTCGTTTGTCGTGGTTCCGCCTAACAAGCTCATGAAGGGGGTGGAGCAAGGGAAAAAAAGGTCGAAGAAGGCAGGAGAACGCGTACGAAGAGTCGAAAATAGTGGGCTATTTTTTGGCAAATCTAATTTGGCGGAGACGGACGCTGCTCTGGCTGGAAGCTGACCACCGGGCATATTTCGCGTACAATCCAGAAAAGCTACGAAAACAAGAGCGAATAGTGGAATATGGGGATAACGGAAAGATGAAATACAGCGTAACTACGCTATCGTTCGAAACCGTTCGAACGCTTGTTTATTTCTGACGAGACGTAATTTGATTGTGGCATCGCTAATAAACAATTGTAGGGTTATTTGGATGACCTGAAAAATTGCTCGCAATCCAATTTCGCTAAAGACACTGGTTTGCGTTTGGGGTTGAAAAGAATGAAGGGAAGGTGGAAGAGAGGAGGGAGGGTAGTGGTGCGAAATAGGACGAAATCAGAATCCAGTGGGGTTCTTCAAATGCGTAATTGAAAATTTCGTTATGGAACGGGCCGACTCTATTTATACAGCGTTGCGGGATTATTTTCGCGGAATTCTCGCGGCGCCTGCGTCCCCGGGACACCTTACGTAACCACGAAAATTGCATTACTCAAAACGCATTTGCATTTCAACAGGAATTACCCGGCCGTGTCTGCTCGGAACAACGGCCAGGCCACCGCTGTATATTCTTTTTTCTCTTCTCGCTGTTGTTAATAAACGTAGACAGACGGAAGAAAAGATGAAGAGGGTTGGCTACCAGTATCAATTTTCTGGAATAGGAGATTACAAATCTTTAAGAATCTCGAATAATATTCTAGCTGAGCGCTGTAGAACATTTCAGAATTTCATCGATGATCGAAAGATTTTCCGTTTGACCCGAGATAGTTTGCGTTAGCTTGACGTAACTTAGGCTTAACTTCTGTTAAACCACCCGTCTCACGTATTACGTATCAGGTACGTAAGACTGACGAATTAACAGCTCCTTTTAAAACGGTAAGTTTTGCCTCGCTGTCGTTAATTTACCGTTAATTTGCTCAGTTTTTGGTGAAATACAAATATGACATTACTACTGATCGATGAGAATGTACTTCTGCGCTCTTGGCTACTCGACGACAATTTATCATGCGACGAAGATTGCGCGAAAAGGAGCAGCTGTTTTTCCTGGCAGTGCGGTATGTCGTAATATATTCGCGCAGCGTGCAAACGAGCGGTGGAAGGATGGCACACGGTTTGCGGCGTTTTTAAAAATTCCGCGTCGTCGGCAAAAATATCCGCGTGCCATGGAACGTAAGTCGACGGTGTGTTGGCGCGGACAGAAAAGTAAAAAAACGAAAAACCGAAACGTTGTCTCGCGTCCGGTACTATCGTAACAGGGTGCGTCGTACGAGAAAAACGGATTAAAAACGGACCGCGGTTTGCTTGCCTGGCAATCCATTTCGAGAGCCGGATGCCTCCGCTCCGATCTTCTTTTTTTTTTCACCGCATTACGCTGATTCCGTTAAAAACTTTCTCGACGGCCAGGTCATTTGAAATGCAGATACGGTGTAACGTATGACGTTCGTCCTGCAATTTCATCTGTTATGCTATTTAGATTTCATAGAAGGGAATTTCAGCGTAGTAGAAAGAGTCAGAATGGCGAGCATTTCGTTCTGTTCCCTTTCTTGCTCTCTTAATGTGTTTTGAGCGCGAAACCACGATCGGCCGACATTTGTCTGTTTGTAAAGATTATTATCGTATTTCCGGATAAATCCGAAATAATTTTATGTATATGGAATTTGATCGTAACGAATTTCGTAACGATTTCGTAACGAATTTGAAATATCTGAAGCAGATGGTGCGTGACACAGTATCCATAACATTTTTCGAGTTTTCTAGCAACGATGTTCGATAGGCGTGCGTCGAAACGATACGATTCTAAACGGAAGTTGGAAACCGGCCACCTCTCGAATCGCGATATTTACCCTACGGGAAAATATATTTTTTGTCTCTGTTCTCATCTGCGTTTTTTTCTTCCCCTTTTTGGGGTCTTTTTAGCTCGTTGCCTGCGCATTTCTATTTTGTACCGACACATTTCTCGGAAGCCGATGAAAATTTAACGACCGAATTCGCGATCGATCGATCGAGCGCCGTGTCGCAAAAGTTAACGCAGTTCCATCCGAGCCAGTTCGCCTTAAAGCTTGTCATCCGCTAGTCCAGTTTTACGGCAATCCCAGAAACGTTTCGTTCGGTATTTCCCCTCGGACGAGCTTCCCGTTAGCTGTGGCGCGAAATCAAAAAGGAGAATCGACGATTCTAGAAGGGACTTTGGAACAAACGAACAAACGAGAAGGTTTTAAGTATTCCTCGATGGAAATTGAAGAAAATATTTTCGACCGTTACGAGTAAACGTTTTGAACGGAAGTTGGATGAAACGTGCCGCGTGTTTGCGAACAAATCGGAAGGAAAATACCGGGGCAAACTTGTTCCCCGAGTTTACCCTTAACCAACCCTTTCCCCAAACGCAAACTATCGTCCCAGGGTCGCCCACTCTTTCCCATAACCCTAAGCGCGTTCTCTCGCGCAAGATTGTATACAAACGTGATAAAACAAAGCGATATGTTTCGAACGATATGCATCGAAATTTAATGTCGATTAGAATTCTATACGGTTAAATCCGATAAGCAACGATCATAAAAGCATAAACTAATTCGAACTTGACGATCTTACAAACTGGGTATCCCATAGACGTAATACCATTTTACGAGGAGATGGCTTCTTTCTTCCCGATCGGCGACAAAACTACCGGTAGAAGAAGTGTCAGAGGTCAGCGAGGGCCAAGAAAAGGGAGAATAAATTTGAATGCGGTGTTCTGGCTGGCAGAAGCAGCCAAGGTGGCAGCGTAATCGAATGATATTCAAATTTAAATGGCCAGCGCAATAAAGTGTTTAAGAATTTAAAACTTTATTTGACTTTCAAAGTGACTTCTTCCCGCCCCTACGTTGCCACCCCCTCAGCCAAGACCTCCCTCCTCCCCCTCGCCCTCCTGCCGACTTACCCACCGACCCGAGAACGAAGAGTTCCCAGTTAATTTCGCATTTCGTCGCTTTTACCGGCTTCCTACCACTCGTTCCAAGGCTTCTTCTTCTTCCTCTTCTCCTTCTTATACAACGGAACGTTAATGGGTCCACCGAGCGGAAATGGCGAGCTTGTTCTTGCGAGTATCGTGTTATTTCCTTACCTCCGCCAGACACTGTTCCCCCTCGGTCTTACTCGATGCGTTCATGATTGTTGTATCGTCTGGAATTTAGTTGGAAACTTGTTAGCCGACTCGTTTACGACCCCTCCGACTTCATGGTAATCTATAATCGTAAACTCTGGGTAGTAGATTTTATTAGGAAGCTTTGTTTTTGACTTCTATTTTACGGTCACGTTCTAGCGGGCCTCCGATTATTCCGAAAGCAGATGTTTTGAATATTATCAACATGGTCGATCAGCTTCCCCTTATATTCTAAAGATGCTTCGTCCCGTTTAGTGAAATATTCCTATTGAGATATATATATATATATATATATATATATATATAATTTTGTGTGCTAGGCTAGATTAGTCGCGTAGTAGTGACACACGTACGTGAATATGAGCGTATGGAAGTATGTGTGTGCACAGCGTCTTAAAAAACAGATGAATGCAACTGTTCCGTTAGCGATGTCGTATAGAAGATGATGAGACAAAGAGAGTGCTGAGGTGTGTGCAAATGTATATCGACGAAAATCTTGCAAGTCATTTATTAAATAAATCTAAAATTATTGTAATATAAATTCTAAATGTAATCTTAGTGTTCCTTTACTTTTATTTCAGCGATTAAGATCAACAGTTCCATTTCGTTTCTATGAAACTCCGGTAGTATAAAATTCAGAAAAATGCCATTTTTTATATGATCACTTAATATGTACCCAATATACATATTTAAATTTGAATTACCATTTCAACAACCGCTTCTGCAAAAAATATGTCCGATTTATTTCCACGGTCGAGACGCATAAACTTTAATTCCTTGCTGATTTTATTTGCTGTATCATCCCCACCAGCAATACCTCTGTCCCTTCAATTTTCAGAAATTTTACCAATTTCCTAGAAATTAGCTTTCCTTCGCCCACTCTTACGCATTTATAGCAGCACAATCGACGTGGAACAGGACACGCGAAACTCTGCTGCGTGAAATAAAATTAGACACGTGGATGTCGGCGTTCGGACGTGACGATATATAGACGCAAATAAAATTATTCCTTATTACGTTATCTCTACCGTAGTCCGGGGCTGGATGCGTCTGTCGGAAAAACTCGACGTGGACGTTGATTGGCTCCGGCTGCAGCTTTCTCCCTTTTACTTTTCACCCCGTCGTCGGCCTCGGCCTCGGCCGGTTTCCTTTTTCGCCTCTTGAGCGAACTCCGCGGAGATATTTCCGCGTGCTCGACGAGAAGAGGAACGCGGCCTTGGAATTTTTCGACGTCTCTTCCCGTCTGCTTCTCTACCCCGCCCCCCTTCCCCAGTTGTGTTTCTGCCTTTTTTCAAGACCGAATCTCTCGAAAAATGCGTTTCTTCATGGGGTGAAACTTTCCTGGTCGTTATTGTGACGGATACCTCGATTACGCGGCGTCCACGGGAACCAGAGAATTTCATTTCGCCTTGGCTCCATTGGATCATCCTTTAAAAACCGTTCTTTTCAAAGACCTCGACAATTTTACTTCGACTACTCGAATATTCTTCCTGTTTCTTCTGTTAGCTTCAAACGATCTGTGGGTGATCTTTGAACGATTATCTTTGGAAATTGTTGCGAATTTTGGATCTTAATCGCCGAAATAATGATATAGGAACACTAAATTTACACGTAGAATTCATATTCAAAGAGTTACATATTTATTTGATAAACGATTTCAAAGATATTCATCGATACACACTTGCACGCGTCTCAGCTTCTTCCATAGCAGACTCTTAACAGAACAGTTTACATTCCTTTGTTTTCGAGACGCCGCGCACACACATACTTCCACACACTCATATTCACATATATGTATCACTACTACGCGGTCAATCTTATCTAGCACATAAAATTATACATATCTCAATAGAAATATTTGCACACATAGATTGATGTGTGACTAATAACGGCTATGATAAAAGAAGGAATGGCGAGATGGAAATTGTATCTCGTCACTAAGGCATTCTAAAACTGTAAGAAGACTAACTCGAAACTGCATACGTACATTTATGTCGCAAAACTATTCGGAAACCAATTCGAAACAGTATGCAACTAAAACTATTCGAGCTCTGAAAGGAAGAACGTCTATAATTACATGGATGCTACTGCGTTCACTCTTGTTGATTTATTCGAATTACTGGGAAATAGAACTGCCTCCTTATTACAATGGCTCTCACATTCTCAATCGTTCCAACCATCTGATAATTCAAAATCGAAGTCCTTGATATCGATATTTTCTCGGTACAACATGAGGATCAACGAACCCGTTCCAAGCGAATCTTCTCCCTTTACTTTAGAGAAATTCTTGCAACACGGAGATCTAGATAGAAAAAAAACATCGACCGGAAGTCTCGATGAGCCAAGAGGGGCGAGATAGCAATCTCGAGGACTGGGTTGAAATAAAAAGTAAAAAAAGAAAAGGCAAACGAGCTGGTAGCGCCTTATTACCGACTCGAGACAACTTGGTCCAGACGATGAGAGTTGATACGCAGAAGCAGAGTGGATTCCGAGGTGAAACGAGATCCCAACCGGGTCCCGCGGTGCATCTCGAAATCCCGCAGGAAACAGACACCGCGTCTGTCGTTTAATTTCACTTCCTTATCTCGGACTCTGTATAATTTGAAGGGCAGCGCAATATTCCGAAGATCCTCGAGATTTCTCACAGCGTTGCTTTTCGTTCGAAAGTTGTGTAAGGGAGAAGGGTACGAGCGTCGAACGTAGAAGGCGAAGGACGAAGACGATACTTTACTTCGCACGGTTAAATGCCGGTAAAATACCCGTGGACTCGTGTTTACGTAACCCGGTTCTCTTACCCGAGCTTATGAATATCGTTGAGTTGCTAGGAATTCGCCGTGGTGAACGTATCGCAATTAAAAGGTTGTTGGAAATCGACTTGGATAAGTGAAAAGACTCGATACGTTGCTATTGCACTTGCGAGTCCATTTAAATTAGTATCGTCACGATTAGCCGTAAGTTTCCAATATGTAAAGATCAAAATTCTTACTGTTCGATTATGGATCTTTCTGTCAAATATCTTTTATATGTTAACACGTTCGAACCGGCGTGATTCACGCCATTTATTTGTCCAATTTTAATTTATAAAAATGACGAGAGCTGGAATAAAATGCAAACATTATTGTTGAAGAAGGCGCGTATTAAATAGCACGCCGGCTTGAATGTGTTAAAGTTGGTCGTACAGGATTAGTCTTTCTTCGATCTTTCATGCATTGTACTTATAAAGTAGAACATAATACGTCGCGAAGAACGTAATACCATTAGACGATCTACATCCTACGGATAGAAAGAAACACGGGAAGATATCGTTTGTAGAAACGAATCGAAGAATCGTTTCCAGCTGACCAAACAATCGAAGGTTATCTAATTATCTTAAAAGAGGTGGATAACAAGGCACGGAGGAATTTTCTAAATTTCACGCGAGTAGTTTGATCGGGGATCGAGTCGATATACCGCAACGTCTCGTAAATATCGAAACCACGGAACGTCTCGTCGATACCGAGGGCACGAGGCGTGACTTAAAAACCAAGAGATAGATTGAAAAAGCCCGATAGGTTGGTGGCGTTCCCATTTGCTCTGTTGCGTAGAGCGCGACCGAAAAACGAGTCTCGAAGAAAAGTCGACGGAAGAAATGAAACGTGGTTGCCGCGTCTGTTGAAACGTCGAAGGCGGAGGAAAAGGCCTTTGCACGGAACACAAGGGATATACTACGGGGTCTGAAAGCGGCTTCCGGGTGAAATCGAACAGCATAATAATGGCTACCCGAACGGAGGGGTTCAATTTCGAAAATGGATGTGCTTACGATTCTCCTCACCTTGCGAATCAGCGGCAAAAATATATAGAAAATACCATCGTGTGTGGTATGAAAAATAAAAAAAATGTCAAACACATCTTCTTTCTTTTTACGAAAATGTAAGTTGTACTCGTGAGAGGTTAAAAAAGGCAAATTGAGAAGATTCGCTAGACGTCCGATACGACGACTTAATTTCGTTCGCTAGAATTCGATGGAACTAAAATCGAACTGATTTACAGGGCACATTCTCTTTCTCCCTAACGATGTTAGTTAGACGGTCGGTTGGTATTCGGTTGGCAACGCGACGGCCACGATAAACAAATTTAATCGCGGCTTACACATCGGGATTACTCGGGGACCGCGATCGCGATTCGGTTTTCGCGCGCGAGATTTGTCAAGAGGCCAGTTGCAACGTGCGCAAATCCGCGTCGTTCCGAATCGAGTTTATTCGCGGCACAGCCGGAATCCGTGGATTTTCGGAAAATCACGCTCAGCCTGGAGTTCCCCCTGGATTTCGAATATTACGACGAATCCTTGCGATTATCGTCCCTCCACGAACGTCCCTTATGCTTTGCTTCTCCATTTCATTTCCGTGGAATTATCGTTCGATAGATGGCGATACGACGTGGAATTATAGAACCTTCACGATAGAAGATGTTCTAGGTATTATGTATCTCCTTGAAACCGTTAAATTGTTCGAAGGAAATTGAGTCTCCTTCTAAGAAAATGTTAACTTCAGTCGACGATGTCTGGAACATTTTTACATGGTTTTTTTTACGGAAAATCGTTTGATTTTATAAACTACCGATTGTATCAATAGATTGGATTTATTCGCTTAAAACTCGTTAGGAAAGAACGATAAGAAACATAGGAACACAGAAACAACGTTCTAATAAAATATCGCTTTCTTCGTATTACCATCTACATCGAAATCGACTTCAAGTAGATTAACTCGACAAGAATCTCGAAGTACACGCAGTCCATATAGGCTTGAGGTGGATTGTGTAAGACGTATAGGATGCCAAAAAAACTCTTGGCGGTGTTTAACAGTATATTTCTTAACAATTCTCGTTTTCGACTTTTTAGGTACGACTCTGTTTCGACTGATCAATCTCGCTTCTCATTTGGTCACAACTTAATTGTTTTTTTAATCCAATTCGTTTCTTTTTATCGCCTCTCAATATCCCCATTGCGCACGCGTTCGTTAAGCGTCCGCGACCATTTCCACGTACACCTTCTTCCAAGTATTCGGCGGAAGGATCGTAAGGATATCGATGGCTCATTAGGCTTGTCGGCACTTACGCTTCGGTAATACACTTTGTCGCCGAGTGCCGCTACAAGCTTATGAAATTCTCATATCTGTACCAATCTGCCAAACGTAGAAAATTTCACTCTTCGCGAGCTCCTCTTAAGCGAGTTTCGTCCATTCGGACATTTTGCCCGGTCCATCGAATCTCCTCGTCTCGTCAGTCGTGTTCCTCTCTACCACCAGAAGAAACCGAAACAGCAAGAAACTTTCATACAAAATATTGAAATATGTATAATTTTGTATGCTAGACAAGATTGGCCACGTAGTAGTGACACGCATATGTGAATATGAGTGTGTGGAAGTATCTATGTGCGTGGCGTCTCGAAAAACAGTGAAATGTAACTGTTCCGTCAGCGGTGTGGTATGGAAGATGATGAGACAAAGAGAGTGCTGAGATCTAAAACTATTTTAATATGAATTCTAAGTGTAGCCTTAGTGTTCCTTTACTTTTATTTCGGCAATTAAGATCCACAATTCTCAACAAAAGAAACGCTATAGACGAGTGTAGCGAGCACGTGATCGAATGTGCTATTCACGGTGGTACGAAATCTTCGCGTCATCGCACGATGGTCGAACCATGCTCGTGCAGTATTGTCGCGTAAATTCCACGATTCGTGTTTCATTGCACGAGTGTTGGACGAAGAGAGCGCGATCGTAACAACGTCGAATAGAGGTTAATTCGAGAATTCGAGACCGGTATGGATCGGAGGCGAGAATGAATACGCCGTTGGAGGATACCAATGCGCGAGCAATTCCGCATCGTCAAGCAAATTGTACGCTTGTTGACGTCACGTCCGTTTCCGTCGTCGGCCGATTGTTACCGCTTTTCAATGATAGCCGCCCTTTCGGCAGCCATTCGCCATCAGGAAACGCCACACCGCTTCCGATCCCACACCCCCTTTTTATTTTCACCTGCTTATTTGGTGGTTTAGCAGCAACCTATCCTACTTGTATTTCCTGCTATTTATCGTTAAAAAGTTGAATACTTTGTCGTCGCAGAAATTCACGACGAGACTTTGATAATTCTTATGAAATGAATATTTCGTTAGGAACTCTGTGTGTATCGAAGAATTTCACGTTTTTTCCAACGACGAATTATTCCAACCTGTTTTTACAAGATTATAAAATATTCTGTTGCGTTTAATTAAAAAAGAGTTCCGTAAAGTTTTCATACACACGTACATAGGTACAGGTGGATGTAGAGCACAGGAGAAATGTTGAACCTGAGCTGGAATGTACGATACAGCGAAAAAAAAAGTATTCTTACGGTTGAGTTATAGAAACAGAAAAACTAATATTTTCTACGTTATTATTCTTATATCGTATATCGTGATATACAGTTAGATGTATCGAAATACACGCACAAAATACCTACAGTAAAGTAAATTACGTTGTCTGGTAATTTACAACGAGACAAGATTCGCATAATGGTAACATTTTATCGACACGAGCATTCCTATAAATTACGTTCGACCAAGTAACGTAGAATGAAGAAGAAGCAGCGCTCCAAGTTGATTCTTAAACAGAGCCGTTTGGCACGAGCCAGGTAGGAGTTGAAATAATAACAAGGGAAGAGGCTCGTAATAAGAAGTTATCTCGTCCGCTTAAAAATTCTCGGCATTCTTAGAACGCTAGCGGAGCAGGAGGTGGTCCGGTGGTTTCCGGCGCGCCGTATTCTTCACTCGACTCTTGATCCGCCCCACTTCCCTTTTTTCGCGGCATTCCACCGCCAACAAAATCTCGTGGCCGATAAATTATTTCCCCTCTGACAAATGTACAGCTGTAATTGAATTAAGGAACCGGTGGATGAAGTTGCGATTCGGTTCCCTCTGTAGTCGGTTCATTATCCGCAAAATTAAGTCTCTAGACGAGGAGATGATTCTGTTGCGGTTACGACGTTCCTGTATAGCTTCCATTGTTCAAGTTAAGATCTCGCGAAGATCTCGCGGACACGCGTTATTAACGACTTGAAACGTCTCGAGTTCTTCCTCGCCCAACGTTTCGCTTTTCGTTTAATTAATTTACGATCCTCCCCTAATTAATTTACGATCGACCAGGGTGACTAATCGAGACAGATACTTGACGTCTACTTTCTCGTGCTACTTCCATTATGTACGCGCTATATTATGCAGGGGGCCTTGGTAATTACGACGCGATTTCCAAGAGAGGCGACTCTACGTAGAAAAAAGAAGACAAAAATAAATCGAAAATATAAAGTAAATTTCATATGATGTTTCGTTTTTCGAGATTAACGTATCCAATGTAAGTGTTTTATATCTCAACGAAGCAATCTTATCTTTGGATATTTATTCGTCGTAAGACGATAGCGTGAGAGACTGTAAATTTTAAAGAAAATTAAAAAGAGAAGTAACGTATATAATTACTTAAGCGATCACTTAAGCGCAGTTGATCAGCGTACCTTCTAAACGATTCAATTGCTGCTACTATTATAATAATTATTATCGCTATAATAACAATTAATTCTACGATTATGAAAGTTTCTTATAATTATGAAACGACTCGGTTAACAGGTTAAATCTCTCCGGTTTCTCAAGATTCGTAAGAGACAATTTAGTCACCGTGTGGGGAACGGAGAATAGCAGATAAGGGTGAAATCTAACGAGCCGCTAGGCCGGTCGACCTCGAATGAAGATAATTTCCATCTCGGGACACCGGCCACCCCTCTACTCAGTCGGGTTTATGAGATTTGCAATTCACTTTCTCGCGCGCGCGGCCTGGCTGCCACGGGCCAATTTAATCTGCACGCGGATATCTTGGTCAATTAATGAAAGCTTGGAATATTCAAACCCTGAGGCCGGAGCGCGGGGCGGGGATCGTTAAGTGGCTCTCCCTTCCCCGTGCCACGGTATCAGACGTTACTTTCGAGATTCAATTAATCACCGAGGCGAAATTTATCGTTCCACCGTCTTGGCCCCGCCGCGGAAAACCTCGTAATGCCGATGAAGACGTTCGAAAGTCGAATTCACCCTCTTCGCTATGAGGTTTCTCGATCTCGAGAAACTCGATAGGTTTATATCCATGCGTTTGTTTCTACCTTGAGGAAGAATCTTGTAATATTTCTTTATCCCATAAAATATATTATGACAGGTGGAACTCAGTAAATTGGAACGTACAGGAAAGCGACGATGTTACAAACGCTATTTCGTAAATTTACTTTAAGAAAATTCGTAGAATTATTTGTCATATTCTTAGGATGAGCAAACTTATAAAAGTAAGTCGTTTGTTTCTCGAAGATCGAATATCTATCATCGTCTGTGTAACGAAATTAAAGAATAGACGTAAGAATACATGGATAGAGGAAAAGGTGTTAATGATCATTAAGAACGCGACTTACCTAGTTCTATTCCTATTCTATAGATTCTACGTAGTCATGAAGCGAGGGCTTGAAAGAGCGAATTAAAATCCATGTTCCCTTTTTCGAATAACAAGGGTCGAGTCCATCAACTATGGAGGACTATAAATCGAATCGAAATAGCCGATAAAAGTCGAACAAATTGCCCCTGTATCCGCAACAATCGAGGCTGGGCCGGTATTCGACGAAAGGAAAGACTCGACGCTAGTCGATTCCGTAATATTTTCACGAGGGGGGTGGTTGGAATCGGTGTTGGTAAGCCAATCGACGTGTTCCCTTCGTAATTGGTCGGTTCTGGTGCCTTTAACTGACAAATAAATTTACCCTGGACGGTGAAGGGTCAGCCTCTCGGGCTTCTTTAATTGAAGAACGTACAATAAAGAAGTCAGTCGTCCCGTGGCGATTCTTTTATTTACGATCTTTCTTCGGCATCGATGGTAAAAAATCTTGAAAGTTGAAACGAAGTAAATAACGAGGCCTCCGTGTCTGCCTCGGGCCTCGAACCGAACAAATTATGTTTGCTCGTTCGATTCGGAGGCTAATCAAAAATATTTCTGGCATATCGATTCTAACCAACGTTCAGAATATTTAAATTGAAAAAGTACCGAGTACCTAACTTCAATCTAAGTTTTTGGCAGACCGAGAAAACAAGGCAAAATATTCATGTTGGACGAAACTTATCACCCACGTTTTTCTCTTAATCCTATGATTCGCCAATTTTTTATATCTCAACCTCAAATATATTTTTAACGTTTTAAGAATACGTCTAGCATACGATTGAAACAGCAAATCACATATACGTATTTCGATGTAACGATTCTCTTACGTTCCCCGTAAGAAGAGGTTTCCCGATGATAGAAAATACGATTCGGTGGAAAATAATCTACAGAATACAGCGAGGTTAAAACCATTGGTAGAAATCCAAGGGGAACAGGGGCTCGTTTTTCTCTCGTTCGCACCACTGTTTTCCAACTGGCAGACTAGCTTCAACCCTCGTGGAAAACCTCCTCCGTGATCTCCTTAAGCGAAAACGTCTCACGCATCCCTGAAAATTCTCTCCCCATCTTTTTTTCACCCTTAACCCTTAACCCTTAACCTAACCGTTTCTCGGTTTTCCCAGTTGGCTGAAAATTTTCGTCGAATACAGCAACTGCATCCGCGGACAGAATTCGAAATCTGCGAACAGATCGACAAATTCCACTCGTTTACGCGAGAATAATAGGCGGCCAGGGAAACTCGTCGCTTCGTTCCCTTTTAATCCAAGCTTTTCCATTTGCCTCTTTGTTCACTTTCAACTTGGACTTTTGTTCCATCGAAAATCACGTGTCGCGGGATTGTAGAAAATTACCATAGCAGTTGTATCACGAATTTTGGTTGTTTACAACGACCACGGAACAACCGGCACCACCTGGTGCGCCATACGGCATTCTGTTTGTAGCTAGAACGAAATATAAACGAAAAAGAATAAAGGAGAACCGGGGTCGTTATTTCAATATGATTCTACGGAATTGTACCAGCCAGTGGAATTTACGAAAACGCGATTTACGAGGAAAGATTTTTCGAAAAATTTCGAAGATCGATCGAAACCATAAATTACAAAAAAATACATAAGAAATAAAAGAAACAGTGCTCTGTTCTAATTATGGACAGGTAACATTTACTTTTTGGCAATAAATAAAAACAAGCTTACAGTCTATATCTTGAAACATTCTGCATACAGATATCACCTGGAAGAAGGGAACGAGAAAAAATGAACTGTTATTCTGCCGTGGAATTTTTGTGTAGCAACAACAGACTAGCTTTTTGTAAATATCATTCGACGACGTAGCAGTATTTTTTTAAACGGCTCGCAGCGCCGGTAACAGGGCAATCCGGTCCTCGAAACAAAATCTATGGCGTACTGTAGCTTTCCCGAAACACAATGTCGTGTCGATTCGCTTGTTTATGGAACAGTTTATCCAGGAGACGACAGCCGCGAGCTTGCAACGCGAATTTGATTTCCCGTTTTGTATATTTCATTCCAAACTCTCTCGCTCTTTTCACGGTACGTCGACCCTTGTCCCATCGGTGGCACCGACAATTTCGCGCTTTATTCGTCGCGCTGCTCTCATATATTTTCGGATTAGCTTAATGAAAATCGCTTCGTCGAGCGTATTAATAAGGTTACAAGCGTCATAGGCTTTGGTCCGTTGGCTCGGTTTGAATTTTCCATTTTAAATCATCGTCCCCTGACCCAATCCCCTCTCGCCCCTGGCCCATAGTACCATTATTATCAGAGGCTGGCTCTGGCCAGAATGTCGAGATAATTACAACGATCGAAGCATAAAACGAAACGAACGCGGACAAAGGGAAACGGAGACAGCGAAAACAGCCGAAGGACAAACATATTTCGAATAGAGGAACAGTGCGATAGACACGCCGTGAAACACGCCTCTGTGTAATCATTTTTACCCTGCCCCTTCCCTCTCTTTGCAGTGTCCCTTTATTCCTTCGTTTATTTAATCCGCCATTGTGCATCGATCGACGATAAATACCATAGAGACTCGTTCACAATGACTCATAGTGGTATTTGGATACTCATCATAAAAAGACTTTTACGCATATGTTGTTTGTGTCGTATCAAACATTTTGAAAGTCCATTATTACTCGTGTCTCGTTACGCTGATAATAATAACGCGCGTGATACATCCACGAAAGGTTTCTACAGGCGCTCGAATACTTTCGTAAGTTACTGTACGTATTTGAACAAAGGAATGAAATATTTCTACGAGACAGAAAGATCGGTACGTTTTCCTACGGAAGGAAGTAAATTACTAAAATAATATGAAATAGTTTGGCGATATCGTCGCACCGAAGTAGCTTTTAACGTTATAAAGCTTACTTTATACTACTGGTCGGAAAATCGTTTGGAAAAGTGTAGCACGGAATTTTCCAACGGATTGACCGGGTCAGATCGATCGTTATTTCCCTGGAAACTTTCTCTCGTTTCCACGAATGGTCGCGAACTTTTAAAAGCATCCGCGACTAGCGATGGGATCAAGTTCGATACGTAATTACAAATCCAAACCAGATACAACGTCCAAGATTTATATCTGCAGATTTGTGCGTTACTCGTAAAATATAGCGAGTCGTTCGTTGTACTTACAAGTTTGATGGCTCTTACGAGATTAAACGCGAACAAACGATCGTTCGTATTATTCTTTGACTAAATAGAGAGAATCGTTTGTCACGAATAAATAGTAATTGTTATACGGATAAAATATTCAACGCTTTGATCATAAGCATAACACCGACAGGCAATCATTCTGCACTGCGTAGAATATGCTACACTCCGGAAGAAGCACACATTGAAATCCCTCGCCACGGACAAATTGGATGACAAAAGAAAAGCCACGACCCATTCAACTTTTTAAGAGCAAGCAATTTGTTCAACAGAATATCGTAAAGAAAACAGAGAATGCCTCTTACGGCGTCGCTAATAATCTAGCAGTCGGTGCGACGTTAAACTCATAAATTAATGTTGAGAATCGTGGATCTTAATTGCTGAAATAAATGTATAGGAACACTTAGATTAGAATTGATATAAAAATAGTTCCAGATTTACTTAATATGCGATTTACAAGATCTTCGTCGATATACACTTGCACGCGTCTCAGCACTCTTTTTATCTCATCATCTTCTATACCACATTACCAACGGAATAGTTGCATTCATCTGTTTTACGAGACACTGTGCACGCACATACTTCCACACACTCATACTCATATATGTGTGTCACTACTACGCGGCTAATCTAGTGTAGCACACAAAATTACACATATCTCAATAATTAAAAAAGGAAATATTCGACTGAAATAAGTATTTATTCGATACAGTTCGAACAATGCTGAACCCCGAAATTTAGCCACCGAAATTTGTGCTCGTCGTTACTCGTGACGAGGGGGAACGCCCTTTATCCGGAAAATTTGGAACTATGCGAATTCGGATTGACGCGAAAGGACAGCGTATCCATCGAGAAGACACCTGCAGCCCGTCGTCATTTTTTATAATAATTGTCAGGCAACACACACGCAGCCACGGTTCGTGTTCCCTTCATCGTCGCCAACGTCGAACCAACAGGGAGATTGATAGACACGTTCGAAATGCGTGTGCTGCTTCTGCGAAGAAATAATCCGTCTCCTGGGATGGTCCCGGGATATTTTTTGGTAAAGGACGAGGGAACAATGGAGTCCCCCGAACGTCGTCTTCTAGAGTTGCGCCACGATTTCTTTCAGACGACCTCGAAGCTAGATGGATCGATATTGCGGATAAGATAAGTTCGAATTCGTCCGTGGGAAGGCATGGAGAAATGATTGGATTTGTGGCTCGAGGACTGTTCCATGTTGTAAGTCGCGATACTATTATCGGCAGATTCCCAAAGATGTAGCGAGTTAAGTTTGTCGTTTTAACGCTACGCTTGCACCGAACCTGTCAAAACGATAAAATCTTTCAGGTTGTTTTTTTAAGTCTGTTGCTTTTACAGTTACTGAAAGCGTACAAGCGCGCTTGGCAAGATTAACGTTGATTTTTATTAATTCATTAGAAATCAAACCGATACTCGTCACTTTTTACATCTACGTGTTTCTCAATTCCTATTACCTAGGTGATATAATTAACATTTTATTGAAATATGTATAATTTTGTGTGCTAGACTTGATTGGCCGCGTAGTAGTGACACACGTATGTGAATATGAGTGTGTGGAAGTATCTATGTGTGTGGCGTCTCGAAAAACAGATAAATGTAACTGTTCCATTGGCAGCGTGATATGGAAGATGGTGATACAATGAAAGTGCTGAGATGCGTGCAAATGTATATTGACGAAGATCCTGGAAATCGTTTACTAAATAAATCTAAAACTATTTTAATATGAATTCTAAGTGTAACCCTAGTGTTCCTTTACTTTTATTTCGGCAATTAAGATTCACAATTATCAACACATTTAATTTTTGAAAACAGTATCGACAGTAACAGCGCAAGAGTATCGAACTCGTTCAGTAGTATGAGCCGCGCGTGTACAGCCCGGCTTGTGCAAGCCGAATACAGTAACGTACGTAACCGATCGCCCACTCATTGATTGCTTCGTCCAATTATTATTCTTTCCTTAAGACTTCTGCATACATCTTCGGACGAGTTTCAAATGTTAGCAGTATAATTCTGATGATCGTATCTCGTTACAGCGACAATGAAATTGCGAAATATTTTATGGAAAATGTTCAAATAGTTTCATGAGTCGTTATAAATATATTTGTAAAGTCCGCTTACCACTCGGAATATTAGTATCGTATTAAAGGGCCTTGAAATATTACGTGCAATTTCTACTTGATAATCCACGATCTTATTAAGCGAAAAGCTGAAATACCTGCGATGAATACGATATTAAACAGCAAGGGATTAAGGCGTATTCTTCGAGTTACTCGTTAGTGGCGAACATATAATACTGTGGATCGATGAAAGCACGGAAGAGTTGTGAAATCACGGGCATTCATGTCGTTCGATGATCGACTGTTTTCTGATAGAATATTCGACACTCACCAATTTCTTTCGCGCAATCAATAGCCATTGTTCAGAATTCGCGTACAATTCGCCGCATGCTGGCGTGCCTCGTCGCGGTCGCTATTGATTTCTGCACTCTCTCCTAGAGAGCCTCTCGAACCAATTCGTTCGTGCCCTTTCCTCAACCTTTCGACTTTCTTCCTTCTTTTTACCTCATCTAAGGAAATTGTGAGTCTAATGCCGCGAACATCCTAAACATGTCATCGTTGCACGATTTGCCTACGAAACGTTGTTGATCCAAACGGTTGAAGCTCTCACGCTTGCCTGGAATAAAAGATAGAAAGGAGAATAATTAACTAGAAATATTAAAAATAAAGAAAAGTCGGATGTTAGCAGCAATCACTCTGCACTTACTCCACGATTGCTTTTATTATCACACGAAACATTTTATTTACGTAAATTTAGTTAGGTAAATCCGAATCCTTAAATCTCGATTGTTCACGCAGAGCGGAAAGTAAACTAAGAAGTAAGCACATAAAAAGATTAAGAATTGTGCATGGAAGGCTGAAATCCTAGCAATGAAAGCTTCCTTCGTAATGATCGTTACGCAACCATCGTCTCGCCATGAGTCGCGTTTGAGGCGCACCCCAACTTCCACACCGACGCGTCTTCCTCTTCCTCGTTGTTTGCACAGCCGTGAAAATTCGCCACGTAGGAAGAAGCAATTAGAAGCGTATTCGTAAAGCGCGACGATTGCACGGCTCGGTCCATCCTCCCTGTCTGCCGTGGCGCTCCTGTTGCAGTTTCACGGTGCGCGTAATCTGGCCGAATGAAATGAATTATTCATCGACTCGGGACACGACAAAACTTGGTCCTGACGAGAAAGCGGGAGCGAGGTGAAAAATACGAGCAGCTTGTTTGTTTCGTAAAATCGAACGCACCACTCTATCCTTCTGTACAAGGTACCCGAGTGATCATGGCGCGATTCACAGACAGGTGATTTTACGTGAAAAGTTTAAAGTACAGAGCAACATTTTTCGCACGGTGCTTCGTTTTCGAGAAAATCATACTTGAACATTTTTTAAACACGATCGAACTTGGTTCATTTCTAATTAAATGGTGGTAAATAATAAATAATAAAAATTGTCTGGAAAAGAGGAAACCGTACGAAAAGCCTCCTTCTATATTTCCGGTTTATTTGCTTTTTCTTTTCGCGTACAATCATTCTTCTTTTATCAGTTATGGTTGCAATCTGTATAGTCAGCTTCCATTTTCTGCTTCTTCTTTCGATCGACCGTACCTTGCAATTAAAAAATTTTTTAAAGGTATAAGCGAATTCGAAATCTCCTTCTCGCCGGGTAATGATCAAACACAGACTTACTTCTATGGGATAATTCCGCTGAAATCAGCGAAGGAAGGAACAAAGGATGAAGTAGCTGCGCTCCAGCGAGGAAATTGGGTCTGTTTTTGTTAAAGGGGGAACGATTTTTAACGAGAAAACGGGCGCGGTGTTCTAGTTGCATGCGCTTTCACGGATAGTTTCCAGGTGGCTGGAGATGATCCAGGAAAGAGTAAAGAGACAACTCGTTCCCTGGGAAAGTAATTCGCGACAGACGGTCCACGGTAAATTACCCTTTCGAGGTCCGCGGGTTAGACCCGGTTACTGGCTCGCTTCGCAAGAAACGCGCAGATATAATTACGGGAACAATTCTGGCCGGTTAAGCGGTCTATTATCTCGAATCGAAGAACGATCTTTTCTACCTTGTCCCCGTTAACATCTTGATTAACGTGCTTCCCGCTGTAAAAATTCCAACTATTGTCGGAGATAATGTGTTACGCCGGGGTATCGTGTTTCACAGTCTGAACTTTGGTTCTGGCTTACGAAAGTATTTGTATGAAAGATCTTGTAATTAGAGGAGAAACGTGAAGTAGAGAAAAAGCGAGGGAGCAAAGGAAAGAACGGCGAAGAAGGAAGGAAAACAAGAAGGGGAAGAAGAAATAGCTGTGGGAGAAAAACAGAGGGAAAAAGGGGGGACGCAACGAGCGAAAGAAGAACGCAGAAAAAAACAACAAGGACAAGGATGACGTGGAAAAGAAAGAAGAAAGAGAAGAAAAGAATGACCACCGTCGCTTTGATCCTGTTTTTAAGCACAATTCCAGACAGAACACGGTATTCGATTCGACGTTAGAGATCGGCGACTTAAAAAGAAAATCCAGCCAGGAAAGATTCCCCAGCTGAAGGCAATTAGGGTGTCAGACGGTTTAACGGATAGAACGTTTCTTCGGCAATTAGAAGGAAGATCTCACAGGCCGATATCTACGGAACCTGGATCGATGAAAAAAACTACTTGGTCCGATCCCTATCCTGAAGATCTCTCCCTGATGCACCTTCACCCCTTGCCAAGAGGTTGGTTCTTCTCTGGAGTAACCTACGAATCAAGGGGTAACCACCACCGGGGATCTCGAAAATCCCTCGAAATTAACTACTTCCAAGTAATGAGCATTCCACGAAGCGAAGCCCTCCGTTTTTCGAAATTATTTACGAGCGTTTACTTTGATCGTGGCAATAATTGGACAGCGAGCATTTCAGTCCTCTGCTTATCTTGGACGCAGGTTGATGCAATAAGAAAGAATCCAATAAACGTAGGTTTAAGTCGTCGCGTGAAAAAAAAAGGGGACGTAGAAATATGGGTTCGAATTTTCCCGAGGTCCAGACGACGCAATTACGTCCCCGTGAACGAATAGGGCTCGTAATTGGACCGGATGAAAAAAGATGCTGCGTAGAGCCCCATGACGATTAAGTTGTGGTCACTTGCAACTACGCCTGTATATTATTTCACGGAGAAAATGCTCGTGTTCGCGTTCATACGAATACGAACTTGTATAATAGTTCATGATTAATTCCAAACAATGGGTGGAGCATGTAAAAATGTCACGTATACTACCGTACGTAAATATCCGGACACTTTGACCGATTGGTAAGAAACAGTATACGATACATTTCGTTAAACTATATCTATAAATTAACGAGGAAATTAACGAGGGGATATGTAAGCAGCATCAAAGTGCCGGTATTTCTAGCAACTTTGAAAAATATGACTTTCCAGCACCCTATCCTGTCCTGGCGTCTAAGGTGGAAGCCTGGATAAGCTGGATAGCCTTACCGATCAGTCCTCTAGCAGATCCTGGACGAAACACTCTTTTCGTCTTTCTTCACCTATTAGGTCGTCCGAAAAGTTTCTTTCGTTTTATGAGGAAATAATGGATGGACAACATTTTTCGTTTTATATTATCTTATCGAATTACGTATGATCCATTTTGTTCTATAAAGATAAAGATTACAACGTTCGACAGATTAGGTTTCATGTTTGTATAAACATGCATCGTTGTAAAAGACGTATCTGTAAAAGAAAGATACTTTTCGGACAACCTAATACATCGTCTCTTTTGCTTCTAGCTGAGTCCCCCACGTTAAGCTACGCGGGGTTAACGATGATCAAATAACGAAGCACAATGCTGGCCAGTTAATTAATGTCCTTGCTCGTGTAAGTATTCAGAAAAAAGAGAAACAAAAACGGGGGAAAATAAAAATGAAACGATGAACTCTTGCAGTGTAGAAGAGGACCCACAAAGCTGCAAATTGCAGCCAGGCAAACACGGTAACAGCCTTTGCCCGCGAATGCTAACGATTGATAATGTTAAAAGCGAGCGGAGATTGCATAAAATGCATTCTTTGCGGTTGGGTTGTATCGCGCAGCTTGGGACGGTGTATCCTCAACCGGAAAGCAGAGGAGGTCGTTTCACGTGCATCCTTTGAACTACATAAAACGGCAACACATCGTTCTCTCTCTCCTTCGTTCACGGTTCTCCTCGAATGGTTCATCGTGAAAAGAAACCACAAAGGAAACTGGAACGTTAATCAATTATCAAGTCTTCCGATCCTTTAGCGTTCTCGAGTTTGGCTGCAGATCGTTGATCACTGCGCGGCAGTGTGCATTTGCTCGATCGCAAACTCTCCTTTGGAATCTACGTTTTTCCCTCGTCCTTTGAACGTTTTCAATTATCACGAGTGTCTTCGATACTCGTCGTAATCCGATGTTCGCCCATTAGAAGGGACATTTCGTCGGATTAACGCAACTAAGAGCTCTATATACGTGGTTTATGATCGGATACAGATTTCGAACGAACACTTCTGATTGTTCTGGCCTTTCGTTTTCTCGTTGATTTCCGATTTGTCGTCAGACGAAGAAATTCTAAAACTTACACATAATTATTAACCTATTGTCTTTCTTTAACTGTTGCAGGTAAGTTTTCTACTGTGTCTACTTCGGATCTTTGTCTTGCAGAAACAAAATCTGGATTCGATTAATGGTTTTCCCGATAACGTAAGTTCAAATTACCGAGTTTCCTAATGCTCGTGAAAAAGGCAGTAAAGTAATCGAATAATTGTATCGGGTATGCAAGTTTCCCATTTGTTAGAAATGTATTCCCGATAATTGGTCGAATGAAATCCCGATTCTTGGTAGAATTAACAAAACATTACGATATTTTCATCGCATATTGTTTTACGATTCCCTGCTTATTTTGATCGCTAATTACAACCTACGTTCTGTTACATGTAATCATAGATATATCAGACGATATACCGGTAAAGTAATTAGGGTAATTATTAAATATAAAGTAATATTTAATGCAGAGTAATTACCAAAAGAGTAATTGGAAGTTCCAAGAAACCGAGTCAAAGTTCAGAAACTGCATCAAGAAACAAGGTTTTCATGGCGTCTCATTCCCGATGCTTTTAGTCCGCTGAAGTATTTAAAAGCTCGCCAACGGAGAAGTCGGTAGAGCTACGATGAAAAACGAGGCCGCTAGTTTTCACTAGGTTTTTCGCTGAATATTTCGCGATTCTAACAAACCGATCAACTTCCGAGTGTCTTCCTAAATCTTTCATCCGTGTCGAACGATACAATGGCTTGCAAAAATATTTAAACGCTTACCACTATGTATGTATATATTACGCGTGCTATATCGAATCGTTATTAATCGTAACATTTTGAAATCTCATTCGTATCGTAATGAAATACTATTATCGCGATAACATTGACGGAACTCCGAACGCGTGAGCTTATTCGTCTTCCAAAAATTATCATCGAGATACTTGGACCCTCCTGCTCGATCGCTTATTTAGAGGATGACGAACGGAACGTGAAAACTGAAATCGCCGGACGATTTTTAAACCGATGCCTTATTTCGTCAGACGAATCGTGACTCGATCCAAACGCGAGTTCTTCCGAAGCGAATAATAGTTTGACGGTGACTCATGGCGCCAGAGGATTACGACTTCGAGTTATTTTCGCTCTCGATTCGCCTCTATTTCTGACCCGGTTCCTCTCCGCGATCGCCACCTCTCAATCCCGGAAAACGCGTTCATCCTTCTCCTCGATATCTCTGACAATTTAACGATCTGATGGGAAACTAGGAGAGTGGGTGGATGTCATGGAAGAAGAAGCATTGTTTCCGCTACGGTTTGCCGACAATGTCGAACAGAAGGTGACACCTGACGCGAGAAAATCAACGAATAATTTCATTTCTTCTGTTTCTTCCTCGGTATTTATACAGTAGCTGAGAAAAGTATCTAAATGTTTGTGCAAATGTTCATGATTCTGTCATGTACGTTACGCGAGACATTTTCAAGCCTCGTTAATATAATAACGAGACACAAATGATATAATTATATCGGTAAAATTTGAAACAAATTTGAAAATGGCCGTAAAAACTACAAGATATTTAGTACAAGTAGACTACACACAGACCAGAACAATAAATATTTCACAGAAAGATATAAACGGTCAGTTATTCGTTACATTAACCCTTTGCACTCCTATGTCGAATGTGACTCGACATCAGTTTTTATCTCAGGAGCTTCTCTGTCGAGTTCCACTCGACGTTCTTTCAGTCCCAGCTTTTTTCGTGAAACGTGCGAAAGAAAAGCAGGATTGCATCCTGGAAATTGTTTCACGATATATCATACACTCAAAAATTACAAAATATAACAATAGTGTGAATAAAACTGGTATTTAAGTTAATTTGTTTCTTCCTTTATTTATTTAAATTGTCTTATTTTTTAGTTAAAGTAAATTTCAAATAAAACTGTTGGTAACGAAATAGAAATAAAATTCGGAGTGTAAAGGGTTAATAAGCATCTTTAACATTTATTATTCCATGCCTAAGATAGCTTCGTGCCATATACTAACTGTTTACCAAATACGTATTTGTAGTAAATATCTTGCAACTTCGAAATAAAAGAAACGCGAAATAAAAGCAGGAAAGATTACTAAAATAGGAAATTATTAGAAGCGGTGCTGAGTGGTCGAAAATGTAACCGTGATTACCTAAATGATTCACTTGTCGCGTCTAACTCGGAACCTTTGATATAATTAGGCGTTGTTGTCCGTATTAATAGGTTTGCTTACAGACGTGGTCGAACACGAGTTCTCAGGGTGAACGCGTTGATCGTTAGTCAGCGCGTATTGCAACGAACATGGGTTTTTCGAACTGGTCCCTAGTTGCACCCATTGGCTGTTAATTTTGTCGTATCGAACGCGAAAGGTCACCCTTTTACGATCATTTCCCTCCCTATATAGGCACAGATCAGCCCTCTGCCCCGTACAAGCGTTTTGTTCGCGCTCGTTACAAAAGCGAGACAGACAAAAGGGTTGAACGAGTCGCACAGTGTGTTATCGCGACAGTGTCGATATCGATAACGTTATCGAGTGGCCGCGTAACGAGACTGAAGGGGGCTCGTTCTCCAACCGCTTTGCGTAATTCAGCGAAATTAGCAAAATTGCTGCCGATCGGGCCGGATCCACTCTCACCATAACCTTCGTCCCTACCCATTTCAGTAGAAATACGTTGCCATCGTCCCTTCCCGATCAGTTCCCATCCCACGACTGACGTGCTGGCGCAGATTTTCCCCATGGAGCTGACTAGAATCGACGGGAACAGATGGAAACGGATGGAAGTCCAGGGGAATGGTCTTTAGAGTCAACGTGGACAGCCATGAATAAATCACGCGGGTAATTAACGAAAATAAGCTTTAGTTTTGTGTAATTGGAGCAGATCCATTCGGAATGAGATTTTTCTGCGAAACGGAACTCGATGCGATTGGAAAATTATTTTATGGGAATAATAGCTCATAATTCCTGAATGAGACATGTACGTACTTTCTATTTATAATCGGATTCTCGATAGTGAATAGTGACCGCGGTAAGTATTGCTAAATCATTGTATCAAATGTATTGTTGTAGCATTTACGTACTAATTAATTAGATCTATTTATATGAAATTTCGTATCAGTTGTTAGTAGTTTCGCATGGCCAGAGAAAAGAAACCTTCTGGAAAGCCAAATTGATTAACTCTATTTTTAGTTGTATAACAGGGTTCATAGATACGTAATTACTGTTTGTGTAAAAAGAATGCGTGCTAATTGTCTGCGATTCGAAAATCACAGAAAGGGATTAAAGGGAGAACGCAGGTGAAGCAGTGAAATGTTTAATAGTCTGCTTCGAAGTAACTAGATTAACGGAATGCTGAGCTATTGAAGTTCGAGCGATCTTGTAGGCTGACCGTTATCGAGCGACTAGCGACTGGTGAATGGCCTTGTTCATGAAATTATAATTCTTGATAATTAGGATCGATCGGCTGACAAACAACCGCCACACTGTCCTTTGCGCGCGCGTATCTCGAGTTACGAGGAGAACGTGCGCACGCATATTATTATCCAAGCTGTTTATCTCACAGCTAGGCTGTCTTTGTGATTTTCCATGAAATATAGGAGGCCCTGTTTTAGAGGAAATTTAACCGAGTACGAGTTTCTCGATTTTCGTTGTTGAAACTATAATTTAGATTAAGTTACCGTGAAAGTTCTTGCTACCTTTAATAGACTGCTGCTTTAAAGAATATAATTTCAATGACACTGAATTACTTTTATTTAACTTACTGTCCATAGCATTTGATAGACTTCTGTCAATGTATTACAAGAACTTTAACCGCGAGTGCATAAAATTGGAATATTACAAAGATGCCATTGCTGCTGTTTCCTAAATTCTTTTCTCGTAAAGAATCTATTAAGCGAATATCATCGAAAAGAATAAATCGGCTGGAAATAAATTTGATACGTACAAATGATGAAACAGAGTTTCAAATACCCAATTGATACAATTGTTTATGTTTGTTGAATTTGCCAAATTGTTACGTTTGATCTTTGAACTAGGATGTGTGCACTGGTCGACGAGATTCAACCGTATTACATTTCCTATCATTTAATGGCACTTTCATCGAAGTACAAAAATTCGATACTCTACAAATTTGATACTTTGAATGAAATGTAGTATTTAATTCAAAAAACGCTCTATTAGAAATTAAGGCTATACACAAATATCTTTTGTAGCCACTGTGTGTAATTTGTTCCGGTTAAACAATCTTGAATATCATTTTCAATCACGTTTCTGACGCTTGAAACGTACAGTATGTCCGTTTCAAATGTATGCGCGCAATTATTTCTGTAAATATGAAAAACGGGGAAAAATGTTTCAGATAAAAGTTGTAAGATATCAAAGGAAATATAATTTGATGTAATTAGTCTTCTTTGTAAGTGATCAGATAAAAGTTATACAAGGTGATATACGTAATTCTATATGGGATCAGTTTTTATATGGAATAGTTTTAAATACAGTAATCGATCTGGATATTCCCTAATTAAAAGCATTAACCTATTTATGTCAAAAATAATTATTTTAAATTACATACGTCATGTATGTAGAATATGTTTGTCTCTCATACGTCAAATTTGATAAATTAAAGTTAAAATATCTTGTAAAGCAATGATTTTACGACATAAATAGGTTAATGCTTGCTTATAGCAAATTTCCAGACGGATCAATCACTGTATTTAGAATTGTGTGTTTCCATTGAAATGAAGTGGCATGTCGTGATAGGTGTAGAAGGAATGCTCAGATGTTTCAACAAAAAACGTTTATTAATTTAGTAACAACTGACGTCCAATAACAACTAGCAACAAACAACAATTAACAACAGTTAACAATTAACAATTAGCAACGCTTGGTAACGATCAATGCTTAACGCAGGTTATAGGAAGTCGAGCGCTCGTTTCGCGTAATCCTTCGCACTTCGCAGCTCGGGGCAAACTGAATCTCTTTGATTCAAAAGCCACGCCGATTCTTTTCTTTGTTAGCCATCGATATCGCGCGCGTTTGTTAGAAGTCCGCGACGACTGCCACGTGTGCGGTCTCCCGAAAATTTGGCGAAGGAGCCGTAAGGATATCGATGACACCTAAGGCTTATCGGCATAGCGCTTTTAAGATAAAGCGCTTTGTGCCGCGAAACCGTTGGAAATTTCCGAGGTCGAGTACCGCCACAGAAATATCATCCTATACCACCATCATACGACTTCTGTCTACTCATCCACAAGAAAACTAATCGCTCCAGGTTATGTCCCCTTTGATACCATACGACTTTCGTCTGAAACATTTAAAACGATCATACTGTATATATATCATTAATTTCACAAACGTCAGAACCACCCAGTACAAAACACAGTCGCAAACACAAAATCAACGCGTGACCAAAGATCTAAAGCCTGGAGTTCCTTTAGTCTGTCGTGTTAGTAAAATCTATCTAAAACAGAACGAAGTGAAACGCTGTTGGTGATAAAACAGGAAAATAAAGTTTGGCGAAACCGCGATCGAACAAATCACCGCAGCGGAACTCGCATCCGCGCGCGGGAGTCGACACGCGAAACGGAGGAAAGCGACAGGACACGGGTTCTGGGTGGCCACGGTCGAGGCCATATCTCTCTTACACTCGAACGCGAGCGAATCCCCGCAAATTTATACGAACGGTTAGTTCCGGACTAGTTTCGAGCGTAGCCGGAGCTTTCCATCCCTTTTGGTCGTGATTCGAAGCGCATGGCTCTTGCTCTTATCCACGATCGTGGCTCGACCTAAGCGAGTCCGGTGTCTCGAATGGTTCAGCTAGGTCGGTCGTAGGTTAAGCCGGGATAAATACAGTCTCATAACTCGCTGCAGCACCGTTCCTTCCTTCCTTCCTTCCTTTGCCCCCTCTCTAACCATTTCTCTTCCCTTCTCGTCCCTGCCAAGAAATCGTTCGATGGTCATCTTCCTTCAATCCCATTCTATCTGAAGAGATTTCGATCGGTCTTCCAGATTCTCCGTTGGTTTCCCTCCAAAGCATCGTTTCCTTCGGCTTCCCAGATTTCCTCTGGTCTAATTTCTCTTCGTTGTTCTTTTGTCTAGCTTGTCCAGCTTCATCGCCATTGTTTGCAAGACCTCGAGACTTGGATCACCTGTCCGCTCGGTGGAACTTCTCCGATGCAATCTCCGTGCCTCTAGCTCGAAGAAACGCCGTGTCTCCTTTTTCTTTGTTCCAGACTTTCGACCATCGTCGCCTGATTTTCTTTTTTCTTTTTTTTTCTTTTTATTTAGAGCAGACTAAACTTAGCTTGCTTTGCAACTTACAAATTTCTCCGATAGAACATAATCCCCTTTCTCACGTTTGCCAGCCTGCAATCTTCGTGCGATCGTTTCTTGGATCTTCTGGACGCACACTGATTTTTCCAACCCAACCTGACTTCTCGTCTTAGACTTCCAAGCTAACGGTAGGATTCTTTGACAATTGGAAAGTTCGTGTCGCATGCACGAGTCGGAGCTCGATCTGTTTCCACTGTGGTGTCCTCTTCGTCGCACTGCGAGAGGACAGCGGTGCCAACTCGGACGGATTTCCTTGTGGAGATCTCTAGGGCGCGTTAGGGTGTTCTTGGCACGGCGCGCGGGCCGCTCGAGCGGAAAAGTGGCGTTTGAGGCGCGCAACGTGCTCTGCGAGACAAATTAAGGCTGGTCCGGAGGCTCGTAGGAAAACGAGCGAGGGGATTTAGCGACGTCAAAGTGGCTGTCGACCACTCGACCGTGAATTATGCAGAGTTTTCTTGAGACTTCTTTCACGGTGAAGCTTTAGCCGCTCCATCGGATCGCTTCCTTTGGGATTATGCTCCGACGATTAAAGGAGCTCGCGTATATGTGTAACACGCGCGACTTGGTACTCCGGAAGAATATTTTTAGTATAAAATCAAAGAATTAGGGTATACATAGCAATTTATATCTTTTACAATTTTTATTTCGTTTCTTTATCGTAAGCAATTGTAATAAATACGAATAGCAGAATATGTCTCGTCGATGCAAGTATTAGATCGTCCGAAAAGTTTCTTTCGTTTTATAAGGAAATAATGGATGCACAACATTTTCCGTTTTATATTATTTTATCGAATTACATATGATCCACCTTGTTCTATCAAATTAAAGATCACAACGTTCGACAGATTAGGTTTTATGTTTGTATAAAGATGCGTTGTTGCAAAAGACGTGTCTGTAAAAGAAAGACACATTCCGGACAACTTAATGTTACGTAAAACCAGGGAACCAGATTATACTGTAATTTGTGTTATTGATAGCCAAAACATATTTTCACCGTCCATAATGATCATCGGTAACCATAAGCGACTTCCGTCATTGGTAATGATTTAACGAAAATGATCCAAACGTAGAGTTAATTACACGATTGTTCGTGGAATCACATTCTCGCGAACGTTTCTCTGCGCGGACAAAATTAAGGACGAAGAAAATTCGTCGAGCAGCCAGTGGAGGAATAATCGAGCGTGCAAGCTGAAAACGAGACAAAGAAACGCGTTCGGGCTGCAGCGGTTTAATTTCTTCGGGTTTCAGGCACCAAGGAGAGAACGTTGATGGAATCGCTAGTCCGGAAACAAGGCTTGTTTCTTTGGCCGTTAAAACGTGCGCAGCCGGTGTAAAACCGGCATAATTCCCGCGTTTGAAATTAACGATTCCAACTCTCCCCTTTGCTCTCATCCTCCTTGCAACCCACTCCGGTCATTTACTCTTTTCCTTTCTTGGTTTCATATAAAATAAGGGATTTAGCCTGGGCAAAACGCGCCAAAATTTTGTCGTACCGGGCAAGTTCGGGCTGACCTATAAACAAAAGGCTGGCTACGCCGAGGGACCGCGTGGCACCGCCAGCAAACGAACTATTAAATTATTTAACTTCCGCTGAATTAGGTCTTACCGCTGGCGGGACGCGTTGCCCGCTTGGAACTCGATGCTGCCTTTTCCCTCGAATTTCAGAGAGTTTTGCCTCTTCTCTGACAAAAATGAATCGTTCCTCGGCTCGCTTGGGAATCAGACGAACCCAATTTACTCGCCAAATCCTTGGCCCTGCTCAATTACCGATGACAATTGTATTTGCATTCGTTCAATCTGTAGGCTGAAAACAGATATTTTTTGGGAGGCTGGGGGGCAAGAGTTAGATGCACGGGGGGCAAATTATACATATGCTCTCGTCTATAAGACAGACTCGATGATTTTAAATATTAGTTTCGAGAATCGATAAGAAAAATTCGAGCGCTGTATCTGACGAACTGTGACACCTGTAGAGTAATCGTTAGGTCTTTGTGATAACGAGAATGGTCTATCGAAAGGAGAGCTTGCGTTAGAGATGATAAAGAGAATATTTAACAGGATCAGGAAAGGCACAACACCAACTCAGAAGATGAGACGTACATGATTAAAGACTTGGAGTAGAGAAACTTCGAGGAAGCTCGCAATGCACCTTGACACCAAAGAGGAGACACGGTAAATCTTATTTAAATTAAATTATTCCCTTGTCTAAATTACCGATCGAGAAACTAATCAAATAAGTGACACAAAAGAAAGCAGATGTTAGGAAGAAGAGAGAGAAGAATAAATTGGTTTAGCCATATGGGTATGGTAGAAGTGATTTTTGATCGTTAGAAGGGGGAAGAAAAGCTCGATGGCCTGGATAGTTCGATTGCTGGAAGCAAGATCCGGCTTCGAATTCTGCTTCGTAGTCCGACAATCCAATCGACTGATCCTCTTTACAAAAGGAATCAATGGAATTGATTGGAAGTTCAAAAGGGATGGTTGGTAGGTGAAATCTAATGGTCGAATCTAGATGATCGTTCGGAGAATATTTTGCACCGTATCTAACGACAAACTTCTGTTGAATCCGTGACAAGCATTTTCGCTTCGAAAGTTTATACTGTTTACAGTAAATGTTTCAACCAAAACTCTTAATTTCTTCATTTTAAAACTGTTTTCTTCGTTCATTTTTATATCGACGTACGAAATTTGTAACGTTGTTCAGTGCACAGGGTCTTATTAAGCTTGTCGTTTTTCTACTACTAGCGTCGCTGCAGTTTCCAAATTTGTTATTTTCATCTCGTTTTTGGCCAACGAATGAGAAGACATTTAATATTTCAAGAGATAAAATTACGCTACCGTATAATATATAACTAACGTGATAAAATTACACAGATGTAAATAATTTTGTGAGAAATACAAGTTTCAGTTTCTCTGATACGTTAGATAAACAAAATTAGATAGCCGTATTTAAACTTGCCCGACTGACTATGCGTATATTTACGTATATGGAAGAATGATGCCTAACAAACGAGGAAGGAAACTTTCGTTCTTCGCGAGAACGATGTCGCGGTAGTAATCGCAGCTGCATCCATCCGGAAACTTTAGCGGAAGGATCGCATTGCTTTGCAAGATGACGAAGGAAACTGGTGGGATGGTGCGACAGCCGCGGATAATTTCTGACCTCGTCGGAATCTCCGGCGGCGATTAAATTAAACGCCACCCTAGCATACCGAACCCGCCCTTCCTCCATTTTGATATGTGGCTACGTGTGCACGGAATGCAACAAGGTGCTCGTTCGCGAGCCGCACCATGTTCGACACTGCGTTCGCTAAATGCCATTACAGAGGACCAGATTTCTTGAGGTGCTCGGAAATATCCTTTGTAAAACTATCCTTCGAGTTACTGTATGCTACTACTATGAGTTTACGAAAACTGTGTCAGATTTATGTATATTTTATTTGTACAGTATTGTACATTGTTCTTAATGATATTTGAATACCGCGGTGTTCACACAATGTATACGGCGACGGATAAAATAAAGTTAAAAGTTAATGCATTATGAATTTTAACAAAATCTTGTTAGTACTAAAAATTCTTTACCACATTAGTAACATCTATTCTATATATATATTGTATTTATTGATTGTTCTTATTAAACGTAAATCCATTTAATGAGATTATGGCGCCTTTTTATACTTCTTATTTTATGAACTTTTATCCGCCACTGTATAACTCGCACCTATGTCGACGGAGTCGCCTTCCTTTTCTTCTATCCTTGTTTCTTTCCTTCCCAACGCTATAGAGTATCATAATATTAACCGAAGAATCAACATTTTCTTCGATATCAGTCGTTCGATCGATCTTTTAATCGATAATTCCAAGATGTTGGCTTTTGTTTACCTTTTATCGCGCACAAGAACTCGTAGTCTTTACGACGAAGCCATTCTAGCCACCTAAAGCGAACAAAAGGACGATGTAACCTATACATTCTTTATATTTCGGCGGTGTAACTAATGTTGGCTGGTTTTACGACGTCCCTAAAGGGCGGCTACATGTTCTTCGAGGTGACTGGCATCGGTAAACTTTGGGCCACGCGCGCTAGGAAAATATTTCACGAGGCGACTGCGTTCTCGTTTCCATGCACTTGAGATCGCGATGCCAAGACGAAAAATCGGCTAGTTCGCTACCTGCTTTGCGAATATTTCATCGTACGCGCGAGTATTCTTGATATCTTCCGGAAAACACATCTCTTCTTGACCGAGCGCTTTTCGAGTAGCTGGAAAAATTCTGTTTCCCTAAATTATTTCCAACACACCAGCTGCACACTGCTGTGTGCATCGTGTTAAGGTGTTTCCGAGTTTACGCGTGTGATTTGCCTATTTTCCTGGTACACTCGTACCTTGTATCTTTTATGTTTTCTACTCAAGACACTGAATTTTTGGTTCTACTCTTAAAGACACATTTTTCGCCAACGTTTTTAAATATTTTTTGTCACAGTACACTGTATCTTTCTCCATTGAATTCGGTACGAAGAATCGAGAGGACGCCATACACATCCATATTTTACAGTTAAACAAACTATTTCAACGTACAAAGTAATTACGAGATAATTATAACGCATTGTCATTGCCAGAACTCAACTTGCAAGCTGCACAGCTGAAAAATACCATACACGAGAGCTGCGTATGACTAAGTTAGCTACGGCTCGTTCCCAGACAAAGTAACGAAATCGCCGCGACCTAATTTTCGCCTGGAAGTTTTGGCACGCAGCCGGTGATGTACGACTTTCCTCGCGCAGCCCTTCGCGGCAGTTAAACGGCGAATTCCTCTCGTGCCACGAAGGTCTTTCAACTGGTTGGATAACATTTATGAGCTTGGTCGACCGGAGACCTCGCGTTCGATCCTCCTGTTTCCATGTAACTCGCAGTAGTCGTTGCCAGACTTTGATCAGACAATATTCTAGCACGGCGTTCATCGATCCGCCACCTGGTTCATTTTACGGTGAATCGATGACTCGTCGTGATTCATGGTGAAAGAGTTGCATCGAATCATTTCTCGGCGAGAAACAGGTTCGTTCAACAAGTTTGCAACTACCATCGCGGGATTATGGACTTTAAACGGGTATGGAGGAATTTTTGTGACTTGAAAGAAAACAAGAGGCCTGGTTTAGACGTGTGCACAAGTTTCTGTCTACAGAGTCTTAGATCGCTTTGGATCTATACAAACGTGATTATTTTGGCTAATATTTGAAGAAAAAGTATTCGATATTTTTGACGAAAACGTTTATAATTCTACGTAAAGCTCTAAATCTATTTAAAAAACGGAGCATTTTTTGCATTCTTTATAAAAAATCTCTTCTCGTGTAATACGCGTTAAATGTAACTGATTTATGTATCGCATATAATAATCTCGTAATTAATAATTGTTATATAGGAAAATTATTATGTGCGACGGGAATCATTTCGAGCTTCGAATTGATTTAAACTCATCGCTGATTAAATGTGACCCATTACAGAGCACATTCGATTTCCATCGCCAAGTATCCACTAAAAGCTTAATTTGAAGCGACAATTAACTTCCACCACAACGGAGAATGTATATGCTACGGAAGAGCCGTAGAGGAATAATAAGATGGGCAAACGTAATATAGCTGTATTAGTAATTATACAACGTTTAGCTGAGAGTGCAGTAGTAATGGTCAGGTTACAGTCAGGCTAAGGTTAGCCAGAGCAAAGGCTGTCATCCTAGAAAATTGGCTGCAATTCCATGGTCATACCTGAAAGTTTACTCTCACGTTCCCCTCACGTTCTCCCGGCGAATGTATTTTCCTCGACTTGCTAATTAAATCTGACTTCGACTCGTTGCTAATGTAAAGTTACTGCCGAGAGAATTGGCTACAGCGATCGACCTATTAGCACTCGAAGATCTTATGCCTCTATCCTAATCTCGCGTGTCCTGAAAAATATTACCTTGCAACGCTAGAAATTAAATTCCGTGCCATTAAACTTGTCAAAATGACGAACTGCTGACTCTTATTTCTGGAATTGTTAAAAATGCTTAATTGACAATTCTGACGTTGACTTTCATTGATATGGAAATACAACTATACGTATCTATATTTACGACACTATGAACTGATTTTTAATAAAAATTTTATAGATTTATAACAGAAAAGTATTTACGTATCCTTCGTTCCAATTTCTTCGATGCAAATTCTGTGCTCCTACCAGTTCTGACAACAAATACTTCCTAGTCAGTAGGTCAGTAGTTCTACTAATTCCAGATATAATTTCACACCTTGTTGGGAACAAGAAAGCATAGATGGCGATATTTTCGAAGATTTTCTTTGACATAATATCCAGTGACGTAAAGGGCTCCTGTTCGCCACTGTAAATGAAACGTAAACCCTTGTGCCTATCGAAGGATCTCTTCAGGGATGCCGCACAGACTCGGTGTGTGTTTTATCAGAGAAACGGTTACAGGGTGCTAACTGTTGGGAGAAAGGTATAAAAACGATCGGTTAATTATTTAATCAAACCGGAAAAGAGGCAGTGTCCCTTTGGCCGCGGTGATCTGTACAGGCCCGATAACTTTCATACCCGGTTGGCTGGCAGTGTAGCAGAATTAAACCATTAATCGATATTGGAAAGTGCTTGGGGCAATATTGCCTCGCAGGATATGGCGGGAACGGTCGTTACTTTGTCAGACGTATCGAGCAGAAATCGCAGCAGTTTCATTCAGCCAATGGTGGCTGCTTCCTCGAGAATCTCTTGTAGGCATTGTGTTAGAAATTAAGTAACGTGATCAGGAAATGGAAACGGTGACCGACGTTACGAGGACCTAAAGAAAACGGTATTTACTTCTATGGACTTCTTATAGCTTCTTCGATGATCTGAGTTAGGCGTATCATTGAAGTTTCGAGAAATATTCTTGAGACGAACGGTAAGATTGGATATCGCGATTTTGAAGATGTTTTATTCGTTACAATCTACGGAGGTCGTGTTTATTCGATGAAGAGATACGGACTTCTCCGAAATATTTATATCATATGATATTTTATATCGAACGTTTATATTAATCTTTAGATACGCTAACACTGGATCATAAACCATCGGAATATTTTGGATCAGGTTATTAAATTTTCATTGGTATTCTATATTTTATAGGATAGAAGCGATTAAGTACGATGCGTATACGGTAGGAAACAAAATTAAACGATACGATTGGAACGTTCCTGCTCATCTACGATCGAACAATATCAATTTAGGATTAAAAGGAATTTCTCTCGAAGAAGATTATATCGCGGCTCTATCCTCGTTCCTTAAATTCCAACAATCGTACGAACGTCGAAGCAAAGAGAACAATGCTCGCAGAAATGGTATATTAGATGGTGGTACTGCTTTAGACCCAAAGGAATAATTACGTGTCGAGTAATACGATTCTTCTGTATCCACGAACTGAAAATCCCTATCCTCCGCGCAAAACGACGAAAAAAAGGAAATAGCGGGATAAGAGCGGAAAGACAGGAGCCAGTAAAGTCGAAGAGATCAGATTGGAAGGTTTAGCGATCTAGTAGCGGAGGTGAATGGTCGAGCAGCCAAGCGTGTGAGACTCCATTTTGGCTGGATATCGCATCGGCACAGCATCAGTTAATACCAGATCCTCGATTTCGACGTAGGAAATTACAAGAGAACGTCGGTCGCGTTACCTGTGACCCACTTGCGAAACTGCCGATCTCCAACGATTTTGGGTACAAACAAAGTGCCGGGTGGTTGCTGGCGAATCAAGCGAACTATCGGCCGATTAATATTGGCAGTACCCTTGTTTTCGCATAGTCCGCGATAAATCAAACAATCCAACGGCCGGAACGACTTCCGACCGAAATTTCCGCCGATTCTGCGGACTCAAACCCTTTCTTCCGACTGGTAAACAGTCGGCAACATCTGGATCGGCGATTCTCTGTACGAAGGCTTCTTGTTTGCACTTGCTTTTGACGACGACAATTTCGAACTCTATTGGATAGATGGAACAATAGAACTACGCTCTCCTTAGTATATGTTCCCTTATATATAGCTTGTAATAGAATCGACGAACGTCCTTTGTCAACCATATCGTGGCTGCAGAAGGTAATGCACCTCCATTGCCTTGTTTACATTTCGTGTTTGTTCATCGAAATGTTTGTTCAACTTGTCTCTTATATTTCAACTTTGCACTTGTTTTCGACGAGGACAATTTGGCGCTCTATCAGGCAGATGATCTTGATCTCTTTGGTATACGCTCGTTCACGTATAGCTTGTAACAGAACGGAGGAATGTTTTTGGTGAACCATATCGTGGCTGCAAAAAGTACGCACCTCCATCCTATTGTTTACATTTCGATCTTGTTTATTTGGATTTACATCTTGCTATTTACACTGGCAGTTTATTTAAACTTCCATCGCGTCGTATACATTTCAACTTGGTGCGTTTGCATTTCTATCTGATCCTTTGGACTTCAACTTTTCTTATTTACATCTTTATCTCGCCGTTTACATTTCAACTTTGTCCACACACATTCCCATACGTTCCTTAATATCATCAAAAAAACATCATCCAGAAATCCCTGAGATAAGAGGACAAATCTCCCAAGAGAATTCCACGACCCTCGAACTTTTCAATTACAGTTTGTCGCTGGAGTTGAGTTTCGGTTACGAGCTGATCCTCCGTCAGCTTTAAAAGACAGAACGAAAAGAGGCCGGAAGAAATACCACCAAGGGGAGGCACAGAGGGTGGGGAGAGGGTGGACGGAGGCATGTAAATGCTCGCGACACCGATGCTTAAGGCGAACGTCGGGGATGCTCGAGAGCTCATACGGGGGTGACAGGCGACCCTAATATTTTCTTTGGATGGTGCTTTAAGCCCACGCCTCGCCACGGCTGAAGAGTTGAAGTGGCGGTACGAGTGGCGCGGCAACGATACGCGAGACTCTCGGGCCTTGTGGATAGTTGAAGAGTTACAGAACGTTTCAAAAGGACCGGCGCGTCGAGATGCTGAAAACTGTCGTGGACCTTTCACGTCTTCTCTTTGGCCCGCGGCACGCGGCTTTCATAACTCTATTCAGACATCGCCACGCTAAGCGAACCGCCCTTTCGAGAAACTACGAAAGCGTACCGGCAACGAATTGGGAAAAGGAATTATTCCATTCGTTTCGCGACCACTCAGCGTTTGTTCCACTTTTTGCGTCGATCCAATAAACTTCTCTCTGGTTGAAATTCTTTTTTCTTCCATCTTCGATCGGTTAATTGGATACGTTTGAAACGCGTTTACAAAGCTCAACTTATCGGTGGAATCGACCGAGCCCGACTCGTTTATCTCGAGTTCGTAAATACAGCATAAAACTGACCGAAAAATTTCAACTCTTACGTATCGCGGTCAACATGGCAAACTGGAAAAAGGAACGCTATGTTCGAAATCGCGTGGAAAAAATATTTATCCTTTTCTTTTTCGAAAAAGGGTACAACGGTGGCTATGATAAAATGGAATTGCAAGAATGACCTAGTAACTCTATTTCCGATAAGTTTAATTGCTTGATTTTGTATCGTATATTCTCAAATAGATTTTGTCGTGTTGTATCTTGAACCACGGACCTGTGTATTGGAAATTTTTGGATGATTCTACGGCTATCGATCGATCGATGTACCTACGATTGGACCTACTTAAAAAAGAATGTCGGCGATTTTGGAAATTCTAAAAGAGAAATGATTTTTAAGGGAGAGACTGACGAATCACGATATTTGTCATTTCTTTTTGTGTGTGTCAAGTAAGTTCGTTTCGACGCAAGTTTCTTCTATCGATCAAAGTAACTAACATATTCGAAAGAAAACATTCGATAGACGTGAAGACGAGAATGCTGAAAAATTGAGATCAATGTGTTTTCCTTAAAGCAAAGCGAAGCTTTTGAGACGAGCTATATACTTGGAAGACGCCAAGTGCCATCAAGGTAAAAACCACTGACGATGGTCCGTTTGCTAGCGTCTCGTTCTTTGAAGCGAACCCTCCTATCCTCGCCTCTCATCAGTTAGTCCGTCACGCAAAAAGTATTTGCAGGCATCATCGTTTACGACTGGCCATAACCACAATCGTTCGCAGTAGACACTTGATTTTTTGCCACAGTCATCTGGAAAGTCGATGGGCGAAACGTTTCCAAAAAAAGAACCCAATCAAGAGACTCCGAGGTGAAGAGATTTTTGTTTTATGTCTCACACGTGTCTCACAAAGTGGGAGGGTGTCGAAAAATCGCTCGACTAGGTCCACTCAAAAGTTCATGGATCGGACGTTCTTCGAGTGGCAATTGAATATACCTGGAACTTACTCCTCTGTTGAAAGCATATGAAAAATAGTCGAAAGAAAACGCTGGGAACTAATTCTTGCAAGAGCGAATCGCCAGAATTATCCATTGCTGGATTATCGCTGATTTAGAATTCGTGATTAGTCCTCTACTTCATTATGTAAATAATAAGTTACTCTACTGTTACGTTACAAAAGCTATATTAATATCACTTATCCGATAAAAGCTATAATATATTAAAAGATGAAAAATTTTCCACGTTTTTTTATTTGAGATTTCGTAAAATATTTTATATTATGGAATATTTCTAAAAATTCGAGAAGCTAAAGAGTGTACAATAAGCGACATTTGCCATTGAATTTTCGAAGGATTCGTCTATGAAGCCTTCGATAAACCGATGATTGGTCGAGAGTGTCGGCTGGTCCCAAAGCGGAGTCGAACCGGTAGAAACGCGTATCTCCAAGCGGATGTGCGTTTGACGCGGTTATTCAGGAACGAATGTCGAAGCGAGTGATATTTCACGTGGAAAAAAAGTGTGGCAGCTTCGAAACAAACGATTCGTCGCGTCGCCTCCGCCTCCATTGCCACATTGTGCTCTTTTCAGGCTGCTTTTCAGTGGTCACGTCCATTGTACATTCGCAGACTTTACGTCATATCCCACTTTTCACGAAGAAAATTTCTTCGGTTATCGTTTAACGAGAAATCGCGATCTCGGCTCACTTTAGAAATTCGTCGCATCGATCGCTGGATCGTACGAAGTCAATGGCCTTGTCGTAATTGAAATTCTGTTTTTTAAAACTCGTCGATTCACGTGTAACGCCACCTCGGCGGTCAGCTTTGAGCTGTCGGCGTATTAAGGAGGAACGTAAGAAATTGCGAGAGAAGTCGGAGATGATAATGTATACGTGGCATCGGTGCGTGAGTCACGGGTGGATGGTTGTATTTTGGGAGAAAAAGTGGGTTAACGAGAGACGCTATGCAATATCCGCTATTGTTGGATCGCTCAACTTTTCTAACTCTATCTTAAATCGCCGCGAACTCGTGAAATGACGATAGCAGACTCGATCATTAATTAGTAGCATTGAATAAAATAACTGAAACAGATCAGCGACGAGGTTAAAATTCTATTCTTAGTTAAATTAAAGATGTCCATGAAGAATAGATATCTGTGCTGCTCACGAGGAGAAGCTATATTTTAATATATATGTTTGAGTAGCAGCGAGCAAGACGAATACATTTCCGTTAAATTTGCGACGCGAAATTTGACATCAGCATGTTAGAAGATTGTTAATTTATTATACACTTTAATATTCAACGCAAAGAAAGAAAAGGAAAGCTGTACAACGTAACGTACGACATATAACCAATAAGTAACTGGTTATGATCTATATTTAGTAGGAAATGAAAACCGCAGAAGCTATTCACCTACAGACTAACATAATATTAACCATTACTGTTATCAATATTTATGGACCAATATATCGTACATCGCAGCAAAACCAAGAAAATGATGGGTCGTTAGCCACATTTGGAATATCGATTACATACAGGACGCAGTTAGTCCAATTTCCATAATCTTCAAAACAGACATATTCGATCGATCGCTACTTAATATTCTCGCATTGTAATTCATTTCGTCGCGGCACGCTATTACGCGTCGCATCGCGATTTTTCTATTGGATTAAGCGATGTTCGTGATAAAAGAATACGAGATATAAATTTCCGCGATTTTGTACACAATATGCAAATCACCGGCGGTTGGAGCGTTAATTTTATCGTTATATTTTTCGCGAGAAGATCTCCGAAAAATTGACAAATCGAAGAAAACGCGGGAATTTTCAAACGATTCGCGCGCAATCCTCTCGCAAGAGGGTTAGGCAGAGTAATAAATTCGCAACGACGGAAAGCCGGGATTCGGCAAGGGTCACGGGCGACCCTCGTCCATCTGGCCGATAGTCCCTTGGATTTTGCCGAGGACACGAGTGCGGGGGACGCCGAGAGCGCGATTGGTCGTCGACGACCGCAACGCGACCGCCATCACCGCGATCATCGCCATCCTCTCCGAGTTCCAGCACGTTAATGGGTATTGCGATTGGTCCGGAAGATTCGATCCTGATTTCCCCGAGCCTACCACCAAGGCGAATTGTTCGCTGGCAATAATAACGAGGATATGTGGCTTTAAAGCCGATCCATCCAACCTCCGCGCGTTATTGTGTGTGATAGATAATGGTATGTCAGCTGGCAACGTTAGATGGATGAGAAGAGGGATTCGAAATTGAGAATTATCATCCAGTGGATTCTATTTGTTCAGAATAGAAGAATTGTCGATGATTGTGTAGCCTCTTCTGCTCGCTGTACGTAGCAAATGGAACAGTGTGTAGAATATTTTTGAATGGTTATGCGAATACGGATTATAATTGTAATTCAGACACGAAACTGGCTTCTATACGTAGTACGCTTTAGGGTATCATAGGATCAGTGATGTTGCCTAAATGTCCATTGCTATGGCGGCATTTAATGGCTAGACGGCATTGTTGTGTAAATACAGTTTGATGGTTGTCTTGTTGCAGCTAGTTTATTAAAGGCTAACAGCATAACTGAAACTCTTAGGTAGAACGTGATCATTGCTATTATAGGTAGTTCATTGTTCTATGTTGTAAATAGGATGTTCATGGAAATTCAGACTTTTACGAATGTTACTTGAAAGAAATAGAGTTTCAACGTGTCTTTCAATTTATCTGCACAAAGGAAGTAAAAGAAACGAGAGGAAGAAATCGATAAAGAAGACAGGAAGTTTCGATAAAAATTGTCCACTAATCAAATTCGCTCAAAACTCTTCAAATATCTTCGTACCAATTTTTCTGATTTTCTTCAGTCTCGATTAGATGCCATATTTTCCGAATATTCGACGCGCCTGTTCCGAGCTAATCACCTAATCGTATCGACGAACGTAAACGTATCCCCGCAACCGTGTTAACGCGATTTTTAACCCGATTCGCCGCGGATGACAGCAACCCTCTGCCAAGGGAATAGATCGTTCATTGGCCCCTGAAATCGGCGTGCATCGTCGAACGCCTATGGAATTCCCAAGATTCTTCGTCTACTGTTAGTTCCGCGCGCCAGGCTCGAAATTTCGCGAGGAGATTCAGCGGTCCCGCGGCGCCGATTCGTTCCGCCCCTTAGAGACTTCCACCCCCGCGTAAATAATTTCCAAGAAGCCGACGGGGGTTCGTGGATTCGTGCAACGAGCCAGGAATCGTCTGTCGTTTAAAGACTCGGTTATTCGTAGAACACGATCGCGAAGAACAGCCGACTCTTGATGAAATCATCTGCCTATTTCTGAAACTTGGTCCACTTTTTTCCTCTCGTCCGCTCGCTGTTCTGGTTATTTAATAATTTAACCGACATCTACATTACGAATTGCAGTCTGTGCAGTTATTGGAAAATTGTTTTCCTGCTGATTAATTTAACTATCGTACAAATTCTAAGAAATGTATGAAAGATGGAGAAGCTGGTAGTCTATCTTCGTCTATAAAGATTGTCGGCCGATCAATCGTCGTTTGCAGACAAACAAAATGCATCAAATTTAGGATCGTTAGATATCACAAACCCAAGGAGAGAATTTTTTGACGTTTGTTATATTTATTTTATTGCGTCCTGATTCTGTCTTGAAGAGTATTTTGTTACGACAAAATTAAGTAATAAAGATCAAAATTCCTAGTTAATTGGTACTTATTTACATTATTTTCATAAATACTAATTATTATTTTTAATATTTTCTGTCATGACTATGCTACATACAGTGTGTACCTACAAATAAGTACACTACATATTAAAAAATGCTAAAGTTATAGCAACGACAGTAAAGGAAGAACGCAGTAATACTAGTCGGCACATCTATAATAAAACTATCAAATAACCAAAATACAGCATTAGGAATTACGAAGATCATGCTCTTTTTACTATAATGTCACAAAGCCGCGAATCCTTTTATAACGCTCTATATTGGGTAAATACAAATCCACGATACTGATCCGAAACAGAAGCAAAGAATCAAGAAGCGAAATATACTACGAGAAAACATAAAATAATCACCACGTCGATATCTCAACAGAACAAGAAATCTAGCGTCTTTTTCGCCGAATCTCCAGCGTCCCGTATCCAGTGTGCGGCCAATTCCAACTGCAATCTCTCCACAGAGGAAACTCCATTTCCCGAAATTCTCGCGATCCCAGCTATATCCGTTTATAATGACGCCGCCTAATGTTATTCATGAGGGAGTCGATCGAGCCCGAGTAATAAGTTTCCCCTGCGATCCTGGAGCGTCGTCGTGGCGAGTCTTGGCGAGAATCGGAAGCAGTTTGTCGCGAGGGGAACCCGCCTCTCGATATTCTCTCTCTCTCTCCTTCTCTTTCTCTCATGTAGTAGACGAAGTAGATCGAGTTACCTGTGTCGGCCGGCCATATTGGAGGTGGCAGAATTTAATAAAGCCAATTGGTAAATTGCCACCGAGAACCCAGAAGCAGAGGCGTCCTCATGGAACACACAGAGACCCATGTAACGACTCGACTCCACGACGACACTTGCGTACAGTCTTGCTTATAAGTCTCACGGTATATTTGCTAGTTTTAAGCATGAGCTTTCGTAAAATAGATCTTTGATACAATCTCCAAAAGATAGGATTTAGCGTTACGTATATTAGTTCGTTACGTTTCTGCCAACAGGTATATTCTGTATTGTATTTCGTAACATTGGAAGGATTATTATTCACGATAAATTTTCGTCAAATACGTAGATGTTACGTTCGAGGCAAGTATTTGCCTCTTATTGGAAAAGGAAGGTTGGATTGACCGATTAAAATGATTACGTTTAGCTATGGGACGATGTTGAAGAATAGCTGGAATATTCAATTGCATTTGCACCATTGCCTAAATATGGAACGCGATCGTTTGTTTTCTGTTTCTACCTAAATTTTCGGTGATAAAAGATCGAATATTTGTGAGATCCCGAAGGAACTCGTTGTAAAAAAAGACGAGTAGTTTCTTAAAAAAGTAAAGCTGCTCCATACGTATCGGGAAGTAATGGAAATTCGATTAATGAAACGAAATATTAATTTTATAAAAATATATTGCCTCGTAATCTTTGCGTTAAATTTCACGCGGTTAATGAACAACTTCGCTTTCGTTCGCTTCCCAACGTTCATTTATGCTTATCCCAAGTGTACTAATAATAAGTGTGCCGTGACTTATGGACGATAGCGTACAAACACGTGTGTTCGACCCTTCGACCAACGATACACAGCCTCCAGAAAAGAGGAATAGGGTGGTCGCTTTACCCTAACGGGCCTATGGTAATTAGCGGGAGCCGTGAACTAGAGGCCGGGGATCTTTTTTACGTAACAGCTAACAGCACGTGATTAGTTTCGTCGTAGCGAGGTGGAGAGCTCAGTTGACTCCTGTTTGATGTTGGATATCGTTCGAGGGGCTCGCCTCCTTTGAATTCACCGAAGGGGAACCTTTGCCAGAGCGTTTAGGATATATTAGATGATTGAGAATTTGAGAATGCTGATGTAGAAGGTGAGAGTTCCTTCTAGTTTTTGAATTTTCAAACGATGAATGCGTGTGCGTGGTCGAATTCTTTCATTCGACCCTGTGAAACGAACAACGCTCTGTTCAACGATTAACGACGTTCGTTCTAACGTAATAATTAAAAAGATCAAATGCCGTGACCTATAAGTAGAGATAGATCTCGCGTAGCGTCAAAAGTTATGCGATAGAAGACCGTACATCTTCCATTTCTTCTGTTTGTAATGGAAGATCCATGTTCGAAAGGAACATTGGAAATAATGTAATTTAATATTTCGTGGTGGATATGTAGGTCCGGTCGCGAAATAGACAGCCGATATAATAATTTTGACAACGGGACAGTAGAGAGAGACTGGTGGAAACGATCGAAGGCACTCGGCCACGAAAAGAGGCGAAACCGCAAATTGGTCGAGCGTAGCAGGACGCCCGACGTGGCCGCGCGTGGTCTGACACTCGAGCACGCGCGCGTTCCGCTCGATCGATACCCTCCAGTTGTATCTAATCGGCGATTTGCAATATACGTATTACGTACGTACGGACGATTTCGAGGGTGTGCGATGCTACAAATTACGCGAGTACTCCCTCGGTGAGATTATCTTCCGGCCGGGCGATCGATGTTTATGAAAAACCGGCTACGATAGTGGAATCCGAAATAGGGTCGATTTACATGCTGGCTCGTATGCAAACTACGTCGTCATGCACGATTAACTATCGAATTGCGTACAAAAGCTCCATTTGCCTCTGTTGTTTTGTCTTTGAAGCCGCCAATAAATTACGATTAATTTGCTCTTTGCGTAATTGCCTAAATACTCTGTTTTAAATATGTTTGAATTAATTTGCGGAATTGATCAATTGGAATTAGATAATTTTGTTCGACTAATAACATTAATCCTGATTTAATTTTACGTTTCGCTAGGCTGAAATTATATGTTATTTATCTAGCACTACGTTCTGCCGGCATACGTTGGAAAAGAATTGATGAACTTGAAAATTGCCTACTAAATACGTACGTTTAATTTCGTTTACCCGATACGTGCAAATTCTTCTTCGAACTTGTATTTTATATCTTTCTCCGTCTATAAAATATTGCTGTAGTACTAATTGAATAAGCTGATATAATATTCTAATCTTCTATCTTCGCTCAAATTTGCTCAAGTAATTTCACGTGGCAAGACGCGAGTATTTACTGGCGAAACACCCTGTATAGGGCAGGTTAAGCATCCACGGCGTCTTGTCGGCCCAAGCCCATCGGGAAATCATCCCCTAGGCCTCCGACTCCAGCCAGTCACCCATTCTACCTCCGATATTCACTCCTCTCCCCCTTCTCGTGAATTGCTTCTCCAGCCGTGCTCGCCCTTCGGCGATTGATACACGGAGCTTAAATTATACATGGACCTGATCCCCGACGCGCCTTAGGCGGCTATCGTGCACGGCTTCGCGTTGGATTCCGCGCGATCATGCGAACGCCGCTTCCGATCCTGATGCGTCGCCACTTTTCGCACCCTTCAACGAACCTTGGGCAACTATCGATAAGTTCGCAAATAGAAAATCACAGACATCTATAAAAGACATGGCCTCGTAATTCGAGAATCAATAAAACAAAGTCATTGGTGAATCGGCTAACGAATGACGATTAAAAAATCGACAGATTCGAAATAACGTTGGTAGATTTAATTTTGGTAGATTTAATTTTAGTAGATTTAATGGGATTGGTTAAGGATTGAGGTTTGAAAAATACCTAATTGTCACTTGGTGACTTTTATTGTTAAAAAGAGGATACCGTTTGCTTGGAGTGTTCCATAAATAAATCGAAAATGGACGATGTTGATTGTCTGTTCGATGATCTTCGGTGCACGGTAGTCGATCATCGTATATGGATCGGCGATGCTCGTAATTTTGATACGTTGCCACTTTCCACATCGTGGAATAAATCTTGCAGCCACGATCGATACGTTGGCGAACGAAAGATCGAAGAAATGCATAAAGAAGATGGAATCGCTTATCGTTTAAAACAGATCCAACAGAGTTCGCTTACGAACTGAAGATGTAAGAAACGAATCGACGATTTATAGGATGAAGTTGTACCTTCCTTGAATATCCAATAAATAAATTGAAACGGGGATACTTGGATTTTAATTTTAATATCGTCCGGCAGACAATCAGAAAGAAGTATTAATAGGAAAAAGAAAAACGAGATTCGTGCCGTCGGATATTAAATTTCTCGGATAAAATATTGACAGACAGAGAAAGCGCCCACGGTTGGAGCAAGTGCACGGAAGTTCGGACTTTGTTCGTGATTATCGTAATCCTGGCAAACGACCGTCGGTATCCCGCGGTACTTCATCAAAGAGACTGCATTCAACTGGAAACCGCTAGGTACACTCCAATCGCTCGAAAGGAGGCTTCCCTGGAGACATCAAACCCATGGGCAAACTAGAACCTTGGCGCTCGAACCGGCGAACGTTAGACTGCCGAATAATCCTCCCTATCATACTACTTGAACAGATAAATTTATTATCTGACCGTCTCTGACACTGTTAGATATCTCCGCGTCTTCGCTATTAATCTGGAAGCTCGAATGGAACATTCGCTGCAATCACTGAGTAAAAACTGATCGTCTCTTGGCTGTACTTTCAGATGCTAGTAGATCGATGGTATGATTTCCGTGGTGCGACTGATTCGCGGTCTGGAAGACAAGGCTTTGTCCTACATCCGTGGGAATTGGGTAGATGCTTGAAACTTCTGTGCCGCTGCAAGAGCCCGAGGAGAGTAGAAGCTTCATTGGGATCAACGAACGCGGTCTGCTTTTTCCTTTCTGTCCTCGAGGCACGGCGTTAAGTAGAATTGGACGGTATTTGGTCGAGCTGTCGTCACGAGAAATTTAATAATACGAAATACTGTATGTCTGCTGGACATCAGCCTGGCACGAGCAATAGGTACGTATCAGTTCGCTGTCTATCGTTGAAAATTCCTTTGACAGCGACAATGCGTCTAGGCAAAGCGTTAAGCGGAATAGGTCAGTGTATAGTCAGACAGCACACGCGGATTATTTAATCATGTGCCAAACCTGTAAGTCTAGTAGCAGATGCTTATCTATTCCTTATCTGTCGTCGAAAATAGTTTTCACAGTGAATATACGTTGGAACGAAGCGTTCAGTGGAATAGAACGATATTTGATCAGACACTCTGTGCCAGAAATTTAATAACGAGAAATTCGACGATAATATTAAGCAGAAACTTGCCTATTCGCTATTAGTTGTTGAAACTGTCTTCCTAGTGAATCTACCTTGAGGCAAAGTGTTAAATAGAATAACGTAGTGCTTGGTCTGGCACTCTTCTCGGCAAATTTAATTACTTATCTATTCTCTATCAGACGTAGAAAATTCGTCTAGCAGCGACTCTACGCTATATAAATTACAGCGAAGAAACAGCTTTTAACTAATTTATCAACCGTGAAATTGCAATGGCTGCCAACTCGAAGGAAAGTAGAAACAGCCGTTGACGAGGTTGACGTCGCGTAATTTGACATTCTGAGTGATCTTCATAGCGTGAAAATCCTAGCTGAACCGTTAACAGCGATGACTGACGACGCGTCGTCGTCGTCGTCGTCGACGACGAGAGGTCCTTTGCACCTTTGACTGCCGATGTAGACGACGCCGGCGTCGCGTCGTTCCGGTGTTGTCGCTCGAGACGCGACGGAGGAAGAGGCCTCATCTGTTACCTGGCATCGACTAAACGTCGAAGTTGGCGCGTACGCGCACCCACGGCGTTGGACGTGCAGCTAATTTCACGTGTGCGGATCGATCGCAACGCAGTTTCTGCTTTAACCTTACTTTACGTAACGCATTACTTCACCATGGCCAGAGATCCTTTCAGTTCGTAGGAAAATCTCGATGCAAGAATCGAGGATGCGACTCAAAGGCTCAAAGAGAAACGCTCAAAGAAAAATGTAGACGTATAACGTAAACGTTGCATAAATCTTTCTCAAAAAGCTGTTCCTTCGCTTTCGCTAGCGCTGCTTTCCTATCATATTGTAAGGTATGTTACCAACCAAAAGATTAGAATCGCTACGTGCTTCGTAGATTTCGCGTGTTCCAAGAATTTAAAGGAAAATTAACTTACAACTCTGTTATCATGAAAAACACTTGTTGAGAATTGTGGACATTAATCGCCGAAATAAATGTATAGGAGCACTTAGATTACATTTAGAATTAATATCAAAATAGTCTCAGATTTATTTAATATGTGATTTACAAGATATTCGTCGAGATACATTTACACGCGTCTCAGTACTCTCTTTGTCTCGCCATCTTCTGTACTACACTACCAACGGAACAGTTGCGTTCATTTGTTTTACGAGATGCTATGCACGCACATACTCCCACATGCTCATACTCATATATGTGTGTCACTACTACGCGGCTAATCTATCGTAGCACACAAAATTCCACATATCTCAATAACACTTTCTTAAAATAAACGATGGAAAAGCGGATTCGCAGATTCCAAAAATTCAGCTTAGAATTCCCTAAAAAATCCTTTAACCAAAAATCTGTAGGGATAAAACAGATTACCATTGATATTCGTAGAATTCGGGTCAACAACGAAATTTTCAAATCCAGAATATTCGACGTAAGTGAAAGTAGAACGACGAATGAAACATTTTTACCGGAGCTGTATAACGTAAGTTCAACAAGTAGAAGTTCCCAGTGACGGTGGGAAAAGCTTTGGGTTTAATGGAACTCGTGGAGAGGGTGTCAAGGTGACGATTTGACGATGGACGATAACGCATCGATTCCGAGGCTGCGAATTCGACAGCCGTAAGTTAAGACGATTAGCTGCGGATTACGCGATCCCTATACGAATAGACCCTCCTAATGGATGCATACCGAAGCGCATCCCTTGAATTTCGATTAAGAGCAGGCCATCGAAATCGCGAATGAACTAGAGGACGCAGCGACGTTTCACGCGCGCGCATGCCGCGCCGCTTCGATTACAACTTTAAATTAGTTTCGTTAAGTTCATTACGCGATTACATATCGCGACGCATTCTTAGTATGCGCTAATTAAGCTGTCTTGCGAACCAAGGCTCGCAGCCGTTTAAAGTTTTTACCGTTACGTTGGAACGCGTACTTTAACGTCAAGATAAGTTGCCTTGAAAGCAACGTCCGTTTGCCTTGATAACGAAGGCTGCGTATACAAAGAGATTTCCTTAACCGTTATGTTGCGAAACGCGCTTATTTTTGCTTTTCCTTTAACAATTTGCCGGTACGTTGAGTTACAAGCTTTTACTCCTTGAATATAAACTAAAACAAACGATGTTACACCTAAGAACTTGAAGCATATTATTCAACGTAAGTTGTACAAATATTTGCGATATAATTTTACCTCGCTATACAAATAGAACAAATGAAAC